>NC_060144.1:329686343-330317593 GCF_021461385.2 Schistocerca piceifrons
TCGTACCGGTTAACTGGCTCTGGCTCTGAGCACTATGGGACTTAACATCTATGGTCATCAGTCCCTTAGAACGTAGAACTACTTAAACCTAACTAACCTAAGGATATCACACAACATCCAGTCAGTACCGGTTAACAGTTAGCTGATAATCAGTATGAACAAGTTCGTTTTACGGCGTTTCTTAAATAAACGCACCATAATGGCGTCCTGTGTAAAAGTTATTTGCACCAAAAAACTTCTTCCCGCTACGTTACCTAAAACAGTAGTATTGCACTTTCAGAATGTGACAGCACTGCTGCGGCTCCGGAAGGGGACATAAAGCTACGAGAGCATCTCCACGTAACAGGTAGGAAGAATTCCTACGCGTTGGCTCACTAGGTCAGTTCAAGGACGGACTGGCTTAATTATCACAAAACTCAGATGGGAAAGCGCGGCTACATTATAGTGCACGCCCCTAATGCCACCATCTACCGACTCACCGACTAAACTGATACATTTCTGGAGGTTTAGTACGAGAGGGAGGTTCTTGCAATGTCGCCTGATTCCAAGGACATTCCAACCCTTAGAAGGTGACCAAACAGACTCTTGGCAACGTGGTTCTGAAATGGAAAACGGAAGGAACAACCGAAGTAAACCAAAACCAGACAAGTACTGATGGACAGGGACCGTCGAGCATTGCAAAGGATGACTAAAAAAAATCGCGCAAAATCAGCGAAGGGAAACACCCGTGAGTTCCAAAGTGCTATCAGCAGACCAGCTAGCCGTAGAGAGCTAAAAAAAAGGGTACAACGCTCGAACAGCACCTCATAAACAACACATTTCTACGGTTAGTGTTACGCGGCTCTTGACACTGTACCGTGGATGACTGGAAACAAGTGATTTGGATTGTTGAATCTATCTATACCTTGTGAAAATGCGTAGGAAGAGTTTGGGTATGACGAGTGCCTGGAGAATTTTGCCTGTCATCGTGCGTAGCGCCACCAGTGAAGTATGGAGGAGGTACTGTTATGGTATGGGCACGTTTTTCATGGTTAGAGTGTGCTCTCACTTATTGCGTTTAAGAAAACGCTAAATGTGGAAGGATACGAACACTTCTACAGCATCGTATACTGCCCAGTGCCCACACTAGATGAACAGTTCGCAGGCGATGATTTTTTGTATAAGCGTGACAGTGCACCCCGTCATAAAACAGCGTCTGTGAGCAATCTTTTAGGGCAATAACATTCCTGAAATGGATTAGGACCGCGCTGCTGCTGCTGTCGCAGGTTCGAATCCTGCCTCGGGCATGGATGTGTGTGATGTCCTTACGTTAGTTAGGTTTAAGTAGGCCTAAGTCTAGGGGACTGATGACCTCAGGTGTTAAGTCCCACAGTGCTTAGAGCCATTTGAACCATTTTTGAAATGGAGTGGTCTGCCCGGAATCCCGACCTGAACCCAATGCAATGGGCTGCCATTCTCAACAGACATTGAAAGTGTACCCAGAACGTCTCACGCCGTTATGAAGGCGTAGGGTGGAAGCACCTCCTCTTAACGTCCACAATAGCTGTCTGGGTACTTTTAATCAGGCAATGCACAACTTCCTTTAGACACAGGTGCCCTAAGGAACAAGACTATCTACACGATTGTAAGGGCATATGTCAAGAGCGAGTATTTCCCTATATGATTTCCTGCGTAAATTAAACTCCGCCCGAAATAGCCTTGAAGGCACAATGGTGCCGACCGGCTGCCGTGTCATCCTCTGCCCACAGGCGTCCAGTGGTTGCGGGTATGGAGGGGCATGTGGTCAGAACACAGCGCTCCCTGCCGCTCTCGGTTTTCGTGACCGGAGCCGCTGCCTCCCCATCAAGTAGCTTCTCAGTTGGCCTTAGAAGGGCTGAGTGCACCCCGCTTGCCAACAGCACAGACCAGACGGTCACCCATCCGCACGGTAGCCAAGCCCGACAGCGCTTAACTTCGGTGATCTGATAGGTACCACAGCGGCAAGGCCATTGGCCATGATTATCTATCTACTGGCGATATTAATAACAGCACGTCTTTTGAAAAATGTGACATTTTTTTTAGGACCAGTCGATATTTTGTGAGACGTCTCGCAAAATAGACGGCAAATGTGGTAAATATGAGGTGTATGTGTGCCCATACAGCATAGTTCCGGCACCATTATGCGATGTTTACGCGGGAATAGAAGTGAATGTGACAGTGCGTGGTCAGATTTCATATTGACAGTCAGGGCACGGGGTGTTTCCAAATGGTACACCCAGTTTAACAAGACTACAGCTTCTAAGTGTATGGAGACAGGAATCTGCTACAGATTTTAACTTACGCGTCAAAACTAAAAGATTACTTGGTGCCAATTGTAAGTTGCCAGTTCTAGTGCTTGCTGCAGCTATAGCACCCGCTCATATCCGATGATGTGCATCGGACTGAGACAGCGACGGCTCAGCAACAAAAGGCGTTCTGTTTTCCGTTTAGAAACGTGCTACTCAGTTACAGTGACTTCCGTCAAGAGTACGGCGCTGAGTCTCCTGCAGTTCAAGGGCCGTACGGATCTCACATTGGACGAGTTGTCTCCAATGTCACCTTATCTCAAGATTTTGTTTGGGGGGGGGGGGCAGGAGGGGGGGGGATGGAGCTCTGTGAAGTGCTTGGCATGTGTGATTGCCATTATAACAACTCTAGGCTAACGGCGACGCTGTGAATGACGCAACTCCAGAATCGGACGTGAAGAAATGTTATGAGTTTCACAATTCTCTGGATGTTTATTGTGCACTAAAATTCACCCCTTAGTTTCTATCTTAATCCATGTAGAAGATATAGTCCTGTGGATCGAGTAAATCCTTCTGAAGCACTCTAATGTCATTGTATTCCACCTTTTATGAGGTTCGGAATGCCGTTAAGTAAGTAAATAATACACCATCTGCACAAGAATTTCCGAGACTGACTTTATTCCTGGAGTATAAGCGTCGTCAGCGCAGTAACTACGGAGGCAGTTTGAACTAACCACTGTAAACAACTGATGTGCATTCGGCCAGACGGTTGTGACCAGGCAGTATTACTTATTTGACCTGCGACCATAGAGTGTCAATGTTGCTGTTTCACAAATTGCAATGGAGTAACATCTCTAAATCTAGTGTTCAGCACATCTTCAGAATATTTAGAACAAGAGCAAACTATCTGCAAAGTTTGTCCCACACGCCTTGACTCTCGAACAAAAACGACGAGTGAACGCCAGCAGTGACTTGGCTGAAATTCAACACGCGGACATTTCTTTTCTAGAAAAAATCACCACGGGTATGGAGATTTGGCGTCACCAATACGAACATACCACAAAACTACAAAATGCAGAAATTCACATGAAGTGTCAACGCTCTGGCAGCATAACCGACATTCAATCAATGTGAAACGCGAGTTCTTCAACTACCCAAAGAAAGGCTTTTCTAGAAATTTCACATGGTTTTTATGAACGTTCTGTGCGTTGTATTCAATTGGGGGAAGAGTATGTAGAAAACATGAACCATTAAAGCCACGATCTTAACCAAATGTTTCAAATGGCTCTGAGCACTATGGAACTTAACATGTGAGGTCATCAGTCCCCTAAGCCGGCCTCGGCGGCCGAGCGGTTCTAGACGCTTCAGTCCGGAACCGAGCGACTGCAACGGTTCGAATCCTGCCTGGAGCGTGGATGTCTGTGATGTCCTTAGGTTAGTTAGGTTTAAGTAGTTCTAAGTTCTAGGGGACTGATGACCTCAGATTTTAAGTTCCATAGTGCTCAGAGCCATTTGAACCATCAGTCCTCTAGAACAGAGAACTACTTAAACCTAACTAACCTAAAGACATCACACACATCCATGCCCGAGGCAGGATTCGAACCTGCTACCGTAGCGGTCGCGCGGTTCCAGACTGAAGCGCCTAGAACCGCTCGGCCACAACGGCCGGCCGATCAGAACCGTTATCTTTATTTATCATACAACATACAAACGTGCAGACTGTTATCCACAGCTGTACGTTTCGGGAGGCAAGCTCCCATCATCCGCCTGTCTCCGTTCAACCTTTCATAGATACACATTTAAAGAAGCACGAAAAAATCATGAAGTAAAATGAAAGAAAGATACCTTGTCTTACTTTAAAATAAGCAACACCTGATTCTTTGTTTCGCTTCTTTGTACTACCGCCCACTCCCTAAAGTGCTCTTTTCCTACAGTGATAACACCGATCACATTTGGTACATCAGCTGCCCTCCTCTACACCGGCTTGTTCTCTAAACAAGTATCTTCACAACCACCATTTTCAGTCCTTAAGCTGGATAATATTTAGAACACCATCCTATAGTTTGTCTGTTTTTTACTAAGCCTGTCTCGAAAATGTTTGGCTGACGGGGTAAATGCTTTCGTATTTCGGCCAGTAAAAAAGTTACGGGTATTATGAAACAGTGGAAAACTTTATTTTGACAGCTGAACAGTTACTGAAGAGTTAGATTTGTTCACGTCTGGTTGCGATACGCTGTACGGTAGAGGTCTGCTGGTACAGTGGCTACACTTCATGTGCTGCCAGCCTGTGTTGTGTGGAGAAATCCCAGCGCTAGCGGACGGTACTCGCGCGCCGTCAGCAGTAGTTGCAGACTTTGCCGCTCCAGTGCGCGGCGCTGTCTTCCGGCAGGTGCGATTCGCGAGCCGCCATGTTTGCCGACGCGTGGCGTCTTGGGCGCCAGCCGCTGCCGCCGCCACGGCGCCCACCGACGCCGATCGATGGCGGCTGCCGGCGCGCGGCGCTCCCCGTTGTGTTCTTCGGCGGGCCGCCGTGCCATCCGGCGCAGCAGTTCTCTTTAAGGGCGCCCCGGGCAAAGAAATTAAACGAGATCTGCCCCGGCTGCCGGCTGCGGGCGACCGTGATAGGGGGAGGCGGCCCGTGTCTCTCAATTTGATTTTCATTCCTCCGGCCCTAATCGCCTCGGTGCTCGCTCTTCTACCGAGACAACCACAGGGCGCCTTAGTCCCAGACACGCAGACTTACACCCGCACTGTCTCTTCTCACGAGAACATTACCTTCCTAATCCACATTTTCCACCCCATGCTTTACGTCAAATAAACGAAGTTTAATGAAAGCATCTTCGCGCAAGGTATGTGAATGTTTCTGCTCTGCCGCGCGGTATTAGCCGAGCGGTCTTAGGCGCTGCAGTCATGTACTGTGCGGCTGATCCCGGCGGAGGTTCGAGTCCTCCCTCGGGCATGGGTATGAGTGTTTGTCCTTAGCATAATTTAGGTTAAACGGTGTATAAGCTTAGGGACTGATGACTCATGACCTTAGCAGTTAAGTCCCATAACATTTCACACGCATTTTTGATTCTGCTCTATCTGCAAGTTGTCGGGCAAGGATGTGTGTGATGTCCTTAGGTTAGTTAGGTTTAAGTAGTTCTAAGTTCTAGGAGACGGATGGCCTCAGCAGTTAAGTCCCATAGTGCTCAGAGCTATTTGAACCATATCTGCAAGTTGAATCTTTCGTAGAAAACAGGAGCGGATACGTGGAGTTGTTCCTCATTCAGTAAGTAAGAATACACAGGAGAAAATATAACGCAAACGCTGTGTCTCCATATTAACGTCAGGTATCTTAAACGTATCTCCTCTTACTCTTCCATACCCTACGGATGACGATACTTTGGTGAGCAGCCGAGCGGAGCGGTTGTGCGGTTTGAGGCAACATGTCACGGACTGTGCGGCCCCTCCCGGCAGAGGTTAGAGTCCTCCCTCGGGCATGGGTGTGTGTGTTGTTCTTAGCATAACTTAGTTTAAATGGTGCGTAAGTCTAGGGACCGATGACCTCAGCAGTTTGGTCCCTTAGGAATTCACACACATCTGAACATTTTGTTTTGGTGAGCAAAATGTACAGATGTATGTGAAATCTAACGCGACTTAACAGCTAAGGTCATCAGTCCCTAAGTTTACACACTACTTAACCTAAATTATCCTAAGGACAAACACACACGCCCATGCCCGAGGGAGGACTCGAACCTCCGCCGGGACCAGCCATACAGTCCATGACTGCAGCGCCTCAGACCGCTTGGCTAATACCGCGCGGCATTTGGTGAGCAGAGGCGCAAGTTTCTTTCCTTTTAAAACACTGGCTCGCGAATTTCCTAATTCCCTGCAAAAGCCTATCCTCTAGAGTAGAAATGTGGAAAGTGCGGAACCACAACTTACGCGAAGAAATGTAGCCATATGGGCTATGACCTACGAGTATACAGTGTGTCTGAGATCCGTACTCCCAGGTCGTAATATTGTAACTTACATGCACACTGTCTCATGAAAGCCGGCCGGTGTGGCCGAGCGCTTCTAGGCGCGTCAGTCTGGTACCGCGCGACCGCTACGGTCGCAGGTTCGAATCCTGCCTCGGGCATGGATGTGTGTGATGTCCTTCTGAAGGAAATACCCTTAGCGGTATAAAATGGTTCAAATGGCTCTGAGCAGTATGGGACTTAAAATCTGAGGTCATCAGTCCCCTAGAACTTAGAACTACTTAAACCTAACTAACCGAAGGACATCACACACATCCATGCCCGAGGCAGGATTCGAACCTGCGACCGTAGCGGTCGCGCGGTTCCAGACTGAAGCGCCTAGAACCGCTCGCCCACAGCGGCCGGCTGAAGGATCAGTGACCTCGAAAGTGGACTAGTCATTGGATGTCACCTGAGCAACAAATCCATCGGGGACATTTCAACCATTGTAAAGCTGCCGAAGTCGACTTTCGGTAAAATGATCGTGAAGTGTAAACGCGAAGGAGCAACAACAGATAAACCAAGACAAGTCAGACCTAAGGCACTGACAGACAGGGCCTGTCGAGAATTGTGTAGGATGGTGGTAAAAGTCACATGAAATCAGCGGTAGGAGGCACTCCTGAGTACCAAAATTCTGCCAGTAGGCCAGTTGGCACAATGGCTGTGCGTAGCAAATCAAAAACGATGGTCTACATTTTCGAACAGCTCCTCAAATGACACACTTTACTGCAGTCAGTGGAAAGCTAACCTTCAGTTGCTGTAAAGAGCGACGCCATTGCACAGTGAATGACTCGAAACGAGTAATTTGGAGTGATGAATGACCCTGCATCCTGCGGGAATCCGATGGAAGGGTTAGGGTTTGGCGAATGCCTGCAGAACGTTACCTGCCTCCCATCATGTGTAGTGCTAACAATGAAGTACAGCGGAGTTAGTAGTACCGTACGGTGGTGTTTTTCATTGTTAGAAAGTGGTTCCCTCATTAAGAAAGCTGTAAATGCGTAAGTATATGAATACATGTTACATCATTGTGTACTGTGTACATTAGAAGAATAATTCGGACACTTCAGAGACGATGACTGTTTCTGCCAGCATGCTTTGCACCCTGTCATAAAGCAGTATCTGTGAGGCAATGGTTTGTGCTCAATAACAGTCCTGAAATGGACTGACTTGCCCTAAGTCGTGACCTGGGCCCTACGTTTTGGGACGAGAAAGTCGATTTCGCGCCAGACCCCAGCGTCCAACATCAGTACCTCCGCTTGAGGAAGAATGGGCTCCCATTCCTCCGCAGACATCCAGACACATCTTTGGAAGTGTCCCCAGCAGAGCTGAAGCCCTTACAAAGATGAGGGCACACCCATATTAATGCCCACTAATAGCTGCTCAGATACTTTTGGTCAGGTAGTGTACATACAGCTTTATGCGGCTCCATGTCAACCTTGACATCTTGTGGAGCATCTCTGTGGTGACCATGATTAAAATTCATTTGAGTACTGCACCGCTTCATTGTATAAAATACTACAATCAAATCCAATATTCCGATCGCATTGCAACGGCCTCCCTCAGGGAAAGACCGTTGTAATACGTTCGAAACGTTGGTTTTAATTACAGTATTTTGTACAATGAAGTCTTCGTAGCTTTGTCTGTAGCTATCCTTCGAAAGTTTTTCTCATAACATTTGCGCAATTCTTCAGTAACCTCGTACCAATGTTGAGGCTCATGAGACTTAATTATTCCCCGTAGGAAGTTGTTTTTTCTTGATAATGACCCATATTTTGGATGGCCGTTTCAGTGAGGCTGGAGATGTTGCTGAACCACACCCAGTACAGAAGCTTTGAAATTGTTCATCAAATCACGCACCTGAATAGCAAAGTGGACTAGGTTTCCGACCTGCTGTAAGCACAAATAATACATGGTTCCCTCGCTATTGAGCTGAGGGCTTGAGCATATTTGCAACATGTCCGGAAAAGAATTTCCATTCACGTACCCCTCAGACAAATACTGTCCAAACAGCTACAGTTATGACAACCAGTCCATATTATAACATAAGGCGGGTTCCTTTCAGCTATTGGATATATGGTGAACTTTCTTCGATCAGAAAATCACATTCCCCCTCGTCACAAAATAACAATAATGGGCAAGACATGGAATTTGGAAATTGTGTCAACAAAGGACGGTAGGCTGCAGCTTGGGGCTTCAGTTCATTGTCAGACAATTTAGCCATAAAAATCAGTCAAAATCGTTCCATTTTGAAGTAGTTTTTAATGTGGTCGTGCGTTATTGGTCACGGAACTTAGAAGTTCATCTGCTATTTTAAAAATAGATGTCACTGGAGACTGCTCATTTCCGAGGTATGGTGCTTTCTCGGGCACGCTGTACAATTTCCACTTGACAATATTCTTCGTCGTTACCTTCTAACAATCTGTGGTAGTTTTTTAACGCTTTCACACTATATACTAGTGTTGTTCAATCACATGCCTGGAAGTGAATGCACAAAGAAAAAATATTCTTTCCATAGACAAAAGTAAGCTTTAAGAAATCTTGTTTCCATAGACAAAAATAACCTTTCAGTGGCATGCAATAAACATATCGCAAGGAAGAGTTGACTCAGAATGAAAGGTTAACCAAAATATAAACTCACAAAGTGCATAAAATATATTCTGAAACACTATATTCATATGTCCCGCCATTACCTAGTTTAATGAAGTTACGTTTGAAAATGAAAATCTCTTATTTTTACTGCTCCTATTCCTCCGTTTTTGGTTTCCCAATCGGTGGACTGGAATGAGCTTTAGTGACAGTTTGTTTTTCCTTTTTTTTTTTTTAAGGTCAAAAGTATCATTTGTGCCAGTGTCTAGTTCCTATTAACATTTTTCGTGCAAAAAAATTTATTTTACGGTTACAATACGAGGAAATACTAACGCGTAACGTTTCTATTATACCATTCATCAGACGCATACAGAATTTTTATTGCCAATGTTTACTAAGACATAATTTTGAACACGGGGGTTCAGGAAATACCGGCGTATAGTTTCGGTTGCAGCAAAACTCTGTGCAATGAATTAACTTCGAAATTTTAAAATCAATTTCCCGTTTGGTCCCATTTCATTACAATTCGTTAGAGTGCGGGCGAGAATCGAAACCGGCGAGGAGCGAACGTGCTAATTTATTATGGGTTATCGCGTTGCGGTATTGTATCTGCTTTCAAACGCGATATCATAATTATGACAATAAAACACGTATGACACCGATGTGAAAAAGGTACATGTTTTATTTTCAAAAATAAAATGGCTGCAAAGGACTGAATGAATTTAATTGTGTCTCGGTTAATTTGAATATCTACGTACATAAAATGAAGTTTCCTGCATTGGGCAATGTTGCTCCTGGGTCTGGCTTCGTGGTTTATTTTTTATCGTTTCATGTATTCCAGGTATCAGTCTTAATTGAAAAATAAGTCACGGAGAGGAAAAGCGTTTCTCGGAAAATGCGTACACTGCCCAGTATTATGAAGAATGTGTTATTACAGTTACGACTTACGTGAAAAGCTAAAATTTTCTCTTCTTCTTAGCTAAGTACACGGTTGAAAGACGATATTTGTTAAAATATTTGTAGTCAAACATTATGTACGGGTCATGAATTTGTCGTGAATAATTAAGGAACCGACTGATCACACTAATTACTGTTATGTAAATAAATAAGAAATTAAAACGACGTCCTTGATCGGTCATTGCCTCCACGTAACAGACTATAATATTCTCATTCGTCTGTCGTACAAGAATCGACAGGACCTTAATCCCCCCCGCTGATAAGACACAGAAAACAACTTTGAAGTGGAAATAGTACGTCAGACCATTATTCATTGCTGAATAAGTATGCCTACTTTTCTGCAATCGTCCTTTCCGGCCAACGATATTGTAACAGGCCCGAGATGCCATCTTTTAACCAACATATGGTGATGTCAAGCACAAATGCAGAGATTAAAATTGGTTGAAGCCAAAATTCGAGCACCTACACTCCGTTATCATCACACAAGTGCTGTCAACTGCAGAATTCTCGTTAATGAACAAAGTTTATGCTGTGGCATATCATGAATACAATTATCTGGACTATTTTGTGATGGGATATGAACGTTTAGTGGCTCGCTACGGACGTGCTAATAGCTCGTCACAGAGACACTACAATGCGCCCAAAATTGAATTTTTCAGGTAAAATGATCGCAGTTCGTCGATTTTATTTCTCGAGAATGTATTATCACTGCTCATGCCTACTTTGAAAGGTCTGAAAACTGTTACGGGCTAGATACGTTGTGTACTGCATGGTGAGGCCCGTACATCTCTACAACAGTACACGGGCTTGGAAGTTAAAGCTCCTCTATTGCTAAATACACGTCTTATACTACGACTGCAGTTCTGAGATGTCTCCAGTCTAGTATATTGTACAAAGCATGTCAAGTTGCCTGCACTCAATGCTCGACATGCTTCTACGTTCTATAATTTAGCTCTAAAGCCGGCCGGAGTGGCCGTGCGGTTCTAGGTGCTACAGTCTGGAGCCGAGCGACCGCTACGGTCGCAGGTTCGAATCCTGCCTCAGGCATGGATGTGTGTGATGTCCTTAGGTTAGTTAGGTTTAATTAGTTCTAAGTTCTAGGCGACTGATGACCTCCGAAGTTAAGTCGCATAGTGCTCAGAGCAATTTAGCTCTAAAGTTACCAGTTAGTAAAGTAGTCAGACTTATTTAGTCATGATATTGGGCAATACTGTGTGATGATTTATTATGAGGACTGTTCTGTTAGTGGAGTAACCTGATGTTCTCTTGAATAAAACCGGTTACACGTTATAAATGAGTGTCTGTACAGCTGTGACGGTTTCTTATGAATATAAAATGTTACGATCGTTGCCCACAAGGAGACTGGCTGCCAATTGATGGCGTTGCGGGTACATGACGCGGTGAGGAAAGTATACGGAGTGATTCAGTTGCCCCTACCGATGTCGTTTTACGCAATCTGCAATGTTATAATTACCTGCCGTTCGCGAACCACATGCGACGTTTTCATGTTCTCTCGCTGACTACGCGCAAACTATTAGTCCTACAGAGAAAATTAACAGGACTCTATTGTAAGATAGTTAATGTAGTTAAATTTTGTACTGGGGTACGTTTTCGAAGGAGGCCATAGTTTTAGAATTATTCAAGAAAAACTTACAAGAGTGACCTCCAAACGCACCCCACTTCACCACTCAGCCCTCACCGGCCTGGATTTCTAATATGTTGTTCATGGCACTCGCTTCCACTACCGTAGAAAAATTAGCGACTGCGCTAATTATTTCACACATCCGATCTTCTTTGCTCTTCGTTGTCTGGCCTTATAACGCCACTGGCTTAGTCGAACAATTACATATTGTAAAATTGACTTTTGAGGAAGTTTTATCTATTTTGTGAATTTTAACTGCATAAAATGAACTATCGTTGTATTCGTCAGGCCTTCTGATTACGAACTGCTGTGCTTTAAGGTTTAAGTTTGAATCAAGTTGTCAATGTCACTAGTTTTAGCGTAACGTTTACAAAAGTCGTTTTTCTTTCATTACCATCATCGGCACCCTTAAATTAATAGTGTAAACGAAGTAGCTGACTATGCTGGTGGCGTAATAGAGCAATCAATAGAGACCAAAAAAAAGGTCGAATATCTGGGATAGTTCGCGTCGGCAGAAATTTTTGTGCAGTGGTAGGAGGGAGTCCCATTAACAACATATCACAAATCCTGATGGTGAGGGATGAGTGCGGCGCTGGAGGTGCGTTTGAAGGCCACTTTTGTACACTTTTCTTGATTAAGTCGAAAACCATGGACTCCAGCCAAAATACATCCTAACACAAAAGTTAACCACATTAAATTTCCTACAAAAGGTCCCTGTTCATTTTTTCTGTGGTTTGCTCCTTGCGAGAGAGAGCATTTGAAAATCTTGCACGTCGCTTATGAAGATCAGAGGTATGCGGGTTGCATAAAAAGACATCGGTAGGGGCAGCTGACTCGCCCTGTATAAGTAGAGCTGAGACGAATAGAACTGATTCTCACGGCGATAAGGACCGCAAATGGAGAAATTCATTGACATAAGCGACTTGGAGAAAGAGCTGATTGTTATGGCCTAGTACCTTGGAAGAAGCTTTTCAGTAACCGTGAAGCTGGCGTACTATTCGCTTGCTACTGTCTTGGGTGCCAATGGAAAATGGATGAAGGACATTGAAACCATCAGTAGCTGACAAGGCTCTTGGCAAAAAATTGAAATGAGAAGTTTCCCCACTCTGTGAAGCAGGACAGATGGCGATCTGTGGCAGAACTGATGACAGATTGCAATGCTGGTGCACCCACAAGTATTCGGAGCTCACCAGTTAAAGCACATTGTTGAGCACGGGGCTTCGCAGCGGATGATGCCCATGTATTTTCATGTTTACCCAACGGCACCGCCAATTACGTTTGCAGTGGGCACGGAAACATCGACATTCGACCATGGAGCAATTGAAATGTGTAGTCCGGTCGGATCAATGACGTTTATAGTTAGATCAGGTCGATGGTAGTGTCGGGCCCTCAACCAAGCGAACTGCTGTTCGAAATATTCAACATGCCACGATCGCGGCCTGGTGAGGACAGTGTCATTTATGGGGGATATTCACCCGGGCTTCTGTGGAGCCTGTGGATGTAAACGAAGGCTCTACAATTCTAGATCAACATTATTCGGGCCACACGGATCCATTCATGCTTGATGTCGTCACGGAGACAGCTTCCAGCACGATAACTGCCCGTGTCACAAGGCCAGAACGGCGCTACAGTGGTTTGAGGAGGATCAGAGTGCAATCACGTTGATGCTTGATCTGATCCCGACGGAAGATATCTAGTACGCTATCGAGTGCGACCACCTGCGTGCCCACAAATCACACGTCCGTAATTGCGTGACCTGTTCGTAGACATCTGGTACCGCATAGCTCCGGAAACCTACTAAGCGCTTGTAGAATCCATGACATGCAGAATCGTTGCTGTACTGCATTTCAAAGGTGGACTAGCACGCTATTAAGTAGGTGGTCGTAATGTTTTAGTTCACCGGTGTGTTTAGAGGCCGTGAGTGGTGGCAGAGAAGCTGCAATTAGAGCGCAAGGCGGCGCGTAGACGTACCTTTCTCGAGGGAGTCGATCTGCTCGTTGGTGAAGGAGGTGCGGTTGCGCTGCAGCTTCCGCTTGAGGCGCAGGCGCAACTGAGAGTCCTCGTCGCCCGACGAGTTGTGCTCCGAGTTGCCGTCAGACGTCGTCTCGTGCGACAGCTCCCCCGTCACTGCGGCACAAACCACACAACGTGCTCAGCGCAGGAGCGAGGTTGGTCAGTTAGCAGAACACTAGCAGAGAACCAGAGGTCAGGCCTCGCCACTGCATACTGTGCCACACGAGCCTGAATATGGAGCAGTTCGTGTGCTGAATATGTCTGACCTCTCGTTCACTCCTTCATTAATCGTGGATCTCGAGCTTAATCTGAGATAGGAGCATTGCCTCTACTATCTATAGCACAGATAATATTACGAAAAGTGGTCATAAAGTTTTAATTACCCCGCCGAAAAAATTGAGTTATACAATTAATTTTTTTTTTGTTTTCAGGCTGGAGATAGTTTGTCTTTGCACGTCTTAAAAAATAGCCTCTTGCATCTAATTGTAACTTTTTATTTTAATGCAATCACACGTAATTTGTCAGTTTCGAAATCTACTGCAAAAATGTCGTCTTGCCTCAGTATTGGCGCAAGATGAATTTGACTACGGAGTAAGAGTACAGTACTCACAAAATATATTTTTATTCATGGACAGTGTAGGACTGTGTATTAATTAATTAAATATTAGTATAAGTTGCATAGAATAATCATTGTGTTTTGCAACAGTAACGAAAGTCTCGTTACGATCAATTACGTTTCGCTTTATTCTAAAGTATCTCCAGTGTAAGATTTTCTATTGTTTACTTCATTCTTACTGTTGCTCCAAGTGTATGCGTTAGATTGTAGCACACAGCACTTTCACTGGATTAGATGGATTCACATTTCTGAGTTTTGAAGAACCACTGTCATCTCGTCATTTCGTAGCACACATATATGGAAAAGAACGCAAACTTCTTTTTGTGGTATGGTATGGACAAGTTAATGTTCTGAACATTGTTATTATAGATTTGGTAGCACAACCTGATTGAAAGTATATGGTAGTGCCTGTTTGACCGTTTGAAATGGTGTACTATTTTATCTATTTACGTATTAAGTCTACAAAAAGGTATTTAAAAACCAACGAAGAGAAATATTTTAAATTTAAATTTTTTAAATTAGATTTTTCGGTCACTCGTGATTAGGTCTCCTGGCCCCTCACGTGAACGTATACTGTGCTGATCAGTCAGCTATGGAAACAAACCCTAGCACGTTAAAACTATACGCCAGATCGGAACGCGGCCGTGCGGAGTGGCCGCGCGGTTTGAGGCATCATGTCACGGATTGCGCGGCCCTTCCCGCCGGAAGTTCGAGTCCTCCCTCGGACATGGGTGTATGTGTTGTTCTTAGCATGAGTTCGTTTAAGTAGTGTGTAAGTCTAGGGACCGATGACCTCAGCACTTTGGTTTTCATAACTCGTATCCGGAACCTTCCTTTCGCTGGAATTGCTCTTAGCTACTGCGCTGTTATCAGGTGTTAGGTGGGGCAAGTTGGTTAAAATGCACAAATAACCACGCGCTCATAGCTAGTTGGGAGCTCCATAATGGAGAACTTCCGACCTATACTTATCCGGAAATTTTTATTCGATTCCTCATTCCCTACTCTTCTCTGACTCCGTGACTAAGTGACTCTCCGACTAAGTGAGTATATTAGGCTGGACAATGGCGGAAGATGTGTGCTACGAAGGCCCACGTAGAGCGAATGAGCAGCGAGCTTACGATGAGGGAGGACCTGCCGTCCCATCCCTCGCCCCCACCCCCCACCACTCTCCCCGCGACTGGCAGCGAGCCTCATGTTTACTCGTGGCCTGCGCTGCCTTCTCTGCTCTACCCCACTCTTCCACCGCGCGCCACTCGCGTGGCTGCGCCTGCAGCAGCGCGATACACACACACGCGCCTGTACGCTTGGCTGCCTGCCTTCAGGCGCTGCTCCGATACAGCCGCCCCGCGTAATTAAAACTTGCAGACTCGCTTCGTCACGCTCGCGGCCGCGTGCGCGTCCGCTCCAGTCGCTCATAATATTGGCCACGGCTTTTTATTTTGCTACCGCAATTATTAATGGACTCTTTTCCGTGCTCGCTATATTGGAACAAACAGAGGACGGTGGTTTATTTTTCATTCAGGATATGGCGTGATTAAAACGATTGTCGTGGAACAGAAACTGCTTCCGTTTCTGCGAATGCAAGGGGCAACCTTTTTCGATAAAGACACGTCTCGGAGTTTCTCAGTGATCAGTTTTGTACTTTGGAAAGACGAAACGATATCTACTAACAGAAGGGAATGTTATTTTACTTCCACACACAGAAAACCGTACAAGGATATAAGAGCTTTCGGTGTACCATGTGAGATTGATATCAAGATCCGATGTACGTGAGTGGTACTGAGTTTACAGGACAGATTTACAAGCTTCACTGATCACGCGCTGTGGCTTCAAAAGACAAAATGGTTTTAAAGGCATTATTGTTTGCAAAGGAAAGATAAATGAATTCAATGAAGTGAATAATAGGCTTCCACAACCAGCGCCGATTTGAATAAAGTTTGGCCGCGTCATTGCAGAACTCCAGCTTGATAGCTGATTTACTGTTTGATAATAACGCGGTCTAGCACCAAAAACGATTTTATTCGGACTCTGTATGTGGTAGATTCAACCGTACCTGGGAGCTGTATGTATCGAATTTTTTACTATGTTTAAATTATACTCTAATTGAAAGTAATAAGCATCTGGTTAATGAATAATATCTTAGACGGCTTCCCCAACTACCTAGTATGTTCTTCTGAAAAAACAGGTAGGAAAGATGACAATCTTGGATAATCAAGAAAAGCGGTGGACCCGTATGAAAGGAACTGGTGTACTACTTCTCACGTATTTAGATTTACCCCAAATTTCGAGATAACGGGGGTCCGATACAAAGCCAGAGGGTGTCAGAACGTGAATAAAAAGTCTCTTTCAGAACAAACCTTACCTTTTCTGTACAACTCGTAAGAATTATGCTGTTATGCACTGCAGTCGAAGCATTCTAAAGCGAAATAAGGAAATTAACACAATCGTTCACCTTATCGTTTACAGTCCGAATAATTTCCGGTAAAAGACAAATGTAGATGCAAGAGCGCACGTCTAATGCAGGTCTGTTCTAATTTTCAGCCTGCCAGTCACTGCTTACTTAATTCAAGAACTATTAAAAAATGGTTCAAATGGCTCTAAGCACTATGGGACTTAACATCTGAGGTCATCACGCCCCTAGACTTAGAACCACTTAAACATAACTAACTGCATCAAACCTGTCTCAGGACTGAAGACCACAACAACAACAACTAACCTAAGGACATCACACAGATCAATGCCCTAAGCAGGATTCGAACCTGCGACCGTAGCAGCCGCGTGGTTCCTGACTGAAGCGCCTAGAACCGCTCGGCCACCGCGGCCGGCAAGAACTATTTTTATGGCAACGTCAGTAGAGAGCGTTTACATTTGGAAACATTCCATACGAATCAGATATGGCGCTTCTTAGGATTCGTAGGTTCAAAGAGCTGTCGTTATACAGAAAGACTGTAAGAGATAGTGTTAGCAACAACATGTGTACGATCGGACATGTATCCTGTTGAATATATTTTGTCTAACGCTCAATGCATATTTTCTTTCGAAGTGAACCCTTAGGCTATCCTCTCAACTATAGGGGAAAGAGAACTGAAAACGAGACAGATCGAAAAAAGTAAGTAAACTGTTGATTATTTCAAAGTATTCGTCATAAGTGTTGATATACGAGGGTTGTCCAGAAAGTAAGTTCCGACCGGTCATGAAATGGAAACCACAAACGTTTTATTTGCAACAGTTAAGTACACCATCCACCTTCTTCTCTACATAGTCGCCGCTCCAACTTCTAGTGTTTTTTAAGTGTTGTATCAACTTTCCAATATCCTCGTCATAGAAAGCAGCCGCCTGTGCTTTCGGCCAGTTATCTGCACTGGTCTGCAGCTCGTTGTCTGTGGAAAAATTTTGTCTTCATAACCGGCGGTTCTTGTGAGCAGAGATGAGACTCAGGGCGAACCAATTATTGTGGGTGATCAAACACTTCTCATCGGAAACGCTGCAGGAGCGTCTTCATTGCCCCTGCGGTGTGCGGCCGAGAATTGGCATGAAGAAGGAACTGCTCGACAGTTGTGTTATGTGGGCTGCATGATACAGGCGAAATCTCTAACTAGGCCCTCATACTTGGCGGGAGACGCTATTCCCTACGAATCTTTACGTGCTCACTGCTCACTCAAAACTGAAAAGAGCGACGCGACACGATCGATGGGCATACTAGAGACACTACCCAAAACATCTGTGCAAAGCTTTACCGGATTTTCCATTTCGTGAACGATCGGAACTTACTTTCTGGACAACCATCGGCCGGCCGAGCGGTTGTAGTCCCTACAGTCCGGAACCGCGCGACCGCTACGGTCGCAGGTTCGAATCCTGCCTCGGGCATGGATGTGTGTGATGTCCTTAGGTTAGTTAGGTTTAAGTAGTTCTAAGTCTAGGGGACTGACGTCTTCAGAAGTTAAGTCCTATAGTGCTCAGAGCCATGACAGCCCTCGTATTTACCCACTGTGAGACAGTACGGTCAATGTCTTTATGGAAAAACCTTTGCGGCTGCATGTGGAATCATGAATGCACCCATCTCTTCGTCCGAAGCAAATCGACAGCCACGAATGCTCCAGAAGTTTGAAAATCGCATGGGTAGAGGTCTGGACTGTGTGGAGGACGTGTAAGGGCTTCCCAGCGAAACTTCTGCAGCGCATTCGAAACAGTCTTTGCAACACATAGGCAGGTCCACATGTTCCGATCCCTCCCAATGCGACTGTCATACTTTTGGATACCTGTGGAAAGACATTCATGGCTGTCGACTTCCTTTGTACGAAGAGGTGCACGCTTGGGTACAATCATGGTTCCGTAGGCAGACGAAAACATTATACCATTAAGTTATTGACCATCTTGTCTCGCAGGGGGATAAGTGTATTAACAATTACGGTGATTACACTACTGGCCATTCAAATTGCTACACCAAGAAGAAATGCAGAAGATAAACGGATATTCATTGGACAAAGATATTATACTAGAACTGACATGTGATTACATTTTCACGCAATTTGGGTGCATAGATCCTGAGAAATCAGTACCAAGAACAACCACCTCTGGCCGTAATAACGGCCTTGATACGCCTGGGAATTGAGTCAAACAGAGCCTGGATGGCGTGTACAGGTACAGCTGCCCATGCAGCTTCAACACGGTACCACAGTTCATCAAGAGTAGTGACTGGCGTATTGTGACGAGCCAGTTGCTCGGCCACCATTGACCAGACATTTTCAATTGGAGAGAGATCTGGAGGATGAGCTGGTCATGGCAGCAGTCGAACATTTTCTGTATCCACAAAGACCCGTACAGGACCTGCAACATGCAGTCTGCATTATCCTGCTGAAATGTAGGGTTTCGCAGGGATCGAATGAAGGATAGAGCCACGGGTCGTAACACATCTGAAATGTAACGTCCACTATTCAAAGTGCTGTCAATGCGAACAAGAGGTGACCGAGACGTGTAACCAATGGCACTCCATACCATCACGCCGGGTGATATGCCAGTATGGCAATGACGAATACACACTTCCAATGTTCACCGCGATGTCGCCAAACACGGATGCGACCATCCTTATGCTGTAAACAGAACCAGGATTCATCCGAAAAAATGACGTTTTGCCATTCGTGCACCCAGGTTCGTCGTTGAGTACACCATCGCGGGCGCTCCTGTCTGTGATGCAGCGTCAAGGGTAACAGCAGCCATGGTCTCCGAGCTAATAGTCCATGCTGCTGCAAACGTCGTCGAACTGTTCGTGCAGATGGTTGTTAGCTTGCAAACGTCCCCATCTGTTGACTCAGGGATCGAGACGTGGCTGCACGATACGTTACAGCTATGCGGATAAGATGCCTGTCATCTCGACTGCTAGTGAAACGAGGCCGTTGGGATCCAGCACGGCGTTCCGTATTACCCTCCTGAATCCACTGATTCCATATTCTGGTAACAGTCATTGGATTTCGACCAACGCGAGCAGCAATGTCTCGATACGATAAAACGCAATCGCGATAGGCTACAATCCGACCTTTAACAAAGTCGGAAACGTGATGGTACGAATTTCTCCTCCTTACACGAGGCATCACAACAACGTTTCACCAGGCAACGCAGGTCACCTGCTGTCTGTGTATGATAAATCGGTTGTAAACTTTCCTCATGTCAGCACGTTGTAGGTGTTGCCACCGGGCCGGCCGTTGTGGCCGAGCGGTTCTCGGCGCTTCAGTCTGGAACCGGACTGCTACTACGGTCGCAGGTTCGAATTCTGATTAGGGCAAGGATGTTTGTGATGTCCTTAGGTTAGTTGGGTTTAAGTAGTACTAAGTCTAGGGGACTGATGAGCTCTGATGTTCAGTCCCATAGTGCTCAGAGCCATTTGAACCATTTTTGTTGCCACCGGCGCCAACCTTGTGCAAATGCTCTGAAAAGCTAATCATTTGCATATCACAGCATATTTTTCCTGTCGGTTAAATATCGCATCTGTAGCACGTCATCTTCGTGGTATAACAATTTTAATGGCCAGTGGTGTAATATATAAACACACACCTACATAGATGTATGTCTAAATACAACAATATTCACTTCTAACCAATCAGTCATTATACTCATATATAATAACGGCTATGCGCAGTGGTTGCTAATATCATTTAGGCAGGACGGACATATTGTGACATTTCAACTTGAGAATCATAAAAGTGAATTAAATGAACAGTAATTTACAGTCTAATACCGGAAATTTTTCTCAAAAGGTTGCGTATGTAGCGGGAATGAAGCGAGTCCGCGGTTGTACTCGCGAACTCGTGTTTTCGCTCTCCTTTCTACGCGGGAGGAGTCCACTTGTACTCGACGAAACACTCGAATGACGAGTGGGCGGCGGCAGAGACTCAAGAGTTGAGTCGCGGAGAGGGCTCCAGTTCAGAGATGACGTCACAGGACTCACAAGCAAGCTTAAAGCGAGTACACACCGCTCATTTTTGGTCTCTGCTGTGCTCGGTATCACAACAGAACGGGAAGGCCGCACCGCAGAGCGCAGATGGCGGCAGGGGTGGCAGCAATTCGCCGATCGCCGCTGGCACAGCTTGGCGCGTGCGCTGTGCTGGACCACCCTGATGCCTTCAGCAGCTGCCGCGAGGGGCGGGGCAGGGCGGCGCGGGGTGCTGGTGGGGGGCGATGACCGCGCCGCCGACACACGTCTTCAGGCGGTGGGCTTTCGTGAGCACGGACCACCGCGATGACTTAAGCTGGATCTCCACGCGCAACTAAAGTCGCGCCACTCGACAGACGCCAGCGAAGTTGCACGGGGGAAACCTCCCGATTCCGATGGCGCCACTCAAGTGACGCCACGTTATGCCGTGCCACTACATGGATAGTTGCTCAGAAAACTTCGGGTAACATCTTTCAGGGCGGCCACTACAAGAAATTCTTGAAGCCTCTACGTATCTGCGTTCGACCAGCCTAATTTAGATTTTCTATGATTTCCCTAAATCACTCCATGCTGCCTTTGAAAGGGCACGACCGATTTCGTCCCCTATCCTTGACACAGTCCGACCTAGTGCTCCGTCTCTAAAGATCTCATTGTCGACCGGACTTTAAACGCTAATCTTCCTTCCTTTCTTTTATGTATCTGTTCGCCTCCTTAGCTGAGTGTTAGTGTTGATGACTGCCGTGCGGAGAGCCGGGTTCAAATAGATGTACTGCTTGGGATATTTCATTGGTGGTGAATCAACTAAAACAAAATAAATACGCGTAACTCGTTCTTTGTTTGTACAAGAGCGTGCTGGAAAGTTATGCCTCCGATTTTTTGTGTGAAAACTCAAAGCCGCGCGAACCTTGACAAGACGCCTTAGATCGCACGGCTACCCCTCGCGGCCTCATAGATTCGAACATAACGCGAGTGTTAAGGGATGCTTCGTGAGCTCAAATGGGGGTCCCTGGAGGGAAGATGACTACTGAGCAAATTTATAGAGCTGGAGTCTGAAGGTGACTGCAAAATGGCTCTGAGCACTATGGGACTTAACATCTGAGGTCATCAGTCCCCTAGAACTTAGAACTAATTAAACCTAACGAACCGAAGGACATCACACACATCCATGCCCGAGGCAGGATTCGAACCTGCGACCGTAGCGGTCGCGCGGTTCCAGACTGGAGCGCCTAGAACCGCTCGGCCACTCCGGCCTGCAGGTGACTGCAGACCCGTTCGACTGTTGCTAACGTACATTTCTTGTAAGGACCACGAAGATGAGAAAAATTATTGCCTGTATAGAGGGATATAGACAGTGATTTTCCCCGCGCTCTATTTATGAGTGGAATAGGAAAGGAAATGACTTGTAGTTGTATAAGGTACCCACCGCCATGTACCTAACGGCGGCTTGCGGATTATGTACTCAGATTTAGGAGTAGAATGAGAAAGAGGAAGCCCTCTCATCTACGACAATGGTCTTGCCGCGGTGGCAACGCCGGTTCCCGTCAGATGATGATGATGATGATGATGATGATGATGTATGGTTTGTGGGGCGCTGAATTGCGCGGTTATCAGTGCCCGTACAAGTTCCCAACCTTTGCTCAGTCGAATTTCGCCACTTTCCTGGATGATGATGAAATGATGAGGACAGCACAAACACCCAGTCATCTCGAGGCAGGTGAAAATCCCCGACCCCGCCGGGAACCGAACCCGGAACCCCGTCCTCGGGAAGCGAGAACACAACCGCGAGACTACGAGCTGCGGACAGTTCCCGTCAGATCACCAAAGACTATCAGCCATAAATAGCACAAGGATGGGTGACGATCCGGGTCTGTCGAGCGCTATTGGGAAGAGGGGTGTATTACACGCGCAAACAAAGTTGACACTCGTCGCGGTGGCTGATGGGAGCGACCGTAAAAGCATTTCCTATTTACAGTCGCTCCCATCAGCCACCGCGCCGGGTGTCAACTTCGTTTGCGCGAGTAATGATTCAAATGGCACTGAGCACTATGGGACTTAACATCTGAGGTCATAAGTCCCCTAGAACTTAGAACAACTTAAACCTAACTAACCTAAGGACATCACACACACCCATGTCTGAGGCAGGATTCGAACCTGCGACCGTAGCGGTCGTGCGGTTCCAGACTGAAGCGCCTAGAACCGCTCGGCCACACCGGCCGGCGCGTGAATAATACTCAGCCCTTGTGAGACCAATCGAGGAGCTGCTTGTTTGAGAAGCAGTGGCTTCGGTGATGAAAGCTGACAACGGCCGGTAGAGCGGTGTGCTGACAGCATGCCCCTCCACATCCGCATTCTGTGTCGCGGGTGAGGATGACATGGCTGTCGGTCGGTACCATAGGGTCTTCCTAGGCCCATTCGGACCGTTAGTTTTTTTTCCATCATGTGTGGAAGTTCCCGCTTCACTAGCTTCCAGTTAAACCACTCTGTAAATGGCAAAAGAAAACTGTCCAGATAGCGCGTCTCACGAGAAGAGAAGAGCGACGAATTTAGAAACACGGCGCATCCGGAAGCGTACAGTCGTATTTTCTACATGTCATCCGTGAACGCGATCGGAAGTACTGCGGTGAA
The DNA here is from genome assembly GCF_021461385.2 of Schistocerca piceifrons. Taxonomy (NCBI): domain Eukaryota; kingdom Metazoa; phylum Arthropoda; class Insecta; order Orthoptera; family Acrididae; genus Schistocerca; species Schistocerca piceifrons. The sequence continues at coordinate 329,709,475 of NC_060144.1, forward strand.
TACAAGATAGGGCGGCTCGTGAAGTAAAAATGTGGTGGTTGTAGCTGACCCCATTTGTGCGCCACTCGGAGCTGTCACTTGTAGCTTAGGAGTAATTTCCTGAGATGGCTCTGGTAGCGCGGCTGACCTCGGCGGTACCTGGGGAGGCCATCCGTCTTCCCGGCGACAGCTGCTTTAATTAATGCCCGGCCCGGGGCTGCGACTGAGGCGACCGAGCCGTTTTTGTGGGCCGCTGCCGCTGCAATTAAACGCCACGCCGCCCAACAATTAGATTGTTGTGCGGCCGCCTCGATAAGAATCACCGAGTGGATAGTGTCTGGCCGTGAGCCGTATTACTGCCTATACCGGCTAATGGACGGCGGGTGCCGTTCCGATACGCGTGGCGGAAGACGGTGACACGTACCGCTACACCAGAGGAGCGCTTTCTTCCAAAAAACGTGTAAGTGCTCCAGGCTGAACAGTGGATCGGGGAAAATTCCGAGACACGACGGTGCCAGCAGAACACAAGACGCTCCGTAGCTGTGGACCCGGTTCCAAACGTCTATCGCCTGCATTCTCCTTTGCAATGTTCGTTCGGAAACTACACTCATGCTCATGCTGATACATGGTGAAACAACGCTCTGGTGCATTTGACCTGCGGTCGTCACACGGTGGCGCTGGCAGCAGTCCACATACGCAGAGGTGTGTTGGTGCATGTCAGAGTACGGTGCAGTACTCAAGTGTGCAGACGTTTTCAGATGTGCTAATGGTAACTGTGTGTTGAAAATGGCTCAAAGAAAGCATATTTATGACGTTATGAGGGGTAGAATACTAGAGTGACTGGAGGCTGGTCAAACACAGCACGTCGTAGCATGGGCCCTCTGTGTGCCACAAAGTGTGATCTCAAGATTATGCCAACGATTGCAGCCGACTGGAAACGTGTCCACGCGCTGCACTACGGGACGTCCACAGTGTACAACACCACAAGAAGACCGATATCTCACCATCAGTGCCCGCAGACGGCTACGGAGTACTGCAGGTAGCCTTGCTCGAGACCTTAGCTCAGCCACTGGAACAGATGTCTCCAGACACACAGTCTACAGACGACTGAACAGGCATGGTTTACTAGCCCGTAGACCTGCAATGTGCATTCCACTGACCCCTGGTCACAGGAGGGCCCGTAAGGCCTGGTGCCAATAACACAGTACTTGGTCATTGGAACAGTGGTCCGAGGTTATGTTCACGGATGAGTCCAGATATAGTCTGAACAGTGACTCTCGCCGGGTTTTCATCTGGCGGGAACCAGGAACCAGATAGCAACCCCTTAATGTCCTTGACAGGGACCTGTATGGAGGTGGTGGTTTGATGGTGTAGGGTGGGACTATAATTGGTGCACGTACACCCCTGCAAATATTTGACAGAGGAACTGTAACAGGTCAGGTGTATCGGGACGTCATTCTGCACAAGTATGTCCGCCTTTTCAGGGGTGCATTTGGTCCCACCTTCCTTCTGATGGATGATAACACACTGCCACACCGAGCTGCCATCGTACAGGAGTACCTTGAAACAGAAGATATCAGGCTAATGGAGTGGCCTGCCTGTTCTCCAGACCTAAACCCCATCGAGCACGTCTGGGTAGCTCTCGGTCGACGTATCACTGCACGTCTTCGAACCCCTACGACACTTCAGGAGCTCTGACAGGCACTGGTGCAAGAATGGGAGGCTATACCACAGCAGCTGCTCAACCACCTGATCCAGAGTAGGCCAACCCGTTGTGCGGCCTGTGTACGTGTGAATGGTGATCATATCCCAAAAAAATGGCTCTGAGCACTATGGGACTCAACTGCTGAGGTCATTAGTCCCCTAGAACTTAGAACTAGTTAAACCTAACTAACCTAAGGACATCACAAACATCCATGCCCGAGGCAGGATTCGAACCTGCGACCGTAGCGGTCTTGCGGTTCCAGACTGCAGCGCCTTTAACCGCACGGCCACTTCGGCCGGCGATCATATCCCATATTGATGTCGGGGTACATGCCCAGGGTTCAGTGGCGTTTTGTAGCACATGTGTTTCGGGACGGTTTTCTCACCTTATCACCAATGCCGTGGACTTACAGATCTGTGTCGTGTGTGTTCCCTACGTGCCTATGCTATTAGCGCCAGTTTTGTGAAGTGCCACGTTGTGTGGCATCACATTCTGCAATTATCCTTCATTTATGAGCATGAGCGTAGTTAGGATAGACCGGCATTCACTGACCCGTCGAGTTTCAAACCGATTGTCAGGCTAAGATTCGTATCCAGTCATTGTCAAATAGCATCTTTTTACGACCATTTATTATGCACCATATTACAAGGCTGTGAGCTCGACCTATATCAGTGTGCTGATTCCATACGACCGTCTATACAGACACATTACTTCACTGCCAAGACTAACGTCGCAGTAGAGGGTCACATAATGGCCGAGTGCCGGGTGGTTATAATTAAAGTGCAGCTAATCAACGAGGTCCAGTGCGGCCTTAACTTTCGTAAGGCAGCGAATCATGTTAAATATGCTAATGTGTTAATGGGGAACCGATTTTCCCTAGAAAAAAAATTAGTTCCAATTTTGGCCATCAGGTGCAAATCTGGCGCTATACAGCATCTAGTCGGCGTCTCTGATGCTCATATTGAACAAACTTGTTTGACCTTTTATACCCACGTCCTGTTTCAAATCCACTGCATTCTATACGTATTTCTTGCATTCACAGAGCTAGATTTGCACTTGGTGGCCGAAACTGTAGCCAATTTTTTCCCCCAAAGCAAATCGCTTCCGATTTAACGCATAGCTATCACGTTTCGCAGTCATGCCTGCCATGCGATAATTACAGCCAATACTGGGCCTCTGTGAGTGTTGCACTTTAATTATAACCACCCAGCACCAGTTCTACAACATCTGCAGCGCTTGAAATTGACCATTTTGCTGGTTTAAGTGGGTAAGTAGTACTAGGCCAAGAGCGCTCATGCTAACAATAAATTTTACGTCTGGAGGACAGTGTGGAGTGTGAGAAAACCGAAAGAAACGGGAACCGAAGCATTTGAGGTGTGGTGCTGCATAAGAATGCTGAAAATTAGCTGGACGGATAAAGTAAGGGATGGGGAGGTTCTCTACAGAATCGGTGAGGAAAGGCGTCTATGGGAAACAGTGACCAAAAGAAGGGAAAGGATAATAGGACATCTGTTAAGACATCAAGGAATAACCTCTGTGATACTAAAGGGAACGGTAGAGGGTAAAAATATAGCGGAAGACAGATACTGGGATACATCCAGAAAATAATGGAGGATATAGGGTGCAAGAGCTACTCTGCGAAGACAAGGTTGGCGCAGGAGAGGAATTCGTGGCAGCCGCATCAAACTAGACAGAAGTCTGATGAAAATCGGGGAAACGGAAACGAGGTCTTATGATGATGGTTTGGATTTTGATATGAAGTTATTAAGCTGGACAAGACGAAGCCGTTCAGTACGGATCCGGCTGCTTCGCAGTGGCCATGAATGACTGGTGCAGTTGAAGGCAAAATATTCTACGTTGTTAGACCGCGTTATATCTCTCTTCAATTTATTTTGACGCTTCGAACCGTTTGATGGGATCATCTATAGGGTCTCGGGGAGTTAGTGATAGGTGGTGAAACAGGCAGAGCAAGAGAGGTACGACAGTAATACAGGGTGATTCAAAATGAATGATACAAAAAAAGTATTCCTGTGACTACAGAAATGACTTTATTACACAAATACACATACAGACTGAGCATTAACTCTCACCGTTCCTATGGCCATCCACAAATGTATGGTGCGGGCGGGCTCCGTTTTTGACACAGCAGATGTCTATCTAATGCTGAATTTCCTGCCAGACCCGTTCCACCGTGGCGCGATGAGTGGAGCTAAAACACGCCGACTATCCGGTGTCTTAGCTGCTGGAAGTGCTGCGGAAATGGAGGTATGTATATCATGTCCTTCAGACATTCCTCAAAAAATCAATTGGTGCTAAGATCAGGCTATCAAGGGGGGGGGGGGGCAGCATACAATGAACGACACGACCAACCCGGAGCAATGGAAGATGTTCACTGCTATGTATGAAACTATGCCAATGTGGCGGGGCTCCGTGGCTGGGCTCCGTCCAGCAACGAAATGAAGTCAGGAACCTTTTCCGTCAGCCGAGTCAACAACCAGAAAGAAATCATATAGAGATAGGTTATGCCTGTAACAGTTGATTCTGCGAAAAAGAAAGGACCGAAGACTGTGCGGTTGATTATGACGCAGATAAAATTAGGTTTCGAAGAATCACGATCATGTTCCAGCAGGGCATGCGGGTTTTGGTTACTACATACTTTCAAATTATGCATGTTCACTTTGCCACTGAAGTAAAATGTCGCTTCGTCAGAGAAAAAAGTCTCTCTGTGAAATCATCCACCGCCATCCGCGCTTGAAAATCGGCGCATCATCGTCTCCGTTTTGGTTTATCGGCTGGTTTTAGAGCCGGCAAAATTTGAATCCTGTAACCCTTGAACTGCAGACGCTTGCACAATATACGCCGCAACTGACATTATGACACATTCACTTATGTGGTGGCACAATGCGTTCGTTTCCTGCAAGTTCTGTCGTAGATCGTACTATTGCTCTTGAAACCTTCACCACTTCAGTATCGACGGACAGCCATCCTATGGTTATCTTCTTGCATATGCATCCTGCCTCTCCGAATTACTTTGCCAACCAGCAGTGTTGTGACTCTGAGATGCTCTTTACCGAATTTGGTCCAGCAACATCTTTGAACAACGATTATTGAAGATGTTTTTGCTTATTCTATGACACAATACGCCTTTTCTATCGCAGGTGCCACCATTTCGCCTAATAACGCCAGCGAATAACAACAACATCGACTTTCCAGTGTTACATTATTACCAGCTAAACTGTGAGAGTTAACGTTTCAGTCTATAAGTGTATTTCTGAAACAGAGTCATTACTGTATTCCCTTTTTGTCTCACTAATTTTGAATTATCGTGTATTTTGACAGACACTTCTACCCTCTTCCTCTGCCTGTTTCGTACCTATCCAATAAGGATGGCCCACCAGGAGAACCAGGAAGAATTTCACCCAATAATCCCACTTCTTCAGAAAAAGAGCGAGAAAACTCCCCTTTATAAGTGGACGTGACGCAGGTCTTTGTAGAGCTAACCGGGAACACTAGAAGATCCTGAAGATGATCCTTATAAAGTTCGAAACGTCCCTTTAGAACGAAGAATTTAAAGAGGAGCATGAAAAGGTCTAAGAAACGAAACTGAGGTGACAAAAGTCAAGGGATAACTCCTAACATCGTGTCAGATCTCCTTTTTCCCGGCATAGTACAGCAAGTCGATTTGACATGGACTCAACAAGTCGTTGGAAGTCCCCTGCAGAAATACTGAGCCATGCTGCTTCTAAAGCGGTCCCTAATATCGAAAGTGTCGCCGGTACAGAATTTTGTGCACGAACTGACATCTCAATTATTTCCCATAAATGCTCGATAGGATTCATGACGGGCAATCTGGGCGCCGAAATCATTTGCGCCGCGCGGAGTGGCCGCGCGGTTTGAGGCTCCATCTTACAGATTGCGCGACCGCTGCCGCCGGAGGTTCCAGTCCTCGCTCGTGCATGGGTGTGTGTGTTGTTCTTGGCATAAGTTAGTTTAAGTAGCGTGTAAACATAGGGACCGATGACCTCAGCAGTTTGGTCGCTCAGGAATTCACACACATTTGAACATTTGAAATCATTTGCTCGAATTGTGCAGAATGTTCTTCAAACCAATAGCGAACAACTGTGCCTCGTTGACATGACGCAATGTCATTCACAAAAATTCCATCGCTGTTTGGGAACATGAAATCCATGAATGGTTGAAAATGGCCTCCAGGTAACCGAACATAACCATTTCCTGTCAGCTGGGCCAGAGGACCCAACCCATTCCATGTGAACACGGCCCACACCATTATGGAGCCACCACCAGCTTGCACAGTGTCTTGCTGACAACATTGGTCCATGGCTTCATGGGGTCTGCAACATACTCGAACCGTACCATCAGCTCTTACTAACTGAAATCGGGAGTCATATGACGAGGCCGCGTTTTTCCAGCCGTCTAGGGTCCAACCGATATGATCACGAGCCCAGGAGAGACTGCGCAAACGATGTCGTAGTGTTAGCAAAGGTACTGGCGTCAGTCGTCTGCTGCGTTTGCCCACTAACGCCAAATTTCGCCACACTGTCCTGATGAAACATCCCACATTGATTTCTACGGTCGTTTCATGCAGTGTAGCTTGTTTGTTAGCACTGACAGGTCAACGCAAACGGAGCTGCTCTCGGTCGTTAAGTGAAGGCCATCGCCTACTGTGTTGCCCGTGGTGAGAAGTAATGCCTGAAATTTCGTATTCTGGGCACATCCTTGACACTGCGCATCTCGGAAACATTGAATTCCCTAGCGATTTCCGAAATGGAATGTTTGATGCGTCTAGCTCCAACTACCATTCCGCGTTCAAAATCTGTTAATTCTAGTCGTGTGGCCACAATCACGTCGCAAACCTTTTCACTTGAATCACCTGAGTACAAATGACAGCTCCGCTAATGCACTGCCCTTTTATACCTTGTGTACGCGATGATACCGCCATCTGTATGTCGCTATCCCACGACTTCTGTCATCTCAGTGTTGAGGATTTTAGCTTAACTGAAAACGGCCAAGGGAACCTTAGTGTCCTTGTCAGTTTTGTCGAAACTGACTCGGTTGTTCATCTACAGGTGATTACCGTTACATCGATGTTTTGGACGTCGGGGGCGCGCCACGGCACAGTGGGACAGAGCGCGTTCCGCCCACGCTGCGCGTGTTTACGGCGGTGTGGCGCACGTGGCGCCAGATTCAAGGGCCCGCGCTGTTAACGATCGTTGCGCAGTGCTTACTGCCGCCCCGCCTCCGCCCCCGCTCGTTTTTAAGGCCACTTTATTCCCTCCATTAATTCGGCACTTTTCAAAACATTACTCCCGCTCGTTAGTATGGAAATACGCATCTACGGCTTGCACGGGAGAGAGACAGAGCTCGCCGCTGTCGCTCTCACATTTACCGCACCGAGCGAGACATGCGCGTCCGGCCGGTATCGAATAACACGGCAGCCGTAGCGATCGAGTTAATCACTGCTGGAGCGAGCGCTCCTGCCTGAAATGGTTATGTCCTTTAGTTACTGCTCAGCGCCCGGCCACTGCTGCGTCAGTTGACAGCGGACGCCGTCTCTAAAGGGCAGTTGTGGTCGAGGAATCAACCACGGGTTTCTTTGAGGAGAAATTGCCTGGATGAGCATAAGACACAATGAAACAATTACGATTTTCACTGTGGTTTCCATTTCGCGACCAATCGTTTCTTACTTTCCGAATAGCCCTCATTTATACATGACATGTTGAGTGGTGGCACTTGTAAATTCCCAAATGCCCAATCGAAGACGCGACCTCTGCTCCGCGAGTACGTAGGCAAGCCAGGCTGTCCTGAACACTGTCTGAAAGGCCGACCGTAGTAAAGATTTTTAACAGTAAATCAAGATGTTTAGAAAGTCTGTTACTAACAAAATTACTGAAATTTCTTCGGTGAACGTTGATGAAGGTACCGCTGCATCTATGAGGGGCGTTCAATAAATAAAGCAACACATTTTTTTTCTCTGCCAGTTTCGGTTGAAAAACGCAGTATTCGACGTGGGACATCGAGGAATGTTCCCGCTTCAGACACTTTAGTTTCATGACGTTCCGACAGATGGCGGCGTTATACGTAGCTTTCAAAGGGACGTCTGTTACAGAGTTGTGTTCCAGGTAGAGAGCTGCCATTGAGTTCCTCTTCTCGGAAAACCAGAAAAACGCAGACATTCATAGATGCCTGTAGAATGTCTGCGGAGACCTGGCAGTGACCAAAAGCACGGTATTGTAAGAAAATGAAACACCTACAGTCGTACTTAAGTTGTCATTTATTGCGTAGCTACCAGTTTCAGCGCTTCAGTGTACCATCTTCAGGCCTTAGTTGATGCTGACGGGATTATCACGATCCACATATACGATGCATCAGCGGCCAACATAACTGGTTTACGCAAACTACCTGTTACTGTGATGTCCCCCTCCAACCACCAACTATTGCCAGTTGATGGTTGGAGAGACGACATCACAGTTACAGATAGTCTACGTAAACCAGTTATGTTGGCGCCTGATGCATCGTATTTATGGATCGTGACAACCACTTCAGCAGCAACTAAGGCCTGAAGATGGTGCACTGAAGCGCCGAAACTGGTAGCTACACAATAAATGAGACCGTATGGACGGCTGTGGCGTTTCATTTTTTTACAGTAGTGAATGGCCGTAGTCCTCCACACCTCCAGTCAAAAGGATAGACACACACAAATAAAAGCAAGGTAAGTTATTGGGAGAGGCGTCCGTCATCATCACTATAAGGTTGCGCAAACCCTTCCCATCTCGCATGTGCCTGACGGTTGCACACAGCTGTGACTCCTGCGATCTTTGAACGTGCGGATACACTCAATCGAAGTGATCGATGGATCGCAATTAAACACTCCTTCTCCACGACAGTGCAAAGCCTCACACAATCCTGCGCACCCGAGTGCAGTCCACAAAACTTCACTGAACTGTTCTTCCTCAACTACCGTGCGCAGATCTCGCACATTTCGACTTCCATTTGTTTGGTTCAATGATGGATTCATTCTGCGGGAAGCAGTATGGGGATGAGGTGGAGGTTATTGATTCAGCAAGACGATGGCTTTGAAGTCGACCAGTACGGAAGTACCATGCGGACATACAGGCCCTCCCCGTAAGGTGGCGTAAGGCACTGAACGGAAACTGTGTTGCAAAATAGGGTTTTGTAGCCAAAAGAGTAGGTAATGATGTCATTTATTGGAATCTTGAAAAAAACCAATCTGCTTTCAGATATAAAATACGCTATTGGCCATTAAAATTGCCACACCAAGATGAAATGCAGATGATAAACGGGTATTCATTGAACAAATATATTATACTTGAACTGACATGTGATTACATTTTCACGCAATTTGGGTGCATAGATCCTGAGAAATCAGTACCAAGAACAACCACCTCTGGCCGTAATAACGGCCTTGATACGCCTGGGAATTGAGTCAAACAGAGCCTGGATGGCGTGTACAGGTACAGCTGCCCATGCAGCTTCAACACGATACCACAGTTCATCAAGAGTAGTGACTGGCGTATTGTGACGAGCCAGCTGCTCGGCCACCATTGACCAGGCGTTTTCAGTTGGTGAGAGATCTGGAGAATGTGCTGGCCTGGGCAGCAGTCGAACATTTTCTGTATCCAGAAAGGCCCGTACAGGACCTGCAACATGCGGTCGTGCATTATCCTGCTGAAATGTAGAGTTTCGCAGGGATCGAATTAAGGGTAGAGCTACGTGTCGTAACACATCTGAAATGTAACCTCCACTGTTCAAAGTGCCGTCAATGCGAACAAGAGGTGACCGACAAGTGTAACCAATGGCACCCCATACCATGACGCCGGGTGATACGCCAGTATGCCGATGACGAATACACGCTTCCAATGTACGTTCACCGCGATGTCGCCACACACGGATGCGACCATCATGATGCTGTAAATAGAACATGGATTCATCCGAAAAAAATGACGTTTTCCCATTCGTGCATCCAGGTTCGTCGTTGAGTACACCATCTCAGGCGCTCCTGTCTGTGATGCAGCGTCAAGTGTGACGGCAGCCATGGTCTCCGAGCTGATAGTCCATGCTGCTGCAAACGTCGTCGAACTGTTCGTGCAGATGGTTGTTGTCTTGCAAACGTCCCCATGTGTTGACTCAATGTTCGAGACGTGGCTGCACGATCCGTTACAGCCATGCGGATAAGATGCCTGTCATCTCGACTGCTAGTGATCTAGTGATACGAGGCCGTTGGGATCCAGCACGGCGTTCCGTATTACCCTCCTGAACCCACCGATTCCATATTCTGCTAACAGTCATTGGATTTCGACCAACGCGAGCAGCAATGTCGCGATACGATAAACCACAATCGCGATAGGCTACAATCCGACCTTTATCAAAGTCGGAAACGTGATGGTAAGCATTTCTCCTCCTTACACGAGGCATCACAACAACGTTTCACCAGGCAACGCTGGTCAACTGCTGTTTGTGTATGAGAAATCGTATGGAAGCTTTCCTCATGTCAGCACGTTGTAGGTGTCGCCACCTGCGCCAGCCTTGTGTGAGTGCTGTGAAAAGCTAATAATTTGCATATCACAGCATCTTCTTCCTGTCGGTTAAATGTCGCGTCTGTAGCACGTCATCTTCGTGGTGTAGCAATTTTAACGGCCAGTAGTGTATATTGCATTACTTACTAAACGGCCCTCGTAGAAACCAAATACCTCTGCTTCTCACAGCCATCTATCGTAAATCAAGTATCTTAAACCAAACAATAAACTACAATGTGCTATGTTCTCGGTACCTACAATTTATGGAATATATATGATCTATGTAAGTCTTTAATCATTTTTTTATGGGGCGGGTCTTGTAGGAAATGGTTGTCATTCGTTTATTTGCGCTTTTGTTCTTTAAAAAAAGCGCAGCAGGGAGAGCCAGAAGTAGAGCGCCACAGTGGAGTATAGCCGTTCTGCTGACAGCTATTTCTCCGCTGCAAGAATGCGCCAGCCGCATTTCCGAGGCGCGCACTGCGAGAAACGCTCGCACACACACACGTAACTATGTATATAACGGCGGACAGCTTTCTACCGTGGCTCTTCCGAGACCAGCGCACCATTCGCGAAGAAAACTTGCCGCTTCCCTGGATATAATTTCAAGAGGAGGGCTCAGCTGTACAGGAGCGGGAAAGCTGGTAGCGCTATAAAGCACTTTGGAAAAATTTTGGCTTTGCACTCTCCAAGTTTTACACTTCGGTTCAACTGTGGCGTCGATGTCAATGAAAAATTGTTTTCGTTATGTTGGTAAGTCTTGTGCATTAAGGTTTCAATCTGATAGTTAAGATAGTTTTACTTAAACTTCTTACATGATGTTGTCTGAATTTATTCCAAATGGATAAACTGAAATGCTGTGCGTCATAAAGTGATTTTTCTTCGCTAAATTTCAACAAAAGATCACACAAAATGATGAACATTCATAATGAGCTTCCTTAATCATTTACAACTTCATAGTATCAGATTAAAAACGTAGTGGAAAACTTACCGACCGCGCTACATCATTTATATATGGAGAGGTAATATTAATAGGCGATATGAACTGGACCAAATACGTAAAATTAGTATTAGGGAAGGGGAATGGAAGATTTAGGTCCCAGCTGGGTAAGGCTGTTATGTGCTTTTTCAGAAGGAAAAGTGACGAATAATATAAATAAAGAATGAACTACGAGAAAGCTTTCGTTCATATTAGTGGCACGTTTATCGAATTCTGAGCTCAAACAAATGCGCAAAAGAAAATCTCAACAACATTTCTGCCGTTTTGAAAAGAATCCAACTGATTTGCTTGTTTCGACGAGACAGGGATACTGTTTCATGCCAGGAAAAACGGCAATCAGAGTGGAGGGTGGAAACTCACAAAAGGGCGAAGACGATTTTATCTTCCGGAATGGACGGCCGGTGTATTTTGGGATGCAAAAGAGATTCTTCTCATTGATTACATGAAAGGTGAAAACAATAACTGGTGTATGTGTTCTGGGTCATGTGACCGGCAAAAATACTTGAGACGACTCCGAGATTACAAAAGATAAAAGCAAACTTTTCACAGGAGAAATAAAGGAAAGTTGCTTTGACATTGGGATAAACGGAAACATTTGAGGAACAAAGAAATTCTTGTCTCGAAAACCTATTGGCTCCAATGAATAGCCATTCCAGAATCGTATTTTCGCGATGAAATCTAGTCACCGGGAAAACAGACTGCATTGACCTCAAAGCTGACCCGATAACGAAAGAGATAACCTTTGACAGCCACACAAAGAAGTATTTCGTCTCGTTCTCGTATCACGACATCGCAAGACTGGATTACGCAGTTTGTTGTACACACATGAACAATGCTAACACTTAACAGAACTGCCTTATCTTTTCGGTCTGTTAGTAAGTGCTGGATTTTTACGCACATGGGTGCGGCTGCAGGTAACACATTTCTGCTAGATTGCAATTTCGAAGTATTCACCTCCGCTATCTCACACAGCAATTTGAGCTTTTTAGTTCCCAGAAATGGGTTTTGTAGCTTGAAATAAAAAAAAATTTGAGAAAGAAACGAGCGTGAATAAAGGAAACATATTAAACAAGAACAGTACATACTGCTTGGTGTTCGCAACGGCTATCTTGCTGTGATGTCCACATGCCTTTCAACTTGAAGCAGGACCGCTGTTGTCACAAGCAACACATTTTGATTACGTATTAGGCTGCTTGTAATATTGAGTTTGGTGTCACAAATACAGATGACATAAAAATACAACTGTGTTATTCTTTTTCGTTTACTTGTGATGGCTATAAAATCATAGGAAACATCTCAACGGACGCAAATAACGCAGCGGTGCGCCAGCTTTAGAGCGTCATGCATTAACTAGACGATACTGTACACTGCAGCATGCTGTAAAAAAAAAAAAAAAAAAAAAAAAAAAAAAAAAAAAAAAAAAAAAAACAGCAACTGTAATTGATGTAGTAGAAGAACGTATGATAGCAACAAGTAAATGCATATAATACTGCAGGCTGTGAAGTTACTTTTATATACACTACCAAAAACATACTGCGTGTCTGACTATTATAGATACAAACGAAAAAGGGCAATGAAAAAAGCACCAATGAACACTGATCCGGAAACAAATGGATTCCCCGCTAGGACGTACAGCATGCACAAGTGAAGGCACGCCAATGTTTCAGCACTGATGTTTGAAATATATTCCTTATGGTGAAAGCGTGTTATGTGATACTTATATGACGATGCACCGGCACACTTTCATGTAGCTGTTCGAGAATACATAGCACGAATCTTAGACAAGTCGTTCGCCAATACCATGGCCTCCTAGATCCCCCGATTTGAACCCTTTGGATTCTTTTTTTTAGTGTGAGGGTACTTAAAGAGTTTGATGTATTCCAATCCTATTGATAGCGTCGATGATCTCCGGGAACACATTGCGAATGACTGTCAATGCATTCGGAACATCCCTGGGATTTTTGAATGTATACAAGCATCGATGGGTTCAAATGGCTCTGAGCACTATGGGACTTAACATCTGAGGTCATCAGTTCCTTAGAACTTAGAACTACTTAAATCTAACTAACCTAAGGACATCACACACATCCGTGCCCAAGGCAGGATTCGAACCTGCGACCGTAGCGATCGCGCGGTTCCAGACTGAAGCGCCTTGATCCGCTTGGCCACTCCGGCCAGCAAGCATCGATGAGGAGACTTGCTGAAGAATGGCTTTACACGAACTTTGGCCATGTGGAACTGCATATCTGCAGTTTAGATCCTCGGGAACTCTGTTTCAAAATGTTAATATACTCAGTCGTAAAACGAGTCGGGAAAAGAACTGGTTTCAGGACCTATATTTATTAAGATTATTTTTTTATTTCATTCTTTTCTTCATGGTTCTTGCATTTGTAACTTTAATGGTGAAACACTTTATCTATAGTTAATACTGTCTTGATAACATATTTTGTAATAATAGACTTGTGGAATATACTGTCTTAAACTCTAGTTTGCCAGACAGTAATAAAAAGGAGTTGCTACTAAATAAACTCTTATAGCAGTTTTTAGGGGTATATATCTTTTGTGAAAACTGTGGGGTACAACTCGTTCGCAACCATTCCCTACGCTTAAGTTCTGTAACTCACGTGTAACTGTTTCGCACAGATGGTGACTGTATGGGTGCGCCCTGAACGCTGTGGGATGACTGTGTTGCTGATGACGAAAAGTGTGTGTGTGTTTGTGTGTGTGTGTGTGTGTGTGTGTGTGTGTGTGTATCTTTGTGTGTGAGAGAGAGAGAGAGAGAAAGAAGGGGAAAGGGGAGAGAGAGGTGGAGAGAGAAGGGGAGAGAGAAAGAGAGGGATGAGAAAGGGAGAGAGGGAGGGAGAGAAATAGGGAGGGGGGAGAGGGAGAAAGAAAGAGAGAGGGAGGGAGAGAGAGAGAAGGAGGGAGAGAGACAGAGACAGACAGAAAGAGAAAGGGAGAGATAGAAAGAGAGAGGGAAAGAGAGGGAGAGAAGAGAGAGGGGGACACAGAGGTAGAGAGAGGGAGAGAGAAGGGAAGGGTTTCTATAGGTCAGACATATCAGCTTCTACTACTGATTAGGAAAATTTATCCCCTCTCCAGAATTCGAATATGCTGCACGTATTTCATATAGGGAAGGTGGAAACACATAACGCAGTCAGGAACTTAGTCGAACAGGTGCTATGGCGTGGAGAGACTTAGTGTTGCATGGGCGTACTGAGCTTCACATCTCTGAACATAGTAACTCACCGTGACACCGTACTCCTTCCCCATGCGCGTCTTTCTGGGGATGCATTCGGCTCTGACTTCATTTTTATGGATGACAATGCACGACCGCACAGAAAGATGCAGTCTCTTGGAACTACAGGCTATTGGGCGAATGGACTGGCCCGCGCGTTTCCCCGACATATATCCCAACGGGTAAATTTGGGGTGAGTTTGGGACGTGCATTGTAGTGCCGTACGTGCAGAAGCACCAACGACCGACCACCCAGCAGCTGTCAACATTGCCGGTGCAGGAACGGAATGCCCTACCATATTAATTGTCTAGCAACTTTGTAGTCAGCAAGTTAGCACGTTACGCAGCATGCGCTGCCGTTCGTAGTGATCACGTGTCCTATTAAGAACCATGTCCGCCCTTTCGTATTACCTAGGGCACTGTCATCAACCACGATGTCCTCAGTGTAAGCATTGTGTTTGAATAAAAGTATCGTTTTTACTCGTGCATTGTGCGTTTTTTCCAGTTACTTTTTGTACTACACTGCAGCAGTGAGTTTTATGCGTGGTACAAGTTTCATCGGTGGCAACGGCCTTGCCGCAGTGGATACACCGGTTCCCGTGAGATCACCGAAGTTAAGCGCTGTCGGGCGTGGTCGGCACTTGGATGGGTGACCATCCAGGCCGCCATGCGCTGTTGCCACTTTTCGGGGTGCACTCAGCCTCGTGATGCCAATTGAAGAGCAACTCGACCGAATACTAGCGGCTTCGGTCAAGAATACCATCGAAACGGCCGGGAGAGCGGTGTGCTGACCCCACTCCCCTCCAACCGCATCCTCCACTGAGGATGACACGGCGGTCGGATGGTCCCGGTAGGCCACTCGTGGCCTGAAGACGGAATGCAAGTTTCCTCGAGCTATGTTACATGACAGTGACGTATCATAGGAAAGCTGCTTTCGTCATTAAGTTATTCCTACCAATGTATATTCCTACCAATGCGAACAGTATTGGTCTTGTAACAGAGTCTTGGGGTGCGCCTTAAGTTACGTTTCATCTGAAGACTCCTTTCATTTTCCAGGACATCTACGATGCAGTCACTGCTGCTTTAATATTCCTTACGCTCGTTTTATAACATAATCGATGTCCAGTCGAGAAAGTCACGAGTTTTGATGGGTGGCCAGTCCGTGGCGGTCGAGCTGAGCGCGGAAAGCAGCACGTGCTAGTGGGGAAGTGCGTGCGGAGAAAGTTGTAGAGGCGACGCGCTGTTTGCGTCCGGCGCTGCATTATTTGTGGCGCTCGGCGGCGGCGGCGGCGGCGGCTGTGGGGGCGGCGTCGGCGGCGTGTGCGCGCAAGCGCGAACCCACATTGATTGGGCGGTGTCAGCCACCTGCCGGCAGCGGCGGCGGCAGCGGAGCCCGAGGATGCTCGCGCGACAACTGCCACTTGGGCGCCCCCGCGCCCCCAGTGCTTTGTTCTCGCCTCGCCTCCTCCCCCTGCACGAACCGCACCTGTGCGTACGTGCAGGCGGCAGCGCCACAAATGACACTTCCCAAAAACGAGACGCTAGGTTTTTCTTTCCTTAGCCTTGTCAATAATCATTTAAATTGACAAAACGCAGGCTAAAGGTGAAGTACTACCTTCTTCTGTCCTGCATCTCAATTCAATAAAGCACAAAGAAGAGCAGAAAGAAACTCAGCCTTTAAAGATCAGTCTACATACGACGCACAAGGATTACTAATTTTACATCGTGTTTACATATGAGCGTGTAATAATTTATAGCACATTGAGGATGCGCCATTGAAAAATTAAAGGTAGGCAACCTGGGATCGGAGAAGCCAACTTTAGCAGATAATAACATACAATTACATTGCCGTGTACTCTTTTATCAACACTACTGTCCATTAAAATTGCTACACCACGAAAAAATGCAGGTGATAAACGGGTATTCATTGGACAAATATATTATACTAGAACTGACATGTGTTTACATTTTCACGCAATTTAGGTGCATAGATTCTGAGAAATCAGTACCCAGAACAACCACCTCTGGCCGTAATAACGGCCTTGATACGCCTGGGAATTGAGTCAAACAGAGCCTGGATGGCGTGTACAGGTACAGCTGCCCATGCAGCTTCAACACGATACCACAGTTAATCAGGAGTAGTGACTGGCTTATTGTGACGAGCCAGTTGCTCGGCCACCATTGAGATCTGGAGAATGTGCTGACCAGGCCAACAGTCGAACATTTTCTGTAACCAGAAACGTCCGTACAGGACCTGCAACAGGCGGTCGTGCATTATCCTGCTGAAATGTAGGGTTTCGCAGGGATCGAATGAAAGGTAGAGCCACGGGTCGTGACACATCTCAAATGTAACGTCCACTGTTCAAAGTGCCGTCAATGCGAACAAGAGGTGACCGAGATGTGTAACCAATGGCACCCCATACCATCACACCGGGCGATACGCCAGTATGGCGATGACGAATACACGCTTCCAATGTGCGTTCACCACGATGTCACCAAACACGGATGCGACCATCATGATGCTGTTAACAGAACCTGGATTCATCCGAAAAAAATGACGTTCTGCCATTCGTACACCCAGGTTCGTCGTTCAGTACATCATCGCAGGCGCTCCTGTGTGTGATGCAGCTTCAAGGGTAACCGCAGCCATGGTCTCCGAGCTGATAGCCCATGCTGCTGCAAACGTCGTCGAACTGTTCGTGCAGATGGTTGTTGTCTTGCAAACGTCCCCATCTGTTGACTAAGGGATCGAAACATGGCTGCACGATCCGTTACAGCCTTGCGCATAAGATGCCTGTCATCTCGACTGCTAGTGATACGAGGCCGTTGGGATCCAGCACGGTGTTCCGTATTACCGTCCTGAACCCACCGATTCCATATTCTGCTAACAGTCATTGGATCTCGACCAACGCGAGCAGCAATGTCGCGATACGATAAACCGCAATCGCCATACTCTACAATCCGACCTTTATCAAAGTCGGAAACGCATTTCTCCTCCTCACACGAGGCATCACAACAACGTTTCACCAGACAACGCCGGTCAACTGCTGTTTGTGTTTGAGAAATCGGTTGGAAACTTTCCTCATGTCAGCACGCTGTAGGTGTCGCCACCGGCGCCTGCATTGTGTGAATGCTCTGAAAAGCTAATCATTTGCATATTACAGCATCTTCTTCCTGTCGGTTAAATTTCGCGTCGGTACCACGTCATCTTCGTGGTGTAGCAATTTTAATGGCCAGTAGTGTACATTAGGTACAGTTAACAACAAATACCGTCACTGGCGCAATGAACGTAATGTATCTTAACGATATGTGCTGATACTGACTGTAATCAACCTCAATGCAAGCATGACATCGGCGAACAAGATTCTCACACATCATGATAAATATCCCTGATATGTTTTGAATCACATCACGGGCAGCTACAATTCTGGCATCTAATTCCATCTCCGGATCCACTGAGGCTTCATACAAAAGTGACTTTAGATATCTCCATAGGAACTAATCAAGGAGATTCAGGTCAGGCGACCTCGCAGGCCATGGAATAAGACCTCTTCTTTCAATCCAGAACCATGAAATGCAGCACTGAGATATCTGCGAACATCCTCACTGCAGTGAGGCAGTGCACCGTCATATTGTATCCACATCCTCTCAAAGACATGCACAATGTAAGTACGATTCAACAGATCCACCTTATGGACAAGTAAAGTTAACAAAATCTGAATCACGATTTCCTACTAATCAGGCTCATCCTCCTTGTTTCTTTGGAGGAAATAAAGATTGTACATGTAAATAAACAATACAATACGTGTAAATTTGTAGGCGTCTTAGTTGTAAATAAAATGGAAAACAGTAATGCTGGAAAAAGTGGTAGAGAAGTTTACTTCCATATCTCCTTATGCTGGCTGCTCCGACGCCAGGTTCCCTACATCAAATTGTTCAGCGAAGCATTCTCTATTTTCTGTTACATTTTTGCACGCTCTTATGGAAACACCCTGTACATATACAGGGGGTGGTCAAAAATATGAGCCGCGCGGGATTAGCCGAGCTGCCTCAGGCGCTGCAGTCATGAACTGTGCGGCTGGTCCCGGCGGAGGTTCGAGTCCTTCCTCGGGCGTGGGTGTGTGTGTTTGTCCCTAGGATAATTTAGGTTAAGCAGTGTGTAAGCTTAGGGACTGATGACCTTAACAGTTAAGTCCCATAAGATTTCACACACATTCGAACATTTGAACAAAAATATGACCGACCGAGGTGGCGCAGTGGTTATCACACTAGACTCGCATCCGAGAGGACGACGGTTCAAACCCGTGTCCGGCCATCCTGATTTAGCGTTTCCGTGATTTCCCTAAATCACTTCAGGCAAATGGGATTGACATTCTGTCGCGTAACCGATAATCAGCAAGCCTCAATCTTGTTTTATTGCTATCAAGACTATTAAAATTTAAAAAATATCTAATATCGTTGTTCGCAGTATCTGACGAAGAAAGCTTGATAATTAGTATAAATGTTAAGATAAAAATGGAATCGTAGACACTGTGGGATACTAGTAAATATATCTACAGCCGTCTCGTTCCGAACTTACTGCAGAGAATCTCGTCGTGCTTTGGAATTGTCTATGTCGATGTCTACAAACAAGTCGCGTGGGAGCGTAACTGTGTTCTTAGGCGGCGCGCGCTGCCGATCCCTCGCGAAGAAAGGTACAGTTGCCGGCAGCTCGGTGGCGAGGGAAGAAGCAGCGGCAGGTTGGGGGCGGAGGGAGGGAGTACCTCGTTTACAACAGACGGCGCGGTGCGGCCGCCGCCGAGCGAGGCAGAACGTGGAGAAGCAGGGGGGAGGGGGGGAGGCAACGACGGCGAGGGAACCAGAGCCTGCGGAGGGGCGAAGAAGTAAAAAAGATGGAGGAAATTAGTTTCTGCAAGGAGAACTCCGGCCAAGCGTGCCGCGGAAAGGGGTTCCTCGGCTGCAGCTTCCCGAGCCGATCGATGTCTGCAGGGCTCCTCCTCCGCCGCCGCCGCCTCCGCCGCCGACGCCGCCTCCTGTCGATACAGCCGAGTCCTCCCCCGTCGCTACGACACTACACTGTCACCGCAGCCATCCACATACCGCAACTCCAACCGGCACTTTCCGTCGATCGCAAATTTCGTTGAAAGTTCATTTTGGGACACATCGCTCCGCAGGGGAGTCATTAAGGACGGAGCACCCGCGCGGCGTTGGCCAGGGGCGAGCAGGAAGGGCTCCGCCATAACCTAGCCCAAGGAACTACGCCTACAGGGTGTCCGGAAAGTCTCGCGTCGCTTGCAAAGTCGCAGCGTCGCTTCAACGTGCTCTTCGTTGAGTTCTATTTCTGTTTGCACGTGGAACTGGAAACTGTTGAGGAAGCGGGGCACGTAATCTGAAGCAACCGTTTCGCCTACGACCTTGACTGATATGAGAGGAAGAACCATACTGTTAATCTACACACTGTACACAGTGTATTTAATACGCCTCCAGAAAACCCAATCCATCAAATTCAAGTCCAGCTTGCGTGCGACCCTTCCGTGCACTGCACTTAGAACAATTCACTTGCAATTAATTGGTATTCATAATTCAAATACTGGGTGATCAAAAAGTCAGTAGAAATTTGAAAACTTAGTTAACCACGGAATAATGTAGTTCGAGGGGTAAAAATTGACACACATGCTTGGAATGACATGGGGTTTTATTAGAACAAAAAAAAAAAAAAAAAAAACAAAGTTCACAAAATGTCCGACAAATGGCGCTCGACAGCAAAACGTCAGTGACTGCGCACGACAATCGTATATAAACGAAGCTGTAACGAGAGAGAGAATCAGATGCACCAGCAGTCGCAGCATGTTGACGTTACCTGAAAAGGCGCTTATGAGAATGGCTTATGAGAATGGGGAATGTGCTAGTTCAGCGTTACGATCCTATCGCCATAGGAAAGGGATTCGAACGGGTAAAGGTCCGTTGACAAATGCAGCTGTAGCGAGAATGATTTCGAAGTTCGAAGCCACGGGTTGTATAGACGATAGACCCCGTAGTGACCGACCGAGCACAAGGCGTAATGCTGCTGAGACAGTTCAGGAAGAAATGGAGACAGTAGCGGGTTCGTCTATGCACGGGGAAGTCAGCGCTCGGGCAGTCGCACGTCGCACCGGCATTCCATACACTACTGCTTGGTTGGCGCTGAGGCGTACGCTCCGATGCTACCCGTACAAAATCCATCGGCATCATAAACTGTTCCTGGCGATTTAGTGAAGCGGAGGGCATTTGCGGTGTGGGCGTTTCAGAAGATGGCGGAAGGTGACGATTGGTTGAGTAACGCGTTGTGGACCGACGAAGCTCATTTCACGCTCCGAGGGTCTGTCAACGCCCACAGCTGCAGAATTTGGGCTACAGAAAATCCTAGAACTGTCGTGGAAACTCCATTTCACGACGAGAAAGTCACAGTATTGGTTAGATTTACCACATCTACCGTTATCGGGCCTTTTTTCTTCGAGGAAATGCGTGATTCTGGTTTTGTAACTGCTACGGTGACGGGTGAGAAGTACGCCGATATGTTACAAAAGCGCATCATCCCCAGCCTGGCTGATAAACACCTGCCGGAAAGTACGATGTTTTTGCAGGATGGCGCTCCACACCATATTGCTAGACGCGTGAAAGATCTCTTGCGCGCGTCGTTTGGTGATGATCGTGTGCTCAGCCGCCACTTTCGTCATGCTTGGCCTCCCAGGTCCCCAAACGTCAGTCCATGCGATTATTGGCTTTGCGGTGACCTGAAGTCGCGAGTGTATCCTGATCGACCGACATCTCTAGGGATGCTGAAAGACAACATCCGACGCCATTGCCTCACCATAACTCCGGACATGCTTTACAGTGCTGTTCACAACATTATACCTCGACTACAGCTATTGTTGAGGAATGATGGTGGACATATTGAGCATTTCCTGTAAAGAACATCATCTTTGCTTTGTCTCACTTTGTTATGCTAATTATTGCTATTCTGATCAGATGAAGCGGCATCTGTCGGACATTTTTTGAACTTTTGTATTTTTTTGGTTCTAATAAAACCCCATGTCATTCGAGGCATGTGTGTCAATTTGTACCTCTCTATCTACATTATTCCGTGATTTATTCAGTTTTCAAATTTATACTGACTTCTTGATCACCCGGTATGTACAGCCTATGATGCAGCACTCTTTGAACATCCTGTAAGACAATTTAAGATGAGAAGAAAGTCTGCACCCTAACACCCTTCTTATATGATCACAATGTTATACATAATGATTCGGTGATGATGTTACAAATTTTCACAGGTTATAGAGAAGAGTAAATATATCAACTTGAGATAAGAAACAACGTGATCCGAAAACAACAGAATCAGAAGTCTTAAGCGAAAACTGTTCTGATATCTCTGACAGTAGAGTACGTAAACCGGTACTGTTATTGTTAAGACTGAAGTGTAGGCAACTTTCAAAGGTGGTAGTATGCTTTTAAAGGGGTAATATTGACAAAAAAAACAAGAAAGAAATGTCTAGTTCAAATGGTTCAAATGGATCTGAGCACTATGGGGCTTAACATTTGAGGTCATCAGTCCCCTAGAAACTACTTAAACCTAACTAACCTAAGGACATCACACACATCCATGCCCGAGGCAGGATTCTAACCTGCGACCGTAGCGGTCGCGCGGTTCCAAACTGTAGCGCCTAGAACCGCTCGGCCACCCCGATCGGCTTTAAATTTCTACATTTTAAATTATTTGACTTAGTCATTTACTAATCTGAAGACAATTATGATGCTATCTGGCGTTGGTAGCTACGAAATAAAATAAAAAATGTCACAATTCATATTGACTAGAAGATGATACAGTGTTCGGTATTTCACCACTCGGCAGTGTCGGTTACTGCGTTAGCTCACGACTTTAAAGGTCAGGCAGCTACCTATGTAAATATGAGCCTGATTCCGTCCAAACCCTTGCACTTATTCCAAAGCCCCAATACTGATAATATTTTCCCTCAAATTACAATATATATTCAGTTTTCACATATCATGGAAGTCTTTCATTAATCACAATATTCATAAATGCTAAATTTGGTTCCTGTTGATAAAAAGAAATCTTTCTATTTTACTCTTAGCGGAAAGTTCGAAACGTGTGACGCGTTTATGCACGGTCCAGACACATTAAAGTGACCGCCGACTATGTTCGACTCAACGTGCAATAACCACTAACAGACGACATGTGGCAGCACTAGCAGTGGTGGATATATAAAGTGTGTCAGGGGGGGGGGGGGGGGGGCACGGAAAACAGTGCAGTCGTTGTCGTAATGTGGATGTGGAGCGATTTATCCGACGCCAGAGGGGTATATTCATTGGCTTTCCGGCCAAGCGTGGAAGCGTTTCCGAAATGGCTAAGTTTGTAAACAGTTCGCGTCCCACCACGGTTCAAGTATGACAAAATAACACTACCCTAAACCGGCGCCGAGGCTTTAGGGCGAATAGACGTGCAACTATTGGGCAACTGACCACCCAGATGAACCAACGGATTACCAGCAGTTTTCCCTCGACGACCGTTCAGCGAATGTTGCTGCGTATAGGCCTTCACAGTAGGCGCCTGCTACCTGCACCTAAACTGACTGCTGTTCGTTGACGACAAAGGCTGCACGTAAAATAATTCTTCGAATTAATAATAACGATATGTTGATCCTAGAAAACAAATTTATTGGCCTAATTCCACAATAACTGTTGAAATAAGAAACAATAATTGGCGTGAAATGTAATGGGGATAGTAAGGACTCTGAGAGAAAAGTCTTATCATCACAGCTGAGATTTGTAAGTCGATGTGAAATAAGAAATTGTAGTGCTGGAATGGTACATAGTCAATGCGCCATAGAAGAAAACTGCAGGGGCACAGGAGTACCACTGGAATAACTGCTTCGCAAACGCACAATTTCTTTAGAAACAGGAATAATTGCTTCGCAAACTCACAGTTACTTTAGTAACATAATCGGTGAAATTTGTCCGAGGTACACTCGCAGAAAGGCTGGAGATATTTTACGACGCGACGTACCATAATACGCGGAGAGAACATTTCAGCTCCAGTAGTCCGTACATCAGAGACCGGTATTGACCGCTGCGACAAACAACCAGTGTGATTTAGTGCTGAAGTTGCGCAACGCCCCCTACACGTGGCTCAAGGGAACCCTTTGCGTTCGACGAGGGCTTTTTTGTAAGAGCAGTGTAGGACGCTGTAAATGCAGTTGTAAGATATTGATGCTCTGAGTATCGGCGTCGCCAGAATAACATACGAGACTTCGTTACCAGCACACGCGATTACAATTGTCTACCTTCGCATTAACTCGAAGTGACTGAGAAGTTAGTTATCAAAACAAATGAAAAAGTTACCTTTAGAAGTACAGCATCTTTCTACAATACTGATCATTCGTCTATACCGTTTCTCCTTTGTCATTACATTAAAAGAAATTGTCCAGTGCACGATAGGCGAAGTATTATAAGTCATTTTGTTCAACATCCCTTTTAACTTCGACATAAGACATCCAAGGCTTTCGTTATCAGTTTTATTACATTGCAGCTCCATTTGGATGAAAAATCTAGATACTTGCGTTACAAGTTACGAACCTATTACATGCTCAATCCCGAAAATAAAAACAAACAACTGGTGTCTTAAGATAACACAACAGCAGCTGCATTGTATGTAATTGTTTATGAGCAGTCCTTTTCGTCATTCTCATCTTCACCCCATCCTCCTCCTCACAATGATTATAATTCACGTGTTATAGGCACTGAACCATGCGCTACTTTTAGGGTACCATCGATCTAGTGTCTTACTTTTTTCACATCTATATGGAGTAAAATATGTGGCTTTACCGACTTTCAGCGAAGTACTGTTGTATATCTAGGGCACCAAGGGTGTTGATGGCGCGTACTAACCTAACAAATGATTCATATGGCTCTGAGCACTATGGGACTTAACATCTGAGGTCATCAGTCCCCTAGAACTTATAACTACTTAAGCCTAACTAACCTAAGGATATCACACACATCCATGTCCGAGGCAGGATTCGAACCTGCGATCGTAGCGGTCGCGAGGTTCCAAACTGAAGCGCCTAGAACCGCTCGGTCACACCGGCCGGCGTACTAACCTAACAAGAGGGATTCATCAAAGAATAACAGCCGTCGTAATTAAGAAAAAAAGTGGCTCTCGCAGCACCTTAAAGTCTATCCTCACAGTCCCGCGAATATGCTTTTCATGAATGTAACCTGTTTCATCGGAGACGGAATGGTAAACAGTCCCAACAGTCATGTTTGGACCGATAAGAATCCCAACGAGCAGTTGTGAATAGCTGTCAACACAGGTTATCAGTCAACGAAGGCATAATCAATGGACGGCCGCCGTGGCCGAGCGGTTCTAGGCGCTTCAGTCCGGAACCGCGCGACCACTGCGGTCGCAGGTTCTAATCCTGCCTCCGGCATGGATATGTGTGATGTCCTTAGATTAGTTAAGTTTAAGTAGTTCTAAGTTTTAGCGGACTGATGACCTCAGTCCCATAGTGCTCAGAGCCATTTGAACCATAATCAATGATTAAGTACTAGGCCCGTTTCTTCTTCCTTCCCGCTTAAATGCACCAGTGTACGCAGTGTTTATCAGAGACATACTACCAAGGTTCCTGTAACACATCCCACTTATACGTCAACGGATATCGTACCTACGTGATGGATCCCCACCTCTCTTTGGACTGAGAGTTCGTGAACACCCGATCAGGCATTCCCTCAAAAGTGGGTAAGCAGAGGAGGTCTGTTTCGTAAGTAGCACAGTCGCCTGTTCTCCTGTTCTCACCCCACTCGATTTCTTCTTGGATAGAAGGGGGAGGAGGGGTGGCATTTGAAAAGTCTTGTGTATTAGACGCCTGTCGAGAATGAACAGAATCTCGTGATAAGAATTCTCGCTGCCTATGACACTGTTCAAGTGACACCAGGGATATCATAACGAGTACGACAGAACTCTATGCGACGATGACATGCCTGCATTGACGCTGGGGTAGGCCATTTTTAACACATGTTAAAAATGTAGCAGCTTGTGAAACTTATGCAGTTACATGGAACTCATTTTTCCATGAGACGTTCACTTCCTAAGAGCCGTCAATACGCAGCGAGTGAATGATAGGCAAAATTGCGTCTCTCACAGTTGCCCGCCTGACACACGTGCCCGACACTAATCACCTCGACGTACACAGGACGTTTAACGCATATGTCCCTGCTCTCCCTTCTCGCTCTCCACGAACCGATGGCCGCATTTCATTTTCGCTTTATTTTATTCCGACGCTTCGCATCTTTTGTCCGAAAACTCTTTTTACGATCAATGCTTCTCGATATAAATATCAGAGTGGCTTTTGTTTTCAGCAGAAAGCGAACAGGTGTTTCGGTTTTACTGCTGCACGTTTCGCTGATTCATAGGAGGAAATGCACCATACCAAGTTAAGGATATCATAACAATACCCCTGCTTTACAAACTTGTGCACCGGGAAAAGAGGAAGTTAGTGAGTTCATCATCTGCCCGGTGCATAGAGGTGATGATCCTTATGGACGCAGTTTAAGGGAGTTGGACAATGGACAGTAGATTATACCATATCGCTGCTTCGATTCTAATAATCTAGATATAATCTAGATATGGACGGAATGTTACACTCTGCCCAGCATCATCTTTCCATGGTGAGTCAATTAGAAGCATTTCATTATGCTTTGTTTCTTTCTGAATTTTTTTCGCTTCTCTGAAGACATGATAGAGAGACGAACTTCATAACGCATTCAAACACTTGCGATTTGCTCGCAAAGCGAAGGTCAGGCGGGAGTTGGGATCAAATAGGCGAGACAGTAGACAGGAAAACAAATAAATCAATTATGAAACAGACTGGAGTGGAAGACGTAATTATGACTAATACGAAGGAAATAGAGACGGTTGGGACAGGAGTAGTAGATGGTCCAAGGAAGTTCCTTGTTTGTTCGAAGAGATAAGAACAAATCGAGACGAAGAACTAGTGGACAGAGGGAAGATGGCTCTAGAAAACAACCGAGAGCAATATAGATGAACAACGTTCATTCACTTAGTGAACACAAAGTTAAATGAGTCGTAGTAACAGTTTGTGAGATCAGCGCTGAAGGAAGAAAATGATATTAGAACTGAACTGTTGGTCGACGTGTTGGTCGACATCGAGATCATTGGAGATGGACCAGTCACTGAGCTACTGTGGATAGGATAGAAAGAGGTGAGGGCCTAATTGAAGAAATCCGCTTTCACCAGTGAAGTCATACGAGTGAGTTGATCGATGAATGTAAAACAATCTTAATTAACTAAAATTGTATTAACTTTACCATTAACGTGTAAGTAGATTGTGGCAAGTAAGGAACACATGAGTTAAAAACTGCTCCTACTAATATGAATCCTGAGATAGGTCAGAGGACGAAAGCTGAAAGGATAAATGCTAAAGAATATCTGGAATCTCTTTCAAAGAAAAATAAACGTCAAAGATAAAGTAAGAAGGTATAAGATAACCAAGATTGGAGAATTACTGAGCTGAGAGGAGACGTGAAAAATTACTAAAACCCAGTGCATGGGGCTAGATATAGCTCCGACGGAGGTGATTAGATGGATGTCCGAACTTACGAGAATGGACAGGAAGTCGGTGTGGCTCTGCGGGAAACACAACAAGCGATGGAGTTTGACACAGAAGTCCGGGGCGAATGAAACAAAGTTGCTAAAAATGGCGGCCCTCCATAAAACAAGAGACTCAGTAGAATTTAATGATACTGGACGTCGGCTTTGACCTGCGAAGTAATGATGTTGTTATGTGTGACTTTGTAAGTGCGCAAACAGAGATAGATCAGAACACTGACAATACCCGGTGTTCCTAAAAGAACTTAACTGACATGCAGGGTTCATGAATTCATGCTGTTGTCTCCATATCCGTACGCGCCCATCTACTCGATACAGTTTGAAACGAGATTCATCCGACCAGGCAACATGTTTCCAATGTTTCCAGTCATCAACAGTCCATTGTCTGTGTTGGTGGACCCAGGCGTGGCGTAAAGCTTTGTGTCGTGCTGTCATCAAGGGTACACGAGTAGGCCTTGAGCTGAGAAAGCCCATATCGATTATGTTTCGTTGAATGGTTCGCACGCTAACACTTGTTGTTGATGGCCCAGCATTGAAATCTGCAGCAATTTGCGGAAGGGTTGCACTTCTGTCACATTGAACGATTCTCTTCAGTCGATGGTCCGGTTCGTGCAGGATCTTTCTCCGGCCGCAGCGATGTCGGAGATTTGATGTTTTACCGGATTTCTGATATACACGGCACACTCGTGAAATGCTCGTATGGGAAAATCCCCATTTCATCGCTACCTCGGAGATGCTGTGTTCCATCGCTTGTGCGTCGACTGTAACAACATGTTCAAACTCACTTAAATCTTGATAACCTACCATTGTAGCAGCAGTAACCGATCTAAGAATTGCGCCAGACACTTGTTGTCTTATATTTGCGGACTGTAGCGTCGTATAATGCCTGTTTACATATCTTTGTATTTGAATACGCATGCCTACACCAGTTTGTTTGGCGCTTCATTGTATCTAACAAGGGGAGGCTACGACGTTTGGAACGCGGATTTACTGCAAACTTCGTACAATCGTAGAACTCCATTAGGGCAACAAAATGTGTAAGCAGTAGCACGTACTTCTCAAGCGTTATTGAGAAAATCGCAAGATAATTTTCGTCGTCAAATATATACCTGTGAGTGGCCATTTTTACCATGAAGCGCTGGCCGCTTAGTGGTTGCCGGCGCGGTAGCTCAGCGTGTTCGGTCAGTGGATTAGCTGCCCTCTATAATAAAAACATTGAGTTAATTGATCAACAACGAACTTAAACGGAAGTCTTACGACGTCTGCCCAGAGCATATTCAACGAACAAAAGCGAACAAAATGAGATTAAAGAAAAAAAAGGTGGTTAGCGTTGAAGCCTCGTAATCGCTGGGTCGCTGGATCGAGTCCCACTCGACTTTTTTTTTATTTATAACACAGTCACTTTCTTTACTATTTATATTACAATTGATGTAATGGGAAAAATACGTGTAATCGGATGAACTTTTATTAAATTTACAATGTTATTTGGCGGTCTACAAATTGTTATTATCACAAATAATATAATATTCATAACTACCGACTAGTAAACGACCAAACGCATAAAGTGTTACTGAAAATATATGCTTGTCCGTGTCTTCAAAATTGTTTGTATTTAATCGAAAGAGAACGAGAAATTGCTTCTCGTGAAGACGCTATTAAAATACACACGATACTGCATAACCAATGATCAGCGCCGATATTTAAGGAAATGCTGCGTTATGCATGCTTTGCTTCCAAATTATCGGCTGAAAGAGAGGTTTTTGAAAATGTTAACGAGGTTTGTTTTTCCACGGAAAACGTCAAAAGACCTTGCGTGTGCAGAAACATAGCATTTATTCATTGCAGCTGGTGCCGTTTAACTTTGTTTTTCATGTTTTTACGAAAAATACCATCCTGCAACTTGTACGCGTAACGTCGAAAGCGACAGTTAATTGTACATCTTTCGAAAGCCGTCTGTGCCGGTCAAAACTTGGTGGTATAAGCCATTTCTCAAATCACGGACAAGCATACATTTTCAGTATCACTTTATGCGTTTGGTCGTTTAATAGTCGGTACTTACATTATTTGTGATAATAAAAATTTGTAGACTGCCAAATAACATTGTAAATTTAATAAAAGTTCATCCGATTACACGCATTTTTCCCATTACATCAACTGTAATATAAATAGCAAAGAAAGTGACTATGTTAGAAATAAAAAAAAAGACGAGTGGGACTCGATCCACCGACCCAGCGATTACGAGGCATGAACGCTAACCACCTTTTTTTTTTTTTAATCTCATTTTGTTCGTTGAATCTGCTCTGGGCGGACGTCGTAAGACTTCCGTTTATGTTCGTTGTTGATCGATTAACTCAGTTTTTTTATTGCAGAGGGCAGTTAACCCACTGACCGAACACGCTAAGCTACCGTGCCGGCAACCACTGGGCTGCCGGCGCTTCATGGTAAAAATGGCCACGCACTGGTATATATTTGACGACCAAAATTATCTTGCGATTTTCTCAATAACGCTTGAGAAGTACGCGCTACTGCTTACACATTTTGTTGTCCTCATGGAGTACTACGAATGTGCGAAGTTTGCAGTAAATCCGCATTCCAAACGTCGTGGCATCCCCTTGTAAGAGATTATCTGATTCGTAACATAAGCAGACATTTAAAGCTGTTTTATACACGGGAGTTCGATTCTTTAAATAATCAGCGCTTGGTGTTTACTGGTGTCGCCTATTCCGTGTGGGGCGCGGGTTCGAGTTTCGCAACTCTCAGCAATGAATGCAAGTTATCAACCAGCTTTCTTTGCTTACCGAGAAGCAGCAGTATTTAGATCTCGTTAGCGACTAAACAACAAGGGATAGTGATTTTCTTTCTGAAGAAACGCGAGTTGCATTTGAGATCTGGCGCAGTCGGCGTCGGCGCGTACTCTGGTTGTAGGCCGCGGCGACAGGAGGCGCGATTATTTATACGGCGCTGCGGTGGGCGGCGGTGCGTGAGGCCCGCCGAGCAGAACGGATGGAGCGTGCAGATATCGACCAACGGAGCGAGACGGCCGCAGGGAGAGGAGAGGAGAGGAGAGAGAGGCAGGAGAGGAGAGAGGAGAGGAGTGGAGAGGAGTGGAGAGGAGAGAGACGGGAGAGGAGAGGCCGGCTGTTTACCCTGGTGCGCCGTCGCCCGGCTGGCGACAGGCGTGGCCGCGGCCCCGGCTACTCTCGCCGTTTCTTATTCCTCCACAGAGCGACCGCTCGGCACAGGTCCCGTGTCGCCCACGGCGTGCGCTCTGTAATCGATCTGCCCCCTGTCTTCTGTCACTGTCACACTCCCTCGCTGTCGTGGCACGTAAAAGGCTTAGTCGTAATGATCGCGGCTTCGAGAAAGACCGTAGAACCGACTCAGACTACTACTCTGCTTGACAATTGCTAAGGAACAGAGACATTGCTGGACAGAAACAATCACGGGCAATGAAGGACGACATGAAACACATTACGTACGGAAAAAAGGTGGAGTGGTATATTTATAACGAAAAATGGCACAGATTTCAGAATAGGGGAAAGCAGGGTAACAGGCGTAACTACCGTTCATGTACGAGGGTCACTCCAAAAGAAATGCACACTATTTTTGTAAAAATACAGTTTTCATTCTGCATGTGTGAAAGTTTTACGGTGTGTAGATACATCCTTGCCGCTTGTTTTCAACCTGTTCCCGTGAGTGGCGCCGACACAGCATGTCTTCAAGATGGCTGCTACATTTGACGTTCGTCAGAAGCAACGTGCTGTCACAGAAATCCTGTGCTGTGAAAACAAGACAGTGGGAAACATCCACAAGAGGTTGAAAAAGATATGGAGATGCTGCTGTGGCCGAGCGGTTCTAGGCGCTTTAGTCCGGAACCGAGCTGCTGCTGCGGTCGCAGGTTCGAATCCCGCCTCGGGCATGGATGTATGTGATGTCCTTACGTTAGTTACGTTTAAGAAGTTCTAAGTCTAGGGGACTGATGACCTCAGATGTTAAGCCCCATATTGCTTAGAGCCATTTGAATCGGCCGTTGTGGCCGTGCGGTTCTAGACGCTTCAGTCTGGAACCGCATGACCGTTACGGTCGCAGGTTCGAATCCTGCCTCGGGCATGGATGTGTGTGATGTCATTAGGTTAGTTAGGTTTAAGTAGTTCTACGTTCTAGGCGACTGATGACCTCAGAAGTTAAGTCACGTAGCGCTCACAGCCATTTGAACCATTTGAATCATTTGATGCTGCTGTCGATCAACAGTACAATTAGTCGGTGGGCAAGCAGGTTACGTGATGAAAGCGGGCACGGCAATATTGAGGATTGTCCTCGCAGCGGCAGGCCTCGTACTGCACACACTCCGGACAATGTGCAGAGAGTTAACGAATTGGTGATTGTTGACAGATGCATCACAGTGAACGAATTGTCACGCTACGTTGGGATAGGGGAAGGAAGTGTTCGCAGAATACTGAAAGTATTGGCGTTAAAAAGGGTTTGTGCCAGGTGGGTTCCCATGACGTTGACAGCGGCTCACAAAGAAACAAGAAAAACGGTATGCAGCGAACTTTTGGAACATGGTGGATATGACTATCATCTCTTTGGGAAACTGAAAGACTCTCTTCGTCGAACAAGGTTTGAAGATGATGACTCCCTTGTGCATGCTGCCAAACAGTGGCTCCAACTGGTTGGTCCAGAATTTTACCGTGCGGGTGTACAGGCGCTGGCTCCAAGATGGCGTAAGGCAGTTGATAGGGATGGAAATTATGTGGAGAAATGAAAATATTGTTCCTAAAGCATGTATCTACACACTGTAAAACTTTCAAACATGTAGAAAAAAGATGGATTTTAAAAAAAATATTGTGCATTTCTTTTGGAGTGACCCTCGTATGTCGAAACACGACTCTTAGTATGTAATATCCCTTCTTCGGGCATTAACGTACATGATGCACATCTTACTCACGATGGCTACGAAACTGTTGAGGATTCCGTGGAGAATATTGTCCCACTTCTCTATCAAGGAGTTTTTCAGTTCTTGCATGGTTCAGGAACGGGGTGTTCGTTGAGAAACACGTCTACCAACAGCTTTCGAGGCATCCTCTAAATGTTGTACGTCCGGGCAGTACGCAAGCCATTCCATACGTTCAATATTATCACGTTCCAGTGTGTCCGACACCTCAGCGGACCTGTATGGACGTGTATTGTCTTCCATAAATACACTCCTGGAAATTGAAATAAGAACACCGTGAATTCATTGTCCCAGGAAGGGGAAACTTTATTGACACTTTCCTGGGGTCAGATACATCACATGATCACACTGACAGAACCACAGGCACATAGACACAGGCAACAGAGCATGCACAATGTCGGCACTAGTACAGTGTATATCCACCTTTCGCAGCAATGCAGGCTGCTATTCTCCCATGGAGACGATCGTAGAGATGCTGGATGTAGTCCTGTGGAACGGCTTGCCATGCCATTTCCACCTGGCGCCTCAGTTGGACCAGCGTTCGTGCTGGACGTGCAGACCGCGTGAGACGACGCTTCATCCAGTCCCAAACATGCTCAATGGGGGACAGATCCGGAGATCTTGCTGGCCAGGGTAGTTGACTTACACCTTCTAGAGCACGTTGGGTGGCACGGGATACATGCGGACGTGCATTGTCCTGTTGGAACAGCAAGTTCCCTTGCCGGTCTAGGAATGGTAGAACGATGGGTTCGATGACGGTTTGGATGTACCGTGCACTATTCAGTGTCCCCTCGACGATCACCAGTGGTGTACGGCCAGTGTAGGAGATCGCTCCCCACACCATGATGCCGGGTGTTGGCCCTGTGTGCCTCAGTCGTATGCAGTCCTGATTGTGGCGCTCACCTGCACGGCGCCAAACACGCATACGACCATCATTGGCACCAAGGCAGAAGCGACTCTCATCGCTGAAGACGACACGTCTCCATTCGTCCCTCCATTCACGCCTGTCGCGACACCACTGGAGGCGGGCTGCACGATGTTGGGGCGTGAGCGGAAGACGGCCTAACGGTGTGCGGGACCGTAGCCCAGCTTCATGGAGACGGTTGCGAATGGTCCTCGCCGATACCCCGGGAGCAACAGTGTCCATAATTTGCTGGGAAGTGGCGGTGCGGTCCCCTACGGCACAGCGTAGGATCCTACGGTCTTGGCGTGCATCCGTGCGTCGCTGCGGTCCGGTCCCAGGTCGACGGGCACGTGCACCTTCCGCCGACCACTGGCGACAACATCGATGTACTGTGGAGACCTCACGCCCCACGTGTTGAGCAATTCGGCGGTACGTCCACCCGGCCTCCCGCATGCCCACTATACGCCCTCGCTCAAAGTCCGTCAACTGCACATACGGTTCACGTCCACGCTGTCGCGGCATGGTACCAGTGTTAAAGACTGCGATGGAGCTCCGTATGCCACGGCAAACTGGCTGACACTGACGGCGGCGGTGCACAAATGCTGCGCAGCTAGCGCCATTCGACGGCCAACACCGCGGTTCCTGGTGTGTCCGCTGTGCCGTGCGTGTGATCATTGCTTGTACAGCCCTCTCGCAGTGTCCGGAGCAAGTATGGTGGGTCTGACACACCGGTGTCAATGTGTTCTTTTTTCCATTTCCAGGAGTGTAGAAACCGGGACCTACTGCACTCCTAAAGAGACGGACATGATCCAGAGTAATCTCCCTGCAATACCGCTGTGCTATAACGATACCTTGTGCAAAGATATGCAGCGGTGTTCGGCAGTTGTGCGTAAGGCATGCCCACACCATAACGCCTACGCCATACCCATGACGTTCATGAACTTTCTGCGGTGTGCAAAGTGTTCTCCTTTCTTTCACTCTCTCTCTCTCCAGACTAACCGGTGGCCAAAATCACTTGCACCAGCCAAGCGGGATTCGTAAGAGACCGTCACCCTGGACGACTCCTGCATCCGTGGCCGCGGACTATAATGTACGTCTTTGCGGTTTCGCTCGAGCCGGAGGTAAGCCGGTTCAAATCGTCGTGGTGGAAAACATTTTCATTGCCAGTGTTTGGCCTACAGGGGGAGGAGAAGTGATGGCGTAAAGTTTCTAATCACCAGATTTTGCACCAATGTACTGGTTTAAATACCAAACCTCTCTGGAATGTCTCTTTAAGTGAGGGCATGTGATACTATTGTTGGTGATCCGTCGGTCGAATGAGGACGTTAAGTTCGGCGGTCCCTTTGGTGCTCTTTTAGAGGTGTAGGCCATGAGCAGGCACCGGATTTCTTCCTCTTCCTTCTCTCGTCACGTCCAATACGAACGTAATACTACACTATAGACACACCCAGTACAGTCACCTACACTCAACAGATATACTTACGCATACAGTTCTCATACTTCGCGAGGGAGAGGTGTCTGCTGGTGAGGATAGAGAAAACTTTCCCAATTCGGAGGCTGAACCTACCCTTCGGGGTCTCTCAGTCATTCATGCAGTATGACTTTATTGTTTACTCTGGACCACTGTTGCTGATCCCAACCAACATGCTCCTTTACGCCAGTGAATTCTTCCTCGACGATGTCGTGGTTGAAGGCTTAAGAGTACATAAACAGCCTGAATTAATCGTTGCTAAATGGTTCTGGCAGAGACAAGCGTACCAGTAGCGGCTGGAAAGTGTGCAGTGATATGTATAGGAGTGAGATGTCTGTTTCTTTTCGCCACGTATCGATCGTCTTCCGTTGTGGTGGTCCGCCTATGACTACCGGCATGATTTTGTGTAGCGTTTACACTTTCTTCGGCCCTTTTAATCGCGAAACGGCACTTTTGGACTCACCCATTACTACGGCCACAATAGTGACACTCTGACCCGCTTCGAACCTTCCAACTGCTCGTCCACGATCGTAAACTCTCAAATGATGTCTTGCGGAGATGCTACTGCAGCACACTGTATTTCACACCGATTTCACAACTACTTTCATCAAACAGCGCACTGAATGGGCTGTCGAATCAATACAGTGTTCGTGCATAGGCTTCGTCCCAGGTTTATACGTTTATGACAGCATGCGAACCGTTCAACTGAACATCACCACCGGCCGCTGCAGCCGAGTGGTTTTAGGCGCTTCAGTCCGGAACCGCGCGACTGCTACGGTCACAGGTTCGAATCCTGCCTTGGGCATGGATGTGTGTGATGTCCTTAGGTTAGTCAGGTTTAAGTAGTTCTAGGGGACTGATGATCTCAGATGTTAAGTTCCATAGTGGTACCGAGCGATGTGGCGCAGTGGTTAGCACACTGGACTCGCATCCGGGAGGACGACCCTTCAATCCCGCGTCCGGCCATCATCATTTAGTTTTCAGTGATTTCCCTAAATTGCTCCAGGTAAATGCCGGGAGGGTTCCTTTGAAAGGGCACGGCCGACCTCCTTTCCCGTCCATCCCTAAACCGATGAGACCGAAGACTTCGCAGTTTGGTATCTTCCCCCAAACCAATCCAACCCAATCCACAGTGGTCAGAGCCATTTGAACCATTTGGAACATCATTGATATGAGCTTTCAGAACCGAAGGCCCATTGTGTAACCTTGATGACTGCACGACACAAAGCTTTACGCCGCGCCAGAGCCCGTCAACACTGACATTGGACTGCTGATGACTGGAAACGTGTTGGCTGATAGGACGAGTCTCGTTTCAAATTGTTCAAATGGCTCTAAGCACTATTGGACTTAACATCTGAGGTCATCAGTCCCCTAGACTTAGCACTACTTAAACCTAACTAACCTAAAGACATCACACACGTCCATGCCCGAGGCAGGATTCGAACCTGCGACCGTAGCAGCAGCGCGGTTCCAGACTGAAGCGCCTAGAACTGCTCAGCCACAGCGGCCAGCGTTTCAAATTGTATCGAACGTATGGACGTCTACCGGTATGGAAAGAACCTCATCAACTCATGGACGCTGCGTGTTAGCAGGGGACTGTTCAAGTTGGTGGAGCCTCTGTAATGGTGTGGGGCGTGAGCAGTTGGAGTGATATGCGACCCCTGATACGTCTAGTAACGACTCTGACAGGTGACACGTACGTAAGCACCTGTCTAATCACCTTCATCCATTCATGTCCATTGTGCATTCCGACGGCCTTGCGCAATTCCAGCAGGACAATACGACACCCCACATGTGCACAATTGCTACAGAGTGGTTCCAGGAAGATTGTTCTGAGTTTAAACGTTTCCAATGGCCACCAAACTCTCAAGACATGAACATTATTGAGCATATCTGGAATGCTTTGCAACGTGCTGTCCAGAAGAGATCTCGACACACTCATTCTTCTACGGATTTATGAACAGCCCTGCAGGATTCATGGTGCCAATTCCCTCCAGCATTACTTTAGACATTAGTCGAGTGCTTCTGTGTGCTCGCGGGGTCCTGAACGATATCAGGCAGGTGTACCAGTTTCTTTGGCTTTTCAGTGTAAATGACCTAAGGGATAACATCTGAAGCCCCACGAGGCTCTTATCTGATGATGCTATTGCACACAGAAAAGCCATAACGCTATAAAATTCTAACGAAAGGCGGAAGAAGCTGCAAAAGATTGAAGGTTTGTGCAGGGATTAGCAGTTGTCCCTCAACACAAGCAAATGTAACGTTTCGCGTTTACATAGTCTGAGAGACAGATTGCTGTATGATTACACATTGCCATACATGCACTGGAAGTAATACAGTCCTTAAAATATCTGAGAGTATGCGTACAGAGCGATTTAAAGTGGAACTATCACAAAAAAGTAATCGTAGAAAAGGCAGATAGGAGATTGAGATTCATTGTATCAATCATCAGTAAGTGTCGTCTACCTACGAAGGAGTTAGCCAATGAAACCTTCTTTAGACCGATTGTTGGATATTGTTCGTGAGTGTGGGGGGCCTGTATAAGAAAGGAAATAGAGAAGATCCAAAGAGAGATTAAACTTTCACGGACTCTAGATTACTTACTGAATTCCGTTATACAGACGTGTCACATGATTACAGAGAAAGCCTACAGTCTCTTTCCTTTTTGGTAGAACTTATAAATTCTTCCGCTGCCGATTACTGTTTCTGTCAGTACGCCTACTTTCTGACGAACACGGTAACCCGGACGTCATCCCAAGAAATATCCCACTGTCGTCGCTACGAAAAAGTCGTGAAATGTTGGAATGGCTCGCTTAACTCGCACACCCGGGGGAGCTTTCAAATGTCGTCAGAATTCTCTTTCAGACTGGATATTACGCGCGTACGGCGGGCGGTAATTGCAGAGCGGTTCATACAGCCCGGCAGCCGTCACCAGCTGAGTGCGTCCCCCATCTGCGTCTCTCGGCGAAGCGGCTGGATGGCATTTGGGATTGCTCACAAATATTTATAGTTGCGCCGGCCGCTTAATTAACCTGCACGCGCCACACACCACGCGGTCCATCAGCGCACATTAGTTTGCGCCGCGGCCGATGATGCACGCTGCACAAATTATGGAGCCGACGCCACGTCGTCCGGCTGTTCAACGATTCATCGTCCGCAGCTGTTAACCTGTACGTATGATGTTTACACCAGACGCAAGGAATCGATTACCGCCCTCGCTCAAACAATCCAACTTCTGGCGCCTTAAGACTCTGTGGCCCACTAGCTGCACAAATACAGTGCTCATCTATACTCCGCAAGCCACCTCACAGTGTGTGGCGGAGGGTACTTCGCGTACCACTGTTATTTCCCCCGTTTTTGTTTCATCCTCGAATCGTGCGCGGAAAGAAGAAATGTTTTTAAGACTGAATTTTCTTATTTTGAGCCGGACGATGTGGCCGAGCGGTTCTAAGCGCTTCATTCCGGAACTGCGCTGCTGCTACGGTCGCATGTTCGAGTCATGCCTCGGGCATGGATGTGTCTGATGTCCTTAGGTTAGTTAGGTTTAAGTAGTTCTAAGTCAAGGAGACTGATGACCTCATATGTCAAGTCCCATAGTGCTTATAGCCATTTTTTCCTTATTTTGAGAAGACCGAAGGAGCGATCTCTTTTACTTTCTAAAAACATTCAACGGCCAAGACCGCATAAATTTTCGGTTTCGCCAGACTTTGCTGTCATCTTCAGGTCTATAACAAAGTGCATATACATGAAATATGTCTCACAACACGAATTAAGCCGTAATATTTCAGATAAAAGTTTTATTTTGCATTACAAAACACAGAACTTGAAGTATACATTTATATACCTTAAAAAATCTTTTTGTTGTGCAACGTGTTCATTTTACGCTGGACCTCACACCAAGTCGTCAAGCGGATAAAAATTAGCACATTATAAAGGTTTTGCCATAACTAAAATATTTGAAAACATAAAGCACCTTGGGCAGATGGTGTGAGGTCCAACGTAAAATGAACATATTTCATAACAAAAAGATGTTCTAAGGAATGTAAAGGTACGATTCCAGCTTCGTATTTTGAAACGGTAAACTAAAAATTTCATCTGAAATATTACATCTTAGCTCGTGTTATAAGACATATTTGATGCGCTTTGTTACAGACCTGAATGTGATAGCAACGCCTGTCGAAATCGGTTGTTTTAAATAAAGAAATATTTTTGCAATCTTGGCTGTTGAATCTTTTTAGCAAATTTTTGTAGGTCTCTGAGTGAACTCCAATCCTCTTACTTTACGTTCATGGTCTTTCGCGAGATATGCTTTGGAGGAAACAATACAAATTGTTAGGGGTATAAGTGCAAATAAGTCTATTGATGACCAAGGACAGTAAACTGAACAATAATACGTCAGTATTTACTTCATTTGCAAGGTAATAATTATAGCTATTAAGAGTAGTATGTTTTTAGGTTGGTTGATACCACCACGAACACATGGCACAAGCAAGCCATTAATGTTTATTTCCCCTGGGCAGAGGTCAGTGCAGATGCTTGGACGCAAACGCAATGTCTATACTGACAGGCACAGTCCCCTTCATGGTGCAGTTACGATCACGTCGAAATCGCCAGGTAGTAAATTATATGATGTGTTTGTGAGAAGACTGTTAGATGCAGAGAAAAATCAGCTAACACACTGAAGTGGGTACATATTATCACAATGCCGGCCGCGGTGGTCTAGCGGTTCTAGGCGCTCAGTCCGGAACCGCGCGATTGCTACGGTCGCAGGTTCGAGTCCTGCCTCGGGCATGGATGTGTGTGATGTCCTTAGGTTAGTTAGGTTTAAGTAGTTCTAAGTTCTAGGGGACTGATGACCTCAGATGTTAAGTCCCATAGTGCTCAGAGCCATATTATCACAATATCTGTACCTGTACCCCTAATACCCTGTATCTTGGTCGACTCTTCTACGATCGTACATGCTCGGAACGTAAACAGTAAACCATACCACGATGCAGAACGCCTCTTTTGTAGTGCCTGGCACTGGCGTTGGTTGCACATCTCCGTGACGCTTTTACATTTACTAAATGAAACTGTAACGAAAAGCGATGCTCTTCTTTGGATCTTCGCCACTTCCTCTATCAATCTATCTGGTACAGGTCCCAGACTGACAAGAAATACTCAAACATTGATCGAATGAGGGCTTTATAAGCTAGCACCTTTATGGGTGGTCTAAGCTTCCTGAAGATTCTTCCGGTGAAAATGCCTGGCATCTGCCTTACTTTTTATGTTGGTTTTATGTGGTCGTTGCACTTTTAATCATTCCAAATGCACACCCACAGGAATCTCGTAAATGTGATTACTTCCAGTGACTGTTCTGCAGTCCTGTAACCAAACAGTAATGGGTCTTTTTGCCTTTCTGCGCAGTACATTAAGGAACATTTTTTACTGTTGGTTACTGCCCCACTAACAAGTGGACTACGCCCGTCAGTACACACACAACGTCTTGTATCCACATGTCCACATGACCATACTTCAACACTGTGTGTGCTGCCCATAAGCGTTAACGGCTTGCTCGTGCCACATGTGTTAGGAGGTACTAACCAACCTAAACCCGTACTACTCCAAATAGCTATAATTATTAGTCTGCAAATGAAGTAAATAATGGTGTAATGTTATTCAGTAGATAGAAATATCTGCACTTATACCCGTTACATATCGTGAAAAGTAATGGTCCTTTAACACTGCGTTAAGGTACACCCGCAGTTCTTTTTAC
Organism: Schistocerca piceifrons; assembly: GCF_021461385.2. Taxonomy (NCBI): domain Eukaryota; kingdom Metazoa; phylum Arthropoda; class Insecta; order Orthoptera; family Acrididae; genus Schistocerca; species Schistocerca piceifrons. The sequence continues at coordinate 329,749,717 of NC_060144.1, forward strand.
ATCCGAAGATTTCATGCATCCATAGATTCTCGGTGCTAGATATATTTTTCTGCTGGCGCTTTACTTTCATCTGCGATAAAGGTTTGTATGTCTAATAATCACGTTAAATTGTTGCCCTGCCTCCATCCACCATCCACCTCCTCCCCCCTCCGTCTAACAGGTTATGTTCTGACAAGCTGGAGGAAACTAGAAGCAAACTATTTTTACCAAAATATCTTAGGAAGCATTTTATTTATTGTAAGCATTTATATGAGCTGGTAATATTAGGCCCTCTGGCCCTCTCTTAGATCTAGCCATGTGTTTTTATTGAGTCAACATTACAATTTGTAAAGTACTTGAGAATTTCATATGATAATTACAATTTTATAAATAGGATGCCCTATTTATTTCGACCACCTCAAAGAGCTTTCGTCCAAACCCAAAATAAAAAATATTTCAATAAAATATTATTTAGCTGCTAGTGGGGCATTAAGAAGCATGGACGCCTCTTTTAACTTTGTCCGTCACGAATTAAGAGCGGCAAAATGTCTTTTTTATGTACCACCCTAAATCTTTTATACGATGATCCAATTCCTGTCCACAAGATCTGTTCCAAAAAAGTATCACAGTGTATCATTTATGTAAACATGAAGTGTACCGTTCACGTAAACAGGAAGTTATTACAAAAAACGTAACGGAATACTGACTTTGACTTTTGTGTACTGGCAGACAGTGAAGGTATGCGAAGTAATGTAACTCGTCCATTTGCTGGAGTGGACAGTAAAAAAAAAATGGAAACACAATGAAAACATACACCGACCCTTCAGTCAACCAACTTAAGTTGAAGATCCGCGTGATTTCGATGTAGACCAACGAAGAGAAGATAGAAGTACAACTCATCTATAGTGAATGTAAGTTAAGATTTAGGTGTTATAGCAGGAATTGTTTGATTTACCGAGTACTGCGGCGGAAGTGTACGATAGGTTTTCGTAGTATTAAATAAAACTAGCACTTCGTTCAATATAATATCGTATGTCGAACTCAAAATGAGTCTAGCTTTGTGCTGACAGTGACAAAGTCGTAATCTATCATCAAAATTCTGAAGGTGTATGGACCGTTGTAAGGTGATCTGGTGACATAATTCTACCTTTATCGTATTTTTTATTCAGTAAATCACACAGCTCTGCACTACTATTATTGGTTCTTTCGAGTCCCGCTAAGAAAATATTGTTTTTAATTTGCACTGTCAGAAAGGAACAAAATGTAAACACAAAAATAAGTGAAAGGACTGCGCGAAACTGAATCTGTTGACATTGCTGCTGCGTACCCTTGCCTTTTATCACACGTCACGACGATTTTAAAGTAAGCGATATTTTTTTAAAATTATTTACGCTGCACCAGCTACGGCATTAAAACTCCGTATCCCACGTAGCTCGATTTGTTGCAAGTGCCCTTTGTTTCTGATTACTCTGAACCCTAAAAAAGGGCCGTATTTTGCCACCGTTAAGACCACACAAGCAGTCGTGGGAGTATCGCGCCATGGATATGAACAGTTAAGCTTCATGATAACGGTACAGAGCTCAGAAAAAAAAACATCGCCCCGTTCGGTTCTGTTGTGTCCTGTTCCCGAGAAAATCGACCGAATTATTAGGATGACCGATAGCTGCGAATTTAATAAATACCTCCCTCCTGAGGTCTCGTAATCTTCCTGCAGAATCAACAACAGCTGCATTGCAGTGAATACGGGCCGTTGTTTGCTTTGGAGCGCCGTAACGCGCGAAGCTCTGCACGTTTTGTTTTCGCTGCCTTTTTAAACTTCCACGTCTGTTAAAGAGGGATAAAGTGTTTTAATAGACACACCTTCTGTGTCTGCTTCTGCCGTTATATTTATGTTAAAGGCGGTAAGAATAAACTAACCACACATTTGTTGTTTTCATTTTCATTCTAACGTGTTATTTTTTCAGAAAATTCAAGAATTCTAAAGTACGAATCTGCTATTGTATTTGAAAACGAGATAAATAACAAAAGAGATATAGTAAATATATAAAAACACAGTAAAGAGCATGGTCTCACAGTGACTTTGTTAACAGACAATAAATTTCAAGGTTTATAGTTGAAACGGCAGTTAATACGCTTTTTCTAGCGCTTAACATCACTTGCTCCTTTAACGATTATTTATGTATAACCTACGATGGTTATGAAACAATGGGGAGATATCTGGAGCGGCTTCCTGACCTCGATATTTCGCATTTCTCCTTTTTTGTCTCAATATGCAATTCTTAGGAACTTCAGTAACTTCTTAAACTATTCAAAATTGACTCCTGAGCCAGCTGTCTATCTGACGATTTCGTTGTCAATAGATAGGGCAAAGCAGCAAAGTAGTAGCTTTAGTTTTTCTGAAGGTATCTGATCAGCAGATGCTCTGATTTTTTCTACAAATGCAAAGATTGTGGTCTCTACTCCCGGCGGATAGTAAAATTTCTTCAGTTACGTAATCTAATACACATGGTATGTGGGAAACGTGGAAAGTAACAACGTAGTTGAGTTTACGCATTAAATCATACGTGCCCTATAAGTAGCTTATCGAGGCAATTGTTACGTCGTGAGAAAAATCCAGTCTGTATCCTGTGTTATAGTTTCATCTTGTTTCAGTGTACTGTGGGTGAAAAATTTATTTTATGTAGGAATCTGTCCTTTGTTAAGCCTATGTAACTTCGTACCAGGGTATGACTTAAACTAATGTATAGCCTGAATTTTCAAAACAAACTGCAGTATATTTCCAATGCTGAGATGGCTGTATAGACAAGTTTCAAAAGCTTGTAAATAATAATAATAACAATAACAATAATAATAACAATAAAACAATTGTGGACTCCAATGCAACTATACCTGATTACACCTTTTTTAATTTCACTTTGAGTACTTAGTTTTCCAAAGAGTGCAACTCAAGTTTTAGAAGATGCTAGGCTTAGTCCGATGTACTAGCCATGTGATCGTCCATTACTGTCGCCAAGTCAAGCTTTAGGTAGATTGTGAACAAACAGACGGTCTTCTGGCTCCGATCGGAGAATAGATGTTTTGTGTTCCTTTCGCTTTTATCTTCTTCAGTTGTCTCGCTAACTGCCAGGTTAAAGCCAGGAATCTTAGTTCGGTTGGATCGTGCTGATGGTTGATGCTTTACAAGCCTTGCCGCTGGAGGGCAATGCAGGGTGTTCCAGTAGTAGTTGTCAATATTCAGGGATATGACAGGGACCACTATTCAAAGAACAAAAAGTCTAGTAAACATGGGCTCTAAAATGCATATGTTAAGAACTATCAGCGTTTCTTCAACTTGAATACTCTGAAACAAATTCCTCTGCTGCAAGCTCTTTGCTTTCCACGTTTTGAGAGGTAACACTATGGATCAAAACAAGAAAAAAGTCAAGTAAGATGGGTGGTGGTGGTGGTTAGTGTTTAACGTCCCGTCGACAACGAGGTCATTAGAGACGGAGCGCAAGCTCGGGTTAGGGAAGGATTGGGAAGGAAATCGGTCGTGCCCTTTCAAAGGAACCATCCCGGCATTTGCCTGAAACGATTTAGGGAAATCACGGAAAACCTAAATCAGGATGGCCGGAGACAGGATTAAACCGTCGTCCTCCTGAATGCGAGTCCACTGTGCTAACCACTGCGCCACCTCGCCCGGTCAAGTAAAGATGGGCTTTGAAGTCCATACCTTAACAGTTACCAGCACTTATTCGTCTTCGTTACTCTGAAACACATCTCTTCTACTGCACAAGTGCTTGCCCATGTTTACTCGACATTTTCTTCTTGTTTTGGTACATATTTCCTCCTCCCAAAATATGATAAGCAAGGAGCTTCCAGTAGAAGAGATGTGTTTCACAGTATCGGAAGACGAACAATTGCTAATAGTTCTCAAGATAAACATTTTAGACCCTTTGCTTTCTACAGTCCGATTAAAATTACTCGATAATTGACACTTCACGCCTTGTGGCTAGTTTTCTGCAAACAGAGCGCTCAACGTCACGCACGAAACGTCCGCCGCTGACAGACGGCCACAAAAATTAGTTCATTTCCAATTCTGTGTCCGGTTTTCTTTCTTGATATGTTTGGATCCCGAATTCTGGGTCTGGCTCTTATATTTCGTGTTTCATTACACATGATAACCAAAGCACACCACACCGCACCATACACATACACAAACAACGATATTAACGAAATACTCATGTTTCACACATAACATTAACCATATACTGTTACATCCTTCGGACAAGATGCGATACAGCGTCAGATAGCCGGCCGAAGTGGCCGTGCGGTTAAAGGTGCTGCAGTCTGGAACCGCAAGACCGCTACGGTCGCAGGTTCGAATCCTGCCTCGGGCATGGATGTTTGTGATGTCCTTAGGTTAGTTAGGTTTAACTAGTTCTAAGTTCTAGGGGACTAATGACCTCAGCAGTTGAGTCCCATAGTGCTCAGAGCCATTTGAACCATTTGAAACAGCGTCAGATATGCAGTTAGTATAATCACAGAAATCGGTTTATATTAGATAAGTTTCGCACGACACTGCGCGAAGCCGAGACTGGGTAACGGTAATCTTAAGTACAACAACGTTCTGAACTGTAAAGTCATGTAATGTCAGAGCGCCGGCGCGGTAGCTCAGCGTGTTTTGGAATCTGCCGATGTCGATGTCGGCACGGTAGCTAAGCGTGTTCGATCAGAGACCTGGTTGGTCTCTGGAATAAAAAAAACTGTGTGGAAGGATCAACAAAACGAACTTATATCTTGTGACGTCCGCAACGACCAAACACAACGATAAAAAAAAGTGCTCGGTCAGAGGGTTAGCTACCCTCTGTAATAAAAAACTGAGTGAATGGATCAACAAAGAACCTGAACAGAGGTCATCGAACGTCCTCTCCGAACAAATTCAACGAACAATATGGAACAAAATGAGATAAAAAAGGAGCATAATGGTTGGCGTATAAACCTAACGTGTGGGAGTTCATAGCTTCGAGTCTGGTCAAAAACAGCAAAAATTAAAATTTCTAAATCTGATCAAAAGACTTAGAGTACCATTTTTATTTAATTAATTCGTTTAAATGTAATTTTTTTAATTTCTAATACTTTGCCTCGTCATTTTCATCATCGTATTGACTTTTTTATTTTTGATTATCTTTCTTCCTATCATTCATGTTTCGTTTGGAATCTGCAGATGTCGCCTATAATCTGCACTGAGATGCCAACTAGGATTCCTCATACGTTGGTAACATGGCATCCCGTGCAGCCAGTATGAGGGGAGTTTCAGGTATGCTATGACAGAGAGAAAGAAGAGTTTGCTTTTACGGCTGAAACTGAAAGTTTGCTGTGGAAGATGGCTATGCGAACAGACATATTATGAAACTTTTCTGTCTTGATTTTGTTCGTAGAGCATAGCCTTAAATGACGAAAACAAGGCGATCGTTGTTTCAGTTCTGTCGCAGATTGTTGATCGCCGTTTTGAAGGTTATATTGCACATCACAATGTTGTGGTTGGGTTAGAACACGAGCTCAAATTCAGGGCTACACAACGCGTCGTCCACCGCAGTCTAGTGTTAGTCACTTAAAATCAGTTTTGTAGTCGTGTGACTAGGGCCTCGCGTCGGGTAGAGCGTTCTCCTGGTGCAAGTCTTTCGAGTTGATGCCACTTCGGCGACTTGCGCGTCGATGGGGATGAAATGATGATGATTAGGACAACACAACACCCAGTCCCTGAGCGGAGAAAATCTCCGTCACAGCCGGGAATCGAACCCGGGCCCTTAGGATTGACATTCTGTCTCGCTGACCACTCAGCTACCAGGGCGGACAGTTTTGTTGTGACCCGATGTGTTTGTGTGTCGCCTATATGCGAGAGGTAGCCGGCAGCGGATTAGCAACACTGTAGCGGCAAGTCAACTGTCAAGTAATTTTAACTGGACTATTGACATTTCTTTTTTTCTTCTTTTGGGCTGTACTACCACATCTGAAAGTTTGTTGGGGGAATTCTGACTCACCCTATAAAAAATTTTTAACTGTACAAAGCTATTAATAAAGTTGAATGTAGATTCAAAGAGAATGCCCTGCTTCACGGAACGGCGTTGGAGCAGGAAGTTCTCGTGTAGAGGTTGTCGGACACCGGCCCGGAGACGGGGGAGCACCTGGCCGCGTCAGATACGGCGCCTGCAGACCGTCTCGCGAGCTGCGACCGTCGGCGTCCATTGCTCGGCTTTAATCCGGAGGGGCCGGCGAGCGCGGAGCCATTTTGCTCGCTGGAGCGGACACGGTTGGTGTCTGCCGGCGCATGCGCGTCCGCTCGTTAAAGCAGACCCGTCCCGCAGGCGCTCGCAGACGCACGCCTCGGCACCGAACGCGCCGGCCGCTCACCTACCTACTGACGCCGACTTCGTTACCGACGCGACGTCTCCCAAGAGAATGTCAGTAAAATGATTTTGTTACTGAAAACGATATAGTACTGCAGCCGTTACCGTCCGCCATGAAGGACATGCCACCCAGATCATTATGAATGTTCGTTTACAGAGCGTACAGTAGCAAGAAACTTTTTGAAACTTCCTGGCAGATTAAAACTGTGTGCCGGACCGAGACTCGAACTCGGGACCTTTGCCATTCGCGGGCAAGCAGGAGAGCTTCTGTAAAGTTTGGAAGGTAGGAGACGAGGTACTGGCAGAAGTAAAGCTGTGAGGACGGGACGTGAGTCGTACTTGGGTAGCTCAGTTAGTAGAGCACTTGCACGGGAACGGCAAAGGTCCCGAGTTCGAGTCTCGATGCGACACACAGTTTTAATCTGCCAGGAAGTTTCATATCAGCGCACACTCCGCTGCAGAGTGAAAATCTCATTCAAGAAACTTTTTGTTTGATGGACTTTGGATCCACTAGAACCTACAGTCCACTTAAAATTACTTGATAGCTGATGTCTGTCACTTCCTGCTACAGTGTCTCCGCATCGGCTACCATTCGATTACAAACGACACACAAACAAGGCGGGTCACTTCACAGGTGCCGTTAATGTGTAAAGCGGAGCAATATTAGAAGCGGCCGCCGAGGGGTATGTTGGAAGTGCGAGATGCTCCGTCGACAGCTGATTTTAACTGACCAATGACTAAACTGCGGCAGACCACGCGTTTTGTAGCCCTGAATTTAAACTCACGCCCTAAGATAGCCACAACCTCGTGCTGCGCAATATATCCGAGAAAACAGCAGAACTAAAATCGCGATCGCTTTGTTCACGGCAATAAAAGCTAACTTCTACGAGCAAACTCAAGACAGAGCAAATGCAGTTTCAGCGCTAAAAGCAAACTGCAACTTTTTGCTTTCATTTGTTACCTGAAACCATCCTCACACTGGCTACACGAGCTCCAGCCGATGAGCAGTCCTCGTTGGCGGTTGGTTGTAGATTACAGGCAACACAGGCAGATTCGAAACGAAGAACGGACATAGGGAGAAAAATGAAAGCAAATAAAAAAGTCAATATGATGACGAAAATGACGCAGCAAAGTACTGGAAATGAAAAGATTACATTTAAATAAATTAACTGAATAAAAATAATAATAAAACTCTTTTGATTAGAACTAGGAATACAAAAAGTTGCTACATTTGACGAGATTCGAACCTACGACCTTGGATACGTAAGGTTTACATGCTAACAAGGGAACCTCCCCATCGCATCCCCCTCAGATTTAGTTATAAGTTGGCACAGTGGATAGGCCTTGAAAAGCTGAACACAGATCAATCGAGAAAACAGGAAGAAGTTGTGTGGAACTATGAAAAAATAAGCAAAATATACATACTGAGTAGTCCATGTGCAAGATAGGCAACATCAAGTATAATATGAGTTCAGGAGCGCCGTGGTCCCGTGGTTAGCGTGAGCAGCTACGGAACGAGAGGTCCTTGGTTCAAGACTTCCCTCGAGTGAAAAGTTTAATTTTTTATTTTCAGACAGTTATTATCTGTCCGTCCGTCCGACCGATGCGAGGTAACTGCGCCGTAGTATGGGGACGCTACACCTAAACAAACATCGAAAGTGTTGCATTCATTTGTTGCAGTTTATGTGACAAACTCTTATGTTTACATCACTTTTTGGGAGTGGTTATCACATCCACAAGAAAACCTAAATCGGGCAAGGTAGAAGAATCTTTTTACCCATTCGCCAAGTGTAGAAGTTAGGTCGGTCGACAACATATTCCTGTCATGTGACGCACATGCCGTCACCATTGTCGTATAGAATATATCAGACGTGTTTTCCTGTGGAGGAATCGGTTGACCTATGACCTTGCGATCAAATGTTTTCGGTTCCCATCGGAGAGGCACGTCCTTTCGTCTACTAATCGCACGGTTTTGCAGTGCGGTCGCAAAACACAGACACTAAACTTATTACAGTGAACAGAGGCGTCAATGAACGAACGGAAGATCATAGCTATGCGAAAATAAAGAAAGTAAACTTTTCACTCGAGGGAAGACTTGAACCAAAGACCTCTGGTTCGGCAGCTGCTAACGCTAACCACGGGACCACGGGGCGCTCCTGAGCTTACACTATCCTTGATGTTGTCTATCTTGCGCATGGACTACTCAGTTTGTATATTTTGCTTATTTTTTTCATAGTTCCACACAACTTCTTCCTGTTTTCCCGATTGATCTGTGTTCAGTTTTTCAAGGCCTATCTACTGTGCCAACTTATAACTAAATCTGAGGGGGGTGCGATGGGGAGGTTCCCTTGTAAGCATTGCGCCAATCTACAACGCCGGATTAAATGGATGTATTTATATCTGCGTTGACCCAGTCGCAACGATGAATTGCACCCTTCACAAATTCGAGTTCACGTAACGTCGTGCGAGGCATATCTAACGTAAGCTGACTTCTGTGATTATGTTAACTGTAGGCCTATATGTGACGCTGAATGGCGTATTGTGCGGACTTATCCAGTAGAGTTTGGTTAGTGATGCGTGTGAAGCGGGTGTATTTCATTAGCATCACTGTGTGTGTGTGTTTGTGTGTGTGTGTGAGTGTGTGTGCTAGCCGTGGCTTATCAAGCCTCGACTCCAGTATCAACACCTCAAGTAACTACGACAACTGCGAGATGTCGTCGATACTAGTGTCCAACATTCCGTTTTAATTTTAATATTCTCACGCCATTGCCCTATATTGTGACAATAGAGTCACCATTTGTTCCATCATTCCTATTTTACATAATGTAGCCTGTATATAATTTTAAGAAATATTTCTGCTCGTTTCTACAGCAGTGTGTCATATATTTAAGTGGTTCCATCTTTACATTAATCCACAGAACATTTAATTACGTTTATAACATTTATTGACTTCATAGGAAGTGACTGTATGCCTAATACTAAAATTTTTTGACGCTATATTCGAAAGCGTCTCTACACTAACGCTGCCTAACGACCACAGCTTGTTTTACTTAAGGCAGCGTACTCTTCTACATTGGAAGTTTTACGACAATGCAGTGCCTGTGTTGTTCAGAATTACGATGGAATGTTCCTTCGGACATACATGCATCCATTACACAACTGCTGGTTGTCCATATTCGAAACTGCTAATACATTTCATGTGTCTCATAACGGCTGTAGTCGCCTAAGCGACCGTTCCTTCGGGTATGCATGCATCCCACCGACCCACGAGGTTGAAGATGTCTGTTTGGTAAAACACCTGTCCTGCTGCGCGAAGAAATCCATAACTGCCTGCTCCATATCTTCGTCCAACAGGAATCGTCGACCCTCCAAAGTCGTTTTTAAGCGACCGAAAGCGTGATAATGACTTGGCGAGAGATCAGGAATAAGAGGCAGGTCTCGAATGTCTCCCACTTACGTTCGCGTAATTTCCGCGTTTACGACATTTGTGATATGGTGAAGTGCATTATAATGAAGCAACAGCATCCCTTATCGCAGTTTTCTCGGACGTTTCGACATAATATCACTTCGTAATTTCTACATCGTTGCGCAGTACCTTTCATCAGTATAGAGACACCAGGTTCTTTGCAATCAGTGGATGAGGCAGGTCTCCCAGACGAACGGCGTTTTGTGTCGAAGCGCGACTAGAGCAGAGCTTGGCTCACCATTCCCCAACGGTGGTTTTCGGCAGACTTGCTGCCCCATACAAATTCTTCATTCTCCAATCGATGTCTACCGGTGTTTGTCATTCGGCGACAAAGAAAAACATAACAGCATGTTGGTCCTGTTTGGACACATTTGGTAATAACGTCGCTATGGTTCACGTTTCCTGATTTACGACACGCACATCGGAGAGACACGAATACCACATTAATCCTTTGCCTACATGTCGTTGCTTATATACCCGCAGCGGAGTCTCACTACAGTGCATATGTGCTGCAGCAGGGCTGTCAAAAGAAACTTTTCGATCGCTCCTTATACTAAGGCTACAAAAATCATGGAATACCTATGTGCACATATACAGGTGGCTGTAGTGTAGCGTGCCGGCTGTAGTGGACGAGCGGTTCTAGGCTCCACAGTCTGGAACCACGTGACCACTACGGTCGCAGGTTCGAATCCTGCCTCGGGCATGGATGTGTGTGATGTCCTTAGGTTAGTTAGGTTTAAGTAGTTCTAAGTTCTAGGGGACTGATGACCTCAGCAGTTAAATCCCATAGTGCTCAGAGCCATTTGAACCATTTGTAGTGTAGTGTACACAAGCGTATCAAAGGGCAGTGCATTGGCGGAGCTGTCATTGGAATCAGGTGATTCATGTGAAAAGGTGTCTGAGGTTATTATGGCCACAAGAAGGGAACTAACAGACTTTGAACGCGTCATGGTAATTGAAGCTAGACGAAAGGGAGATTACTTTCCAGAAATTGGTAGGGAATTCAATATTCCGAGATCCACGGTGTCAATAGTATGCCGAGAATACCAAATTTCAGGCGGACAACGCAGTGGCCGACGGCTTTCACTTACCGACCGAGAGCAGCGGCCCTTTGCGTCGAGTAGTCAGTGCTAACAGACAAGCAACACTGCGTGAAATAACCGCAGAAATCAATGTGGGAGGTACGACGAACGTATCCATTAGGACAGTGCAGCGAAATGTGGCGTTAATGGGCTACAGCATCTGACAACCGACGCGAGTACTGAAACGTCCCCTTAGAAAAATTTCTGAATTACTGTGCTGATAAACCTCTTACATTATTTGCTTTTCAAACAGCTGAGCAAAACTGAACGTACTCAAACATTCACTAAAGTGACATACAATACTTTTAGCGCAACGCAATCTGACTTTCAAAAATCCCTACAAAAGAATGGCCCTGACTAACATTAACCTATACCTTTCACAAATCACTTACCTCACCAAAAATCTCCGTTACTCGAACTACTGCAATATAGCGAGCGCCACTACTGCCAGCTCAATAGTGTTCAAAAGTCATAATGTATATAGCAGTTCATGACATCCAGTCTTACAAATTTCAAAACTCCGCCATCTCTCTCCCCACATCCAACACTGCTGGCGGCTCACCTCCAACTGCGTAACGCTACGCGCTGTTCACATCCAGCTGCCCAACACTACAATGGCAGACAACAATGCAAACTAACCACAGACTGCACACAGCACAGCCAGTGATTTTCATACAGAGCGCAACGTGGCGTTACCAATAAGAAAACCTAAACAGCCTAGTTACAGTACCTTTGCTAACAGCACGACAACACCTACAGCACCTCTCTCGGTGGGGCCCTAAACGACCTGGAAACCGTGGCGTGCTCAGGTGAGACCAGATTTCAGTTGCAAGCAGGTGGTGGGTCAGTAACTGTGTGGTCTGTGTTTACATGGGATGGACTGGATCATCTGGTACCAAGGAACCGATTATTAACTGGGAATGATTATATTCCACTACTTGAAGACCATTTGCAGCCTTTCATGGACTTCATTTTCCCAAACAACGATGCAATTTTTATTCATCTACATCCACACTCAGCAAGTCACCTGACGGTGTGTGGCGGAAGAGTACCTTGAGTACCTCTATCGGTTGTCCCTCCTGGCATCACAACGCGCCATGTCGTCGGCCCGCAATTGTTCACGACTGGTTTGAATAACATACTGGACAGTTCGAGCGAATGATATGGCCACGCAGGTGACTCTACATGATTAGATTAGATTAGTTTTTCGTTTCATAGATCCGTGCTGAAGAGATCCTCGTGGATGTGAAACATGTCAAACTTTTTTTTTTTTAGCTGAAATAACAATACTTATAGTATGAATATATACAATACATCATTTGTTTCTATTACAAAATTCGTCAATGGAGTAGAAGGATTTGGCCACCAGTAAGTCTTTCAGGCTCCTTTTAAATTGATCTTTATTTGTAACTAAATTTTTTATGTTTGCTGGCAAATTATTGAAGATGAGTGTTCCTGAGTAGTGGACCCCTTTTTGAACTGAAGTAAGTGCTTTTAAATCCTTGTGCAGATCATTTTTGTTCCTGGTATTGTATGTATGAACTGAGCTGTTTGTTGGAAAAAGAGATATATTATTTAGGACAAATTTCATTAAGGAGTAAATATACTGAGGGACAGTAGTTAGTATACCCAGTTCTTTGAAGAGGTTTCTATAGGACGTCCGTGAATTTACTCCACAAATAATACGTATTACACGCTTTTGGACTCTGAAAACTTTTGTTTCACTTGAAGAGTTATCCCCAAATATTATACCATATGACATTATGGAATGAAAGTAGGCGAAGTGTGCAAGCTTTTTCATTTTTATGTCGCCTATGTCTGCCAACACTCGAAATGCAAATACAGATTTGTTAAAGCGTTTCTGCAGTTCTGTGGTGTGCTACTCCCAACTGAATTTTTATTATCAAGTTGTAATCCCAGGAATTTAAGACTGTCAACCTCTTCTATCCGCTCTTCTTCATACTTTATGCATATGCTGGGTGCAAGCCTCTTACTGGTTCTGAATTGCATATAGTGGGTCTTTTCGAAGTTTAATGTTAGTGAGTTGGCTTTAAACCATTTATTAATATCCATGAAAATATCATTAGCAGATCTTTCTAGAACTACACTCGACATACTATTTATTGCAATACTTGTGTCATCTGCAAACAAAATCCCATGGAACTTTTATGGGACATATTCGAGATGTCAGTTCGTGCACACATACCTGCATGGGCAACACTTTCGCAATTATAGAGGCAGAATCAAAAATGGTTCAAATGGCTCTGAAAAAAAAAAAAAAAAAAAAAAAAAAAAAAAAAAAAAAAAAAAAAAGGCTCTGGGCACTATGGGCTTAACATCTATGGTCATCAGTCCCCTAGAACTTAGATCACTTAAACCTAACCTAAGGACATCACACAACACTCAGTCATCACGAGGCAGAGAAAATCCCTGACCCCGCCGGGAATCGAGGCTCTGAACACTATAGGACTTAATTGCTAAGGTCATCAGTCCCCTAGAACTTAGAACTACTTAAACCTAACTAACCTAAGGACATCACACATATCCATGCCCGAGGCAGGATTCGAACCTGCGACCGTAGCAGTCGCGCGGTTCCAGAGTTAAGCGCCTAGAACCGCTCGGCCACCACGGCCGGCGAGGCAGAATCACTCAATTTTTCTGCAGCAGACTTCCAACGACGCTACGTCCAGCTGCTGCACTAATCGGGACAAAAGAGTATCTGAGACGATATTAGGCGATATCCTATGACTTTTTTCACTTCAGTGTATATGAATGGAGGTCGGAGCAGGAAGGAGCAAGGTGGGCAAGTGAACTCAAAGGGCTGCAAGTAACCCTTCAGCCTGTAATGAACTGATCGCCGACCAGTGAACAGTTAGCGAGATGAGAGGTGTACAGTGTCATCCGCGGCAGCGCATGTACATGCCGCAGCTAGTTCCCGCGAGCGCGCGGGCGAACGAACGCAAAAACAGCGGGCTCGGCGACGGAACTCGGCGTTTTAATCATCTCTGCGAGCACAAAAAAGGCACCCGGAGTGAGCAATAAGTATCTGGGCGCTCTCTTCCGGAGATATTAAACTCCCACCTCCACGCTGCCGGCTCGCGTGCGCAGCCGTGCCTTCGCTGGCGCTTTGTCCTCGTTTCGCGGAAGATGAAAGACACGCCTGACAAAGGACGCTGCGAGGACACGTTTGTACGCTTAATCTTAGAGTATACACGCGGCTATTCGCGGGGATTCTCATGAAAGGCGCAGATATTCTCATCACTTTTGCGCGATACAAATGCAAGGATTCCGTGCTGAAGGAATCGCGCCGTAATTTGTCCGCTGAAATGAAAAGAAGTGGCAGCAACTCATAACAAAGGGGTATTTCATTTGTGTTAAAATTATAATAATCTTGCAAACTTGAGAGGTACTATTTCTTTCGAAGTAAAATTAGACGTCTCGGTCACCGGAAAGGGACGTACATTATTCACTAGCGTTTGTGAAATCCGTAGTACTCAATATGGTAGATTTAAGTGCAATACAATACACATAAGACTAGAACGAAAACTTTCAGTGTAGTATAAAGCTTAACTCTCTCTCTCTCTCTCTCTCTCTCTCACTCTCTCTCTCTCTCTCTCTCTCTCTCTCCCCTTTCATCTATCTTTCTTTACGAATCGAATCTGCCCACCTCCGCTACACAATTCTAAACATTTAGATAACTTTCGCTCTCTTTCACATGCTTAACACCGCATCCAGACAGTAGGGGAGCATGTATTCCTCCCTGTGATAACGGAAAGTCGACAGAGAGGGTCTCCGGCCACCCCTTAATGTAACCGTGTCAAATCTGTTAATAACCAACCCGAGCCTACACCGATCCGGGACAAATGGACACGGAAAAGAAAACGAATAAGCACGATGTGGGTCCAGCAGAGTGTTGAGATCAAAAGACAAGTGCTCAGATCAAAAAGTACCTAAGAGTGTGATACAGTCTTTGTCCCCTTCTTTTCAAGCTGTACTTCGATGAACTAATGACAGAAATAAAAAAAAACGCTTCAAATGTAGCACTAAAATTCAGGATGGAAAGATTTCGTTGGTAAGATTCGAAAAGATGTCAATGATGAGATTTGCTATTCTCACAGGAAATGAGTAAAAATTACAGTAGCTGTTGACTGGAAAGAACAGTCTATTGAGCATGGAAATGACACAAAAGAAGAACGACAGCAACGAGGAGAAGCAGAAATGAGATTAGTGATGAACTTACTAAAATTTGACACCACATAGTAGATGAGTTGAAAGATTTATGAAACCTTATAAGTAAAATAATGCTTGATGGACAATGCAAAGATGATGTAAGAAACAGACCAGCACAGAAAAGAAGATTTTGCCCAGCAGATGAAGTTTGTTAGCAGCAAAAAGAGGCCATAATTTGACGAAGAAATTTCTGAGAATGTACGTCCAAAATGCAGCATTGTGTGGATGAGTCATGGACTGCGAGAAAACTATAGCAGAAGAAAATCGATTCTATGAAATGTGGTGCTACAGCAGGACGCTGAAAATGAAATGGAGTGATAAATTAAGAACGGAAAAAAGTGGAAAAGGTTGAATATAAGAAGGGACAGGATAGTAGGACTTGTGTTAAGGCTTCAGAATAGTTTCTGTGGTACTTAAGCGTGCTGTAGAACATAAAAACTGCAGGGCAATACTGAAATGGAAGCACTTCCTACAAGTAACTGAAGACTTTGGGTATACGTGTTGCTGAAGAGGATGGCATAGACTACCGACCAACTGCATCAAAGGAATTTTCGATAGATTTCATGTAAAGCGAACTTTCTGCCAGTAAATCAGTGGTATACGTCGTTGTTCGAACAATGTTTGTACATTACGTACGTTAGAGTTTTACAAATGTTGACCAAAATATTAATTTTTTTCCGCAGATTCGGATAAGTTTTGTTTGTTTCATGGTCATGAGGCCACACAGCTTTTAATTAGCAAACAAATCATCTGAATAATTAACTAACTAACCAAACATCCTACTTACTAAGGAGTAAACTCATTAACTAAAAAACTGACTCACGAACCCAAATATTTGGGTCATCATTTGAAAAACTCTAATTCCTCTCTCTCAAACCCAACCCTATGGGGAGATAACGAGAGTTTTAGTTTTAGCGAATCAAAATTTACTAAGTAAATAAGTATTTTTATATATCCGTAACCATTTTCCACGCAAAAATGAGAACATGGATTCTCTTGCATTATAGCGCCAACTACCAAGAATCAAAACAAATTTTTAAGACAAAATGTAGGTAGTCTTTTATGTAGAATCTGATTCTGCAATAAAAAAATGGGGGTTCCTATTTGAAATTTTAAAGTTGCCTCCCGCCCCACCTCCAGGGGGCTGGGGTGGCGGGCTAATTTTAGTACCAGCAGATCTCCCCCTCGAAAATAATCAACTTTGGATTCTACACATTTTTTCGTGTGAAGCTAATTTTTCGAGTTATTCTGGTTTGTCAACTTAAAATTTACACCCTGAATACTTCCGCTCGACTTCAGCATCTTCATGCAAATACCCTAGTATTTTATTTCAGTATCTCATGCTGTACTAGGCAAAGTCTTCAAATTTTGTTTCTGTGGTGATCCACAAAATTTTAAAGACTTTGACTACTACAGCAAGGGATACTGTAATTAAATACCATCTTATCTGAATAAAGATGCTGAAGTTGAACGAATGTATACGGTTCAATAAGAACTGTCTGAAAAAGAAGGTGATACCAAGCTGCTTGAAAATGAAAAGTTGTCGAAATTAGCTAGTAGCGCGATTTAAATAAAGACCTTTTACATTACAGCCTATTATGTACCATGTTTTCTTTTATTAAGCATTTGGAAGCTGTGGATCCCCACAGAAACAAAAAATTGTATTAATTCAGATTTGTGGCTGATTTCTGTCGGAAGATGATGAAGACTACACAACATCCAGCCACCGAGCGGAGAAAATCTCCGACCCGTCCGGGAATGGAACCCGAGCCCCTCGCGTGGCATTCAAGCGCGCTGACGACTTCTTCTTCTATTTGACTGGCGCTTTAAGGGTACCTAGCAAAATGAAATAAAAAGGAGGACGAACCCTACGGGGCACCACCACTTGTGACCCAATCAAACAAAAATAAACCGATCCCTCTTCAGCAGTTGCATACTAGCTACACTTAAACCTCACCCCCCCCCCCCCCCCGCACACTCTCACACACTCACACACACACACACACACACACACACACACACATCACCAACTAAAGAAACTTCGATAGCTAAAACGGACCATCGGTCGAGCGCCGATTCTTAAGGGCAATGGGAGTGAGGGGCGAGAGACCCATGAAACAAGGGTCTTTTTTTTAAATTTTATCCGTTCGTTGCCATGTACGTGTAGGTGCACCGTACCGTGGAAGGTGATCACGGATGCGTCATGAAATGTGTAGACAGGACGCACCCCACCTGGAGCTGGAGGAGGGGGGAGGGGAGGGGGCAAGAAAGACGCTGTGGAGATATGCTGTGAACGTCCGTCGGTAATGGGGCAACCGAGTGAGCGTATGTGCGCGATTACGACCTGAAACCAGGAGAACTGTATGTGGACTGCTGTGAAACAGATATTATAAAGCCTGTCCCCGAAACCAGATGACAGGGTGTTGTTTTGCAAGACGACAGTGTGAAGTCTGTGGCAACAGCAGGAACTCCGGGGTAACCGTCATTGGCAGAGTGTGGAGGTAGCAGCTCACGATGTGTCGGATGAGGAGCCAAACGTCCCGTTTCAAGCGGCATGTAAGACGATGCTCGTCGATGTCGACGAGTTGGTAGTCAAGGGAAAGTGGCGAAGTAGTCACTCACATATGATGAAGCTAAAGATTGGTCAGGAATTCACCGCTGACAACGACATACCAGAATGCAGAGTTGTTCGATGGTAGAAGGGGTGCCTGGACGCGTCCCCAAAGTGTTCGCCAGTTAAAGTCTGTGTGCTGTACGTCCATGGGGTTGCCGGGGGTAAACGATGTAAACAGAGGATAAAAGTTCTTCGCGCGGGGAAGGCGGGCGACCGGGAGATTAATTTACGATATGGTACTACACTACTCGCCATTAAAATTGCTTCACAAATAAGAAATGCAGATGATAATCGGGTATTCATGGGACAAATATATTATACTAGAACAGACATGTGATTACATTTTCATGCAATTTAGGTGCATAAATCCTGAGAAATCAGTATGTACTGGCCAAGACAGCAGTCGAACATTTTCTGTATCCAGAGAGGCCCGTACAGGAACTGCAACATGCTGTCGTGCATTATCCTGCTGAAATGTAGGGTTTCGCATGGATCGAATGAAGGGTAGAGCCACGCGTCGTAACACATCTGAAATGGAACGTCCACTGTTCAAAGTGCCGTCAATACTAACAAGAGGTGACCGAGACGGGTAGCCAATGGCACCCCATACGATCATGCCGTGGATACGCCAGTATGGCGATGACGAATACACGCTTCCAATGTGCGTTCACCGCGATGACGCCAAACACGGATGGGACCATCATGATGCTGTAAACAGAACCTGGGTTCATCCGAAAAATTGCCGTTTTGCCATTCGTGCACCCAGGTTCGTCGTTGAGTACACCATCGCAGGCGCTCCTGTCTGTGATGCAGCGTCAAGGGTAAGCGCAGCCATGGTCTCAGAGCTGATAGTCCACGCTGCTGCAAACGTTGTCGAACTGTTCGTGTTGTCTTGCAAACTTCCCCATCTGTTGACTCAGGGATCGCGACGTGGCTTCATCATCCGTTACAGCCATGCGGATAAGATGCCTGTCATCTCGACTGCTAGTGATACGAGGCCGTTGGGATCCAGTACGGCGTTCCATATTACCCTCCTGAACCCACTGATTCCATATTCTGCTAACAGTCATTGGACCTCGACCAACGCGAGCAGCAATGTCGCGATACGATAAACCGCAATCGCGATAGGCTACAATGCGACCTTTATCAAAGTCTGAAACGTGATGGTACGCATTTCTCCTCCTTACACGAGTCATCACAACATCGTTTCACCAGGGAACTCCGGTTAACTGCTGTTTGTGTATGAGAAATCGGTTGTAAACTTTCCTCATGTCAGCACGTTGTAGGAGTCGCCACCGGCGCCAACCTTGTGTGAATGCTCTGAATAGCTAATCATTTGCACATCGCAGCATTTTCTTCCTGCCGGTTAAATTTCGCGTCACTAGCATGTCATCTTCGTGGTGTAGCAGTTTTAATGGCCAGTAGTGTATAAAGGGGAGGTATGTGCTATTTCCACCGGTGGTTGGAGAGAAGCTGTTCGGAGGATATCCAAGAGACTGTGTGTTAAAGACAGGCAGGACCTCCGCACCAATCAGTTATGGTTCACATGGCTCTGAGAACTATGGGACTTAACTTCTGAGGTCATCAGCCCCCGAGAACCTAGAACTTCTTAAACTTAACTAACCTAAGGACATCACACACATCCACGCCCGAGGCAGAATTCGAACATGCGACTGTAGCGGTCGCGCAGTTCCAGACTGTAGCGCCTAGAACCGCTCGGGCACTTCGGCCGGCACCAATCAGTTAGCGGAGGCGAACTTTATTATAACTGAAACGTTATGACCAACTCTCACAATTGGCACTTTTCGTTCTCTTCACATGTTAATGGAATAGGAAAGGGAAGGAAGATCAGAGGCTGAAGCAGTTCCCACAATTGGTCTGTGAGATATGATGAACGTGTCGAAAAGTTTACGGTGGAGTCTGATCCTAGGTTTCCCAGCTCGACGAAAACCGTAAAATTTCACTGGGCGTTACTGGCGCTGGCTCCGATCCGATCAGCAGCGGATTGAGAGCGACCGCGGCGCAGGATGTAAGAGAGTGTGACAGGGCACGAAAGCTCGAGTGGGTAATAAATGGAGAGACCTAACGATCGCCAGTGCGCCACGCTCGATTTCTGGCGGAGCGCGCCGAAAGAGGCGCGACAAACTCGGGCCACTGTGCGCTGGATCAGAGAGCCGTTAGCCGGCGTGCGCCAGCGGACTACTGTTACCGGAACCCAATCAGCGGCTGCGTCGCATCCACACGTCCGCAGGCCAATGGCGCCGGCGGAATGCGGCCACCCTCGGCCCATTCTAATCTACGCCACCAGCGCCCGCACGCAACGCCGCCATCCCCCCTCCTCCCCTTCCCCCTCCCCCCCCCCCACCCACCGGCCACCGCCACCGCCCGGTCATCTCCCTAACGCAGCCGCGTCCCCCACGTCCCGCCTCACCCCCGCGAAATAATTACGCGTTCCCGTCTGTAGCCATCAATCACGATGGTCCGAACACAATTATCGAAACAAGGCCGCCGCGGGCGGCAAGCAGCCATTGGCCTGCGCAAACAAACATTCCGCCGGCTGCGCCAATGGCCGTCATCGCAACGTAACAGGTACTTAGCAGGGCGGCGGGGGCGGCGGCGGCGGTGGGCTCGCCCGCGCGGAAAATGGGTGCGTCGGATGCGCGTTCGTGCCCGCACCAGACCTGCTGCACAAGAAACGGCGTGCTCCTAGACCGCGGGGGGCCGCCAGCTATGAATCGTGTTAAGTACACCCTAGACGATGACGAAATCCGCTAATACAGCACTGTTCTAAAACGCAGTACGACGATCACAGCTCAACCACCAGGCCAACTACCTTGTACATCGAGTTTAGAACTAAACCAGTGCGCATGCGAAGCACTCCCGGGAAACGGCGACGAGCGGGAAGTTATAAAAACGTCTTTGCACGGGTAATAGAGGTACAAGGAGCGTTTCAAAAAGGTTCCTCTGATTTCACATCAGTTCATAAAGTTTCGGGACTGGACTAATAAAACTCATAGTAACATTAGGATTGTGGTTTTAGTGCTTCGTTGTTCTTCATAGCCTCCCCCCTCTTGAGTACAGAGCACAGGACGTTCATAGAACTATGTCAGTACTTCAGGATTACAGTAGACCACTCACCGAAAAGCAGAAGCGTTGAGTTGAAGATAAGAAGGAAAACTTGCTAGCTTTCAGAGTTATCCTTTGACAACGAGGCACCGTGTAGGGACATTGGCATGTGTGTGTGTGTGTGTGTGTGTGTGTGTGTGTATGTGTGTGTGTGTGTGTGTGTGTGTGTGTGTGATTCAACGCTGGACACAATGCGACACATTTCATCAACGGTCCACGCTTCCTGGTTGTAGAACCATCCCCAGCTGTATGTTCTGCGGTGTTAACGACAGCCTACGGATGCGACGATAATTCCGAGGACTATTTGCGCTAGTCTCTGGCGAATGCTGAAGGATGCCACAAAATATTCCAGAGAGTCCATTACTTGTTCTCGGTTGGCATTCGCGGATGTGAACTGGTCAGTATACGGCTGGTGCACAATGGAGCGAACCTCTCTTGTGGTGATCAGATGTGATCTACATTGACGAAGACTAAGCCTGCTCTCACATTCACATGCAGTCCAACATCGGGCCAGTGGTGCAATCTAAAGCCCCACAAATCTAGATATTGCATGATTTGACCAGCTGGCCAAATGGAGATCCAAAATGAGGCCCGTTTTAAATTCTGTTAGTTGCTGACAATGCTGTGTCACACATGTATGTGGGATCTCCATGTTCCTCATAGTGGTCTGTCAGCATCTGACGCTGCTACACTCCTTACATACTCTACCACACCTGGTAACAAGGCTGAAAACGATCATCGGTAATGCACTCTGGTGGCCAGTCTATCATGGAGAAACGCAATTTTATTTATTTACATACCCGTCGATGGCGTGCCAGTGTATGAAGTTACACTGACATCTGGCTAAGTCTTCTGGATGAGTGACTTTCTTTGTCAGGCTGTGTGGTTTGGTAACGTTCGTTTTTCTTTCCCTGCCCCCACAGAATCTAAACCTACGCACCTTCGCAGATGTGTAGATGGTGCAAACCTTTTGTTTGTGCACTAGTCCCCAGATGTGATATGAGAGAAGTACGCTTGTTGCTAAACGTGGAGCTGTCCCCCGTGCCGCTGACCGCCGTCAGTGCAGCGAGGCGCCGGCCGATGCAGTGGGGAGACCGGACGGGCGGTGCCGCGTCGGCTCGGTTGTTAATTGCCGTTGTCGCTGGCCAGATTGCGGACGCGCCTGATGAATAGCCGCCACCGCGGATGGCGTTAATGAACTGCATTTTTACGATAATTTATGGGCTTTTCACGGCCGTTTTGGCGGCGCAGCGCCCTGTACCGGCGACAGCGCCACGTCGGTGGGGATGACTCTTCTCATACTGTGCGCAGCGCTGGACGCACAACTCGCGAGCAGGAAACGAACCGTAAGGACCTTTCAACAATCTACATGGTCGTCTGGAAGTCTTGACGACGGCGGCGGCCTGTAGTCGAACTCAACATACGAGAGTTGGAACTTAAATAGTGGCAACTGTCTATTCGCAACCGATACAAAAGAGTTACATGTTTGCACCTGTTACTGTCCTTCAAAGTAGTCACCAGCGTTGTGTAGAACCCATTGTCAGCGATGTGGAAGGCGTAGTATACCGTTAGCGGAGCCTGTTCTATTGGTGGTGCGAATGGAGCGGCCTACAGACTGTCGAATCTCTGGAGTGGTTCGGTGTTCAAAATGTTCAAATGTGTGTGAAATCTTATGGGACTTAACAGCTAAGGTCATCAGTCCCTAAGCTTACACACTACTTAACCTAAATTATCCTAAGGACAAACACACACACTCATGCCCGAAGGAGGACTCGAACCTCCGCTGGGACCAGCCGCCCAGTCAATGACTGCAGCGCCTGAGACCGCTCGGCTAATCCCGCGCTGCGCAGTTCGGTGCCTCATTTGAATCATCCTCAGGCCCCTATGCACGAAACGATATAAGCTTATCAGTCGTCTGTTCTTACTAAAGAAACCACTTATCGGTGGTTGTTCGGCAATTGTGCAAACAATCAATAACGGGTCTTTGTTGATGCTGACGGTCAGTTGCCTGTCCCACAAGTGAGCGTTGTCCTCTGCAGGTCTTCCTCCACTATGCTACAATTTTCTGGACTTATATAGTAAAAAATCAACCCCCAGGAATGTCGTGAGTGTGTAGATTGTTGAGATCAGTCAAGTACGCTGCGTGACACAATTAAAGGTTCATGTTTTAGAAACCGCGTAATTGTCTCCCATTGCGACGGAGAAGTTTGGAATTTGGCTCAAAGATGCCTACTACCTTTCCTCCGTAGTTATAAAAAAGACTAAGTATCATAAATAAATAGTTAATATACAAACTTATTATTATCCAAGAAAATATCTTTCTTGTGGTCCATTATAGTTTTCCAGATAACAGGCTGTAATTGTGAAGAATAAATAAATAAAATAAAATGACCTTTCTCTTTAATTGTGCCAAAGGTAGGCATCCTGCGACGTTATCTTCGGGCTCGGCGGCGCTCCGGATAGCGAGGTACGGACATATGCAAAAAAAAAAATGCTAAAGTTCATGTGTAGTGCAAGTTTGGTTAATGACGTCGCATTGGCACCAAATTTCACTACAATTCTGTACAACGCCACCGTGGACGTGCTACGTGATGGGAAAGTCTTCACACATCCTCTTTCCCCCATGTCAGTCCTTATTTTGACGCCTCTGTCATGGAGGTTCAAATGGCTCTGAGCACTATGCGACTTAACTGCTGAGGTCATCAGTAGCCTAGAACTTAGAACTAATTAAACCTAACTAACCTAACATTCATGCCCGAGGCAGGATTCGAACCTGCGACCGTAGCGGTCGCTCAGTTCCAGACTGTAGTGCCTAGAACCGTACGGCCACTCCGGCCGGCTGTCATGGAGGTCAGAACCACGAATTCCAGTGTCGAAAGCACGTGGTTCTCTTATGCGTGGCGGAAGGAATTATTTCAGACACACCACCACTCAGAACTGACACTAAAAGGTCTCAGGAGGTGGCATGGGGGTGGGGGGGGGGGGGGCGCCAATGAAACCACCTCTTCAATTGGGAGTTGTTTCCCACACATTTCCCGGTCGAGAACGACAGTTCACAGTTCTATGAGTAACAGAACGACGTTCTTGACAAAGTTCGACACTGCTGACACCCCCATGGACGTCTCACCCCTTCTCTAAGGACATCATGGGACTGCAAAATGATCTAACCCCTCTAAAGTGCAGTGTGACTGCAATCTTTGCCCTGGATCACGTGTAGAACCACTAGGGACCGTTCTAAACCATTCACTGAAATCTGAACGTGATGCTAAGCAGCAAACGGTATTCATGCTTTCATCAACTCTTCTATTTCGCGCCCTCCTGTGGCGTGATCACTTGGGCGCAACATTGACACGTGTGTGAATAAAACAGCAAAGAGTCTGTCGAGGCCCCTCAGTTTCGTAATATCCTCAGTGCCTCTAGCACTCCTCTATGAACCACTTTAAAAATACATCTGTACAGAGACTTCGACACCCATTCAGGTTGTGGCGTTCTGCTGTGTTCTACCGCTTGCCTGCAGGCACGCGGAATCTAAGGGGTGTGTAACAGGTTGCCTGTCCTCAGGCGCTAGAGCAGCAGCACAACACGACTCACGTGAACACGGCAAGTGCCAGAACTCGATTTCGCAGAAACTTCACTCATTGGAAGAGGGGGCAAAATAAGTGAACACGTGACTCGGCTTATCTGTAGATACTCTACCATTTCTGAAAGAGCGACAGTCAAATTTTTCGAAACATTTTCGAGGTACTTCACGTCCCTTTTATCGCGCAATATACTCAGACGAAACGGTGGCACAGTAGTTAGCGTCGTGGATACTTACTCTTGTTCGAAACCCGATATTACTTTTATTTTTGTTTTTCATTTATATACCCATCTCTGTAGAAGATTACTAAACGAATGTTTTCCTGTGTAATTGATATAACGTTGTCCTTATTCATATATCAGATGAATGAATTTTAAAAAATGAAATATTATTTGTGTAAGTGGATCCATAATCAGTTGCAAGCGCATTGTTTGCCCCGGAATTATTTCCAACGCACGAAATATTCACCAATGTTAACTACGTTTCTTTCTCGAGTGAGATTCATATAAAGTAACGGCACTGTTGTGAACCTGCCTTTGCGCGAAACTTGTGGTATTCGCAGTGACTGCGTTGCGAATTTTTCTACGGTCAGCAACATCCAAAGAAATGCACCAAATCTTCCTGAAGGATAAACACATGAATAAAATATAAGAATTAATATAAGAATTGGTATGAGATGAAATATTAGAATATTAGAATTTAAAAAGATTGTAAATCTTCAACATGTCTTACACAAATATATTGCATAATAAATGTGTGACACTTATTGTGAAATCTAGTTGTACTTTTACGATTAATGTAACACCCTTCTATTCCTAAATTTGATAAGAAACATTCGTGTAGTAGCCTTCAACGGACACGCCAGCCGGTGTGACCGTGCGGTTCTAGGCGCTTCAGTATGGAAACGGGCGACCGCTACGGTCGCAGGTTCGAATCCTGCCTCGGGCATGGATGTGTGAGATATCCTTAGGTTAGTTAGGTTTAAGTAGTTCTAAGTTCTAGGGGACTGATGACCACAGATGTTAAGTTCCATAGTGCTTAGAGCCATTTGAACCATTTGAACCTTCAACGGACATGGGTAGATAAATTAAAACAATAAAAACAAAATAAATATAAACATCAATTTAGCAGTCAAAAAACTGAAGAAAACTGGGAGAACTTCCTTAAAACCCAAAAACAGACCACAAAAATAATTAGAAAAGGAAAACGGAGATATGAGAACAACAGACTCTGCGAAATCCAGCGAGATTTCAACAAAAATACCACAAGAAATTTCTATAAGACTTTCAGAGAAAACTTACAGGGATACTAAGCGCCTGGCTTGTGGCGTGGTTCTTTGGAAACTAATACGAAAAATAACTGCAAAATCTTAGCCCAATATTTCAGGTCCCTCCTCAACTGCGAACCATCCCAAGAAAAACTTGTCTTCTCTTCTCCAGTATTCACCCACCCAGACTCATATGCCCCGGCTCTCGAGGAAATTATAGAGATAGTCAAACAGTTGAAAAATAACAAAGCACCAGGAGAAGATGGGATCACTGCTGAATTCTGGAAACTAAACGATCCTATACTTATGCAGAAACTACATTATATAATATCAGACATATGGATGACGGAGCAAATACCAGAGTACGTGCATTTCGACAGACGCAAAATTAAGGCACTATAGATCGGTGATTCTTCCAGAAGCAAACTACGCAACTGAAACAATGGTGATTGTTGGTCACTCAAAAATTAGGGAAATAGAAAAGCAAGAAAGAAAAATTCTCAGGAAGATTTATGGGGCAATCAACAAAAATGGCATTTGGATGAAGAGACCACAAAACGAGCTCTGTATAAAGACCAACACAGTAACAGACGAAATCAGAAAACGCCTAGCTACAGGATGGAAGACTCCAGAACAGCAAGAAAAATTTTCAATATTATAACAAAGAGTAAATGCGGCACAGAATGGCTGAAAGAAATCCAGAGGGATCTGCAGGAGATCAACATAAAAAAATCTCGAAGACCACACTGAGTGCCGGAATAAAATCACAAGTGTGAAGTTTGAGGAAAGAAAATCGCGCCAGTCTGGTAAAAAATGGACAGAAGAGCGGAAGAAGGAGCATTCTGAGAGGATGAAGAGTTTTTGGGAAGCAAAGAAGAAAAACGTCCGGAGATAAAATTATGAATTCAAGTTCAATCGCTCTCCTAAAGGGGAACAATCGTTGTTATAATAATAATAATAATAATAAATAGACAGCAATCTGTTCGAACACGGGGCGCAAAATTAAGAAGCCGTGGTGCTAGTCTGAAGGTTTCGCGTGGTAAAAGGCACATGAAGTACCTCGAAAACTCGCCGAAAATTTTGACCGTCGGATTTTTTCAGAAACGGTCGTTATCTACGGATAAACCGGGACACGAGTTGCTTATTCTTCTTCCATTGTGCGAAGTTCCTTGGAAATAGGGTGATAGCATTTGCCTTGTTCTCCTCGTCAGCTGAATGGGTGTTGAAGTCTCCATAGAGGTACAGGGTACCAGGTACTTGGTACTGCGTACAGAATACCATGTACAAGATACTAGGTAGTAGGTACTGGGTACTAGGCAGCAGGTACTGGGCACTAGGTAATGCATGTTGGATACTAAGTAGTGGGTATTAGGTACTGAGAGCTGGGTACTCACCCCTCTTGTGGAGGTCATCGCGCGCCGCCTGTCCAGGCAGCATGCCCGCCGCGGGCGCCAAGCCTAGGTGCGGCGTAGGCGGCGCCCCCGGGTACCATGCCCAACCGGCCGCCTGGCCGTTGAACATGCGCAGCTTGTCGTACACAGACTCGCTCTGCGCCGTCACCTGCTGCTCCTTCTGCGCCGCCAGGTTGCGCAGCACGCGGTTGATGGACGACACCTGTACCCACACACACACTCCGTTGCACTAGACGAGCAAGACTTGGCTGGCTTACAGAGTATTGCAGCACAAAAAGAAAAGCGAAGACGCCGAATCTTAGAGTCAGCAGACGATGCATCATTGTCGTCTTGAAATAAGTCTGAAATAAGTAATGTGACTGCGCAGGCCATATCACAGACAACCATTATCCATCTATAGGGTGTTCCATTTATCTGATGAGCGCACACGTGGGGTTGTGTTTGCTCGTCACCAGAGCCGCGCAGATTGGTCAAATGGGTCCCGCGTCTCCCTGTTAATTCCGAACAAGGCTCCTTTTCGTCCAGTGTGATTCGAACAATGAAACAAACGTCAAATTTGTAACAGTGAAGTTTGCGAACGTAACAATGGCAAGACCGGTTTATTCCATTCCAAAATGAGTGTTTATTTAGGATTGATATGCGCGTACAGAGTCCGCACGTACTGCCCGGAGCTGTTTGAACAGTCCTTTCCAGATGTTCGAATTCCGAGTCGTGATGCAATTCACAAATTAGTAAAGAAATTTAAAGCTCATCTCAAAGACGTTGCTTACCGCCCTGAAAATTCCCCTAAAAGGTCTCTTAAAGTCTTTCACGGCAAACACTAATTTCTTCCGCCTCTGTGCAAAATGGTTCTAAGCACTATGGAACTTAACATCTGAAGTCATGAGTCATCTAGACTTAGAAGTACATAAACCTAACTAACAGAGCGCTGCTGCTACTGTCGCAGGTTCGAATCCTGCCTCGGGCATGGATATGTGTGATGTCCTTAGGTTAGTTACGTTTAAGTAGTTCTAAGTCTAGGGGATGATGACCTCAGATATTGTCCCATAGTTCTTAAAGCCATTTGAACCATTTTCAAGTCTAGGTCTGGCCGTGAGTCGTGCTGAGATAGCCGAAGCGGTTAGGGCGCCGCTCGCGTAACGCGAAAAATCCTGTAACTGCCATAACTAAAGACCTTTCGCACAAATTCTAGGGCGAAGTGACAGTTGCCGGCCTGAGTGGCCGAGCGGTTCTAGGCGCTACAGTCTGGAACCGCGTGACCGCTAGGGTCGCAGGTTCGAATCCTGTCTCGGGCATGGTTGTGTGTGATGTCCGTAGTTGATATCATCATATATAAATATAGCAGTTCATGACAAATTTGAAAACTCCGCCATCTCTCTCCCCACATCCACCACTGCTGGCGGCTCACCTCCAACTGCGCAACGCTACGCGCTGTTCACAGCCAGCGGCCTAACACTACAATGGTGAGTATTACAACAATGCAAAGCAGACACAGACTGCCCACAGCACAGCCAGTGATTTTCATACAGAGGTGGCGTTACCAATAAAAAACCTAAACAGCCTACTTACAGTAGTTCTAAGTTCTAGGGGACTGATGACGTCAGAAGTTGAGTCCCATAGTGCTCAGAGCCATTTGAACCTTAAAGGCAGTCTTAACTAACATCAATTCACCACGTCCAGTCTGAAAGGTAAGTAGCGATCACTACCGTTATAGCGTGTATTTAAAGCAAACCTGATTTGCATCCTCATAGTCGCCACTCTTAAGCGACTAGTGCGTAATTTCAATAGATATCATCTTCCAGATGTAGAAACACACGTATCAACTTACTCCTTCTTGGTGTAGCGATCTTTTTTTTCCCTCGGTGTATACTCCGAATTTTTTTGTCATAGTATCTCATAACCTTATTTTACCGTTCGGTATCGTATACTTGAGGTGACCGCTGTGTTGGTCTTCCGTGTAGTGTGAACAGGCCTCCACTTGAGAATGACCTTGTGAGCAGATGTGGGAAGCAGAACCACGGCAATATATCTGTGTTCAGCCTCCGGGATTATAAGTATGTCGAGTTTTGATCGGCGCGGCGTTAAAGCGGGTGTCTATGCCGACGGCTTCGGGGACTCCGGATCGTCTACTGTTGTCCGCGAGGACTAGCGACAACCGTGGGCAGCGTGAAAGGAGCTGCGACGGCCCGACAGTCGGTATCCTCTGCCCCTCGGTTGATGGCGATGCTTATCTGTGTGGGGGCAGGCCGCGGTAAACAGCGCCGGCCTGCTAGCCGCACCGGATCCCTGTTGGCCCTCGGCTCGACCGCCGCCCGCCCAGAGGTAATTGCAGCCCCGCATTGTAGCGCCTCCCATATGGCGGATCCTCTGCCGCTACTCGAGGCTGCTCCCGCTATTCAGGCACCCACAGCTGCCAGTAGCAGTCTGTAGCAAAACTGCCAGCTGGGATGCGCAGGTATACGTCTCTATCCATGTCCTCGAATGCTTAACAGAGCAGTATGCCCTCGCGTGCCTTGTCTATCGATTTTCCAGCCGCTACGTGAGCCTGGGAAATGTCCTCAAGACCGAACGGAGAGCAGCTAGTGACAAATTGACACGTTCCGTGAGAGGTTGAACTGAAATCCAGCCGCCCTCAAAAACCGGATGCTCACGTTCGATGCCAGCCAAAAACACTGTGGCGTTTCAGGAAGTCTGCAGGTAACCTCCTTTCATTTGAATGGTTCAAGTAGGGCCAAACAAATAACAGTACGGGAAGTTCCGTTCATATACGGCTAGGTTCCTAATTGGGCACTAATGTGGTTGTAGATAGTTTCTAAGAAGTTGAATCTTTTGCCGGACCGGTAGTGGGTGTATCTCTCCTTTAAAGAACTCTCGACTAGAAAAATGTGTTGTTCAAATGTGTGTGAAATCTTATGGGACTTAACTGCTTCGGTCATCAGTCCCTAAGCTTACACTCTACTTAATCTAAATTATCCTAAGGACAAACACACACACCCATGCCCGAGGAAGGACTCGAACCTCCGCCGGGACCAGCCGCACAGTCTACGACTGCAGAGCCTTAGACCGCTCGGCTAATCCAGCGCGGTTAGAAAAATGTACAGTAGTACGTTTCAGAAACAATTGGTGCTCGGTATGTACATGACACACCACCGTTCGTGCCCACACCTCAAAAATGGTTCAAATGGCTCTGAGCACTATGGGACTCAACTGCTGCGGTCATCAGTCCCCTAGAACTTAGAACTACTTAAACCTAACTAACCTAAGGACATCACACACGCTCATGCCCGAGGCAGGATTCGAACCTGCGACCGTAGCAGCAGCGCGGCTCCGGACTGGAGCGCCTAGACCCGCACGGCCACCTCGGCCGGCCCCACACCTCGTGATCTAAGGCTATCACTCGTGGAAACTTCACCTAAGTGCAAAGTAGTAAAGCTAAACTTGGCTAATGGGACATTTTGTTCACTTCGTCATAGTCCACACATTACCTACCCTACAGAGCTTGCCGGCCGGAGTGGCCGTGCAGTTCTAGGCGCTACAGTCTGGAGCCGAGCGACCGCTACGGTCGCAGGTAAGAATCCTGCCTCGGGCATGGATGTGTGTGATGTCCTTAGGTTAGTTAGGTTTAATTAGTTCTAAGTTCTAGGCGACTGATGACCTCAGAAGTTAAGTCGCATAGTGCCCAGAGCCATTTGAAGTTTACAGAGCTTTATGTTCTGTACCACTGTCCGCCCTCGGTAGCTGAGTGGTCAGTGCGACAGAATGTCAATCGTAAGGGTGCGGGTTCGATTCCCGCCTCCCTCCTAGGTCGGAGATTTTCTCCGTTCAGGGACTGGGTGTTGCGTTGTCCTAATCATGATCATTTCATCCTCATCGACGCGCAAGTCGCCGAAGTGGCGTCAAATCTAGACTTGCACCTGGCGAACGGTCTACCCGACGGGAGGCCCTAGTCACACGACATTTACATTATTTCTGTACCACTGGAAAGCATCGTAAGCTGCAGAACCATCTCAGTTACACGACTCACTTTCAAAATTTCTTAAAGGTTGCACTATCGTAAACGGGGACACCTAGATCAAGCGAAACGAGTCCTGACATGACATCACTGAAATGATTATTCATACTCGTATTGTAGTCGACATCTGAAGAACAACGGTTCTCCTAAAAGTGATCGACAAAAACAAGGTTTTGAATTTATAACCCATGGAAACAGCTGTTAATAGGAGTAATTCTACAATTTTCTTAATTTCTTTAAATTGCTTAAGAGTGGAAAAACAAACATGCGGAGGCAGTGTTGAAGAGAATAACAGACTGACGAGACGTCCACTCGGCTTGCAAGTGGATTACCTTTATCTGTTCAATTTTATTTGGTTATGGCATACACAGGGTGATTCCGCGATGACGTTACAAACTTTCAGGGGTGATAGATAAGGGTAAATGTATCAACTTGATGTAACGTACCCTGGTCCGCAAACGCCTGAGTCGAAAGTTATAAGTGAAAATCGTTCTGAGACCTCTGACCTCTTCTACTGCAAGCTCTTTGGTTTGCATATTTTGGGAGGACGCAGTATGGACCAAGAGAAGAAAAAAGTGATAAATATGGTTTCAAAATGCATTTCTGAAGAGCTGTGTGCACTAGTTCAGTAGGAGTGTTTCCAATAGCAAAGATGAACAAGTGCTCATAGCTCTTAAGATATGCATTTTAGAGCCCATATTTACTGGACATTTTTTCTGGATTTGGTCCATACTACCTCCTCCAAAAATATAGAAACCAGTGACCTTGCAACAGAATAGATGAGTTTCACAGTATTGAAGACAAACAAGTCGTCATAGCTCTTGAGGAACGGATGTTATAGCCCATGTTTACATTTCTTTTTCCTTTTTGGTCCATACTACCACCTCTGAAAGTTGCCAACCCTACAGTCTTACCAACAACAGTAGCGGTAGCTGTGTTGAACTATCAGAACGATTTTCGCAGATAACTTTCGACTCAGGGATTTGCAGACCAGGATATCTTACGTCAGGTTGATAAATTTACCCTTCTCTAACATCCCTGAAAGCGCGTAACACGACCACGGAATTGGCGTACATACACCTGCGGAAGACGTAACTATGTTCATGAACTTGACTTCGGTTTGTCTTCCAATAATTCTACATCTACCTCTTTTACTGGACAGTCCATTTTAATTACTTCAAGAAGGTTTATCGCAACTCACTCGGTCAGTTTTGTCGATGGAGAAGGTTTTTTTTTAAGCTTCAAGTAAAATATGTGGTACTTTGTTAAGGAAACAATATTGTTTCAATGAGATTAATTCCCCTAGCTGCATACAGTCGTTCATATAAGTCAACGGGGACAGTTGAAAATGTGTGCTCCCACTGGGACTCGAACCCGGGATCTCCTGCTTACATGGCAGACTCTCTATCCATCTTTTTTTGTAGTTGATCGTTGTGTTTTGATCGTTGCGGAACTCACACGACATCCGTTCCAGATCGTTGTTGATCCTTTCACTCTGTTTTTTTATTACAGAGGCCAACCAGCTCTCTGACCAAACACGCTGAGCAACCATGCCGTGCGCCCCAACGCAGGATCGAACCGTAGACCTCCTGCATGCTAACAAAAAACGATGTTCACTGACCCAACTGTACAGCACGATCCATGTGAGCTACCGAGGACACGGAGGATAGTGCGACTGCAGGGACTTATCTCTGGAACGCCTCCCGTGAGACCCACATTCCCAACTTATTGTCGTGCATTATATTAATAGTGCCCTTGACCATTATACTCATTACTAGTGGCTTTTTGCTGATTCCCGTAATAGTTCGGGCACCTTTTGTGCATCAGCACAGAAGAAGATGATCAAATGGCCGATGAGCCTTATATATATATATACTACTGGCCATTAAAATTGCTACACCAACAAGAAATGCAAATGATAAACGGGTATTCATTAGACAAATATATTATAGTAGAACAGTTTGGGTGCATAGATCCTGAGAAATCAGTACCCAGAACAACCACCTCTGGCCGTAATAACGGCCTTGATACCCCTGGGCATTGAGTCAAACAGAGCTTGGATGACGTGTACAGGTACAGTTGCCAATGCAGCTTCAACGCTATACCACAGTTCATCAAGAGTAGTGCCTGGCGTATTGTGACGAGCCAGTTGCTCGGCCACCAGTCACCAGACGTTTTCAATTGGTGAGAGATCTGGAGAATGTGCTGGCCAGGGCAGCAGTCGGACATTTTCTGTATCCAGAAAGGCCCGTACAGGACCTGCAACATGCGGTCATGCATTATCCTGCTGAAATGTAGGGTTTCGCAGGGGTCGAATGAGGGGTAGAGCCACGGGTCGTAACACATCTGAAATGTAACGTCCACTGTTCAAAGTGCCGTCAATGCGAACGAGAGGTGACCGAGACGTGTAACCAATGGACCCCATACCATCACGCCGGGTGATACGCCAGTATGGCGATGACGAATACACGCTTCCAATGTGCGTTCACCGCGATGTCGCCAAACAGGTATGCGACCGTCATGTTGCTCTAAACAGAACCTGGATTCCTCCGAAAAAATGACGTTTTGCCATTCGTGCTCCCAGGTTCGTCGTTCAGTACACCATCGCTGGCGCTCCTGTCTGTGATGGAGCGTCAGGGGCAACCGCAGCCACGGTCTCCGAGACGATAGTCCATACTGCTGCAAACGTCGTCGAACTGTTGGTGTAGATGGTTGTTGTCTTACAAACGTGCCGGTCGTAGTGGCCGTGCGGTTCTAGGCGCTACAGTTTGGAACCGAGCGACCGCTACGGTCGCAGGTTCGAATCCTGCCTCGGGCATGGACGTGTGTGATGTCCTTAGGTTAGTTAGGTTTAATTCTAAGTTCTAGGCGACTGATGACTTCAGAAGTCGCATAGTGCTCAGAGCCATTTGAGCCATCTTGCAAACGTCCCCATCTGTTGACTCAGGGATCGAGACGTGGCATCACGATCCGTTACAGCCATGCGGATAAGATGCCTGTCATCTCGACTGCTAGTGATACGAGGCCCTTAGGATCCAGCACGTGTTCCGTATTACCCTGCTGAGCCCAACGATTCCATATTCTGCTAACAGTCATTGGATCTCGACCAACGCGAGCAGCAATGTCGCGATACGATAAACCGCAATCGCTACAGAGTAGTATTCGACCTTTATCAACGTCGGATACGTGATGGTACGCATTTCTCCTCCTTACACGAGGGATCACAACAACGTTTCACCAGGCAACGCCGGTCAACTGCTGTTTGTGTATGAGAAATCGGTTGGAAACTTTCCTCGTGTCAGCACGTTGTAGGTGTCGCCACCGGCTCCATCCTTGTGTGAATGCTCTGAAAAGCTAATCATTTACGTATCAGAGCATCTTCTTCCTGTCGGTTAAATTTCGCGTCTGTAGCACGTCATCTTCGTGGTGTAGCAATTTTAATAGCCAGTAGTGTCGCTTCAAATGGGTTCAAATGGCTCTGAGCACTATGGGACTTAACATCTGAGGTCGTCAGTCCCCTAGAACTTACAACTACTTAAACCTAACTAACCTAAGGACATCACACACATCCATGCCCGAGGCAGGAATCGAAACTGCGACCGTAGCGGTCGCGCCGATCCAGACTGAAACGCCTAGAACCGCTCGGCCTCCGCGGCCGGCCAGTGTCGCTCCAGCAAAATATTGGCTAGCGCAAGGATGGACTGAAGGGGAGGCGGGAGGGGAAAAAAAAGAAAAGGAGGTTAGCGGCGCTGCCTCTAAATTGTAGGGTCCTGGGTTCGATTCCCCTCCGAGTCTAGGATCTTTCTTCGTTGTAATCATTTCATATTTTCATTGACGCGCAAGTCGCCGAAGTGGCGTCAAATAGAGGGACATGGACCAGCTCCGGCCAGTAATGCCATACGATCATTGCATTTACCTCCTTTGTTGCGAATCTGGCTTCGCATGATAAGCGTTGAGTTCGGTACTACGTAAGTGTGGAACGTATCGGACGAGATTAGGCGCGGACGCAGGGGGCGAGCTGTCAGAGAAGAGTCGTCGGGCAGCCAATCAGCTAATTCGTGACTGTCGAGGGCGTAGGCATACGACATACGGCGAGTGGCGGCAGGCAGAGGGCGCATTGTGGCTGCGGCCGCCGACTTTCAGCCTAATTGGAGGCGGGGACGGCGGCGCGCCCGCTGAATATGCATCGCCGGCACAGCCAGCGCCGGCACGGATTTGCTTGTCCGCTCGCCACGCCACACCGCGCCACGCAACGTAACGCAACGCAACGCCGCCGTCAGCACGGCGCGCCAGCCTCCGCGCGGGGATTCCCCCTTACAGTGCTGCCAAGATCACGCCGCGCCGGCAGCTGACGTATTCTCATGGCTCTCGCCTTCCGCGATCCCTTCCGATGAGCTGTAGCCGTACTGATTGGTACGTTAGCGAGATGTGGCAGCACCATGAATTCCGTGGTAATGGAAGCCTAAGTAGCTATCATGCCCTCCACCACCATCAGCATATCATCAGCCATTTGGTACCCACAGCTCGGTACATTACGGTATTCGACGATGTGCTATCGAACTACATACTAAACATGGTCGTTATCTCATCAAAATCTTCTTTTCATTAGTGTGCTCGGCTGTCCGAAGACTGATTTGATGCAGCTCTCCACGCTAGACGATCCTGTGCATGTCTCTTCGTCTCTGCATACTAACTGCAGCCTACAAGCACTTAGGCTATAGAGTGATATCAAGGCTTGACAACTTAAAACTCTTCCCCCTCTCCATTATCAAATTAACTGTTCCTTAACTATAGCTGTAGGCTGTTTTGTATCTTGCCTCTTATGACTAGATTACGTGTTTTATTCCGCTACCACTCACATCATTTATTTGTAAATTCAATAGATTGCAACGAGTTTCAAGCAAGTTTTACTCAGCACTGGGTGACTTTGTGGCTTGCATAGATTCTTCCAGTAAATTTGGTTTCCTACTCATTCAATAAAATGCTTGCCGGCCGCTGTGGCCGAGCGGTTCTAGGCGCTTCAGTCTGGAACCGCGTTGCTCCTATGGTCGCAGGTTGGAATCCTGCCTCGGGCATGGATGTGTGTAATGTCCTTAGGTTAGTTAGGTTTAAGTAGTTCTAAGTCTAGGAGACTGGTGACCTCAGATGTTAAGTCCCATAGTGCTCAGAGCCATTTAAACCATTTGAAATGTTTTTCGTATGACGTCAACTGAGATTGTTCTGACTCAATGAGGAGGAGGAGGAGGAGATTAGTGTTTAACGTTCCGTCGACAAAGAAGTCATTAGAATTTGAATAGAGATCGCCGGCAGGAGTGGCCGAGCTGTTCTAGGTGCTACAGTCTGGAACCGCGAGACTGCTACGGTCGCAGGTTCGAATCCTGCCTCG
Source organism: Schistocerca piceifrons (assembly GCF_021461385.2). Lineage (NCBI taxonomy): Eukaryota > Metazoa > Arthropoda > Insecta > Orthoptera > Acrididae > Schistocerca > Schistocerca piceifrons. The sequence goes on from NC_060144.1 coordinate 329,786,260, forward strand.
CGCATGGATGTGTGTGATGTCCTTAGGTTAGTTAGGTTTAAGTAGTTCTAAGTTCTAGGGGACTGACCTCAGATGTTAAGTCCCATAGTGCTTAGAGCCATTTGAACCATATTTGAATAAAAACGCTTGATTATGTGCGGAACATGCTCGAAAGGCATAGCAATGTATTAAACACATAATATAATTATTCCTTGATGTCACAAGATTCTTCCTATCAACATATCCCTTACTTTAGTCAATTCTGCCACAACTCTCTTTAGCTTAGCTGCGACATTAAGTCTTCTTGTGATCGTTACTGGTACAGCACTTGACTTCTGTATCATGTGCAACTCGACGCTCCAGGATACCTGAAGATGGCAATGTCCGAAACGCGTAATGTTGGAATACATAACAAAGTCAGATTGCTTCCAGTCAATGACTTTTACCTCAGCAACCTATTCAGCATTTTACAGACAGCACACACAACTTTCTTTTCTCCACGATTATATCTAGGTCTTCTTCATTACGTATTCGATGTATTCACGTAAACTTAGGCATTCTTCCGTAACATCACATTTTAAGTCCTTTTCTTCTCTCCTTATTGTACACGATTCTCTTCTATATAAAGCTTCACTCCTGATAAATTGTTTCAGATACAACCAGTAACACTTACAATATGCTAGGGATTATTAGATTTCTCGTTTTCAGTAAAGTTTTTCTTGCTGTTACCGCTCTGGATTCTGTATCCTCGTCTGCCACCGCAGTTATTTTGCTGCGGAAACTAAAAATCTGGTCTACTCCTTTTAATGTCTCGTTTCCTGATCAATTCCCTCAGCATCACCTGGTTAAATTTGACTACACACATTATCGTTGTTTTCATTTCATTTCTGTTCATTTTATAACCCCTTTTAACTATGCTATACATTTCGTTGCAAGGTGTAATGGTTTACTGTACTGTGGTCACTGAGAAAACTATAATGTTTCATTTCGTAAAAACGTAAGTTCATTAAAGCAAGCCGATCGCTTCAACAGTTTACGAACTCGTTAGTGTCCTCATGAAACAGAGAATATCCGTAGACAGCTACACCAACACATGAAATGTGTCTTGATTAATGTTAACCTTCCTAAGGCCTGCTACAACACACACACACACACACACACACACACACACACACACACACAGTTACTCTTCATTGCAATTTAAGGAATGAAGTGTAGTGAGAAATGTTAAAATCTTGCTCATTTCATTGGTTAATGATACCGAAGTAAGACGTACAATTCGTCCTAGCTTCATTTAATTAGACCCGGATTTGCACGTAAAACACACATTCTTTGAAAACGCACACATCCATCGAGAGAAAGTATTTCCTTCCTTCAACGTAATAAGGCGCTCATCTATCCAGCTGTGGGCTATCTACGCAATTAATAGTTATTGACAGAAGTTACCTAATGTCACGTGAATAATTCTAACAACATGAAAGAGAAGTAGTAACTGTGGCCTATCCTCAATTTTATTCAATCTAGACGTTGAACAAACTGTAATGCAAACTAAGGAGTAATTTGAAAAGTGTACAGTATTTAAGTTCAGGGAGATTAAATTAAAGTTCTAAAGTTTGCTGATGCCATTGTAATTCTGTCAGAGACGGTAAAGGATTTGGGAGAGCAGTATGAACGTCATCAATAGACGTAAAACGGGGGAAACGGAACGTAGTAGAACTAAACCACATTATGCTGTGAGTATAAGATTAGGGAATAAAAAACTGAAAGTAGTAGATGGATTGTGTTATTTGGACAGGAAAATAACTGATGCAATAAAGAGGATGTAAAATCCGCTGGAAATAGGAAGAAAAGTATTTCTGAAACAGAGAAAACTGTTAACATCGAATATTAATTTCATTCTTAGAAAGCCTTTTCTAAGGGTGTTTGTATGGAGTGTAGCCTTGTACGGAAGTGAAACTTGGTCGATAATCAGTTCAGCCAAAACGAGTGTACAAGTTTTTGAAATGTGATGCTACAGGAGAATGCTGAGGATTTGGTGGGTAGGTCTAAAATCTAGTGGGGAGGTGGTGAATCGGAATGAAGAAGACAGAAATATAAGGGGCGGTATAAACGTTTGCCTACATGTCGGTGCTTATACACAAAAAGATAAAAAGCTCTTTCCTCTTTATCTGAAGAAGAAACTTCGCACAAACACTTCGATTTCCATTTATTGTTTACAGCGATGTTATTCTGCAATGAGTTTTTTGGAAAGTGTGCGGCGCTGGAACTGTTTATGAATACCTATGTTGGTACCCGTGGTCTAGGGACGCTCAGGGACTGGGTGTTGTGTTGTCCTAATCATCATCATTTCATCCCCATCGACGCGAATGTCGCCGAAGTGGCGTCAAATCGAAAGACCTGCACCAGGCGAACGGCCTACCCGACGGGAGGCCGTAGCCACACGACATTCCCATTCCCATACCAAGCTAGTGTCATCAGCAAACATAAATATTATGCCGGCACGGTAGCTCAGCGTGTTCGGTCAGACGGTCAGTTGTCCTCTGTAATAAAAAAACTGAGTTAATCGCTCGACAACGAACTTAAATGGATGTCTTACGACGTCCGCCCCGAGCAGATGAAACGAACAATAGCGAACAAAGTGAGATTAAAAAAAAGGGGGTAGCGTCTTTGATTCATAATTAAAACGTCTTCGGTCCCGGGTTCGATCCCCGCCACTGCCTATATTTTGATAAATAATCAGCATTGGCGGCCGAAGACTTCCGGCATAAGAAGTCAGCCTCATTCTGCCAACGGCCTTGTCAAAGAGGGCGGTGGAGCGGATAGAGGTTCAGGGCACTCTCTTGTCCTAGGGGTGGGAAATTGCCCCTAAAGGCGGAAGAATCAGCAATGATCAACGACATGAGGATGCAGAAGGCAATGGAAACCACTGCATTAAAGACACGCAACGTGTATCCACAGGACATGTGGCCTGTAACTGAAGAAGTGTCATGATGATCTCTCCATTGGCAAAAGATTCTGGAATAGTCCCCCATTCGGATCTCCGGGAGGGGACTGCCAAGGGGGAGGTTACCATGAGAAAAAGATTGAATAATCAACGAAAGGATAACGTTCTACGAGTCGGGGCGTGGAATGTCAGAAGCTTGAACGTGGTAGGGAAACTAGAAAATCTGAAAAGGGAAATGCAAAGGCTCAATCTAGATACAGTAGGGGTCAGTGAAGTGAAGTGGAAGGAAGACAAGGATTTCTGGTCAGATGAGTATCGGGTAATATCAACAGCAGCAGAAAATGGTATAACAGGTGAAGGATTCATTATGAATAGGAAGGTAGGGCAGAGGGTGTGTTACTGTGAACAGTTCAGTGACCGGGTTGTTCTAATCAGAATCGACAGCAGACCAACACCGACAACGATAGTTCAGGTATACATGCCGACGTCGCAAGCTGAAGATGAACAGATAGAGAAAGTGTATGAGGATCTTGAAAGGGTAATGCAGTATGTAAAGGGGGACGAAAATCTAATAGTCATGGGCGACTGGAATGCAGTTGTAGGGGAAGGAGTAGAAGAAAAGGTTACAGGAGAATATGGGCTTGGGACAAGGAATGAAAGAGGAGAAATTCTAATTGAGTTCTGTAACAAGTTTCAGCTAGTAATAGCCAATACCCTGTTCAAGAATCAAAAGAGGAGGAAGTATACTTGGAAAAGGCCGGGAGATACGGGAAGATTTCAGTTAGATTACATCATGGTCAGACAGAGATTCCAAAATCAGATACTGGACTGTAAGGCGTACCCAGGAGCAGATATAGACTCAGATCACAATATAGTAGTGATGAAGAGTAGGCTGAAGTTCAAGACATTAGTCAGGAAGAATCAATACGCAAAGAAGTGGGATACGGAAGTACTAAGGAATGACAAGATACGTTTGAAGTTCTCTAACGCTATAGATACAGCAATAAGGAATAGTGCAGTAGGTAGTACAGTTGAAGAGGAATGGACATCTCTAAAAAGGGCCATCACAGAAGTTGGGAAGGAAAACATAGGTACAAAGAAGGTAGCTGCGAAGAAACCATGGGTAACAGAAGAAATACTTCAGTTGGTTGATGAAAGGAGGAAGTACAAACATGTTCCGGGAAAATCAGGAATACAGAAATACAAGTCGCTGAGGAATGAAATAAATAGGAAGTGCAGGGAAGCTAAGACGAAATGGCTCCAGGAAAAATGTGAAGACATCGAAAAAGTTATGATTGTCGGAAGGACAGACTCAGCATACAGGAAAGTCAAAACTACCTTTGGTGACATTAAAAGCAACGGTGGTAACATTAAGAGTGCAACGGGAATTCCACTGTTAAATGCAGAGGAGAGAGCAGATAGGTGGAAAGAATACATTGAAAGCCTCTATGAGGGTGAAGATTTGTCTGATGTGATAGAAGAAGAAACAGGAGTCGATTTAGAAGAGATAGGGGATCCAGTATTAGAATCGGAATTTAAAAGAGCTTTGGACAACTTACGGTCAAATAAGGCAGAAGGGATAGATAACATTCCATCAGAATTTCTAAAATCATTGGGGGAAGTGGCAACAAAACGACTATTCACGTTGGTGTGTAGAATATATGAGTCTGGCGACATACCATCTGACTTTCGGAAAAGCATCATCCACACAATTCCGAAGACGGCAAGAGCTGACAAGTGCGAGAATTATCGCACAATCAGCTTAACAGCTCATGCATCGAAGCTGCTTACAAGAATAATATACAGAAGAATGGAAAAGAAAATTGAGAATGCGCTAGGTGACAATCAGTTTGGCTTTAGGAAAGTAAAGGGACGAGACAGGCAATTCTGACGTTACGGCTAATAATGGAAGCAAGGCTAAAGAAAAATCAAGACACTTTCATAGGATTTGTCGACCTGGAAAAAGCGTTCGACAATATAAAATGGTGCAAGCTGTTCGAGATTCTGAAAAAAGTAGGGGTAAGCTATAGGGAGAGACGGGTCATATACAATATGTACAACAACCAAGAGGGAATAATAAGAGTGGACGATCAAGAACGAAGAGCTCGTATTAAGAAGGGTGTAAGACAAGGCTGTAGCCTTTCGCCCCTACTCTTCAATCTGTACATCGAGGAAGCAATGATGGAAATAAAAGAAAGGTTCAGGAGTGGAATTAAAATACAAGGTGAAAGGATATCAATGATACGATTCGCTGATGACATTGCTATCCTGAGTGAAAGTGAAGAAGAATTAAATGATCTGCTGAACGGAACGAACAGTCTAACGAGTACACAGTATGGTTTGAGAGTAAATCGGAGAAAGACGAAGGTAATGAGAAGTAGCAGAAATGAGAAAAGTGAGAAACTTAACATCAGGATTGATGGTCACGAAGTCAATGAAGTTAAGGAATTCTGCTACCTAGGCAGTAAAATAACCAATGATGGACGGAGGAAGGAGGACATCAAAAGCAGACTCGCTGTGGCAAAAATGGCATTTCTGGCCAAGAGAAGTCTACTAATATCAAATACCGGCCTTAATTTGAGGAAGAAATTTCTGAGGATGTACGTCTGGAGTACAGCATTGTATGGTAGTGAAACATGGATTGTGGGAAAACCGGAGCAGAAGAGAATCGAAGCATTTGAGATGTGGTGCTATAGACGAATGTTGAAAATTAGGTGGACTGATAAGGTAAGGAATGAGGAGGTTCTAAGCAGAATCGGAGAGGAAAGGAATATGTGGAAAACACTGATAAGGAGAAGGGACAGGATGATAGGACATCTGCAAAGACATGAGGGAACGACTTCCATGGTACTAGAGGGAGCTGTAGAGGGCAAAAACTGTAGAGGGAGATTGGAATACGTCAAGCAAATAATTGAGGACGTAGGTTGCAAGTGCTACTCTGAGATGAAGAGGTTAGCACAGGAAAGGAATTCGTGGCGGGCCGCATCAAACCAGTCAGTAGACTGATGACAAAAAAAATGTTGGTTATATCTGTAATGTTCGATTTTTTGAGAATATTTCACCATCCCATGCACAGCTATCCATGCTTAGATTTCCGTAGATTCTGTCTTATGTCCTGTCTTATCAACGTGCACTGTCCGCCATATCTCTCCTCAACCCTAACGCTCTTGTCTGAACAACACTTCAGAAACACCGTTTCCCATCGGTGCAAAATCTTTTCTGCCTCTCTCCAGTGTTCAGTCACTTCCCCGAAGTCTTTCTCAGCAGCAGGAACCCGATTCTGCAATAACTCCCGCATTGTGTTAAAGAACTAAATAGCATCTCCATCTTCAGAAGACAGTTAATGACAAATCTGCTAAAGTAACAATAATGGTTACTATTGTCCCTGTAGCATTCGTTACCCTTGTTCATCCGTATTTCCAGATAGATCTTTCTTATTTCCCAATATTCTTAACTGGTGCAGTCTCCTTAAATTTCCTTTCCCCGGAACTCGTTGGATCAGAAAACATCTATTTCTAAACCTATGAATTTTTTTTATATTTGCCACTATTATTATTGTTTTTACTGTCGTTGTGACTGTCATTATTCTTATTAATATTACTATTACGACTGTTAGTGCCAGCAGCAGCAATAGAACAAGTACTGCTAGTATTAACGTGATTAATTCATGGTCAATATTACTCACATTGTTAGGCACTGTTTGTGTGAAACCCTGGTTCGATGTAAGAGAGGGCTTGATGACCCTAAGAGATGAGTTTGACTAAATGAATAACACACGCATGGAGTCGCGCTGGTTTGCATACACGCTGCGGCAACGCCCTCAAATAAAAACTCATTGATCGCCCATTATAGCCTACAGTATATGACACAACTTGACTAAATGAAGAGATCAATTTGGACACGTCTTGAGGCCTGAGTTGTATGAAACGATCTTCGGACTGAAGGTCATTACAACAGAACATCAAATATTTTTGCTTAAAATTAAAACAAATAATTGTTTCTTAAAAAATAAAGAATTTTCTCGGCACGCTGCGCCATAATATTTGCTGAAATGCCACTTTTGTTCAGGTTCATGTCACAATACGGTGGAATAATAATAATAATAATAATAATAATAATAATAATAATAATAATAATAATAATATATTATTATTATTAATAATAATGCACTTTCATAGATTTTAAGAAAACGTACTATTCTGTTGGCTGGCAATTCTTGTTCAAGATCTTAGAAGAACAGGGACTCGAGCTAAAAACACAACTACTAATCAAACAACCGTTGGCTGGCACAATATGGAAAGTTAGATTCATGGGTGAAATCTATGATCCCTTCATGATCAGAACTGGAATACGCCAAGGCGATTGATTATTCTCTTGTCCAACCTAGTCCTGGGAAAAGTACTGAGGGAATGGGAAAAGGAACTGAAAATCCAAGGACACTGGAAACCAACACGACCAGGACGATTCCGGAACAAGATAGAAATCTCAAACCTGGCTTTCGCAGACGACCTGGCCATTCTTTCAGATAACGAAGCAACAGCACCCAAAAAACACAGATATAAAAAGAATGTACAGAAAAATTTAGCCAACCAATCTCTTTCCAGAAGTCTGAATTCGTTTGCTTAAAATTAAAGATAAAAAGTTTGACATAAAATATGACAAGATAAAGAGAGGTACACATTTCAAATTTCTACGTGAAATCCTCGAAGCTACAGATGGAGAGAAGACTGCATAGAAGACTCGACGACAAAAAATGAGGACAGATTACGGCAAAACAGAAGACGTATATAATAAGGAATGCATGTCCATTCAAACAAATATCAAAGACTACAACACACTAACCAAGCCTGAAATACTGTATGCAGATGAGACACTAATACTCCACACGAAAAGCAACATGGAAAGCATCCTGAAGGAAGAACGAAAAAGCATGAGAAAAATTCTCGGTACGAAGCTTCCAGAAGAGAGATACAGATTACACTGAATGAAAACCACAGAAAAGATGTCAAACCTAGCAACAGATGTCAAAAAAGAAGGTTTAAGTTCTTACTAGCACATCAGCAGCGTATCACCAACAAGACAATTCTCACTTACAAGGGATCTAGTCAACTGTACCGTGGACCACACAAATCGAACTTGAACTAGAAAAAACAAAAATAGAATTTTGACGCAGAAACATACACGGTGCGTCAAAAAAACGTATACACACTTTGAACTGTCATAGACAATTTATTTCCCGTTCTACAAAGTTAAATATCGGTGAGAAAGTAATGTTATGTTTCTTCAACAGGTGGCAGGAGTGGCAAGGAAGTGACTGCAACATGGCGGACGTGCGTTTGAGCTTTGAAGCGCGGAAGCAGATAATTAAATGGTACTGGAATTTTGAGAATGTAGCTGCGGTTAGAAGACAGTGGAGAAGTGAGTATGGTACAGAACCACCTTCAAGGTTAACAATTACACGTCTACAAGAGAAATTCGAAATTCATGGAACAGTGTGTGATGTGCATAAAGGTCGATTAGGGCGACCTCGTACAGTTACAAGTGATGTTTCCACAACTGCGGTCTTGGAACTGTTACAGCGTTCGCCTCAAAAATCTTCAAGGCAAGCGGCACGTAAGAGTAATGTAAGTGCTGGTAGTGTTCTACGCATTCTGAAGAAAGGCAAGTTTCGTGTGTACATTCCAAGGCTGGTGCAACAGCAAAGTGACGACGATCCAGATCGAAGGTTAGAATTTTGTGAATGGGTTCAGGAGATGGTGAGACGTGAACCGGGATTTATGAGTAGCATAATTTGGTCGGATGAATCCCAATTCAAACTCAATGGAACTGTCAATAGGCACAATTGTGTGTACTGGGCTGAAGATAATCCTCAATTACAGTTGAAAAGGCTGTGAATTTGCCTGGTGTAAATGTGTAGTGTGGTTTGTCTGCAAGGGGACTCATTGGGCCTTTCCTCTTTGAAGGTACTGTTATTGGAGAAACGTACCTAACAATGCTTGCTGACTCCATATTCCCTGCCATTCGTGCATTATACGGTAATGATGAGTTTTATTTCCACCAAGATGGCGCCCCGCCGCACTATCATAGGGACGTACAGAGCATACCTGGATCACAATGTGCCAGGCCAGTGGATAGGACCCAGGGGCCCAATCGAGTTTCCTGCGCGCTCTCCAGACCTCACGCCGCTGGATTTCTTCTTACGGGGCACATTAAAAGATGAGGTGTACAAACGTAAACCACGTAACCTGGACACACTTTGGAATGAGATTCAGGCGGTGTGCGCAGAAATCTCATTGGACACTTTGATACGATGTACAGAATCAGTGGTGACTCGTACTCAGAAATGTATTGATGCTGAAGGCCACCAGCTTGAACATTAATCACATTTGCAAAGTACATTTATTTTTCCAATTGGACTTTAAGCTTTCCATTTCCAGAAATTTAACATTGTAGAACGGGGAAATAAATTTTCTATGACGCTTCAAAGTGTGTGTACATTTTTTTGACGCACCCTGTATATAGAGACAAGATACACAAATGTAATGTTAGGTCAGAGAATGAAGTCCCAAAGAGACCATGGACAAAGTGGACTGAAATTGGCTGACGTTAGACTACTCCATCGAGAAAGTGAGAGAATCGTGGAAGATAAAAAAGAATGCTGAAATGAGGCAGAATGCCTTGCGTGATCCTACAGATTTCGACGCAAATAATAATAAGAAGAAAAAGGAAAAGAAGAAGGGAAGCAGTCGACGGTTACAAGGGCGAAGGTCGTAACGGTGTCGGACGCGACCGCACAGCTCTATCAGTGCAGATTGGGTGAAGGGATTGAATTACGTGCGCAGCCGCAAATTTATAATGCCGGTCGGCGACTTCTGCTGCACAATAGAGCCGTCCCCTGGGAAGACGGGTGCGGTAAACAGGCCGCTGATTCGCCGACAAAAGATGTCCCGCAGCGCGGCGAGCCGTCCACGTCTCGCGCACTCAGTCCCTCTTTTTTAATCAGTGAAATGGATTACAGTTATCCTCCCGATTCCCGGAAAAAGGTTTAATCAGGCGGAAGGTATTCGTTAAAGCCGTATTGTAACAAGAATGGCCGGCAATAAGCAAAACAAAGTATTGCGTGAAATCGTATCACGTAATGAAATGAGCCGCATTACCATAACACATGGGACGGCCGTGGGGATTAGCCATCACGCCCCCGGCTGCAGTGCGCATGCGTGACCAAACGCAAACAGGGTCGGTCGCACGCGGCCGCGCAAATACTGAATCGGTAAAGGGGAAGGGGGTGGAAGGCGGGGGCGGGGGGAGGGAGGGGGACTGAGCGACGCATCGCCCGAAGCGTGGCAGCTGACGGCAGGCGGTCGACGGTTGACGTTGACGGCTGACGAGCGTACACATGACGCGTCGCTCCTCTCAGCTGAACGCTGCATCCCCGGTCTCGCTGCTGCTCCGCACCTAACCAGGGCATTACAGCTTCCGTGAACTGTTCGCACATATCATTTCCAAACACCTGCAGCTTAGACGGCACGTGCATTTTATGATCGTGCTGCAACGGTGTTGTTCTCCGGTTTCGTACAGTATAGAAATCTCTGTATATCTACATCTACATTTATACTCCGCAAGCCACCCGATGGTGTGTGGCGGAGGGAACTTTACGTGCCACTGTCATTACCTCCCTTTCCTGTTCCAGTCGCGTATGGTTCGCGGGAAGAACGACTGCCGGAAAGCCTCCGTGCGCGCTCGAATCTCTCTAATTTTACATTCGTGATCTCCTCGGGAGGTATAAGTAGGGGGAAGCAATATATTCGATACCTCATCCAGAAACCCACCCTCTCGAAACCTGGACAGCAAGCTACACCGCGATGCAGAGCGCCTCTCTGGCAGAGTCTGCCATTTGAGTTTGCTAAACATCTCCGTAACGCTATCACGATTACCAAATAAACCTGTGACGAAACGCGCCGCTCTTCTTTGGATCTTCTCTATCTCCTCCGTCAACCCGATCTGGTACGGATCCCACATTGATGAGCAATACTCAAGTATAGGTCGAACGAGTGTTTTGTAAGCCACCTCCTTTGTTGATGGACTACATTTTCTAAGGACTCTCCCAATGAATCTCAACCTGGTACCCGCCTTACCAACAATTAATTTTATATGATCATTCCACTTCAAATCGTTCCGCACGCATATGCCCAGATATTTTACAGAAGTAACTGCTACCAGTGTTTCTTCCCCTATCATATAATCATACATATCTAGAAGGTGAGTCACACTGAGGTGACAAAAAGAATGCACACATACGGATGGCGGTAGAATCGCATACACAAGGTATAAAAGGGCAGTGCATTAGCGGAGCTGTCATTTGTGCTCAGGTGATACACGTGAAAAGGTTTGCGACGTGATTATGGCTACATGACGGGAATTAACAGACTTGGAGCTGGCCGCATGGGACATTCAGTTTCGGAAATCGTTAGAGAATTCATTGTTACCGAGATCCGCAGTGTCAAAGATGTGCCTAGAATACGAAATTTCAGGCATTACTTCTCAGCACGGGCTACACAGCGGCCGACGGTCTTCACTTAACGACCGAGAGCAGCGCCGTTTGTGTAGACTTGTCAGTGCTAACAGACAAGCAATACTGCGTGAAACAACCCTTAGAAATCCGTGTGGGATGTCCGACGAACGCGTTCATTAGGACAGTGCGGCGGAATTTGACGTTACTGGGCAAAGGAAGCAGACGACCGACCCGAGTCCCATTGCTAACACTACGACATCGTTTGCACAGTCTCTCCTGGGCTCGTCACCATATCGGTTGGACCCTAGACGGCTGGAAAAACGCGGCCTCATCGTATGACTCCCGATTTCAGTTAGTAAGAGCTGATGGTAGGGTTTGAGTGTGGCACAGACTCCACAAAGCCATGGACCCAAGTTGTCAGCAAATCACTGTGCAAGCTGGTGTTGGCTCGATATGTGGGATGTAACTGACTGGTTCCTCTAGTCCAACTGGATCGATAATTGACTGGAAATGGTTATGTCCGATTACTTGGAGACCATTTGTAGCCATCCATGGATTTCACGTTCCCAATTTTGGAAATTTGTGGTAAGGTCTTATGGGACCAAACTGCTGAGGTCATCTGTACCTAAGCTTACGCACTACTTAATCTGAACTAAACTAACTTACCCTAAGGACAACACACACAGCCATACCCAAGGGAGGACTCGAACCTTCGACGAGGGAAGCCGCGCGGACCGTGACAAAGCGCCTCACAGCGCGCGGCTAGCCCGCGCGGCTTCACGTTCCCAAACTACGATGTGATATGTCACCGAACCACAATTACTAGATTCTGGTCAATTCGAGTGCATGATTTGTCCATCCATATCGCCCGACATGAATCCCATCAACATAATCTAGAAGTCAATTCGTACAAAAACTCCTTCACCGGCAACACTTTCGCAGTTATCGATGGCTATAGAGGCAGCACGGCTCAATCTTTCTGAGGGGGACTTCCGACGACTTGTCCCCATGCCACGTCGAATAATGCTTAAAATGTATCAAATTCGGATGTTCAGTTTGCGTTTCTGACGGAATGCAGAGTGTTGCTCAACGTTACAAATGCTGTGATTGAAAAAATTCCTTTGCTTGATGATGATCTGTGATAAACGAATCTGGTAGCAATAATTCAGGCCTTTCATAGCAGTTTATGATTGTACATTATAGTTTTTCCTAAGTACGAGTATCTACAAACTCAGTGGTCGAGCGCGTAGAGCACTACACTGCGGCTGTGGAGGTCCAGGGTTCAATCCCGGACGGGAATTTTCCTCGCTCTTTCAGTGCAAGACGGTCCCAGGTCCACTCAACCTACTATCGAATGAGAGTCGGGGATTTTTTCTGATGGTAAAAGAAGAACGGGGCGATGTGTCTGCCACCCTCCCCCTCCTTGTAAGGCTATAGTGTACTTAACAGTTACGCCGATAGCCCGGTCACGAGCTTGCGCCACAGACTTTGCTTCTAAAAACTGGTGCACGACCTATTGAAAGTATGTGAAAAATGAAAAATGGCGAGTTCGATCGTTATTGGGAAAAAAATGCAAGACCATGTGTAAACGCCTGTGTCAGCCGGGACACGTGCTCTGGGCGCTGTTTCCGCAGGGGTGACCTTTTTTTTTTTTTTTTGAGAGACGAAAAAAATGAAAAAGCGCAAAGAAAAGGGAAAGGTCAAGGTGAAGTAAGAGAGACATAATAAGAATAAGAAGTATATGGGCTTGGATTAAAACACACTAAAATAGAAACGTGTCGGAATTACATGAAAGGAATCTTGAGGAGAGTCGGACTGATGATACTGAGCTGCAATTCCATAAGACGTGCAAGTTTCTTGCTTTCGGCTACTACAAGGAGCCACTCTCGTTATGCCAAGTGAATGAATATTTGAAACCTCCTGGCAGATTAAAACTGTATGTCGAACCGAGATTGGACTCAGGACTTTGCCTTTCACGGGCAAGTGCTCTACCAACTGAGCTACCCAAGCACGACTGACGACCCGTCCTCACAGCTTTCTTCCGCCTGTACTTCGTCTCCTACGTTAAAAACTTCACAGAAGCTCTCCTGCGAAACTCGCAGAACTAGCACTCCTGGGAGAAAGGACATAGCGGAGACATGGCTTTGCCACAGCCTGGGGGGGTGCTTCCAGAGTGAAATTTTCACTTTGCCGCGCAATGTGCGCTGATATAAAACTTCCTGGTACATTAAAATTGTGTGCAGGAGCGAGACTCGAACTCAGGACCTTACTCAGGACCTTACTGGCGGAAGAAAGCTGTGAGGACGGGTCGTGAGTGCTGCTTGGGTAGCTCAGATGGTAGAGCATGTGCTCGAGAAAGGCAAAGGTCCTGATTTCGAGTCTCGGTCCGGTACACAGTTTTAATCTGCCATGAAGTTTCATAGCAGCGCACACTCCGCTGCAGAGTGAAAATTTCATTCTGGAATCAAAATTTGTACTATTTTTACGGCTCTGCATTGATCGGCGACGCAGGAATCGAATTATTGTTGCAAGCAATGCGATTTTGTATACTCAGATTTGCCGGCCGGAGTGGCCGTGCGGTTCTAGGCGCTGCAGTCTGGAACCGAGCCACCGCTACGGTCGCAGGTTCGAATCCTGCCTCGGGCATGGATGTGTGTGATGTCCTTAGGTTAGTCAGGTTTAATTAGTTCTAAGTTCTAGGCGACTGATGACCTCAGAAGTTAAGTCGCATAGTGCTCAGAGCCATTTGAACCATTTATACTCAGTTTTTCTAATATTTTGAACTTCATATAAAAAATAATTACTGCAGTTTTTACCGTTTACTTTAGTGGAAAGGCGTATTGACCTCAATAAAGACTGAACTGTCTAAATGGCGATGAGGATTGAGCAAAAGGCGAGAAGATGTCGTTTGGAAAAGGGATGGAATGAGGAAGGGGTGGAAAGTCGAAATTCGAGCTGAGCTCCTATTACACTGCTTAATTAATAATAAAATCCTCACACTGTCTTTTCAATAGCGTTTTCACTGTGCCAGTGTGGTGGCTTCATCAACAGGGCTTCAGATGTTACGTAAAGACCTACATTGCGATGCCAATACGCCAGAAAAGCGTATGTGCGACTGTAGTTGATTTATTTTGTAAATAAAATTACACTTAAGTAACTACCACACGTTGTATATACTGTTACTTCAACATACATAGTTAAGCTGTGATCTCATATGCAAAAGAAATCAACGGCATCCATATATATGCGATTCTGGCATACTGACATCGAAATGAAGATCCTTATATAACGTCCGAAGCCTGATATTAAGCTGTGAGTTCAGAATGCACATTGGCATAGCATTGCTACAGGAGGTCAGTAGACAGATTTTATTATCTAGTTCTCCTTTTATATCACTGTAACCGATTAGGCAAGAATAGATAGTACAGCAACTGTGAAATACCCTAGTTATGCCACTGTGTGTTTGGTACATTTCGCGTTCGAGCTGCCATAAATGACAAGAGAGAAGAAGCTAGCATAGCGGCAAAAAATGTGGACGACATTCCCACAGCAGTACTTGTGCTGGGGCATAGCTCTGAGGCATGCTTAGTAGCTAAGCAGCGATAAGGTCGTTGATAATCCTTATTTACGTTTTTTTCGCTAGTGTCGACAGTGGTTGTCGGACATTCTTAACGCTGACCAGACACAAACTACCATAATTAAGCTCCTTTCGGACAAATTTTACACTGAAGTGACAGTTAATTGAAAACAGCATATATGTAAATAAGTTTATTTCCTTGGAAATAAGTGTAATAAATAACACAGGATTCCGACAAAGATACGTTTCAAAAATATCGCTAACAGCTACGGTCTTTTGATTTGGTCTTCAGTTGAAAGCTCGGTTAGGTGACACATTTATTAGATGTAAGTTGCTTTCACTCTAAGATAATTTTCAACACCTTTCTGTTAATTATCAAATTATGCAGTTCGCAAACGTATTTAACGATATCGTCGGCCACAAGCATAAAATTTTGTACACTTTTGGGTAATATTCTCCATTTACAATGCGTTACACTAAAGGCAAATTTTGTGTTCGTGATAATCTAGTGTTGAAATATTCTTTGTCAGCGTCTAACTGATGCCTTCCAACCCGTAAATCAATACTTACGAACTTAAAATTAGCATTAATCAGTCTTGTAACAGAATAGACCTAGAGTAGGCAGGGTAAATAATTCGAAAACGTTTTCCATCTACATTCCCTAAGCAGTTAGAAAAATCCAAATATTGTAGTAGTCATCCAATATTTTTCTAAACTCATAGACGTCTGCGAATTTCATTTTCGTCGATCTTGTTGTATCACTTTAGTTACCTCTCTTTGAGTTTCTCAACGGTTACAGTTCCAAGTCGAAAATAAAAAGCTAACCTGATAAGACTGGAAAGGAAGTGTCTAAGATAAGAGCCATAATTTATCAAAACACACATAGTTTTTTCAATTTGTTATATATTATGGTTATACAATGTGACTTTCAAGAGTAGTTGTATTGTGACTCGTACGCCGGTCTGTGTTCCAGCAAATTCAAAAAAATGGCTCTGAGCACTATGGGACTTAACATCTGAGGTCATCAGTCCCCTAGCAATTAGAACTACTGAAACCTAACTAAAATAAGGACAACACACACATCCATACCCGAGGCAGGAGTCGAACCTGCGACCGTAGCGGTCGCACGGTTCCAGACTGTAGCGCCTAGAACCGCTCGGCCACTCCGGCCGGCAGCAAATTCAGTACGTAATATGTAAGACAAGGAATCGAATGAAACAACAAGTTTACTGTTACCAGTCACTGTTTATTTATCTCCACAATGCGTTTCGAAGGTTTAAATCAGTTGGATTTACATTTGTTAATACGACATATGTGCCGCAACCCATTACACGTAAACTAAGAGTTTACATGTGATGTGGTTTACATGTGGTGTTGTTTGATGCAGCCCTCCATGTAGTCTATTCTGTGCAGGCCTCATCATCTCTGATTAACTACTTCAACCTACACCCATTTGAACCTACTTGGTGTATTCACTTCTTGGTCTCCCTCGACCATTCACTTCACTCCATTACCAACCGACAATTTCTTGACACCTCAGGGTGTTTCGTGTGAACCGAACATGTTTTCTCGTCAACTTGTGCCTTAAATTTGTTTTTTCCCCAGTTAGATTCAGTAACGCCTCATAGCATTCCCTTGTAATACATTTCAGAAGCTTCTATTCTTTTCTTGTTTGAACAGCATATCATCCACGTTTAATAACGATCAAAGTTACGCTCCAGACAAATTCCTCCTTAAAAGGCTTCGTAACACTTAAATGTATATTCAGTGTTAGCAAATACTTTTCTTGCTATTGCCAGTGGCATTTTATATACTCTCTGTTACGCTCGTCGGCAGTTATTTTGCTTCCGAAATACCAAACTTCATCTACTACTTTTAGTATCTCTGTTCCTTGTAACCCTAGTACCTCCTCATGTAATTCGACCACTTTCCATTATATCACTTTCGTTGACGTTCATCTTATCAACGCTTCTCAGAGCACAATACATTTCATTTGACTGCTCTTCCATGTGCTTCTCTGTCTCTTGTCAGAACAACAATGTCATCGGCAAATCTCTCCTCCCTGAATTTTAATAGCTTTACAATTTTTTCTTGGTTTCCTTTACTGGTTACTGCTTGATCAATGCATAGATTGAATAACGTTGGAGTGGCCGAGGTGTTCTAGGCGCTACAGTTTGGAACCGCGCGACCGCTCCGGTCGCAGGTTCGAATCCTGCCTCGGGCGTGGATGTGTGTGAAGTCCTTAGGTTAGTTAAGTTTAAGTAGTTCGAAGTTCTAGTGGACCGATGACCTCAGAGGTTAAGTCCCATAGTGCTAGAGCCATTTTAACCATTTTTTTTAATAACATTGGTGATAGGTTACAACCCTATCTCATTCCCTTCTCAAATACTGTTTCTGTTTCAGATTCTTCAAAATTTATAACTATAGCCTTCTTTCTGTACAACTTCTAGATAGATTTCGCTCCTTGTATTTTATCCCTGTTACCTTCAGAATTTCAAGAGTGTATCCCAGTCAACAACGTCAGAAGTTAATTCCAAATCTATAACTGCTATGAATGTGAAATTGGTTTTGGTCACTCCATATTCTGAGATTAATCATAGGGTCAGTATTGCCTCGCGTCTTCCGAAACTGATCCTCCCCGAGGTCAACTTCTACCAGGACATACAACCTCCACTAGGACCACAGAACGAGATGCCGCAGAGGCTATCACACTGGACTTGCATTCTGGAGGACGATGGTTCAAAACCGCATCATAACCGTCTACATTTAGGGCTATTTTAACTTCTCTAGATCGCTACAGGTAAATGCCGGGATCATTCCTAGGATAGAAGATGCCCGATTTTCTTTCCCGTTCTTAAAAAATAAAACTGAAAAAAGTAAACCTGGTTGCGCTCAGTCTATAATGACTTCGTTATCGGCGAGACATCTAATCATAAACTTTCTTCTTCCGCCAGGACCGTATCTAATATACAGGGTGGACCATTGATAGTGACCGGGCCAAATTTCTCACGAAATAAGCGTCAAACGAAAAAACTACAAAGAACGAAACTCGTCTAGCTTGAAGGGGGAAACCAGATGGCGCTCTGGTTGGCCCGCTAGATGGCGCTGCCATAGGTCAAACGGATCCCAACTGCGTTTTTTTTTACAATAGGAACCCCATTTTTATTACATATTCGTGTAGTACGTAAAGAAATATGAATGTTTTAGTTGGACCACTTTTTTCGCTTGTGTGATAGTTGGCGCTGTAATAGTCACAAACGTAAACGTACGTGGTATCACATAACATTCCGCCAGTGCGGATGGTATTTGCTTCGTGATACATTACCCGTGTTAAAGTGGACCGTTTACCATTTGCGGAAAAGGTCGATATCGTGCTGATGTATGGATATTGTGATCAAAATGCCCAACGGACGTGTGCTATGTATGCTGCTCGGTATCCCGGACGACATCATCCAAGTGTCCGGACCGTTCGCCGGATAGTTACGTTATTTAAGGAAACAGGAAGTGTTCAGCCACATGTGAAACGTCAACCACGACCTGCAACAAATGATGATGCCCAAGTAGGTGTTTTAGCTGCAGTCACGGCTAATCCGCACATCAGTAGCGGACAAATTGCGCGAGAGTCGGGATCTCAAAAATGTCGGTGTTGAGAATGCTAATCAACATAGATTGCACCCGTACTAAATTTCTATGCACCAGGAATTGCATGACGACGACTTTGAACGTCGTGTACAGTTCTGCCACTGGGAACAAGAGAAATTACGGGACGATGACAGATTATTTGCACGCGTTCTGTTAAACGACGAAGCGTCATTCACCAATACGATGGATGCGACAAGTGGAACATCAATTACCTTGTCGGGTTAATGTATGGTGCAGCATTATGGGAGGAAGGATAATTGGCCCCCTTTTTATCGATGGCAATCTAAATGGTGCAATGTATGCTGATTTCCTACGTAATGTTCTACCGGTGTTACTACAAGATGTTTCACTGCATGACAGAATGGCGATTTACTTCCAACATGATGGATGTCCGGCACAAAGCTCGCGTGCGGTTGAAACGGTATTGAATAGCAAATTTCATGACAGGTGGATTGGTCGTCGAAGCACCATACCATTGCCCGCACGTTCACCGGATCTGAGGTTCCCGAATTTCTTTCTGTGAGGAAAGTTGAAGGATGTGCTATCGTGATCCACCGACAACGCCTGACAACATGCGTCAGCGCATGTGCGAACATTACGGAAGGCGAAATACTCGTTGTCGAGAGGAATGTCGTTACACGTATTGCCAAATGCATTGAGGTTGACGGCCATCATTTTGAGCATTTATTGCATTAATGTCGCATTTGCAGGTAATCACGTTGTAACAGCATGCGTTCTCAGAAATGATAAGTTCACAAAGGTACATGTATCACATTCGAACAACCGAAATAAAACGGTCAAACGTACGTACGTTCTGTATTTTAATTTTAAAAAAAATCTACCTGTTACCAACTGTTCGTCTAAAATTG
Organism: Schistocerca piceifrons; assembly: GCF_021461385.2. Classification (NCBI taxonomy): domain Eukaryota; kingdom Metazoa; phylum Arthropoda; class Insecta; order Orthoptera; family Acrididae; genus Schistocerca; species Schistocerca piceifrons. Next base: position 329,805,783 of record NC_060144.1, read on the forward strand.
TGAGCCATATGTTTGTGACTATTACAGCGCCATCTATCAGAAAGTGAAAAAAGTGGTCCTATTAAAACATTCATATTTCTTTACGTACTCTACGAATATGTGATAAAAAATGGGGGTTCCTATTTTAAAAAACGCAGTTGATATCCGTTTGACCTATGGCAGCGCCATCTAGCGGGCCAACCATTGCGCTATCTGGTTTCCCCCTTCAAGCTTGACAAGTTTCGTTCTTTGTAGTTTTTTCGTTTGACGCTTATTTCGTGAGAGATTTGGCCCGGTCACTATGACTGGACCACCCTGTAGTCTGTGGTGTTCATACAAGGTTCACGTCGATGACAAAGAGATTACTCCATTAATGTCGGGGTTCCAGTCGGGATGTGGCTTTTGTAGCACGGAGTCATCATTGCAACTGCGAGCAGTGGACGGGTGGCGAGATGTTTTTGGCGCGGTAGCTGGCGGAATGCACGGAAGCCCCTGTTCGTAATCTGACCCCGGCGCCAGGCAACCCCGCGCCTCGCCGCGGCGCGCCGGCCCAGACGGGGCTCTCATCAGCAATAGGATTACCGGCTCAGCCGGCGACACCCCAGCAGCTCAGGGCGCACGCGCCGGCCGCCGCGCCGCATTCCGGCCGAGGCCGCTGCTTCCTCACAGCGCTCTCCGCCACAGCAGATTGGCGTCCCGAGCGACAGCAGTCCGTCTCATTTCACTCTTCCTCTGACGTGCCTCTTTCATCGTCTGAGTTTAAATTTAATACGGTGCTTCCCATTTACAAAGAAGCCAGTTTGCTAACAGGCGTGTACAGTACCACACCATCAGTTACATATGACGAGATTGAAAAGTAATACACTACTGGCCATTAAAATTGCTACACCAGGAAAAAATGTAGATGATAAACGGGTATTCATTGGACAAATATATTACACTAGAACTGACATCTGATTACATTTTCACGCAATTTGGGTGCATGGACCTGAGAAGTCAGTACCCAGAACAACCACCTCTGGCCGTAATAACGGCCTTGATACGCCTGGGCATTGAGTCAAACAGAGCTTGGATGGCGTGTACAGGTACAGCTGCCCATGCAGCTTCAACACGGAACCACAGTTCATCAAGAGTAGTGACTGTAGTATTGTGACGAGCCAGTTGCTCTGCCACCATTGACCAGACGTTTTCAGTTGGTGAGAGATCTGAAGAATGTGCTGGCCAGGGCAGCAGTCGAACATTTTCTGTATCTAGAAAGTCCCGTACAGGACCTGCAACATGCACTCGTGCACTATCCTGCTGAAATGTAGGGTTTCGCAGGGATCGAATGAAGGGCAGAGCCACGGGTCGCAACACATCTGAAATGTAACGTCCACTGTTCAAAGTGCCGTGAATGCGAACAAGAGGTGACCGACACGTGTAACCAATGGTACCCCATACCATCACGCCGGATGATACGCCAGTACGGCGATGACGAATATACGCTTCCAATGTGCGTTCACCGCGATGTCGCCAAACACGGATGCGACCATCATGATGCTGTAAACAGAACCTGGATTCATGCGAAAAAATTACGTTTTACCATTCGTGCACCCAGGTTCGTCGTTGAGTACACCATCGCAGGCTCTCCTGTCTGTGATGCAGCGTCAAGGGTAACCGCAGCCATAGTCTCCGAGCTGATAGTCCATGCTGCTGCAAACGTCGTCGAACTGTTCGTGCAGATGGTTGTTGTTTTGCAAACGTCCCCATCTGTTGACTCAGGGATCGAGGCGTAGCTGCACGATCCGTTACAGCCATGCGGATAAGATGCCTGTCATCTCGACTGCTAGTGATACGAGTCCGTTGGGATCCAGCACGGTGATTCAATATTCTGCTAACAGTCACTGGATCTCGACCAACGCGAGCAGCAATGTCGCGATACGATAAACCGCAATCGTGATAGGCTACAATCCGACCTTTATCAAAGTCGGAAACACTATGGTACGCATTTGTCCTCCTTACACGAGGCATCACAACAACGTTTGATCAGGCAACGCCGGTCAACTGCAGTTTGTGTATGAGAAATCGGTTGGAAACTTTCCTCATGTCAGCACGTTCTCGCCACCGGCGCCAACCTTGTGTGAATGCTCTGAAAAGCTAATCATTTGCGTATCACAGGATCTTCTTCCTGCCGGTTAAATTTCGAAATGTGGTGCTACAGAAGAATGCTGACGATTAGATGGGTAGATCACATAACTAATGAGGAGGTGTTGAATAGGATTGGGGAGAAGAGGAGTTTGTGGCACAACTTGACTAGAAGAAGGGATCGGTTGGAAGGACGTGTTCTGAGGCATCAAGGGATCACCAATTTAGTATTGGAGGGCAGCGTAGAGGGTAAAAATCGTAGAGGGAGACCAAGAGATGAATACGCCAATCAGATTCAGAAGGATGTAGGTTGCAGTAGGTACTGGGAGATGAAGAAGCTTGCACAGGATAGAGTAGCATGGAGAGCTGCAGCAAATCAGTCTCAGGACTGAAGACCACGACGACGACATCACAGGATCTTCTTCCTGCCGGTTAAATTTCGCGTCTGTAGCACGTCATCTTTGTGGTGTAGCAATTTTAATGGCCAGTAGTGTAATACTAGTTGTTTATAGAAGAATGGGAGGACTAGTAGAAGTCCATCTCGGAGAAGATCCGTTTCGGTTGTGTAAAAATTTATTAGGTTGGTGCATAAGTGCCACGTTTTATTTGTAGTTCACTGTTGTTACTTGAGTTCGCATACTGTCTGTGGTGTCACCGCCAGACACCACACTTGCTAGGTGGTAGCCTTTTTTATCGGCCGCGGTCCATTAGTACATGTCGGACCCGCGTGTCGCCACTGTCAGTGATAGCAGACCGAGCGCCACAAGGCAGGTCTAGAGAGACGTACTGGCACTCGCCCCAGTTGTACGGACGACTTGCTAGCGAGTACACTGACGAAGCCTTTCTCATTTGCAGAGAATATAGTTAGAATAGCCTTCAGCTAAGTCAATGGCTACGACCTAGCAAGGCGCCATTAACAGTTTATAGTTTTGAACGTACCGTCCAGAACGATGTATTCAAATGATGGATTAAAGTTAAGTATTCCAGCAGCTACGTACTTTTCTTTATAGCATTCATTACGTATCCTGTTTCAGACCTCACACCAGCCTGCTTGAGTTTAACGCGTGCATTTCGGCCTTCTCTAGCAATACAACACTGTCATTTCGTTATTTTGAGATAGCGAGTGGAGCTGTGGACGCTAGCGAGTTCCTATTGGAGAAATTGGAACATTTCCGACATATTCTTCTGATTGAGCTTCCTTGAGGTGTCACAGCAAAATGGTTAAAATGGCTCTGAGCACTATGGGACTTAACTTCTGTGGTCATCAGTCCCCTAGAACTTAGAACTACTTAAACCTAAGTAACCGAAGGACATCACACACATCCATGCCCGAGGCAGGATTCGAACCTGCGACCGCAGCGGTCGCGCGGTTCCAGACTGTAGCGCCTAGAACCACTCGGCCACCCCGGCCAGCTAAGTAGTTCCAAATTTAATTTGTAAACACGGGAAAACGTCAACAGGACGTGGCCGGAGATGTAACGCTCACAAGCGTTCTTGGCCAGTTGTAATCGTCTGGAGTTTTCGGCATTATGCGTATGGAGAAGTAATACTTGAGGAAAAGGGCGGAAAGCGCTAGTGAGTGAGTGGGCAGCGACGGCCACGAGCCGGCAGCCCAGCAGCTGTGGGTGAGCCGGCCGTGCTGGGAGCGCGCTGCTGGCGCGCCGACCGCACTGTTGAACTTCCGCTCGGCTACTCGCGAAGAATACCGCCGTAATGGCTGCCACGGGCCGGGCTAGGGGGCGCGACTTGCATCTGGCAGCTTTTGTATCTTGCGGCCCTCATTTCCCAGCCGGCGGCGTGCATGCGCGCACACTTTAAATTATTTCGCACAAAGAAGCGGCGTCGGCGTCGCCGTCTCGCCGCTGCCTCGCAGCTGGCGCCGCAACATTTAATTTGCGGTGCTGGCTGCGGCGCTAATCTGCGAGCGCCTATCCTCTCCTCTCCTATCCTATCCCGGGCTGCCGTGTTCCGCGCGGCTGCCCGTCTGGACGGCGAGTCACTCACCGTGCGCGCTCCTTCCGTCTGCTGGCGGCCTCGTCTTTACGAGCCCGCGTCGCAAATCTCCTCAGACGCGGTACGCCCGGCAGACCTGCCGTTTCACGGCTCATGAAGCACGCTCTGGTTCCGCCTCGAGTACGCACGCTAGGCGCAGTGGCTCATGCACCAACACGGGCAGAGATAATTTCGGGTTTGCCCCAAGCATGTCGTCGTCTAGTCCACAGGAGCAACGTCCTCCGTGACGTAGCAGGAGGTTGCAGAGCCACAAATGCAGGATGACCGGCCGAGGATCGACGAATATAGCAGGGACTGACAGTTTACGCTGAACATAAGTGTAACGAATAAGTTTCTTTCACTTTCCTCTATATTCAGAAAAAAATGGTCCTTTGGCTGAAGGTTTCGGTTAGCGATGACATCCTCAGATCTGCAGCAGAACATGGGAAAAACCAAATACAGCTACCAGAGAGTCTACACCTTAAAATAACTAAACATCCCATGATGAAAACTTTTACTTTCACCTGCGAGGAAAACATACTCTTGAAATACACTGAAGGAAAAAAATCGCAACACCAAGAGGCATTTGTGCGACATAAACGAAAGTTGGTAGGCGTGTTTAGAAATCTGAAAGATGATGTCTATTCTAATTTCGCGCCGGTCGCATAAAGGCGATGCTAGTAGTGCCACTGAAATGAAATGATCGTACGGCATAGTTGGCCGGGAAACCCTATGCGGGGTGTTGGCCGCCGGAATTGCACTTCGGCGACTTGCGAGTCAATGGTGATGAGAGACACACAGCACCCAGACATCACGAGGCAGAGAAAATCCCTGACCCCGCCGGGAATCGAACCCGGCATCCCGTGCGCGGGAAGCTAGAACGCTACCGCAAGACCACGAGCTGCGGACTAGCAGCGCTACTGTGAGTGTGCTAATCAGGTTTGCTTCATATACATGCCGTAACGGTCGTGAGCGTTAGTTACCTTTGACATCGGGCGTGCTGAGCTGATGTTAGTCAACACGGCCTTTAGGGCGGCAAAGACGCCATTATCAACAAATGGTTCAAATGGCTCTACGCAGTATGGAACTTAACATCTGAGTCCCCTAGACTTAGAACTACTTAAACCTAACTAATCTAAAGACATCACACACATCCATGCCCGAGGCGAGGTTCGAACCTGCGACCGTAGCAGCAGCGCGGTTCCGGACTGAAGCGCCGAGAACCGCTCGGCCACAGCGGCCGCCTACATACTGATGAACCAAAACATTATGACCACTGCCCACCGAAAGGTTGAATGCCTAAATATGGTGTTGCGGGCACGTGACGCAGTAAGGAAAGAATGTAAACGGAAGAGAGATCAATCTTCAGTCATTATAGCGAAGATACGGGCCGCAAATGTGGAAATCCACTGATATAAGTGGTTTTGACAAAGGGCACATTGTTGTGGCTCTGCAGCTGGAAACGAGAATCTCTGAAACGGCGAAGCTGGTCGAGTGTTTTCGTACTACTGTCGTGAGGATTTATAAAAAGTGGTTGAAGGATGGTGGGATAACGCGTAAACCGTATGGTACTGGACGTCGACCATTCATTACAAATCCAGGATAGGCAGCGGCTTGTTGCAGAGCCGATAACGGAGTACAGTGTTGGTGCACGCATAAGTGTTACAGAGCACACCGTTCAAAGTCCAAAGCTGAACATGGAGCTCCAATCACACGACCTGTGTTGACCCAACGACATCGGTTGCAGACCACCTGCATCGCTTCTTGGCTGAAGTCTTCTCACACTGCAATGACATCTTCCAGCTGGATAACTCCCCGCGACACAAGACCAGAATCGTGCTGCAGTGGTCTGATGAGCATGACAGTGAACTCACATCGATGTCTCAGCCAACAAATGCCTCTGATCTGTACCCATTGGAACACATATCGGACGCCGGCTGCGTGCCCACAAACCATTGTCGCATAATTTGCAGGAATTTAGTTACCTGTGAGTAGAAATCTGGTGCAACATACTTCTGGAAACCTGTCAAGGACTTGAAGAATCCATGCCAAGCAGAACCGCTGCTGTACTGTGCTCGAAAATTGGACCAACATTTTGTTAAACAGGTGATCATAATGTTTTGGTTCGTCAGTGTATTTAAAAACTAAACTGTGTACGAATAGCCCTTGGAGGTCCAAAGGTATCGACCGCTGTGTCATCCTCGGCTCAGAGGTGACGCTGGATGCGGATGTGGTCATCACACTGCTCTCCCGGCCGTTGTCAGTTTTCGTGACCGGGACCGCTACTTCCCAATCAAGCGGCTCCTCAGTTGGCCTCATAAGGGCTAAGTGCACCCCGCTTGCCAACAGCGCTCGGCAGACCGGACGGTCACCCATCCAAGTGTTAGCCAAGCCCGACAGCGCTTAACTTCGCGGTGATCTGACGGGAATCGATGTTACCATTATGGCAAGGCCGTTGGCTTCGGTGTATTTAAGAGTTGCGTAATATATCTATTTGGAAGATATTGTTATTCTTAAGTTGCAGAATTTTTGGTTAGTAAAATTTCATATATATATATATATATATATATATATATATATATATATATTAACGAGTTACATATTGTGTGGACTTTTAAGCCATACTTCGTCAGTTGTGCGCACTACTATACCTTGAAGTAGAAGGTCTTTTTACCATTCAGGACATGATATACAATAGTGAACCGAGTTTCTTTAATTTCTACACTATTTTTCCTCTCTCAAAAATAGAAATTTGTGTTAGTTTTCAATAGGTCCATTTTCAAAATGATTTGAACTAGTAATACCTCATCTTAATTTGATTGATTCACAAATTGATTTACGAATAATGTAACATAGAGACAATTAAATACAATATTGGTAAGATTTTCTCGTTCGCAGAACTTTTAAATTTCAGTAGAGTATGTTTTCCTAGGTACATGACACTGTTGTACGTTGGAACATTTTTTTCACATCTGGAAAAACCTCACTTTCCCGGAGTAATTTTCATAATTTCAAGAAAAGACTGGAGAGTACAAAAAGTGAATGATCTCATTTAACGATAGAATAAAAATATTGCTGAACCTATATTACAGGATGGCTAGAGATTGCAGTCCGAAAAGTGTTCCAAAGTACAGAACTCTGCCCTGATACAGCAGTAACCATCCGGAGCGACATAAAGTGGCATTTACACGTAAAATATATAATGGGAAAAGTGTACTCCAAACTAAGATTCATTTGGAGAGCCTTAAGGAAATGTAATTCAGCCTCGAAAGAAGAGGTTTACAAAACACTCATCCCACCGTTTGTTGAGTACTCTTCATGAATCTGGCACCCTTACCAAGTAGGAGCAATAGAAGAGATAGAGAAGATGTAATGAAGAATGGCGCGTTGCGTCACGGAATCGTTTACTCGGCAAGAGAGCGTTACGGAGGTGCTCAAGAAACTTCGGTGACAGAAGCTGCAAGAGAGATGTTGTGCATCTCGGAGAGTTTACTGTAGCAATTTCGACAGCGTACGTTCGAAGAAGAATTGGGCAACATATTACTTCCTCTCACATATTTCTCGCTCAAGACCACAACGAGAAAATCTGTGAATTAAAATGTCATACGGAGCCTTACCGACAGTGATTCTTCCCACTCGCCATTCGCTAGGGGAGCAGGAAACGGCGCAAACGTTAGTAGTGCAGTTAGTACCCTCCGCCGCAAACGGTAAAGTAGTTTGTTGAGTACAGATGTGCATGTAGACAGCGACTCAACGTTTGAATGGGTCATTACAGTAACATGAGAGGCGAATGAGAAACTCTGAAACAGAAGGGAAGATAACTCACGAGGGGACGCTATGGACTGGCTTTTTCGATTTTCTACGTACCTACAGAATTTGAAGATTAGTGCCAGGACATCAGTTCCCTTTGAAGATATGATGATTTTTTGGCGCTGTGAATCGTAAAACATTTCGATCATTTTAACACACCTGCTGGGAGCTTTAAAAAAATGTGCGTAGCATGTAAGCCTTGTATTTGCGAAGTAGATGGCTGAATTCTTGTTACTGATAACTTTTTTTAAACTTTTATTTGAATTCTACAGGTTGCGAAAAATAAACCTAGACGGGGAAGTATTCCTTGTACCTTAAGACAAGCAACCCAACTTACATGTCATCTCCAATGGGGCGGAATATATAAGCTGGGTTGCCTGTTTTAATATTTATGAAATATTTTCTGGGACACTTATTTTGCGCACACTGTATATATATTATCAAACGGAAATTTGAAATATTAATTCAACCAATTATTTAATAATAAAAACATAAATTTTTACTTACTAATCACATGAAAGTAAATTAAAATTTGATACAGAATTGCGAAATAACTTATCGAAAACCGAAAAAATTGTGTACATCAATAACACTATTCAATTTCTTGACATAAAAAGCGCTTTATTTTCTGTTTCTTGTATGTTATTTTTTCAACAAGTTTTAACTTGCAACAAATAGTTCTAATTTGCAGTAAATACTCGCGCAATTAGTAAAAATAAAAAGACTTCTTTGTTAAAAAATTATGGCTTAGTATTTTTAATTAACATTTTCATTTGATAATGAATATAGAATTCAAATAATAGTAAAAACTTTAAATGAAAAGTACAACACTGTGTTTATTCTACACGATTTGTTTATTTAATTACACTGTTTTCGGCTTACAAGACCATCATCAGACGTTAAGGGACAAAAAGTCGTCAAAGAAGTTATAATATTTGTAAACAGTATTGGAAAAATATTACTCATATAATGTGATGCACGAACGCAGGGTGTCACCTTTGTTAGTGCAGTGCTCGCGCAATTAAAACGTTAAAAGTCTCTTTGTTAGAATAATCTGTTATGGACTTCATGTCACTAGAGATGACACACTAGTTCAGACAGACAAGAATGTTACGAGATCTTCGTGTAAATTAGAGGATGACACGTTGTCAGGATGTAGGAGAGAAGATGAGAGTTATTTATTCTACTTTTCATCCACCCAAGCATCCTTAAATATGCTCTTTTAACCCTTCAATTGAAAATGTGGTTGCTAAGGAACACTGATATCCAATAGGCACTGTACGAGCACTAAGAGTCTTTACAACGCATTTTACTTGTAAGGATTACCTGAGCGGATGGTGACAGTTATCGTATTACACAAGCTGGAGCCCTTACCAACTTTAACAAGCATCACATATCGTTTCTAACCATTTCGGTAAAAACTAGAGATGTGCTTGCGTATAGCAAAGCATACTGTCGTTACGGAAGTAGATGTTGCAAGGACAGTAATCCTTCGCTACACGAACGAGGCTGTGATTGTGCAGACTGTTTTGGGAGACAGTTCCCCTCCCCCCTCTCCCCCCGCCCCCTGGAGCCTCAGCGCCATAGCTGCAAACTGCCCTCCATGTTCTTCCACGCACCACTCACATACTAACAAGTCCCCATTAAGAATAATCCGGGACCGCGACTCGCTATACCAGTTTGTACCGCTCGCTGTAGGAAGGCGGTAATTCTCGGCAGGCGGTATTAACCAATCAGGGACCGCAGCCGCCGACAGCTGCTGAGGTTACTTCAGGTAGCGGCTTATGTGCTGCCTCCACCTCTAGAACGTGCTTGTGTGCCATCGCTGTGTATTCCAGATAGACCGTCTATTAGATATATCCAGACTGTTAAGAAGCATTTCCATTTATACATAAGTATAAACTTGTACGATTGTACTTTGGTTAGAAACATATTTCGCAGCTTCAAACGTGACTGTATTCAATACACTGTAGGTATGAATTAAAAAACTTCAGTCACAATTTTTCGTGTTTTATTAAGTGCACGATGCATTTCGGTCCCTGTGGGTCCATCATCTTGAATTATGTGGTAAGTTATACTGCTCATCTTTTCCACTATTTTCTTTGGAACTGTTATTAATCAGCCGAGCACCTTCTCAGTTGACCTCAGGGGCTGCGTGCATCCCAGTACCAGTCCACACACTAAGGCAAACTCCGTGACGGTACCGAGAATCAAACGCGGGTCCTCCGCATGGCAGTCAGGACCGCTCAGCGGACGTAAAGTGGAATACTGTGCGGTAGTTCGTTTTCTGCATTTGATGAGGAACAACGCTGCAAGCATCCATGCTGACCTGGCAACACTACACCCTCTAAATGACAATGTGGTTAGGTAGCGCGGACGCTTCCTTTGTAGTCAAACGAGTCTGATTGTCGAAGAACGAAGTGGCAGATCATCTCTCTATGAAGATCCGAGAATCGCATGAGGAGGCGCTGGTGCTCAAAGACTAGTGTATCCAATCGAGGCGATAGTGGAAGATGTGGAAAGCTGCCATGAGTTATTTTTCAAAATCTTATCCGACATTTTGAATATGACAAATGTCGCCGCCCGCTGGATTCAGCGACCATAACCATTTAAAATGTTCTCCGAAACGACGCAGCAATGAAAATGTTGCGACTGCATTGGGCCAGTCTAAATGGCTTCTTTAGCTGCCTAATCATCAACGACGAGTGATGGGTGTATCACTACGACCCGATACAAAGGAGCAGTGTGTGTTAGATCATCAAAGTCGATGTTTTAATTATTGAAACTGATTGCCAGTTTCAGATTTGGGCCATCATGAGAAGTAATGAATACAGCAGTATAGTTAATGACTATGACCCTACACGATGTTGATGTAATCATTAGGTCTGACGATGCCTGCAAAGCCGAAACAGGTAATCAGTTTTGATAAAGTCGCATGCGACCAAGACATTGACTTTTATAACCAAATAGATTTCTGTCCGTGGCTTCTGCAGTGTATGTGTATGTCTTACTCATGCACTCATCTCCTCGACGTCCTCTGCCCCCCCCCCTTTCTTTCTACTCATCTGCTCCTCTCCCTCTCTTTGTTCATCGTCTCCTGCCCACTCTCTCTGTTCATCTTCTCGTCCCCCCTTTCTCTGTCCATCCCGTCGTCTTCTCTCTCTGTCCTCATTTCTTCCCTCCGGCTCTCACTATCCATCTTCTCCTTCTCTCTGCCTATCCCTGTTCCGTCCACACGTATACCATCTGGAACGCATCCCAATACTACCCTCATCTCCACCACTCCCCTATCGCAGCTACATGGTTTTTACACCCGCAGTACTCCTTTCCACACAATAAGTAGTTGGTGTACCAGGTCTGATTAAAAGGAAGGTCAGCGTTGGCCGTAATATTGATGTTTTATTCATAGCAGAATCGATTTTCGACCACATGGTGATCATCTTCAGTGCTGTACAAATTAAACTCAGACACTGGTATCAAGTTATAACTCAACTTGAGTTATTGTGATCGCTTCTCAGTTTTGGTTATTGATAACTTGATACCAGTGCCTGAGTTTAATTTGTACAGCACTGAAGATGCTCACCATGTGATCGAGTTATTGTGATCGCTTCTCTGTTTTGGTTATTGCTAACTTGATACCGTTGTCTGAGTTTAATTTATACAGCAATGAAGATGATCACCATGTGATCGAAAATCGATTCTATCAATAAAACATCAATATTACGGCCAACGCTGACCTTCCTTTTAATTTAACATATAGGGTCGTTGTGCACACAGCACTCCATGGAGTCGCCAATCAGTACCAAGTTTGGTTGAAATCTATCCAGTGGGCTAGGGAAGATACGGAATCTGTATATAATGCTTGTAATATGCTAGGTTTCAGTAGAAAGGTGAAAGATTTCTCCCGTAGGTCGCAACAGCCTCACTTCACGAACACGTCGAATCACAACCACCGGAAAAAGGTAAGTCCCAACCATCATGGGCAGTGGTGTTGTGCTAACAGGTTATGCTCATACAGGACAAACAGTCACAGGAGCATACTATCGAATTATGAATCTACCCTTGTGTTCTCTTGACATGGCAGCCATTTCCAGAATGATGACAAAGTTATTTTCGGGATGGAATGTGTCCTGAATTGCTAAAATGTAGACATCTAAAACCAAAGTCTCCACCGAGCGAGGTGGCGCAGTGGTTAGCACACTGGACTCGCATTCGGGAGGACGACGGTTCAATCCTGCGTCCGGCCATCCTGATTTAGGTTTCCCGTGATTTCCGTAAATCGCTCCAGGTAAATGCCGGGATGGTTCCTTTGAAAGGGCACGGCCGGCTTCCTTCCCCGCCCTTCCCTAATCCGATGAGACCGATGACCTCGCAGGTTGGCCTCTTCCCCCAGACAACCCAACCCAACCCAATATTCTCCCCCCAAGCCATCCACTGTTGGGAAAAGTGTATCGCATTGAAGGATGAATATACAGTAGAAGACTTACAACATTACCAAGTTTCAGGGTTGCAGATTTTTTCGCAGTTATAGTTACGCCTTTATGATTGTTCCTCGTAGACATGGAATGTTTGCCGCTACATTTCAGCACCGTATCATAATCGTAAGACTAATGATACGGTAGTTAACACAAATCGATCTTCGCTGTCGAGCAGTGTTCCAGCAGTTATTGTCAATAAAACTCTCCGCCACTCGCCTAACGATGTACGTCCCAAATGAATTATTGGAGTTCACTGTTCCTCCCGACTGCCGCACAACCCCGGAAACGGCTCGGCGCGCTGTGATGTTTCCAGAGACGCTGGGAGGACTGCAGACGACGGCGGACTGCTGAGTAGCAGAGGCGGCGGGCCCAGGTCGCAGCCAGCTGCCCCCCCCCCCCCCCCCCCCCCGTTTCTCCTATCCGGCAGGGCGTCGCAATTTGCCCGCCGCGGCCGGAGCACTCGAGTAATCCTGTTAAGGCGGCTCGCCGCGCCGGCTCGCTTTCATTGTTGGCGCGCAGGCAGGACCTCAATGGCCACTTTCAAGTTGTCCCTTTCTGCTTTCGGGGGAAACTACCCCGAGCATCTGTCCCGGATTATTGGCCGCGGCCGCGGACGCTGCCGGCTCCTCGAGTTGCCGCGCACGCTTTTCATCTCCGGCAATTGTAATGTCAGCCGGGCGCGCCTCTCGCTGCAAACAAGCCGTCCGCAGGTCTGAGAGCGGGCCAAGAGGCGGACCGCTCCTCCTGACCTCTCGTGCGGCCCACGTAAAGAGGAGCCGCTGCTTCACAGCTCGGGCCTCGGATTACCGTCGCATTTTCCCGAGAGCCACTGGCAGGACCGTCTTCTCATTACGTACTTCTTTCCTGCCACTCCTTCTTCGCAGACTTCCTCGACATGATCGAACGATCACGGGATACGTAATCAAAGCACTTCGTAGCTTTAGATTTAAGGTATTATCGGTGAGAGAAATGAAGGAGCAACGACAGTGGCGGGGGAAGTGATCTTTCTCGGAAGAACGCCACAACAGCCATACAGAAACACAAACAAATAATTCCCCGTCTGGCAGTGTGTTGTCCCGAGGGATGATTGACGTAATGCGGAACAGACCAACAGATGTCACCAGAGGCGGACCCGCCAGTATGAAAGGAGACGAGTAGTGTCATGCTGTCACTAGAGAAACAGTAAGTCAAGGGGGCTCAGTGACTTCGATCGTGGACTAGTCAATGGATATTAATTGAGTAACAAATCCATCAGCGACATTTCAACCTTCAGAAGCTGCCCAAATCGACAAATGGTGATGTGACTGAACTGCAAACAAACAAACACCCCAAACCCAGCCCAGGCAGACCTCACGTACAGACGGACGGGGACCGTCCAGTATACCGAACGGTAGTTGTAATAAATATGAAATCAGCGGAAGGAATGCTACCAGCCGTCTACCTAACAAATTGTGTCTTCTTCTTTCTTTCTTTCTTTCTTTCTTTATCGTCGCCTTGTCCCACGTCACGTAGGGTCGGCGTTGCTCTTCTGGATCCTTCTCCTCCATAGTTCTCTATCCACTGCCTCTTCCTTCTTCCGTCCTTTCTCCCTTAGGTCCCCGGATATCTTATCCTTCCACCTCATCTTCCGTCGTCCTCTCCTTCTCGCTCCTTCAATCTTTATATCTTCAACTCTGTTTCCGATATACTCTTCCCCTTTTCTCTGTAAGTGTCCGTACCACCTTAGTCCCCATGGGTCCCACTTTCACAGCTCGTCTAACAAATTCATTTCTAATTCTGTCCTTCGTTGTTACCCCACACATCCACCTCAGCATCCACATTTCCGCCACTTCCATCTTCCTTCCCTGGGCTACTAACAAACTGTGTGTAGGCTGGTAAAAGCAATGGGACACAACGATGAAGCAGATCCACATAAGTCACGCATTTCTGTAGTCAATGTAAACGACACTTTTGACAGCGTGAATATTGATCGCCAACACCGGAGTACAAAAAAATGGTTCAAATGGCTCTGAGCACTATGGGACTCAACAGCTGCGGTCATAAGTCCCCTAGAACTTAGAACTACTTAAACCTAACTAACCTAAGGACAGCACACAACACCCAGCCATCACGAGGCAGAGAAAATCCCTGACCCCGCCGGGAATCGAACCCGGGAACCCGGGCGTGGGAAGCGAGAACGCTACCGCACGACCACGAGATGCGGGCACACCGGAGTACAGAGGAGGTGGCGTTACCATACGGAGATTTCTTTTCGTGGTCAGGGTATGATGCTGTAATTGTGCTTAAGAAAACGCTAAATGCGGAAGAATATGTACTCATTTTGTAGCATTGTGTACTGAGTACAGTAGAGGAACCGTTCGGAGACGATGATTGTATCAGTGGACAATGCTCCCTGTCATAAACCAACATCTATGAGACAATAGTTTGTGGGCAATAATATTCCTGCAGTCGTCTGGCCTGCTGAGGGGCCCAATCTGAACCCAACAAAACCGTCTGGCATGATTTAGAACGTCGACTTTGCCCGAGGCCCCAGCGTCCAACATGACTACTCTGACTTCGGCTGCTGGGGAAGAATGGGCTCCCATTCGCCCATATACGTTCACATACCTTACTGAAAGTGTCTCAGTAGAGTTCAAGCCGTCAAAAAGACTGACGAGCCAAAACATTATGACCAACTGCTTCATAATTTGTTGATCCATCTTTGTATCGCAACACGTCACCGATTCTACGAAGCATGCATTCGACAGAATGAGATTTTCACTCTGCAGCGGAGTGTGCGCTGATATGAAACTTCCTGGAAGATTAATACTCTGTGCCGGACCGAGACTCGAACTCGGGACCTCTGCCTTTCGCGGGCAAGTGCTCTACCGACTGAGCTACCCAAGCACGACTCACGCCCCGTTCTCACAGCTTTACTTCTGCCAGTACCTCGTCTCCTACCTTCCAAACTTTACAGAAGCTCTCCTGCGAGGTACTGGCAAAAGTAAAGCTGTGAGGACGGGGCGTGAGTAGTGCTTGGGTAGCTCAGTCGGTAGAGCACTTGCCCGCGAAAGGCAAAGGTCCCGAGTTCGAGTCTCGGTCCGGCACGCAGTTTTAATCTGCCAGGAAGTTTCATGCATTCGACACTTTGTTGGTAAGTTTGTGAAGATATTCTGCACCAGATGTCCATGAAAAGGTCATGTAATATCCTTAAATAGCGGGCCGCTGGTTTGTGTACGCAGTGATGGCGCCTGGTACCGACACAAATAGACTCCATTGGATTCACATCAAGCGAATTTTGTGAACAAGGCATCATCGTGAGTACACTATCATGCTCCTCAGATCACTGTCGCACGGTTCTGGCTCCGAGAGAAGGATAACTATCCCGCCGGAGGTTGACATCACCGGCCGGCAGATGTGGCCGAGCGGTTCTAGGCGCTTCAGTCTGGAACCGCGCGACCGCTACGGTCGCAGGTTCGAATCCTGCCTCCGGCATGGATGTGTGTGATGTCCTTACGTTAGTTAGGTTTAATTAGTTCTAAGTTTTAGGGGACTGATGACCTCAGATGTTAAGTCCCATAGTGCTCAGAGCCTTTTGAACCATTTGACGACATCACCGGCGGGGAAGACAAGAAGCCTGAAGTGGTGTAGGTGTTCCACAGCTGTCAGCATGTCTCCCATTACCACCAAAGGTCCCATGCGAGCGCAGCTGAATGTTTCCCATAGCGCAATACTGCTCACACCAGCCTGCATCCCTGGTGTGGTGCACATTTCGAAGCGCCGTTCGTGCGAATGACGGCTACTGTGGAGACGACCATCGACCTGATGCAGCAAAAACGTGATTCATCTAACGAGGTGAGACGTTTTCATTGATCCTCGGTCCAGTCTCGACGATCCCGTGGCCACTGCAATCGTAACTGGCGATTTCTTTGGGCCAACATGTGAACACGTAGGGGTTGTCTGCTGCGGAGCCCCATTTTCAACATTGTACGACGAGCGGTGTGCTCTCAAACACTTATGCGTGCACCAGCCTTGTGCTCTTTCGGTAGAGATGCCCTAGATCGTCACCTATCCTGCTTCACAGAGCAGGTAAGCCTCCAAACTCCACGTTCTGTTAGAGTCGTCGACGTCCAACCTCTTATCGCCCAATAGTAGTATCACTGTCGTTCTGTCACTTTCCATAGACGCTCACCACGATAGCACGTGAACATTTGCCCACCTACGCCGTTTCGAGATACCCGTTCACAGGCACTGGGTAATAATAATATTACTTTTGTCAAAGTCGCTTATGTCAGTAGATTTCCCCATTCACTGCCCATGTCGTCGCTAGAATCATTCCCTATCCGTCTTTGATCCGCTTGTACATTTTCCTTACCCCACGTCCCCACCAGGCGACATCCAACCTTGCGGTGGGCAGCAGTCATAACGTTTTGGTTGATCATTACTGATTGTAATGTCCACTGACATGTATTCGGATACTTTTGATCAGATAGCCTAATTTAATTAGGGTGGCCTCATGCAGCTGCCGCGTTCCGTACGTTTTTGGATTATACAATATCAAAACATAAAAGAAATAATTACGTGTTTTGTCTCATCAACCTGAACTAATTTCGCATTCCTCTAACAAAAAAATGGCTCTGAGCACTATGGGACTTAACATCTGTGGTCATCAGTCCCCTAGAACTGAGAACTACTTAAACCTAACTAACCTAAGGACATCACACACATCCATGCCCGAGACAGGATTCGAACCTGCGACCGTAGCAGTCCCGCGGTTCCGGACTGAGCGCCTAGAACCGCTAGACCACCGCGGCCGGCATTTCCTCTAACAGTTAGGACGCACTAGGTTAGCTTCGAGGGTAGAGAAAACGGCATTCCGTAAAACGAATACTAAGGGCGTTTAGCTAAGGTCTTATGCTAAAAGATTTGTACAAATGCCCGAACGCGAAATACTGCACAGCGTGGTGAAAACCAGGGCCCTCCTATTCACGGGATGTTGAAGGTGAGGGAAGAGGAGGAGGAGGAGGTCAATACATTTGCCAACGAGTCTAGAAATCTTGTTCTGGAATACAACTTAACCTATGCGAACAGTAGTAAATAATGTGGTTAATATGATTAGGTAATATATCAGTGGCACACACATATACGTTCAACATTATTTTAGCAATGTTCTCGTACTGATATTCTGCAGATACAAACACGCCTCAAAATCAAAACGAAAAACCTAAACAACTGAAGAATTATTGTGAAATGAAGCTGATGATTTATGATTTACGCCGCAATCATGCCAGTCACGTTGAATAATGTGATCCTGCAAATGCACTTCACTTTAACGGAGCCAGCTATAAAATCCAAAGAGAATAACGTACAACCGTGATGTTAATAATTAAATAGTGATATGCTAGTTCTTAACGAGACACGTATTCGTTTCATTTCTTTACAATACATTTGTGTATCGCAACATACCGATGTACAAAGCAAAGAGATCTCCCGCAGCTACAGATTACAAACCGCGCACTTTGGAACATGTTACCAATGGCTTTCACAAACGTCTTACTCCACTGTACGGTACTTCGAGCTCGGGCATTAAGCAGCTACGGTGGGTAATAGAGAGTGACAAGTCGGTGCGCGCGTATGTTTAAAAACTATACCTTCAGGAGGTCACACCTGTGTGCTGTCAGAATTACGCCCAAATTTTCGCTCAGGGTCGATTGCTGGGGTTGATGTCTTTCAAGTGCTCTTTTTTCACCCTAAAATATGAGGTCAAGTTGGAGAGTCGATTCTCTTCTGTCAGGTAGCTCCTTAAATGGCATCCCGCAGCTGTGTGGACTGCATTCCTGTCCTTACACTAAGGAATTATCCTTGGAAGTTCCGTGAATCGAACCCACGTGCTCCACATGGTAGTCAAACGCGCTGATCACACAGCTGCGGAGGTGGACTTTGTTAGAAATAATCGAAAAAACACCTAACTTCTGTGGACACAAAATGTCGTGGAGTTAGAGAACGTCACCTCAGGAACATCGTTTTCTTAAAAAAAAATCCAATTAGTAACTTCACCCTAAGATAATCGGAAAGTAACCAGTTCCGTCACGAGAAATAGCATTCTTGTCTTAGCCTTTCACTCCGTTGTTTTCCCGCTGAATTAGGTTCGTCTTCACACTGGTTCGTCGCTAACGCCTCTCGCTTTGCTATATCGTTTACCGAGAACGCGGAAAGGTGAAAGGCCTTCACGACGTCTTCTTCGGCGGCAGACTCCCTTCTGAATGTACGCCATTCAGGCCAGAGCAAAGACCGCGCCGGGTTTGCAGTGCAGCGAAGAACGGTTCGCCTGCGGAATGCTTTGCTCATTCGGCGTCGCATCTTGTGCTCAGCAAACCGCGCCCGCCTTCCTTAGACATCCGTTTGATCAAGTTGGACCCGCCGACGCGGAAGACTCGAGCTGAGATGCCTCGAGAACATCCGTTTCCGTTAAAAACTCTCGTTTGGGTATGTCGGGAGACTCAAATAATTAGATGCTGAGCGGATCAAATAAACACTGCTACCTGCAAACCGCTCGCGCCGTTCGAGCATTCCATGAATTATTAGCTGCAATAGAGAGCGCCGTCTGGTGTCTTCGGTTAAGTTTCTGGGTACTACGTGTTTTCTTACTGAACATAGTGTGCAACTCAAAATGTGGAAGCCAGATCACTGTTCCACCACTATCCTGAGCTATAAAAATATGAAAGAACAATGTCTTCACTTCAGATACCGTCAACTTGAGATTGAGAAAATTTATTGAGACTTTTGACTTTCTGACATTCCTTCGTACAGATACTACCACCTTATAGATGGCAGGAAAGTCGTCTTCTTTACGGAGGAGACGGGAAGAGAAAACCTTTAATGTCTGGATTGAGAAATAGAGCGCAGTGTGGTTGAGAATGGAAAAGAAAAATTACTACAGACTTATTTTCAGAGTGAACGGTTCAGAATGGGGTAGAAATGAAAGAACTATTTCTCTTGACCGCTGTTTCTATTCCAAAAACGGCCGAGCGTTTCTAGGCGCTTCAGTCCGGAACCGCGCTGCTGCTACGGTTGCACGTTCCAACCCTGCCTCGGGCATGGATGTTTGTGATGTCCTTAGGTTAGTTAAGTTTAAGTAGTTCTAAGTCTAGGGGACTGACGACCTCAGCTGTTAAGTCCCATAGTGCTTGGAGCGATTTGTTCCAAAGAAAACTCCACAATACTCTATGTCTGACCAAGTTCATTCTACATTACACTGGTAAAACTGAAAATAAGTCACTCATCAGAAAAGAACATCATGACTGTTGGTGATGTTATTGTGAACTGAAGAAAACCTAGTTTTTCACGTATCTCATGAAGTACTGTATATCTTGTGAAGTATGTGTCGTACAGTGTTGTAATTTTGCAGGTACGTTTAGTGGTATATGTGGTTATTGTCTGCAAATTGTGTTCCGAATAGAGTTAGTAGCAAAGAAGTAACAAATTAAAACGTGGCTGATGCTGAAGTCTTACTGCGTGAAAAGCGAAAATGTAGCAAGCGGCAAACGTTTTTCCCATCTCGGCGATAAGAAGTTTTGAAAATGTTTGAAATTATGTTTAAAGTTGCTAGGTGCCCTCATTTTGAAATACTGGATGAATATTGTCTGGTAACGTGCTCGCAGCGCTTTATGCTGCCACATGACATATGCATGGTATCTAACTTTAATAATTGTCTTACTGCATTAAGCCTTTAACGTAAGATTATATCAGCAGATTATGACAGCATTTTAAAATTTTGAATTCGGTAAATATTTATATGAAGCATTGAAAATAAAATTTTTGATGCCCCTGTAAGACGCTGTAAGTTAGGTAACCTGGTACTGGGATTGAACACCGTTTCAGCCGATTAGTAATATACACTGTCCGAAAAAGAATTAGTACAGCTTCCAGATGTTTCTAGTTCACTCAAGGTGTATTGTTAAAACAAAAGAGCATGTGGAGCACATGAAGTGATTACGTTTACAGATGAATAGCAAAAGCGGTTCTGGGGTACAAGATATCGACATACGCTGCATGTAGTTTAACCTCCACGGGGGGGGGATGCAGATGCTGACTCTGGCACCCAGTTGATCGTACAGATTACAGATGGCAAATACTTACCTGAGATACGTTGCTCCACGCCCGATCGACCTTCCCGCGTACCTCTGCAAGAAGTGTTGATTAACAACTAGCAAGACTCACTTTGTGTCCCGTCATATCCCACACGTGCTCGACTGGAGACATATCCGGAGATCGTGCTGGCTGGGGAAGTTGCAGAGGAAGTTGGGTTTCACAGGCAGTGTGCGGGCGAGCATTATCCTGTTGGAACGACACATCACCTTCCTGTCGCAAGTACGGGAAAAGAAAAAAATCTAATAACATTTTCCATGTATCGACCGCTGATTGGCGTCCCTTCCAGAAACACCGAAAGTGAACGAGAGTTGTAGATTATCGCACGCCAGACCATAAGGCCTGAGATGGGGCCGCCGGCCGGCGTGGCCAAGTGGTTCTAGGCGCTACAGTCTGTAACTGCACGACCACTACGGTCGCAGGTTCGAATCCTGCCTCGGGCATGGATGGTTGTTATGTATTTAGGTTAGTTAGGTTTAAGTAGTTCTAAGTTCTAGGGGACTGATGACCTCAGAAGTTAAGTCCCATAGTGCTCAGAGCCATTTGAGATGGGGCCATTGTGTCTTGGACGAACGCACTGTACGAGACAGCGCTCACCAAGTCTAAGTTTTAGGCACAAGCGACCACCACTAGGATGCAGACAGAATCCGCTTTCATCGCTGAAGACCTCGGCACGCCATTCCATCTTCCAAGTAATGCTCTGACGACACCAGTGGAGCCTTGCACGTCGATGCTGTGGCTGTGAGCGGACGAAGAGCCAGAGATGTGCGTTACTGTAGTCCCGTTGCTAATAATCGTTACCAACAACTCGTGTTTACACGTCTCGTAAGGTTTCTTACCTGTTTTTTGGTAGCGATAGGATCTGTCATTGCTGCCCATGCAATACGATGATCCTGGCAGGGGTCTGTGCAGAGTGATGGTCCAGAACCTCGTCTACGGGTGTGAAAATGTCCATATGACCACCGAAACCACTCGTTGCACAACTGACGCAGCATGTCCACCGTGTGTGACAGTTCTCCGAAAGGGCAATCCCGCTACTCTGAAGGCCACAATGTTACCCCTTCAACCTCACTCACTTGGCTCTAGTACGCAAGAGTGCATCTCCGTGACGTGGTTGCCTGCTTGCTTAACACGTTTGCCTTCTGGCCCTAAGAATTCCCTATGAAAGGGTAGACACAGATAGCGCTCTGGTAGTTCAAATGGCTCTGAGGACTACGGGACTCAACATCTGAGGTCATCAGTGCCCTAGAAGTTAGAACTACTTAAACCTAACTAACCTAAGGACATCACACACACCCATGCCCGAGGCAGGACCGTAGTGGTCACGCGGTTCCAGACCGAAGCGCCTAGAACCGCTCGGCCATACCAGCCGGCCGCTCTGGTAGCTATGCCGCTATGCTATGTGTTGGCGGACGACGCTGAAACCATCATAAGTACATCTATTAAGTCCCAGATGGAATACGCTGTCATTGGGTAAAAATCGACGTCGTCTTTCAAGATGTATTAATTTTTTTCCGGCAGTGTAGATTCCTGGAGGCAGCGACGTAGTTGGGAAGACAGTCCGTATGATTGTATCTTGACTAGCAAGCGACGCTGTGCGGCGCCACGGCAGGCCATGTAACGGCGCTCCGCGTTGTCACTTGCGCATACAGTGAGACGCCGTGCCCTGCTCTCCGTGTACCGCGCAACCCTCGCCTGCAAATTAACTCGTCGCGCGCTCAGAGCGGCAGCCGTCTCAACGGCCCGGAACACCGCACGGCAAACTAACCAATCAGCAGTGCGCCCCCCGCTTAAATTCCTTTAATTTCCACAACAATATTTCCGGCGCCCAATTTTCCCCGGGGACTATCTTGCGCGGGGTCGGTGATCGACCGCGGCGCGTTGCGCGTCTATCGTCGTCATCGCTGCCAAAGCCACCCCGGCCTGCGCCTGCTGCCGCCGCTGCTGTCCATACGAGATGCGGCCGTCCCCTCGCCGCGCGCACACACACGCGCACACGCAGAGAGGGACCCTCTGTCCATGAACCCTACGTTATTTCACATATGACCGGACATGAATTGTACAACACGCTTAACTGATCCCATTGAAAATTTCGCTCCAGCCGTGCGTGCCAAACTCCCATCTCCATCCCCGACAGGCGGGGGGCGGCCCGAGCCCCCCCCCCCCCCCCCGACCCCCAACCCCGGACCCTCTTCAAAAACCGGCCGCCGCCGCCGCCACCGCCGCCCAGCCGGCTCCGTGTCCGACGCACACCCCCTGCTACTAATTGAGCCCGTCGCCCACTGCCACACTAACTGAAACCACTTTCGGCGCCACTGCGCTCTGAGGTTCACCAGTCCACTGTCGCCCCACATCTGCGCTGCATATCGTACCTTCTCCTTAATTTTTCTGCAGTATGATAAGAAAATTACACTACTGGCCATTAAAATTGCTACACCAAGAAGAAATGCAGATGAGAAACGGGTATTCATTGGACAAACATATTATAATAGAACTGACATGTAATTACATTTTCACGTAATTTGGCTGCATAGATCCTGAGAAATCAGCACCCAGAACAACCACCTCCAGCCGCAATAATGGCCTTTATACGCCTGGGCATTGAGTCAAACAGAGCCGGACGGGGTGGCCGAGCGGTTCTAGGCGCTATAGTCTGGAACCGTGAGACCGCTACGGTCGCAGGTTCGAATCCTGCCTCGGGCATGGATGTGTGTGATGTCCTTAGGTTGGTTAGGTTTAAGTAGCTCTAAGTTCTAGTGGACTGATGACCTCAGCAGTTAAGTCCCATAGTGCTCAGAGCCAGTCAAACAGAGCTTGGATGGCGTGTACAGGTACAGCTGCCCATGCAGCTTCATCACGATACCACAGTTCATCAAGAGTAGTGACTGGCGTATTGTGACGAGCCAGTTGCTCGGCCACCATTGGCCAGACGTTTTCAATTGGAGAGAGATCTGGAGAATATGCTGGCCAAGGCAGCAGTAGAACATTTTCTGTATCCAGAAAGGCCCGTACAGGACCTGCAACATGCGGTCGTTCATTATCATGCTGAAATATAGGGTTTCGCAGCGATCGAATGAAGGGTAGAGCCACGGGTCGCAACACGTGGTGTGCGCTCATTTGAAACTTCGTGGCGGATTAAAACTCTGTACAAGAGTGAGACTCGAATTTGGTACCCTTGCCTTTCGGGGCCAGGTGCTCAACTGACTGAACCGTTCGAACATGACTCAGAAGCCACTCTCAGAGCTTTACTTTTGTAAAACTTCATCCCCTATATGCGAAACTTCGCAAAAGCTCTCCTGCATAACTTGCGTCTGGCACTCTTGGAAGAAAGGATACTGCGGACAGTCCTGGAAGAAAGATTATTTCAGAGAAATGGCTTAGCCACAGTCCGGGCGGTTGTTTCCAGAATGAATTTTCACTCTGCACACTGCGCAGATGTGAAACGTCCTGGCTCCCGGACCGGAACTCGAACCGAGGATTTTACGTTCCGCGGACAAATACTCTACCGATTGAGCTATCCAAGCACAACTCACGACCTGTACTCGTAGCTTAACTTCCGCCAGTACCTCATCTCCTACCTTCCTAACTTCACAGTAGATCTCTTGTACACACTGCAGGAGTAGCATTCCTGGGACAAAGGTTATTCCGGAGACATGGTTTAGCCACAGACTGAGGGGATTGTTTCAAGAATGAATTTTCACTCTGCAGCGGAGTGTGCACTGATTTGAAACTTCTTGGCAGATTAAAATTGGTTGTCAGACCGGAACTCGTATCTCGTACCCTCGCCCTTCGCAGACAAGTGCTCTACCGAAAGAGCTTGGATGGCAGAAGACGAGGTACTGGCGGAAATAAAGCTCTGAGGGTGGGTAGGCAGTCTTACTTGGATGGCTCAGTCGTTGGAGTATCTGCCGACGAAATGCAAGCGCACCAGGTTCGAACTGTTTTAATCTGCAAGGAAGTTTCATTATTAACACGAGGGCGAACAGAGAAGCCACAGAAATTAAAAAGCAATAAAAAAACTACAACAGAAACAAAATTAGACAAGTTGTTAGCCTTAGTGCTAAGTAAACCAAAAAGCGACAACTGTTTCCCACTACGAGCTCCGTAAGACACGTCAGCAAGTCTCCGCGATCTTAGACAGTGGCACGACTACGTCAAGAACAGAACGTCGCGCGGATACGTTTAAACAGTTCGACTTGCTGAACTTGACTGAGATTGCAATTGCCTTCTGACTCATTAGGGCATCTGATAAATGTCTCCATCACCGAAAAACGAAACGTTAGGCACAGAAATATGCCTTGGAACGTGACCTGATGACCATAAAACAAAAATAATCAAAAATGCTATTGTGTTTCTATTCACATTTGTGTATTTTTTGAGTACATTTTGTTGACGTTCGTGGATGGCCTACTAGCTTTATCAACTGGCGGAGATACATGACTGCATACTGGAATAGCAGCCACTCTCCCTCCTCTCCCCTCCCCCCCCCCCCCCCCCCACCCCGCTCTCGCTGTACTCCAGCTCCATCGTCTAGACCCAACGGGTTCCCCTTCTCTCTTTCTGCGTGCGCGCGCTCAAGCCCACGTGAGTGTGTTTGCACGCGCGCGTCCGTGTGGTGTGTGTGTGTGTGTGTGTGTGTGTATGTATGTGTGTGCGCGTAATACAGACTCATCAAGAGAGAAATAAGGAAGAGACTTTTTAATCCCACTGTCGTTTGTGTTTATTTCCATATGACTTTTAATATAATTAAGAACATCCCGACATTGGTTCGAACACGAAATGTTATACAAACCGTGCCCTTTGCTTTCCTCCAACAAGTTACGGGACCTCCACTTTAGCGTGAGCTCCAGAACACAGTATACCATTGTATTTTAGAATTTTTCCGGATGCACTTATAGAAGACGAACCGAGTGCAGCTGCATGTAAATCGATGTATGTAGTCCGCAAGCCTTTGTACATTGTTTGGAGGCGAGTTCTTAGCACCAATTCCAGTGCTACTCGATCCGATTACATTCATACGTTGACCGACTGAAAAATAACATTTTGCTTACCTCCCTACACGCACCAAGCCCTCATATCTTACTATTATCACCCCTACGAAAAATAGACGAAGATGGAAGCAGAATTTTCGCTCAGTCATTCTGAGATAATACTGCAGGACCAAACTGGAATCGAATGCCAGAGGTTGAAGCCACGCACAAAGCAGATGACATTTTGCGAGCAGCAAGTAATTGACACCCTGTAGTTTTGATTTACAATCTATTGAGTAGCAGGATACCTTTCTATAGACCCGTTTCAAATCTCATCAAAGAAATTACGTCTGCAGCTCGTGGTCGTGCGGTAGCGTTCTCGCTTCCCACGCCCGGGTTCCCGGGTTCGATTCCCGGTGGGGTCAGGGATTTTCTCTGCCTCGTGATGACTGGGTGTTGTGTGATGTCCTTAGGTTAGTTAGGTTTAAGTAGTTCTAAGTTCTAGGGAACTGATGACCATAGATGTTAAGTCTCATAGTGCTCAGATCCAAGCCAAAGAATTTACATACTGACCTCCCTCCTTCTTTTCCAGCCACGATGAGACAATTAGACTATAAACATATATTTTTTATGGATTTTTCCATCACTTCCTGCTAGAACAGTACCATTTTTAAGGTTGAGAAACAAGTAAACTGTTTTTGTTCTATTGATTTTTGTTTACTTCTAATTAGTTTACTGCTTATTGGGCCATCCTCAAGAAACAATTAACTGTCGTCCGCAAGTTACACAAGTTCTTAGGTAGCCAAAAAATATAAACAAAGGTACAATCTATTTGCACAGAATGTAGTGCATAAAAGTTGTTTTCAAACGTTGTAAATCACACTTTATGCAATGAACAATATTAGACGGAATAAATAATTAAACTGCACAATATTATCGCATGACAGGTTATATGGTTATAATGTTGAAATTTGTAAGGCCGTGACATTGGTTGAGAAACTGTCAAACTGAGCACTCTTCATTTATATTGTGCGCCAAACATGTTTTTTAACATTGTAAATCACACTTTACAATATTACCTAATAAATAATAATAAATAACCACATTCTTGGAAAAAGTGAAATCATGAATACTTGATTCCGACATTTGCTTTGCAATGTTGCTAAATTACTTCTGTTTTTGGGAAATGTTCTTAGGTATCTACAACAGTTCTACACAACGTATATGTCAATGGCGACAGAAGTTGTTCTACTACTCTTTCCATTAAAGCCTTGCTCTAAGCGTGACTCCTACCTACCCGACGGTATATACCATCTGCAACGTCTGTTAACAGGACCGGAAGATATTCGGGCATTTTTCCGAACGGAAAGTACGATAACTGTTGTTTGGGCGTAGCAGACTGGACAAATCTTTTCACCGGGGACAGCTTGCATCGGGCTGTGGTATTGTTACGAAATGCTATTCAAAGTTGCCTGCAGGCCATTACTCACGGAAGTGAAATAGAGAGCTCTCGAAAGAATGCACTCGTAATAATCGGGCTGAGGGCCGGTGCTTGAGAATACTGACGCTTCTCGAGTGGAAGGTGGCCTACTCTGGGCCACGTGGACCGCACGTGCCCTCTCTTACTGCGGGTTTCGACGGAGAGACGCTTGATGCGAGGAAATCTATCCCAGCTTGACCAACAGCATCCAAACGGCACGAAGCGCTTTCTCACCATCAACGGCTTTATCGCTCATCAGCGTCCGCTACATTACTATTTTCGTATCCGTATATCTCACACCCTTTACAGATGCGAGCTTCAGTCTTTTGCAGATGTGAGCGTGGTATACCTTTATTTCATCAACTAATGCTTTGTGTTTGGTTATTGTTGATAAAAAGAAAACGATGAAAGCTTAGGATTTAAGATCCCACCAACGACGAGGTCATTAGAGATGGAACACAAAGTCATACAGGGGCAGGACGGGAAAGGAAATCATCCGTCCTCTGCGAAAGGAACCATCTCGAAATACGCCATAATCAGTTTACAGAATCCACGGAAATCCTAAATGGCCAGACGGGAATTATAAATACCATCCTCTCGAATAGAAATGTTATTGATATTATCGTCTTTTAGTGGTTATCGCTGATTGAAGGATTGTTATCCGTGATACTTCTGACTGCTCTCCTGAGTATGCTTTCTGGCGGTAAGGCTGTCAGTAAACACGAGTAACTAACAAGATCAGCTTCTGACACAAGACAGTGCTGATACTGCTGCCTGTAACTGAAGGGGTGGGCAGAAGAAAATTGCTAACCCACAAACATATATTTTACGCTATTGCATGTCATAGGTTCGGCTAAATTCGAAGACAAAAACATAACTACAATAAGACAATTCAATTTGTATAGTAGGAACATATTCTAGCGATAAATGTGGAACTACTTCCTATTAGCGTGTGGTATACTCGAAAACGCATAAGATAACATGATCAAATTAACCCTCACTAAATTGAGATATAGTACTTTCTTCCGCCGACCACTTCGATTGGTAGGGTACGATCTAGAGCCGGACTGACTAAGAAAGTAATAAGTAAATTAAGAATGGTACTATCGTTTGAAATTTATGTAATCATTTTAATGGTTGCTGTACTGTGGACCGCAAGTTCTTTTTTCTCTAGAATTGCATATGTGAAATAATGTTTCCTATTTTGATGGGCTGAAAGTCACGAAGTAGCTATTTAACCTACTCAGAACCCGTTGTAATCGATCTAGATCTGGAATCGACTAAAGAAGTACGCAGAAGTCTTATGAAGAAATACAGTATGAGATCAGTACAGCACACCGCCTGTCCAAAAAGTTACGGGACTGGTTTTATTCCTGGTGTATAAGGGACATCAGTGCATTAACTATGGCGGCAGCTTGAAGCAACAGCTGTAAGCAACACATGTACATTCGACCGCAGTTGTGAGCAGCCAGTGCCAAGTAATGGGCGTGCTACCATAGTGTGTTAACGTTTTTGTGTCATAAATCATAATGGAGCAACATCTCTAAATCCGATGTACAAGACGTTCTCCAGAGTGTTTTGAAAAAGAGAAAAGTGTGTACAAAGTTTATCCGGCACACTCTGACTCCCGACCAAAAACAAGGATCGTGGACTTGACGGAAATGCAAAACGCAGATAATTCTTTCCTGAAAAAAATCATGATGGGTGACGAGACTTCGTGTTATCAATAAGAACCTACCACAAAATTACAGAGTGCATAATTTCACATGAAGGGTCAACGCTTAGACAAAGTCACCGAGCTTCAAGTCAATGTGCCTTTTCTGACAGTTTCACGTGATAATATGAACAGCCGGTGCGTTGTTTTCAAGTAGTGGGAGGCTATTTACAACACCTGAAGCATTAAAACCACCATCTTAACTTTTCTCTATGTATTCGTTAACCCAATCTCGAAACAATTTGGCCTGAATTGGGGCATTCCAACTGTTTCACACGATCTACATAGTCTATAACGTGAACAGAACTCTTCACAAATTTTCATTAATTCTGGAGTGTGCTCATGCTGGGGGAACATCACGATCCAGTCAAAGTTTTGGAAGTTTCCACCATTATCATCAATGCACTGTAAGAGGGAGCATTATCCTGCTGGAATATTGGGTAATTATCTGATTACGTAAATTCACTAGAGCACCTACCATTAATTTAACTAAGTAAAACAATTAGTAACGCACACCTGCTCAAGGATAAAACAGTTCTCACGTGTTGCATAACGAGGTATTTTTCTGTTCTGCCGGCCGAAGTGGCCGTGCGGTTAAAGGCGCTGCAGTCTGGAACCGCAAGACCGCTACGGTCGCAGGTTCGAATCCTGCCTCGGGCATGGATGTTTGTGATGTCCTTAGGTTAGTTCGGTTTAACTAGTTCTAAGTTCTAGGGGACTAATGACCTCAGCAGTTGAGTCCCATAGTGCTCAGAGCCATTTGAACCATTTTTTCTGTTCTAGAACATCCCATTCTGTTTTTCTTATCTTCTCTTTGATGTTTCTTCTCCTTGTTCTTCTGCTTGAGAATCCTCCTCACCAGTGATGAAAAGAAGACTTCCGATTTTGGGATCCCTCCGCTTCCTTTCTTAAACTAGAGACAATTTTGGCAGATAGCTTGTCAGAAGCTGCACTGACCGTTTGTTCACTTGCAGCACTGAATGCTAGCACTCCCATACAAGCTGCAACCTGGGTTTCTTTCGCTGGATTAGTGTCTCGAGTCGTGTTGTTACCCTCGAAGAGCTGAAATGCAGTTTCGTCTCCTGACGTTTCACGAGAAGGGGCACAATCATCCGCCGAATAAACATTAGGATTGTATGAGATTACACTTCAAATGTTTTTTTTCTGCATTCTATGCTGTTGCTGACCGAAGGTAGGCATTTTTGAATAATCCACTGCAGTGGCGAGTAGCCTACTCTTGCCAGGAATTTCACTAGAAGGCAAGAGTATCGTTAGATCCCACCTCATTACACACGGACAGTTGCCAGCACAGGACAAGGGAGCGAAACCGCGTAATAGGTAACGGCGTATATCAGACTGCGGTCAGTGATTAAAATCGCTTAAATTGGGAGGTGCTTATTTTAAGTCCCACGCCAACAAAAAAAGCTTTCTTGCAGAATACTAAGAAAGAATAGAACAGCAGCAGCGACGTCTATCTTAATGTCACTACGCTCTGCTACAATGGTTAGTCAGTGTCGGTTTCCCTCAAAGTGCAGACAACACAGAAGAACGTGAAGTGCGTACTCCGAAACAGGCTTTTCATGCGCAACTAAAGTGACTCCAAATCAAGTGGCATGACGACTGATACGGGACTGGCGCCGTGAGTTTCTGTTTCCACCCGCTTCCGTGAAATTATAGTGACACTGTTTCCATATGACGTCAACTGAGATTATTCTGACGGACTTTGACGTCTTGACTCGAGAAGGAGAAGATCAGTGTTTAACGCTCCGTCGACAAAGGGCACAAGCTCGGAGTAGGGAAGGTAATCGGCCTTGCCCTTTCAAAGGAACCATCCTTGCATTTGCCTGAAACGGTTTAGGGAAAAACCTAAATCACGATGGCCGGACGCGTGTATGAACCATCGTCCTCCGGAAGAGGACTCAAATTATGGCAGTGGAATTGAACCAATCACGCGGTAAGAAGAAAACAAAGCAGAAAATTTGGATTTTGAAGCAGATTTTGCGCGGAAATAGCATGGCGGCATCAAACACACTTGTGAACACTTGTAACACTTGTAAACGAAGATCCATTTGTAAACCACTTTCGAGTGACAAAAGATAATTTCGAGTAATTGTTGACATGTGCGTCGAGCACTAGTTAAAAAATGCAATACTCGGCTCGAGTACTGGCTCTAGTGAAGCGCTATTTGACATTTGGCGATTATCTGTTCAAATGGTTCAAATGGCTCTCAGCACTATGGGACTTAACATCTGAGGTCATCAGTTCCTTAGAACTTAGAACTACTTAAATCTAACTAACCTAAGGACATTACACACATCAATGCACGAGGCAGGATTCGAACCTGCGACCGTAGCGGTCGCGCGGTTCCAGACTGAAGCTCGTAGAACCGCTCGGCCACACTGGCCGGCGATCATCTGTTGTCTCCCACGTACAACTTCAAAGTCCTTGTGTACTGTGTTGGATACTATTTACAATGGCTTAAAGAAACATTTGAAAAACTAATATTATCATTCTTGCACCCGACGTCACAAGTAGTGTAAATATTAAAGCTGTTCTGTAAATTAAATTGGAGTTACTCTTCGTACAAGTGCACTAAAAGACACTGTAACATATCTGGTGATTGGATATTCAATTTCTTTATTAAACCGTAGACGGAAGCTAAAATTAACTGCCACCAGAAACCTTGTGATTTACTCTCTCAAACTCACTGGACAACTGTTTAAATAACACGGAAACCAGAATACATTTTCGAAATTCAACTACGAGACTGGCAGTCGTATGAGGCTACCCCGTGGTAAGGGAAGCAAAGTGGCGGCTTCAAGTTTTAGTGGCGTGGCTAAAAGTAGTGCCGCTCGAGTGACGCCACAGGAGTCCGGGTGTTTCCATACAAAGCTTCGATGACGCCTTTGCATTGGCGTCACTTTAGCTGCATGTGGAAAACCGGCTTTAGACATGTACTATTGACTAAACTTCGCTGATGCAGGGTGGCCAAAATAAAAGAGGACCGATGAAATATTTCATGACCCTTCAAGGCAGCCAACAAAACTTACATCATCCATCCCGGGTGTGGAGCACGTTGGGATGCCTAGCTGAAAGCTAAAACTAAACTCCGACAGAACAGGCCTCGAAAGGTTCATCGGTACCGACCGATCGCCGTGTCATTCTCAGCCAATTGGCATCATTGGATGCGGATATGGAGAGGCATTTGGGCAGCCCACTGCTCTCCCGCCGTTCATGTTTCGTGACCCGAGCCGCTACTTCTCAGTCAAATAGCTCCTGAACTGGCCTCACAAGGGTTTCAGTACACGCTGCCTGCCAACAGCGGGAGGCATACCCAGACATCACCCATCCAAGTGCTAGTCAAGCCTTTGCCTATCTGAAGGTGAATGAAATACACATATGCTTGTGAAAAGTGGAACACTCATGAGCAACGGTATGCAACACGCCGTAAGAGGACGCATAGAACAGCGGAACCATAATAAGTGATTTAACTGGCAGAGAGGTGGCGTGCACGTAGGCCCAAAATCGCCCTCTTTTGTGTGACCGGACAGGTTAGTGTCACGAAGTGCTTTGTCGATGTGGAAGTGTCAACGAAGTGGAAACATGTAACCAGGTTCCACTATACCTCCCCGACATCGCAGAGTGGTGTTACGGCTTGTCAGTGCGTTCGAACGAGGCAGCATGTTTAATCTGCAGGAGGCGGGTATGGTGTTCCATGGCTTTGCGGCTCGTACAGGGCACGCTGCTTAAATAGTGAGGCTGATGTGGAACCAGTGGAGAGAAGAGGGCGATTCACATTGACTACACAACGTGACCACAGAGCGAGGTGACCGCCATTTTGTCCGCTTGACAGTAACGAACAGAACAGCTTTGCCCACAGTGTTGGCGCGACGTTGGAGCACTGCAACGAGTGTAGACGTATCAGAGTCGACGGTTCGACGTCGTCATCTGCGGGCTGTATCGGTAGCACGCATGCCACGTCGGCTTCCATTGACCAGAACCCACGAACGCCGCAGACTGCAACAGGTGCGTGAACTCCGACAGGGGCGTGCTGAATAGCAAAATGTGATGTTTTCGGACGAGACTCGCTTCAACTTGCCCCACAGTGACGGCCGCAAACGCGTTCGTCGCCACAGTTGATGCGTTTTGGACGCGCCTACAAACCGCGCGGCAGAGTATGCTCCAGCAGCATATTCAGGACCTCTGTGATTCCACGCTGCGACGCCCAGCGACACTGAATGCAGAAAACAGTGCTGCTACTCCATACTGAATTTTCGTAGTCACAGTGCATACATACGTCAGATCGCCAGGTAAGTCGAGAGCGCTAATGAGCTGCTTCCTGGACTCGGGCAGGCGCGCTGGCCCGGATCCGCCCGGCGGATTAAAGACGTCGGCCGGTGTGCCGGCCAGCCTGGAGGTCGATTTTAGGCGGTTTTCCACATCCCGATAGGTGAATACCAGGCTGCTCCTGACGTTCCGCTTCAGTTACACCGCTCGCAGACATCTGAGCACCTTCGCACTATTCCATGGGTTATACTAGACACAGACAGCTTGGGTACACTATTTCCATCCTGGGGGATACGGGGTGGAGGCAGGAAGGGCATCCAGCAACCCCTTAAACACTAACCCTCCTAAATCCAATATAACCACGCCGACCCAGCGCAACTGCGGGCCAAGGCGCCAGCAAAAGAAGACAGTTGGCTGGTTCAAATGGCTCTGAGCACTATGCGACTCAACTTCTGAGGTCATCAGTCGCCTAGAACTTAGAACGAATTAAACCTAACTAATCTAAGGACATCACACACATCCATGCCCGAGGCAGGTTTCGAACCTGCGACCGCAGCGGTCGTTCGGCTTCAGACTGTAGCGCCTAGAGCCGCACGGCCACTTCGGCCGTCCAAGAAGACAGTCATACAGATGTCAGTAATGTTAATCATTTGCGTAGTGTCATATCCTAAATCGGTGGAATAAATTTCACTGTAATCATATCTCTCGGTCTTGGTGCTTCACGTTTCCACACAGCTGTGCAGTTTATGGGCCAGTTTCATTTCGAGCAAACTGCATATATAGTTCTAGAAACACTCTGTATTCGTACACTCCTGGAAATTGAAATAAGAACACCGTGAATTCATTGTCCCAGGGAGGGGAAACTTTATTGACACATTCCTGGGGTCAGATACATCACATGATCACACTGACAGAACCACAGGCACATAGACACAGGCAACAGAGCATGCACAATGTCGGCACTAGTACAGTGTATATCCACCTTTCGCAGCAATGCAGGCTGCTATTCTCCCATGGAGACGATCGTAGAGATGCTGGATGTAGTCCTGTGGAACGGCTTGCCATGCCATTTCCACCTGGCGCCTCAGTTGGACCAGCGTTCGTGCTGGACGTGCAGACCGCGTGAGACGACGCTTCATCCAGTCCCAAACATGCTCAATGGGGGACAGATCCGGAGATCTTGCTGGCCAGGGTAGTTGACTTACACCTTCTAGAGCACGTTGGGTGGCACGGGATACATGCGGACGTGCATTGTCCTGTTGGAACAGCAAGTTCCCTTGCCGGTCTAGGAATGGTAGAACGATGGGTTCGATGACGGTTTGGATGTACCGTGCACTATTAAGTGTCCCCTCGACGATCACCAGTGGTGTACGGCCAGTGTAAGGAGATCGCTGCCCACACCATGATGCCGGGTGTTGGCCCTGTGTGCCTCGGTCGTATGCAGACCAGATTGTGGCGCTCACCTGCACGGCGCCAAACACGCATACGACCATCATTGGCACCAAGGGAGAAGCGACTCTCATCGCTGAAGACGACACGTCTCCATTCGTCCCTCCATTCACGCCTGTCGCGACACCACTGGAGGCGGGCTGCACGATGTTGGGGCGTGAGCGGAAGACGGCCTAACGGTGTGCGGGACCGTAGCCCAGCTTCATGGAGACGGTTGCGAATGGTCCTCGCCGATACCCCAGGAGCAACAGTGTCCCTAATTTGCTGGGAAGTGGCGGCGCGGTCCTCTACGGCACTGCGTAGGATCCTACGGTCTTGGCGTGCATCCGTGCGTCGCTGCGTTCCGGTCCCAGGTCGACGGGCACGTGCACCTTCCGCCGACCACTGGCGACAACATCGATGTACTGTGGAGACCTCACGCCCCACGTGTTGAGCAATTCGGCGGTACGTCCACCCGGCCTCCCGCATGCCCACTATACGCCCTCGCTCAAAGTCCGTCAACTGCACATACGGTTCACGTCCACGCTGTCGCGGCATGCTACCAGTGTTAAAGACTTTGATGGAGCTCCGTATGCCACGGCAAACTGGCTGACACTGACGGCGGCGGTGCACAAATGCTGCGCAGCTAGCGCCATTCGACGGCCAACACCGCGGTTCCTGGTGTGTCCGCTGTGCCGTGCGTGTGATCATTG
Organism: Schistocerca piceifrons; assembly: GCF_021461385.2. Lineage (NCBI taxonomy): Eukaryota > Metazoa > Arthropoda > Insecta > Orthoptera > Acrididae > Schistocerca > Schistocerca piceifrons. Next base: position 329,840,885 of record NC_060144.1, read on the forward strand.
CTTGTACAGCCCTCTCGCAGTGTCCGGAGCAAGTATGGTGGGTCTGACACACCGGTGTCAATGTGTTCTTTTTTCCATTTCCAGGAGTGTATGTCCGATTTCATTCGTCCAACAGCCACTCTGAAAATGATCTAACGGAAAATGGTTGGTTCAAATGGCTCTGAGCACTATGGGACTCAACATCTTACGTCATAAGTCCCCTAGAACTTAGAACTACTTAAACCGAACTAACCTAAGGACATCACACACACCCATGCCCGAGGCAGGATTCGAACCTGCGACCGAAGCAGTCCCGCGGTTCCGGACTGCAGCGCCAGAACCGCTAGACCACCGCGGCAGGCCGGAAAATGGTCATCAAGAATAAACAAAAAGGCTTCTTAGACTGTTTCAAGATTAGTTTTAGACAGTGCTAGTTTTGTAAGTTGACGGGTACGACGACCCACTTCACACGCTTTTTCGTATAGCCCTGTTACTCAAACAGAAAACGGGGAACAGGCCCGAGGCACAAACCTCACGTGCCACACGCGCACTACATGGAACCCAAGCTAGCTCCGGCACAATGGCGGCGAGCGCAGGCACAACTGCGGCAGCGTCGCAACAACGGCGGATCCGTTAAGGTGGGGACGCAGATATATGCGATTTTAACGCGTGTTTGTTTCCAGAGGGGTGCATAGTGAGCAGGGCGCGAGGCGGGCTCCCCCCGGCGTTCTTTTCGGAGGGGCGGCGCTGCGGCCGCGGCAGCCATGCTGCGCGCCGATCGGCACCTCGCCTCGCCGCTATCTCGTATCCGGCCAACCCTCATTCAATCCGCGAGGTTATTTCCCTCCCGCTCGCGTTCTCACGCAGCCACCCGCCTCCCCCCCCCCCCCCCCCGACAATATTCGCCGGCCGCCCTCAGCCCTCAGCCCTCAGCCCTCGGCCCTCAGGATGAGGAATCCTCGCCCGCTTCCTTCCGCGCCCTCGGCCGTCGCCGTGTCCCTGATGCGTCTCCCTCTTCTCTCCTTCGAGTCGAGGGCCGCCCTCTTCCTGCCTGCTCGAGTTCTGGCGCGCGGGGAGAGGAATTTCTGGCCATATTACACGCGCAAAACAGAATTCCCGCAGTGGCGAGGCTGAGGGGAAGCGCCGAGTACAGCCGCTTCCCGCTGCCGCCGCGTTCTGACCCGCCCTGCTGCTTGCGCACCGAGCAGCGGCACAAACTTCACTGCCACCTCGCCACTCACCATCCTTACTTACGGAAACTTCCAAATTAGAGATCTTAAAATGTTTTAACTGACCATATATTAGGAGGCAGCATGACGTGTGACACCGACACATAACAGGAACTGAAAACGCATATAATTGGGGCACTAACTTGAGATTTACCTCAAGGTTCAATACTTGCACCAATTCTTTTCCAACGAAGTATAAATTAAATTCAAATTAAGACTCTCGCTTGACACAATAACATATCAAGAACTGCATTCGCACATAACTGGCTCTCTATAATTGAAATTTACTGTAGATTCGACACTTACACCAATTCATTTCCAAATGGGTATCAATTAACTTTAAAGGCAAAATGTTCCTTGACACAGTTATACAGTCACAGGAGCGCTGTGATTCATCGTTTACCTCAGGGTCTAGTACTTACGCCATTTCTTTTCTAAACAGATGCATAATGTCGTTGACATTATAACATAACAGCAACTTCACTCAAATGTAATTGAGGTTCTGTAACTTAAGAAGTCTACTGCAGGTTTCGATACTTGCAGTAATTCTTATCCAAAATAATACCAAGTAACTTTAAATGCAGAATGTCGCTAGACACTGTCACATAACAAAACTTTCATATAACTGGGACACAGTAACTTGGAGTTCAGATAAAGTTCAGTACTTGCACGAATTCTTTCGGAATAAATGCCAATAAACTTTCAATGCGAACTTTTTAGGTTAGTCGGCGGGGTCAGGGATTTTCTCTGCCTCGTGAAGATTGGGTGTTGTGTGATGTCCTAAGGTTAGTTAGGTTTAAGTAGTTCTAAGTTCTAGGGGACTGATGACCATAGGTGTTAAGTCCCATAGTGCTCAGAGCCATTTTTTTTAGGTTAGTGCTAACTGTAAACGCGACGAATATCACTTGAAATAAAAATAAAAGTAACTGTATCCAGTTTTGATATCCCTCCTAATTACTGTACTCAGCACCCATCACAAACAGTTCCTTCCCACTCAACAGCATGTGTCAGGTCAGCTGCTCTTGGCAGCCTGGTTATTCATGAAAAATAACCGAATAAGTACCTTTCGATGGCTTTTGTGGCACAAATGCTGTAAACTGATTACTGAAAGTTGTATTTATTCGGCGTCGCATCCTTTACTCGTCTCTATAAATATTCAACCGTTTGTCGTAACACTCAGCCCACAATACTTAATTCTCCATATCATAAATAATTGAAGGGACAACGAGGCCTCACACTGATACGTAAATTCTTACTGACATGTAAACTCAGCGTTGGTACCGCAATGAATAACAATACCACAGGAAGCTCGAGCCGACACTGACGTGTTTGCAGGATCATGTCTCAGCAGTGACTGCCCGCAACTATTAATCTTGCCCATGTTTCACACTCTAATAGCGCGTATTTTTCGAGAGCTTTCGGGGACGATCATTTCATATTACAGATGTAAGTCGTTTCCGTTACTAATACATTAATGATCGATTATTATTGTCACATAACAAACGGTGTTCCCCTGAGACCCAAATCTTTAATGGTTATTGACTTTTAGTGTTAATAATTAACAATAAGTATTGACCTTTTGGCGTCTACACGTTTAGTCCTTTCCCGCCGTAGCATAGTTGACGCTCGTTCTCATTTCGACTGCACCACACCCTAGCTCCAGTTAAAAACCCATGGATGAATTGAGTCGTATGAGATTCTCTATGAGCGAACGGATTTTTGCTGGTAAAAAGCCATCGTATTAGAGTTCTTTAACGACACTGGATCTGCAGCGCTTAAGGCGTGACTTTACGATTTCTGATAAAGCACCCGTAGTGGAAAAAAGCAACGATAGAATGTTTGTTTTATAATGGAGATGCTTTACAGACACATTTGTTAATATCTTCACAGAATGTTTCGGAAGATTCATTGGAATTAATAAGACACAGGCATAGGTACATATGATTTTTCTGGGCTACTTGCGCACAGCCTTTCAGTCGTATTTGCAGTATATACACTTTCTATAAACTACACTAACCAAAGATTTCCTACACAGTGGTAAGGACAGGTGGGCCACAGAGTGGTATGGCAACTGTCGTCATAGGAAAGCTGGGCAGGAACGAGTTAACGCAAGAAATGGAATATTTACTTAACTTGTGTTTCTTCAGTTGTACAAAGAGTGATTACAAATAAACAGCAAGAAATAAGTCCAGCTATTACAATAGCAACAAAGATGAAGCTGTCTGAACTAATGCACGAACGATGGTGACAGAGCTGCATTTAAGTAGTGTCTGCGTATCGTCACGTAACCAAATGGCTCGGAGTGGGCTGCATAGCTGCCGCCAGCCGTCCTACATCGCGCCGGCTTTGGGCACTTGTGGTACGGAGGCATTGGAGGTGTGACTCAGTGAGCTATCGGCGTTTGATGAAAACTTACAATTCCGTTGCCAACATTGACGCCCGTGGGATGGTACTGTTACCACACCCAGAGGTGTAGCTGGGTAATGGTAGTGGGCATTCTCTATTCCGATCTTCTGCTTCTCGATAGACTGCAGTAGTCTCGTCCTTCCTGCCTGTCAAGTTGGAATCAATGCAGACACATATGAGAAACGCAGATAAACTGGTATCTCTAGTGAATCACGCGCTAACTCACAGGCGTTACTAGGCGTCCTCGGCTCCAGCGGCGATTCATCCTGCAGTAGCTACAGCTGCTCGCCCGGCCGCCGCTCTACGTACACTGGGTTGACATGTGACCCGCAAACAGCATCGTACCATTTCCGCCTTCTGCCTCTCCACGCTACGTCGTCGAGGCTCACCCGCCAGCCATGGCGGTAACGGTCGCTAGGAACAGCACTTGCTTCCCTGTACCGAGTCTGCTAACAGACGCAAGCACCGATGCTCACAACGCGCCAAGTGGCGCCCATCTGAACTACGCTGGCTTTCTTAGGCCGCGGACCGAGCTTCCCCCTAGTAGTTCCCTAACAATAGTGTTTTTGTACTCAACGCTACGTCTGTCTTGAATGTACTACTAGCCTTTGTTTGGATTACTCAATCTGGATCTAGGTTTGCCAGTGCTTGCACTTTTGGTGTTAATAACTGTTAGCGTTACAGGCTGTTCCATTGGGTAGTAGTCACTACGAATCGAACACTATAAATTTTTGTTTCCAGATTTTACGCTCAGACTGGCACGCATTTAAATCTTCCAGGAAGTATCGAAACAACACACACTCTACTGCAGAGTGGAACGTTAATGAGGCCATTCTGAATTATCACTGCCGACAGTCAGATTCAATGCCGCCTGGTGGCGTTGTGGGCACATGACGCGGCAAGAAAAATGTATAAACGGAGTAAAAAGGAATGTCGCATTTGGGGAAATCCACTGCCATAAGCGAATTTGACAAAGGGAAGACCGTTACGATCTGGCGTCTGGGAACGAGTATCTCGGAAACGGCGCTGTTGGTCGGCTGTTCACGTGCTACCGTCGTGAACATGTAAGAAAAATAGCGGAAGGACCGTGAAGCAACGAGTTCGCGACGTGTTATTGGATCCCCACGTCGTGCCACCGAATGTGGAGGTCGGTAGCTTGCCTGCTCTGTAAAGCATTATACGAGGCAATCTGTGAGAGGTTTCATGACAGTGTACTGTGCTGATCCAGGCACAAGTGTTTCACAGCAAGCTGTTCATCGCACACTGTTGAACAAGGGGCTCCGCATCGGACGGCCACCGATGTGGACGAATGGAAACGTGTCGCCTGGTAAGACGAATCACCTATCTTGTTACACCAAGCTGACGGTCGCTTCGAGATTCACCGTCATCCAGGCGAACGGCTGCGGGAAACACACACCGAGCCACTGACGCACGCCATTGGGAATAGCATTACGCTATGGAGGACGCTTGGGCTTCCATGGGACCTGTGGCAGTAATAGAGCGCACCATGACAGATGAGGACTACGTGAACATTATTGCGGTCAACATGCATCCCTTCGTGTCTGATTTGATCCCCGGTAGCATTGACGTCTTCCAACAGTGTAATTAACCCACTCAGAATCGTCCTACTGTGGTTATAACACACGTTATGCCTTGGGTACCAAATACGCCTAACTTGTACTAGATAAAGCATATCTTGGACATTTTAGGACCCAACAAACCACCGGCCCATAATTTACGAAAATCACGTGACCTGTGTGTTACATACCTTCCGAAACCTGCAAAGCACTCGTCGAATTCATACCATACCGAACCACTACTGTTGTTGTGTTCCTAAGGTGGTATGCAGAGAGTGGTCACAATGCTTTGGTTCATCCGCGTGCAGAGTTTAATTTTTAACTTTCCAGCGCAGAGTACTTAAGTACGCCTACCTTGTTAACATCTCATCGGAGTAGTTATACATGTTCCCGCCACATAATGTTAGGAGTGAGACATTCCGTTTCTTGTATGGAAAGAGCGTTTCAGAGTACGGACTGTATCGCAGAGGTACGACCTTTATTTGCTCGTTGAGACAGGCTGTAGACCACCAGTTTGAGACTTTTCGGCCCAGGCGGCGTGGCGTTGCGGTGGGGACGCTCTGCTGTTGGGAGCAGGTGGGTGGCGTCAGCTGCCGACAACTTTAGATTAAAAGGAGGAGGAGGAGGAGGGAGGAGGAGTGTGGGCGGAGGGTGAAAGGGGGGAGAGGGGGGGGGTAAGCCGCAGCCGTGGCCACAGCGACCACCCCACACGCTCGCTGCGGCGCCTCGCTCCCAGGGGCGAGGACAAAGAAAAGTGCATTCCGCAGAGCACTTGTAGTACTCCCTGATTCGCCTGCATCACGTTGTTTGCGTATCCTTAATTACTTTGCTTATGAATTATCTGGATACCATAGCGATAATTTGTTAGAAACCTCTATCTCGATAGTTTGACCGAGTAAAGCAGGTAAGTCATCGAGACACTGGAGCTATTCCTGGTAGTGACGAGCGTATTTCTTGCTGTCTTCCTGGGCCAGAATTTCTGCAGCTTTCCTAAATTACGTGAAGGAAGTCAGAAGATGAACTGCGAATTTCGGAACACATATTTGCCGAATTTGTCAATTAGCATAATTTGAAGATCTCCACAAGCAATGCCAAGGAAATAGCATTCGGGGAAAAACATTCTTTCAGAACTAACATTGTCATTGATGGAAAAATACTGGAGCAGACAAGTAAAAAAAAAAAAAAAAAAATTGTTCAAATGGCTCTGAGCACTATGGGACTTAACATCTGGGGTCATCAGTCCCCTAGACTTAGAACTACTTAAACCTAACTAACCTAAGGACATCACACACACCCATGCCCGAGGCAGGATTCGAACCTGCGACCGTAGCAGCAGCGTGATTCCGGACTGAAGCGCCTAGAACCGCAAGGCCACTACGGCCGGCGCAGACGAGTCATTTTAAGTATCTAGACTAATGTTTAAGTTAAGGAAATGCTCAAAAAGTACGTGAAACAATACAAACAACATAAAAGAATAAATTTCGTAAACAGACTTCAATGAAGTTTTATAGAGCAGTGGCAGTCTCTACTTTTAAATATGGTAGCGAAGCATGGGTAACGAGCGAAAAAGAACATCAACAAATACAAGCAGCAGAAATGAGATTTTAGAGATCGGGAAAGGGATGTCCAAGACAAGATAGAATAAGGAATGAATGCATTCGTCAGAAGCTAAACACCTTTGCCCTGAATGACAAGATAACGGACTGCAATGAAAAATGGGGAAAATCATATGGATAGGATTGAGGAAAATCCGACTACCCACACTGGCAAGAAGAGATGCCGATCGACCGAGGAAAAGACGGAAGGAGGTCGCAACGATTAACAGACCCAATCCTTGAAGCGAAGATGAAGTCATTTTACTGTTTTATTTTGAAGTGAACACTGTGTTTCATAATTTAATAACTAGCTAACTTCATACACTTGGGCGTTATCAAACCACAGTAATTTTAATCTGCCATCCTCCATAAATTTTCATGGTGATCCCAATAAAACTTGAATATTGATGATGTCTATAATGGTTTAGGATTTACTGTTAGAGTGATAGTGTCGGAAGTTCTATGCGGCTTTTCGCGGATGATGCTGTAGTATACAGAGAAGTTGCAGCATTAGAAAATTGTAGCGAAATGGAGGAAGATCTGCAGCGGATAGGCACTTGGTGCAGGGAGTGGCAACTGTCCCTTAACATAGACAAATGTAATGTATTGCGAATACATAGAAAGAAGGATCCTTTATTGTATGATTATATGATAGCGGAACAAACACTGGTAGCAGTTACTTCTGTAAAATATCTGGGAGTATGCGTGCGGAACGATTTGAAGTGGAATGATCATATAAAATTAATTGTTGGTAAGGCGGGTACCAGGTTGAGATTCATTGGGAGAGTGCTTAGAAAATGTAGTCCATCAACAAAGGAGGTGGCTTACAAAACACTCGTTCGACCTATACTTGAGTATTGCTCATCAGTGTGGGATCCGTACCAGATCGGTTTGACGGAGGAGATAGAGAAGATCCAAAGAAGAGCGGCGCGTTTCGTCACAGGGTTATTTGGTAACCGTGATAGCGTTACGGAGATGTTTAATAAGCTCAAGTGGCAGACTCTGCAAGAGAGGCGCTCTGCATCGCGGTGTAGCTTGCTCACCAGGTTTCGAGAGGGTGCGTTTCTGGATGAGGTATCGAATATATTGCTTCCCCCTACTTATAGCTCCCGAATGTAAAATTAGAGAGATTAGAGCGCGCACGGAGGCTTTCAGACAGTCGTTCTTCCCGCGAACCATACGCGACTGGAACAGGAAAGGGAGGTAATGACAGTGGCACGTAAGGTGCCCTCCGCCACACACCGTTGGGTGGCTTGCGGAGTATAAATGTAGATGTAGATGTAGAACAAGTTTTGTAACAAAGACCTAAATCCTAAAATCCAAACACTTCGGTCGATATTAACGATCGACATTTCATATAGAAGCGCATCATTAAAATGACAAACTTTGTAAATATCAACTCTGTAGCTTTATGTGTTTAAAAGATATAGTATATTTAAATTATCAGTATTACCAGTATGTTGTCTCCGATGAACATTAGCGGTTGAAGACCACGAACCAGGTTCTAGTACTTATAAAGCCTTTGAGCCATTCACATATCTGGGAACCTACCCTGTACGCTTGGACCTTTGTCAACAGTGAGCACTGTGGCACCGCGTCAAACGCTTTCTGTAAATCTAGGGATATGGAATCTGCCTGTTGCCATCCATGCAAGGTTTGCAGGATGCCATGTGAGATAAGTCCAAGCTGAGTTTCGCACGAGCGATGCTTTCTAAATCCGTGCTGATTCGTGGGCAAAAGTTTTTGTATCTCAAGAAAATTTGTTATATTCGAACTTGGAATGCGTTCAAGAATTCTGCAGCAAACTGATGTTAAGGGTAATGGTCTGCAATCATGCGAGCCCGTTCTGTTACATTTCTTATATACAGGAGTCACATGTGGTTTTTTTCCAGGTGTTTGGAGTTCTGCCCTAGGCAAGAGATTTGCGATAAATTTAAGCTAAGTAACGTTACGTCGGAAGAATGACGAAACGGCGCTTTGAAATAAGACAAGGGCGTTTCCCACCTGCCGCAGATGTTCTCATAGCTACTTTGATCCTACCTGTGGTGCCTTTGTACTCGTATTTCAAGGAACAGTGGTGACGGCGCTGTCTCTGTAGGGTGACGTCGCGTCGGCCTTTTCCAGCCGCTGCTACACGGCTCTTCCGAGGGAGAGGGGGCTGTCAAGGCTGGGAGAACCGAGGACATGCCGCGATAAGGACAGCGAATAAAGATGGCGGTGATACACTGATTGATGCGGCCGCGCTCCCCCGGCTCGGCCATAATTGGGTTCCGGGCGAGTGGCGAGTGGCGGCTGGGACAGGTGTTGCCCGCGTCGGATAAGGCGGCGTGTGTGGGCGCTGCGAGCACACCAGCCCCACGCGCTCCAGGTCTCGTCTCCCACCTGGGCAGGCGATGCGCTCTTGTTTCAGCGTTTTAATCATCGACACTTCAGATAGTAAGGTTGTTGTTCCTCTCTACCTCTGAGCCGTTCTGGGTAACACCATTCTCGATGGTCGTCACACAAGAACATTTGAGTGATCGAAGGCCACTGTGTGTGAAAGTCGTCTTTAGGACATTATAGGGGATACATAAAAACTGCTATGGCCAAGAAGAAATAATAATACACTGTTCAAAAGAATTACGGGAACATGACTTTGGGCTTCTGCCATACTCCACTGAGCAATAATTGAGAACTGGACATGTTACCAAATTATATCTTTATTTTTCACAAGGATAGTATGTAACAAAATACCATCACATTCCACAATGAGATTTTCACTCTGCAGCGGAGTGTGCGCTGTTATGAAACTTCGTGGCAGATTAAAACTGTGTGCCGGACCGAGACTCGAACTCGGGACCTTTGCCTTTCGCGGGCAAGTGCTCTACCAACTGAGCTACCCAAGCACGACTCACCCCCCGTCCTCACAGCTTTACTTCTGCCAATACCTCGCCTCCTACCTTCCAAACGTAACGGAAGCTATCCTGCGAAACTTGCAGAACTAGCACTCCTGAAAGAAAGGATATTGCGGAGACATGGCTTAGCCACAGCCTGAGGGATGTTTCCAGAATGGTAGAACACTTGCCCACGAAAGGCAAAGGTCCCGAGATCGGGTCTCGGTCCGGCACACAGTTGTAATCTGCCAGGAAGTTTCATTCCATTACATTGTTATTCACTTACTTGTCGGGCTGAAAAGTCTGATAAGTATTGAAAATAAAGAGGAAACAATCATTTCTCCAGTCATCCTGGGAGCTTTTCGTTGGACTTTGAGAGCTTCAGTAATGTGTATGCCCTCCTTGAGCGTTTATCACCACCTGACGCCTAAGTGACATGCTCTGTATAAGTCTGTAGAGGACACACTGTAGTACCCATTCCCATTCTTCAATAAAAGGCCTTGAGAGTTCTTAAAGAGCCTGTGATGAAACAGGATAACCAAGTCACGTCTGTCAAGCATGTCCATACATGCTTGGCCAGGCTTAGATTGGGACTCACCACTGGCCATTTCATTTCTTCAATGGTCAGGCTTTGCAAGGCTTCACTGGTGATGCCCGCCATATGCGCCCTGGCGTTATTGTGCATGAGAACGAATCCGGTACCACCACTATATGGAGCAGCCACTACATAGTATTGTATGTTAACTGGGGACCTAGAAATGACGCATACTCTCCGTTCCCGCCGCAGCCGCAGTGGTCCACAACCCCAAGACGACTACCGCAGTTCACTTCACCCCTCCGCCGCCCCACACCGAAACCACGGTTATTGTGCGGTTTGGCCCCGGTGGAGTCCCCGGGGAACGTCTCACACCAAACGAGTGTAACCCCTATGTTTGCGTGGTAGAGTAATGGTGGTGTACGCGTACGTGGAGAACTTGTTTGCGCAGCAATCGCCGACATAGTTAACTAAAGCGGAATAAGGGGAACCAGCCCGCATTCGCCGAGGCAGATGGAAAACCGCCTAAAAACCATCCACAGACTGGCCAGTTCACCGGACCTCGACACTAATCCTCCGGGCGGATTCGTACCGGGGACCAGGCGCTCCTTCCCGCCCGGAAAGCAGTGCGCGAGACCGCACGGCCAACCAGGCGGGCAGCCACTACATGGTCATCAGAACCTGTTCGATTTACTGCCTGGCAGTAAGGCGACCATGGACAAGAACGCAATCCGAACGGCAGTCAACACTGATTCCTCCCCACATCATCACAGAACCTTGGCCGAATCTGTCGATTTCCTGGACAACATTTGGTAGGTACCACTCGCCACAGCGTCCCGACACATGAACACAACCGTCTGAGGAAATCTGGACTCGTCTGTGTAACAACACATTTTGCCAATGACGAAGTTGCCAGTTAACATCGGAACGGCAGAAATGAAGGTGAGCTGCGAAGTATTGTCTTGTCAAGATACGGGGGAAGGGGGGGAGGGGAGGGTCTGAGTCGTAAGGTCGTTTCTCGCAACCTGTTCCTTATAGTCTGATCGGACACAGCGGCTCCTTCTGATATCGTTTTGTTGTACTCTGGCGACAGCTGTACGACGCCACAGAGCAGAGATGGCCTTTATCGTTCTTAATGCGGGGTTGTAATGCATCAGCGACCTGTCTCCTTGTTGCGTGTCCACAACCCTGGCTCACACATGGAGATTCATTAGCATCTGCAACAAAACGACCCGAAGTCCATCCTTCTTGGAACAAACAGACCGTCGTTGCAACTTGCACTGCGTTGAGATGTCGCATTTCAAGTGCTTGGTTGAATACAACGTCCACAAATGATAACTACCGCCAGTGTACTTCACTAGAGAACACTGGGACACAGGTACTCACTTTTTTCTGAGTGGATCACCTGAAATGTAACGGGTAATAGAGTCGACAGATGGCGAACGACTTTATTTATCGCATACCACGAAAGCGAAGATCTCAGGTGTGGTGTCACCGCCAGACACCACACTTGCTAGGTTAGCCTTTAAATCGGCCGCGGTCCGTTAGTATACGTCGGACCCGCGTGTCGCCACTATCAGTGATTGCAGACCGAGCGCCGCCACACGGCAGGTCCAGTCTAGAGACTCCCTAGCATTCGCCCCAGTTGTACAGCCGACTTTGCTAGCGATGGTTCACTGTCTGCATACGCTCTCATTTGCAGAGACGACAGTTTGGCATAGCCTTCAGCTACGTCATTTGCTACGACCTAGCAAGGCGCCATATTCAGTTACTATAATTACTTCAAGAATGTATTCTGAACAGATAATATTGTGAATCATGTACCGTCAAGAGCGACTTTCATCATTAATGCATTAAAGTTAAGTATCAAACTAATTACGTCCGCTTTCTGAATTCTCATTCCTTGTCATGTTCCACACCTCACGTCAGTATGGTTCTTCCCTCCTCACGCCAGCCTGCGTGAGCTAAACGCGTGCATTTCGGCCTCCACTCGTAACATGGTGTTGGCTCTTCTGCTAACACAAAATCAGGGTATGCAATAAGACCACGGGTATCGCCTGAATGAAAACAGATTTAGCGGACTGCACGCTGACACACGTGTTCCCCTAATTCTATTGAACAGTGTGTATTCCTTTTGGCTGAAATTAAGATTGACTGCCTACGTAGTACAGAATTTCGTGTAAGAGTAAACAGACACCGATAAAAGAGATTCACCTCTGCGGCGCTTCGATATATATCGAAATCGTGATTTTTACCTCTTTGCATCTGTGGCCAAGCAACGGCCTCCTTCGCGTCCCACCAAGAGGAATGAGCCGTCTCTCCTGAGCTGACTTAACGGCGGTGCGCCTGAGCTCGGCCTCAGTCATTGACTACCGATACCGAAAGGATGGCCATCCAAGGGCAAATCCTGGTAGTTATGAAGGTCATGGACATTATGATCATTTGCCTAGATAATGTAACATATGGAGCAGTTTTAGTCTGTCATACTGCCTCAGGTGCCTGAGAAGCAGGTCTCTCGGATTTGGTGGAAACGACCCTGGGATGTGACTGGCTATTTGTTGCTACGGAATTCACGAGCAAAATGGAATTACTGAGGCCTGGTTGGACGTGTTGAATGAGCACACAGTGTGGATACCGTGTGAACTGCTATTTGAACTACTCGCTGTGCCGTAGGGATCCTTGTATTGCGTGTTTCAGATCTGAGCTAAACCTGCATTTATTCCTCAAGTTTATCAGTGCCTTGGCATTGGTAAAGATTTACGTCTGTTCATTTCATTGTAATTCGGGTCCATCGCTTTTGAGCCTGGTCTTTAACTTGTGACTATTACTAGTGTTCGCCTTGTGTACATTTTCCTTAGCCGAGCGGTCTAAGGCACTGCAGTCATGGACTGTGCGCCTGGTCCCGGCGGAGGTTCGAGTCCTCCCTCGGGCATGGGTGTGTGTGTTTGTCCTTAGGACAATTTAGGTTACGTAGTGTGTAAGCTTAGGGACTGATGACCTTAGCAGTTAAGTTCAATAAGATTTCATACACATTTTTTTGTGCATTTTCCACTTAGGATAAAATTCCTTCCTTCCTGTTTTAGTTGAAGCCTGGTAGACGTTCCCGTTTAAATTACATTTGCGCATTCTTTTTTATAACTAGCCTCAGTAGTTGCAATCAGACTCAAGGAGTGTTAACTGTTTCTGTCTCTCTGTTTTGTTTATAGCCTATATTCTTTTACGGAACTAGGCTAAGAAAGTAAGTAATATTTATGATTTAGGTAAAGCTGATTTTGCTCATTATTTAATAATTGCTCACTGGTTGTTTTGAAATCCTGGGTTTGCAAGTTTGCATTCATGTTTTGATTAAATGTTTAATGATGGTCCTTCTTTGGAACAAAGGTAACCGAAAGGGTTCCATTTTGTCCTTTTCTAGTAACGCCTGAATTTCATTTTGTTTTTTATTTTAATAACTGAATTTTTTTCTGGTAGCCCAAGTGAGGGCTCAGTTCCACACTGTACTTCATTGAGATGATTTTCGCAAAGACTCTACCCAAGTTCACATTTTCGAACATCAACTGAAAGTTGCTCAGTTTGCAGTTATTAAACTTGGTGTGTGCTTCTTGCGTTCTTTGGGGATTGTAAATTTTTCCGTGTTTAAAAGAGAAAGAAAACTTACTTCCTTATTAACTTGCTTAATAAAATTAATTGAAATTATTGGATGATATGCTGTATTGTTGCGTCATAACACCTCACCACTCCTAGCTCCCAGCTTGCTACAATATATGAGAGATGAAGCCAAAATATTTGATACAAGCGAGACATTAGAATGAACGCTGGTGCAGGCGAAGAAAGCTTTCTTCTGTTCTGATTCACAGTATTCTTGTAAAAATGAGGGGTAGATTTTGAAACCGTACGTCAACAGCACAATCTTTATATTTGGAGAAACAACGGGAAAGGAGAAACTAGAAGTAATATGAATTGTTGAGAAAAACCAACGGTATTAAGAAAATATGGAAAACCACTCCACGAAGAAGGAATATGTTCTCATAAAAAGACGAGCGTTTCAGATAAGCAGCAGATTCGAATCGAGGCCAAGCAGAAATCTTTTTTCACTGCATAGACCTTACATGCCGGCCCCTTTGGCCGAGCGGTTCTAGGCGCTTCAGTCGGGAATCGCGCGACCGCTGCGGTCGCAGGTTCGAACCCTGCCTCGGGCATGGATGTGTGTGATGTCCTTAGGTTAGTTAGGTTTAATTAGTTCTAAGTCTAGGGGACTGATGACCTCAGATGTTAAGTCCCATAGTGCTCAGAGCCATTTGAACCATTTGAAGACCTTACATAATATATTTATAAATAGCCAAAACGGAATTGGAAAGGAGAAGAAGATGAGAATAATTGTAGGGGCTTGAACACATCATTTTACGTAACACTGAATGTCAAAAATGTTCACAAATTGAAGAAGAAAAAGGGGGAGTATTAGTAGTATTAGTTGGAGACTCTACCACGGACACTCGTTAAGCCGCTTGTGAATTATAGGCGTAGATGCTATTGCGAGAGGTATACGAAGTTGTAAAGATTAGATAGTTAGAATAGATGGAGGACGGCATCAAACCAATCGAAATTAGAACAACTTCGAGATTAGCACATATTTTCCCACTTTGAGTATCATTCAAACTCTTATCGATGAAGGAGATGTCACATGTCGCTAACGATACTTTAATCTGCTCGATCAGATGTTGACTTCCATATGAGAAGGTGTTAATGCTCCGATTAAGATATCTGTATGCTGCAGCTATTAGTTCGCGGGATCCCATCAGATGGCATCCTGTCTCTCGCAAAAAAAGCAGCAGCGCTGGTGTAAGTATCAATAGCCCTAAGCGACAAGATCGTATAGTCACCAATAGAATGCGTCCGGCTCGTATCACGTGGGCATCCCGTGTGATCAGCAAACGCGAGATATAAGAAGTTTCGGGAGATGGGGCAACATCCTCTAGACAGCTAACATGCTGCAGCCATCTGCCTCCATCCATCTTACTCCCGTATGCCTACGACACCGTCTTCCTTTCAGCACCTCCACATCCACCGTAATAACTTTTCCTCCTGGTGTAACTTCTGGGATATGGAAACTGATCCCGTCAAAACTCAGGCGATTATCACTGCACGTACTTCTTGACACGTCTGTCAGCCTGACCTCCACTTCACCATTCATGACCATGCTATTCATCTCAATAACTCACTAAAATATCTTGGACTATCTTTCAAGCACAAACTATGCAAACTAACATGCCATCCCATTTTACTAACCGTCCAAAAAATGGCCTTAATAGACTGAAATTATAAAACTATTAACAGGCCGTACAAGTGGCTTACCTCCTTTAACAGTCCTGTACACTTAAAAATACTTACTAGTCACGTGCCAACGCAGTCTTGATCTACGCAACTCCAAAATTTTTCATCTTACTGTAAGTCCAAGAACACGATAGCACTCGGCATCTCCTTCCGTATCCACTTCCCTCCTCTATCACTTAGCCTCAACTACTTGATTAAATTCCCCCTTACTTACATTCCTCGTACATCGCAAATTTTACAGATCTCACAAACTCAAAGATCAAAATCCCGTTGTCTCCAATCCTCTTCAATCATAGGATGCTGCTGCGAGTAGCCAGAACGTTCAATCGCAGCTTCACGCCCTATCGCAGCTTAAAGAGACTCTCTCTTTCTCTTCAGGGAAACTGGCCTGATATCTACCCATGCTTCCAGAAATAGTCTTAGTCCCCACATCCTCTCCTTAGATCATGGCTCCAGCCCTCTCCCAGGCTCCTGATCCATGTTCTCTTCTCCCTGCTCCAGCCTCCATTTATTTGTACCACTTCCCAATCCAACATCACCCCCCCCCCCCCGCCCTCCCAGACATGGCAACCCATTTATCTGTATTTTCCTCTCATCTCGTCATCAGGTCCTCTCCTCCTGCCTACACAGAATGTTCTGGTAGCTGATCTTGAGGGACTTGATGAACATGTGTCCGGGTTTTTTATTTATTTATTTTTGAGAAAATCGCCTTTGCTGTGTTTCAAACATGTCATTTCAATCTTTTGAAGTTGGAGAGAACACAATCTGTATTGTTTTAACTGCCAGCCACTCTCTTCCCAAGTCGGTCAGAGGATTGGGGAGGCAACATGCTCGGAAATGGAGTGCCACGTGGCGCCAGAAATTCAACATCAGGAAGATTCTTACAAGACGAGAAGTCGCATCAAATCTCTATCCGGTCTGGGATTGTGGGAGGGCGGCGAAATGTCTGAGATCCGGCGCAGCTCGTCAAGCCAACACTTGTTATCTGCACACGAAGCCTTCGATCACGCACCGTTATCGTTGCAGCACAACGACTCAGCATTCTTATTGTGGAGTACGCTTATGGGATTTTCTCTCGGTACTTGGTTCACGATCACTTTAGCACCATTATCCTTGCAGTACAGCGACCCAGCATTCTTATTTTGGAGTACATCCATGTGACTTTCTCTCGGTATTTGGCCCACGAGGGATTTGGCTTGTTTCTGGTTTTGGTTATCCTACCGATCTACATCAGCACTCCACTTGCTGGTTGGACTGCCCGCAGCTTCGGTATTTTGTGCTACTGCGCTTTTACCACTTCGTCTTATGACTTATGGCTCACCGAGCGAGGTGGCGCAGTGGTTAGACACTGGACTCGCATTCGGGAGGACGACGGTTCAATCCCGCGTCCGGCCATCCTGATTTAGGTTTTCCGTGATTTCCCTAAATCGCTCCAGGCAAATGCCGGGATGGTTCCTTTAAAAAGGGCACGGCGACTTCCTTTCCCGTCCTTCCCTAATCCGATGAGACCGATGACCTCGCTGTCTGGTCTCCTTCCCCAAACAACGCAACGCACAACTTATGGCTCGGCAGTTTCTCAGCTCTACGAAAGCCACCCGACACTAGTGTTTCTATCGTGACGATAGAAAGCGCTATGTTACTTGTGAAGCGATTTTTCTTTTTTCACTGTAATAAAAGCCAAGCACTGCCATGTACAGCCAGTAAATCAGCAATATTGACAATTTACAAGTTTACTCAGTTTTTAAGTATAGAAGTGTAGCGTCAACACCGAGAAAGTGTTGTACGACTATGGATGCCGCGGGTGAGTTCGGCCAGGGTCCACCCCCGTCGCTTGGGCCGGCTGACGTATGGCGGCGATCTGGCTCTCATTACGAGCGTCCATCGGCCGGGCGCGGCCCCTCTGTTGACATTATGCGACGATAAAGAGCGAGGGTCCCCGGGGACGCATTAGGAGGGCGAGACGGATGCGTCTTTGATTGCCTCCGCTTCGCGAGCTTCCGGTCGCCAGCCACTTGCTGCTGCCCGGCCCGCCCCTTCCGCCCACGCCTACATACTTTGCCGTCCCCCGCTCCCGAGCAGCTCCGTGTTCATCGCCGTTAAGTGACCAGCGCGGGGGCGAGCCGGAATGTCGCCGCCACGCACTGCCGTGAGCTGTCCCCCAGGAATGCGCCTAACATTAAGTCAGCGCAGTGTCCTCGCCTGGCTGCTGCAAGCAAATGTATGCGGTGCATATCGATATCTGAAATGTAACAACATTTGCACACATGTCAGTAGGAACGTAACGTTACTTATGTGGTTTCGTCCAAGAATCGCGGCGCCACACAAAAAGTCGGCAATTCACATCGATGCCACAGACATGAGCGATGTCTCGCTGCAATCCGCAACGACGTATGGTAGAGGCTGAAGAAGACACGCCCTCGCTCTCAGCACATCAGTGCCCTCACACAGAGGTCAATATGGAGCCGAGCATGGAAGCCCTGTGCCCCACTTCGTGACCACAGCTAAGGCAGTAAACAACATCGAATAGGATTAAAAAGTTATTCAACTGTCAGAAGGAAACATACTTTTGTAAATGTTGAACATTTTCCTACTAGAGATAAGTTTGTTAATTAGTGCATCAAGTGATGCTTTAATAGTCAATGATAGTAGTAAATTACACTACTGGCCATTAAAATTGCTACACCAAGAAGAAAAGCAGACGATAAAGGGGTATTCATTGGACAAATATATTATACTAGAACAGAAATGTGATTACATTTTCACGGAATTTGGGTGCATAGATCCTGAGAAATCAGTACCCAGAGCAACCACCTCTGGCCGTAATAACGGCCTTGATACGCCTAGGCATTGAGTGAAACTGAGCTTGGATGGCGTGTACAGGTACAGCTGCCCATGCAGCTTCAACACGATACCACAGTTCATCAAGAGTAGTGACTGGCGTATTGTGACGAGCCAGTTGCTCGGCCATCATTGACCAAACGTTTTCAGTTGGTGAGAGATCTGGAGAATGTGCTGGCCAGTCAATCAGTTGAACATTTTCTGTATCCAGAAAGACCCGTACAGGACCTGCAACATGCGGTCGTGCATTATCCTGCTGAAATGTAGGGTTTCGCAGGGGTCGAATGGAGGGTAGAGCCACGGGTCGTAACACATCTGAAATGTAAAGCCCACTGTTCAAAGTGCCGTCAACGCGAACAAGAGATGTCCGAGACGTGTGATCAATGGCATCCCATACCATCACGCCGGGTGATATGCCAGTATGGCGATGACGAATATACGCTTCCAATGTAAGTTCACCGCGATGTCTCCAAACACGGATGCAACCTTCATGGTGCTGTAAACAGAACCTAGATTCATCCGAAAAAATGACGGTTTGCCATTCTTGCACCCAGGTTCGTCGTTGAGTACACCATCGCATGCGCTCCTGTCTGTGATGCAGCGTGAAGGGTAACCGCAGCCATGGTCTCCGAGCTGATAGTCCATGCTGCTGCAAACGTCGTCGAACTGTTCGTGCAGATGGTTGTTGTCTTGAAAACGTCCCCACCTGTTGACCCACGGATCGAGACGTGGCTGCACGATCCCTTACAGCCATGCGGATAAGATGCCTGTCATCTCGACTGTTAGTGATATGAGGCCGTTGGAATCCAGCACCGCGTTCCGTATTACCCTCCTGAACCCACCGATTCCATATTCTGCTAACAGTCATTGGATCTCGAGCAACGCGAGCAGCAATGTCGCGATACGATAAACCGCAATCGCGATAGGCTACAATCCGACCTTTATCAAAGTCGGAAACGTGATGGTACGCATTTCTCCTCCCTACACGAGGCATCACAACAACGTTTCACCAAGAAACGCCGGTCAACTGTTGTTTGTGTATGAGAAATCGGTTGGAAACTTTTCTCATGTCAGCAGGTTGTAGGTGTCGCCACCGGCGCCAACCATGTGTAAATGCTCTGAAAAGCAAGTCATTTGCATATCACAGCATCTTCTTCCTGTCATTTAAATTTCGCGTCTGTAACACGTCATCTTCGTGGTGTAGCAATTTTAATGGCCAGTAGTGTATCAGGTACTCGTATGACGAATGATTGTATCAAGCTAAGTAAATGTTTTTATCATTCATGTAATAAAATGAACAAATATTTATCCGTTGTGGTTCAGATGCGCTATCTTCCAGAGCAATCAAAGAAACCACAGTTATGACCGGACAATGTTTTTTTTTGGGTCATAAAAACTTACATATTATTCACGGCCATATCAAATGATGTGCGTGTCAGTTATAAAATCTCTATGATGTGAAAAGCGATGTGAATCTAGAAGGCACAGAACTTCATGAATATTTAAACTCTGATTAAAATGTCCGTGTCATCTCCATTGGATCCAATATCTATGCCACCTCGCAGAACACAGGTCGTCATACGTACGTGTTACAGATACCAGACGCTAAACGACCACAATTCCTGGCTTCAGTGGTCACTTCTGTCACGAAATAGAAACTTGGAGCTGGTCGACTGTGCAAAGAGCCTACAGTACCTGTGAGCTCATACCTAGATGTATCTGTTACATACATGTGAATGATGCATATCCCTTGGACGATAAGCATATGAGGGCACAATATATAAAAATACATAAAGAGACAGCATTATCGAAACGAGAAGATTTCCGCATGACTCCAGACGGACGCAAATATAACTTCTCTAGAAGGTACTGCCTCCTACTAGGCCCTTTAGAAATTTATGCCTATCAGATGCTGAAAAACACGGTCGCCATGATAAAAATACTCGCCCTTGAAGTCAATAAATTAAGAGCGAGTATGTGAGTCCCTACTCTCTGTACTCCACTACATCGCAAGAAGCACGTAGAGGCTGTTTACCAGTGGTATACCAGACCATGCTGCGCTCTTTTTTAAATGACGTGACGAAGAGTTCAGACCCAATGGAATGTTTATTTTCCAGAATGCAAGGAATGCAGAAGTTAGTTACTAATATAGCTATTACAAGAAACGTACACCAACAGAATCTACGTAAGTCACCAGACGCTGTAGTACCCTGCTAGACGGGAAACCGATTCTGTGGTTGGGACGCTCTTGCGAAGTGTAACTTTTCCAGAGCCTGGGGCTCTTGCTGAGATAAGCTGCTTTTCGCACAAGCATACAGACACACTAAAGATGTTCTTCCTATCCAATAGTGCAGCGCAGCGTGCTGTAGTGTGTGACACGTGATACTAGGGATTAGGTTTAATATATGATGAAAGGCTGAAAAAACTGCGACCATTCACATTTTTTTTATAATAATTTCGTTTGCCTTTACCAGGCTGTTTTGTCCGTCTTCAGACGAGGGCTAGGTTAGGTTGGAATGTGACGGTCTGGTTGAGAGGTGGCGAAGCCAACGAATGTGAGAGCAAAAAAAAAACGTGGTTGTGGTCACAGACTGATCTGTAGCTTAGCCTGAGGTCAAGATTAGGTTGGAAGGTGACAGTCTGTGGGTTGGTGAAGCTAACGAATGTGAAAGCAAATATCCTGGTTGTGATGATAGACTAATCTGTGGCCTAGCCCAAGGTGTAGGTTAGGTTGAAGTGTGACAGTTAGGTAAAAACAAAAATAATACCTGGCATGTTTTGTTTATCCGCACAAGGCACTCTCCGACAGCTGTCACGAACTCTAGGTTCTTAGTCATTCTATGTGGCAGGTGAGGCATTCTTATGGGAATTGACAGACTATATGCCCAGACCACTACCCCTTTAGGAGGATTAGGGGAAGACTAGCCCGTCATCAGCAGGCTGAACAATCTTTCCTTTTCCTGCCTACCGGAAACTGGCTCTGGTGTTCACAATAGCAAGCAGGAGGAGCAAACACGCGCGGCCAGCAAATGATATGTTGCATACATTAGATTGCGGTGAGCATGCTCTGCTGTTGGACGGTGACATTTCGTAGTCAGTCGTAGAAGACACTAAAAGAGCAGGGAAATGCGGGCCAAAGTCGAGTACTCACGCTCGGGATGTTGTCGTTGGTGCAGACGCCCTCGGAGAGGAGCCGGTCGCGGATCTCCCAGGCGAAGATGGACGGGCACTCACGTTTGTACTCGGCGATCTTGTTGACCACGTTGGAGGTGGCGACTCGTGGCTTGGAGCCGCCGATCGCTCGCGGCTTGATGGAGCCCGTCTCGTAGTACCTGCCGTGCAAACCAGAGGCGCTGCAGCCGGGCGCTACACACAGCTGTACTGGCCAGTTACAAAGGCGGAACTATGAGTTCCACGTCCCGCTGACGTCGAGGTCATTAGAGACGTGCAAGAAAGTGTTGTAGAAATAATCGGCCGTCGCCTGCTATTCGCAAGGTATGATTTTTTCTTGTTTTCTCATGCCCAAAAAGCAACATCTGCTCTCTGATCAGTCTTCATCTGAACTAAATTCCCTTATCTAATGACCTCAACGTCGACGGCGTTAAACTGAAACATCTCTACCATCCCATTTCCCACTTCACTAAGTTAAAAAATAGACTTATTTTATTATCTAGGTCGAAGACTGCAAGGATGGGAACATGACTCAGTTTGAACGTTGAGATTGAAAGCGTACCGCACAGAACCGGTGGATAATTGTTTCCACGTTTCATTGTGGTGAATTTTGGAATTAAGACGAAAGAGATATGACGGTCAGCCGAAGAATCGCATTTTGTAAGAAAATCGGGAACATCTGAACTTAATGGTAGGTCATACTATGAAGTGTTATTTAGGTACTCACTTATTCACTGTGTCACATAATGCAAGTTCCCAAAACTACTTTAAAATACTGCCTATCTGTAGAATGAAGTTCAGTCGATGGAAAGAGCCTTAGTGCAAAACTTCTATCGCTTGTATATATGGTACATGCGCTACCACTAGTTGAAATTGGCAAATTTGTAGTGGTTATAATCTTCTCGTATTAGTACTAATAGTAGTGGTAGTAGTAGTAGTAGTAGTAGTAGTAGTAGCAGTAGTAGTTGTAGTAGTGGAAGAAGAAGAAGATGAAGTACTGTATAGCTGGCACAAGGCAGTAAACTCCTATAAGAATTATACTGATTGTCTACTACTACTGTCAATATACTACTAGTAAAGATTTTCTACCTTATACATTCTACATATTATTGCCGCTATTATTACAAGCATTAGTGGTGGAGCAGACGATACTGGTGACTGTTTTAGTAATAGTAGCATTAGTAGATGTACGAGGACTATACAGAAAGTGAGGAACGATTGGTCTCGAAATGGAAACCACTGTGAAAATCCGACGAGGCTTTTCACAGACGTTTTTGGCAGTGTCTCTAATATGCCCGTCGATCGCATCAAGACGCTCTTTTCAGTTGTGAGTGCACTGTGAGCGAGTAAAGGTGCCTAGAACTACGATGTCTCCCGCCACGTAGGAGGACCGGTGAGAGGCTTCGCCTTAATGAATGCAGCCCACCTAACACAGCTGCCACGCACTTCCTTCTTCATGGCAATTCTCAGCCGCACTCTGCAGGGGCAGTGAAGAAGCTCCTGCAGTCTTTTCGATTGGAAGTGTGCGATCACCCACAACACAGCCCTAATTGGCTCGACCTGAATATCATCTCTGTTCACATGAAACGCTGGATATGAAGACAACACTTGGGCGCAGGCTACGCGCTGTACATCAGCGTAGAGAATTATCGGAAAGCACAGGCGGCTGCCTTCTATGACGATGGTGTTGGAAATTTGGTATAACGCTCCGACAAATGTCTAAGTCGGAGCGGCGACTAACAAGGGAACCTCCCCATCGCACCCCCCTCATATTTAGTTATAAGTTGTCACAGTGGATAGGCCTTGAAAAACTGAACACAGATCAATCGAGAAAACAGGAAGAAGTTGTGTGGAACCACGAAAAAAATAAGCAAAATATACAAACTGAGTAGTCCATGTGCAAGATAGGTAACATCAAGGACAATATGAGTTGAGGAGCACCGTGGTCCCGTGGTTAGCGTGAGCAGCTGCGGAACGGGAGGTCCTTGGTTCAAGTCATCCCTCGAGTGAAAAGTTTAATTTTTTATTTTCAGTCAATTATTATCTGTCCGTCCGTCCGTCCGATGGACATATGCGGGATTTGACGGTCTACACACGGAAAAATTTGAAAACGTTAAAAACATATGTTTTGACAGAGCACAGGAAAAACTGCGACTATGAAACTGTTGCATTCATTTGTTGCAGTTTATGTGACAAACTCTTATGTTTTCATCACTTTTTTGGGAGTGATTATCACATCCACAAGAAAACCGAAATCGGGCAAGGTAGAAGAATCATTTTACCCATTCGCCAAGTGTACAAGTTACGTGGGTCGACAACATATTCCTGTCATGTGGCGCACATGCCGTCAGCAGTATCGTATAGAATATATCAGACGTGTTTTCCTGTGGAGGAATCGGTTGACCCATGGCCTTCCGATCAAATGTTTTCGGTTCCCATTGGAGAGGTACGTCCTTTCGTCTACTAATCGCACGGTTTTGCAGTGCGGTCGCAAAACGCAGACACTAAACTTATTACAGTGAACAAAGACGTCAATGAACGAACGGACAGATCATAAATTTGCGAAAATAAAGAAAGTAAAAGTTTCACTCGAGGGATGACTTGAACCAAGGACCTCTCGTTCCGCAGCTGCTCACGCTAACCACGGGACCACGGCGCTCGTGAGCTTAAGCTACCCTTGATGTTGCCTATGTTGCGCATAGACTACTCAGATTGTATATTTTGCCTATTTTTTTCATAGTTCCACACAACTTCTTCCTGTTTTCTCGATTGATCTGTGTTCAGTTTTTCAAGGCCTATCCACTGTGCCAACTTATAACTAAATTTCAGGGGGGTGCGATGGGGAGGTTCCCTTGTAAGTAGAGAAGTACCTGGAAGGTGTAGGTAAATGTGCAAAGAAAACAGTTTTGATTTTCCTGTGGTTTCCATTTCGCGACCGATCGTTCCTTACTCTTTCCTTCGTATAAGTACTTTCGTTACTACAGTTACTTGCAGCTGTAGTAGCAATAGTACTAGTAGTAGTTGTGCTGATGGTGTGGTGGCAGCTGAATGAGTAGAGATACAGATACTTTCATTACCATTACTTGCAATAATAGTAGTAGCAGTTAAGCTGGCCCCACATTCATTAGTGCTGCTACTACTACTACTACTGCTACTAGTGGAAGCAACAGTGGCGGTGCTGCTGCTGCTGCTGGTGGTAGTAGTAGTTGTTGCTGTTATTGTTGTTGTTGTTGTCATCGTCGTCGTCGTTGTAATAGTAGTACTAGTAGCAGTGGTAGTATGAGTTCATTACTTTTGTCACTTGCGCAAGTAATGGTAGTAGCAATAGTAATAGTAGTAGTAATGGTAGTGGTGGCAGCAGCTGTATGACCTGCTATCATTACTATTATTACTATTACTTGCAATAATAGTACTAATACTTAAAGTAGTTACTTAAAGTATTCCGCACCCCCATTATTGGACAGACACAAAGCTGGCTGATTCTGCTTAGCAGTGAGAAACAGAAGACCTTCACCCTGAATGGCACTTTCAGAAAACGCTCAGTGGACAAGCGAGTGGAACTCAACACTTTTACTGCAAGTGTTTCCCTATCCCCTGAACCAGGACGTGCATCTCACGAATCGATGTACGGACAGCAGTTGTATTGCGCTTGACCGCTGTGCAGATGCCGTACGTGGCGTACTTGCAATTCCCTGCCTAGACAGCGGACGCAATATGCCGTCCGCAAACTCTTATTAGAGTTAAAGATACGTCAGTGCAAGACAGAACATGAGTTAAGGTTTCTGTTTGCTCTCAAGCCTGAAACAGATATTCGACACACGTTTTCTCCTATGAAAAAGCACCTCATTGTGTGTCAGAATCCACAAAGAGCTTAAGAACCGTCACTCGAATAAACAGAATAACAACTCTGTCACGGGGAAAAGACTTCACGTGCTCCTTGTGTCAAAAGCAACATTTCTCAATATCTAACCGGCAGATTCTCCACTGTGGCCCTCGCCACTGAAGTCTCTAACTCGATCCCCAGAGTGAACTGTCTTCGATCACTCTCGGCAGGGCCAGCCGCGGTGCCCAAGCGGTTCTAGGCGCTTCAGTCCGGAACCGCGCGACTGCTGCTGTCGCAGGTTCGAATCCTGCCCTGGGCATGGATGTGTGTGATGTCCTTAGGTTGGTTAGGTTTAAGTAGTTCTAAGTTGTAGGGGACTGATGACCTCAGATGTTAAGTCCCATACTGCTCAGAGCCATTTGAACCATTTTTGAACTCCCGGCAGGGCCGCGCGGGGTAGCTGCGCGGTCAGAGGCGTCTTGTCACGGTCCGCGCGGCTCCCCGCGTCGGAGGTTCAAGTCCTCCCTCGGACATGAGTGTGTATGTTGTCCTTAGCGTAAGTTAGTTTAAGTTAGATTAAGTAGTACGTAAGCTTATGGACCGATGACCTTTGCAGTTTGGTCGCGTAAGACCTTACCACAAATTTCCAAAATTTACTCCTGGCAGGGAGTGCCCTCGATCGATCCGCGGAGGGCAGTCCTTGCTCATG
This sequence comes from Schistocerca piceifrons, assembly GCF_021461385.2. Taxonomy (NCBI): domain Eukaryota; kingdom Metazoa; phylum Arthropoda; class Insecta; order Orthoptera; family Acrididae; genus Schistocerca; species Schistocerca piceifrons. The sequence continues at coordinate 329,866,951 of NC_060144.1, forward strand.
TCATACTCCACTCCCTCCAGGACTTGTGGCGTTTACGAATCCCAGTCGCCATTACAAAAACATTACGTCCCTCTACATGGGACATGAATCTGCTAGCCTATCACCTGAAGCTCATACTCCTTTCAGAAGATTTTCTGGAAGGTTCCCTCCCTACATCCTTAGCACTTCGCCAATCAAAACTGCATCCTTACTTTTGGGTGGGAAGGGTTGCGTGGCGCTTCCCGTGAGAAGCTTCCTCAGGGTTCAGCTCGAGAACATCGTTCGTCACCCCATGCATTCCTTCACACTAAAAGGATGTCTTTTCGCCTTCTTCAGCCTCTGACGCTCTTCCTGCAGAGACGCTATTCAGAATTTTTTTTCCGTCTCAACAGAGAGCAACCTCCTGCGCGCTCTGTCTACACTACTGGGGTTCTGCCTCCTCTGCCATCACAAACCAACTCGAACACGCTCTGCTCTCTCTCAGGGCAGCAAATTTCCACTCCCGTAGAACACAACAAGTCTCTTCCCAGCCAATGTCTAGCTAATAGCTGCACCTGAGGAACATGTGGCTCTTTTCGTCTTTTCTGTTGGTGCTCTGCCGCGCGGGACTAGCCGAGCGGTCTCAAGCGCTGCATTCATGGACTGTGCGGCTGGTCTCGGCGGAGGTTCGAGTCCTCCCTCGGGCATGGGTGTGTGTGTTTGTCCTTAGGATAATTTAGGTTAAGTAGTGTGTAAGCTTAGGGACTGATGACCTTAGCAGTTAAGTCCCATAAGATTTCACGCACATTTGAACGACTTTTTTGGTAGTGCTCTGCCCTAATAAACTCTCTGACATGCAGTATTACAGTAATCGTTAGTACAGGGTGCTAGGCACCATCATCCAACGAAATGATTAATAATCCGATTGTGCAGTGCAAACAGTGATCTAATATAATACACATTTACAGGAATATTAAATGTATGGTGGCAAAGTCGTGCTGCCATACAATGTAATAGACGTTGCGAAGTACGCTAATTAGAGATTTAACTTGAAACACTTCTAAGATAAAACAACTGACCTAAACTAGAATGTGACCAGAGTAAGAGAACCCACTGCCAGGTCTTGTGATTCGTCCGTTAGCATATTTCCAGTTATAGTCACTTGAAATCCGATGGGTATTTTGGCCCCGCGGGATTAGCCGAGCAGTCACAGGCGCTGCAGTCCTGGACTGTGCGGCTGGTCCCGGCGGAGGTTCGAGTCCTCCCTCGGGCATGGGTGTGTGTGTATGTCCTTAGGATAATTTAGGTTACGTAGTGTGTAAGCTTAGGGACTGATGACCTTAGCAGTTAAGTCCCATAAAATTTCACACACATTTGAACGTTTTTTCGTTAGTTCTCTGCCCTAAGAAACTCTCTGACATGGAGTATCACAGTAATCGTTAGTACAGGGTGAAATCCATCATCATCCAATGAAATGAGTAATAATCCGACTGAGCAGTGCAAACAGTGATCTAACATAAATATACATTTAAATCAAATGGTTCAAATGGCTCTGAGCACTATGGGACTTAACTACTGAGGTCATCAGTCCCCCAGAACCTAGAACTACTTAAACCTAACTAACCTAAGGACATTACACACATCCATGCCCGAGGCAGGATTCGAACCTGCGACCGTAGCGGTCGTGCGGTTCCAGACTGTAGCGCTGAGAACCGCTCGGCCACTCCGGCCGGCAAATATACATTTACAGGAATATTAAATGCATGGTGGCAAACTGGTGCTGCCATACAATGTTATAGATTTTGCGAAGTACGCTCACTAGAGATTTAACTTGAAACACTTCTAAGATAAAACAATTGAACTAAATTAGAATGTGACCAGAGTAAGAGAACCCACTGCCAGGTCTTGTGATTCGTCCGTTAGCATATTTCCAGTTACAGTCACTTGAAATCCGGTGGGTATTTTATTGGGTCTCAAAGAAGGACAGTGGATCGAGAAGGAGAGAAGTCCTCGGGTGAAGGGAGAGCGGAGGGGGCACTGACCTGCCGAGGATCTTGGAGACGCATCCGTTGGAGACCTGCAGGATCCTGGAGATGTCGCAGGGGCGCGCGCCCGAGTGCGCCAGCTCGACGATCTTCTGGCGCGTCGAGTCCGGCAGGGGGCGGCCGTTGACGTAGACGCCGCCCAGCTGGTTGATGCCACTGTGCCCTGCAGCAGAGCAGCCAAACATGGCAGTATGGTGGTGGTGCGGGTGCTGGTGGTGCGACGCGGCGGCGGCGGCGGCGGCTGCGGCGGCGGCGGCGGCGGCGGCTGCCGACACGGCGGCCGCGCTCACGCCCGGCGCCGCCCCCGCGCCGGGGCCGCCGCCCACGCCCTGCAGCGCCGCCGGCTCCTCCTCTGCGGCAGACAAAAAGGCGAGAGCGCGCGTTAGCCCCGCCGGCCGGCGCAGCCGCCACCGCCGCCGCCGCGCCGCGCCGCGCCGCGCCGCGACGCCTCTTCGTTGGTGACGCCTCTCACCTCTCACCTGCCCCGACTGCTCGCACAACAGCACAAACAGTTCGTATTCCCTTTGCGTTAAAAGCTCTCTGCAAACATGGACATCATTGCTCCCACTCTAAAATACAAATTGCCTTAAACGGTCGCATAAATGTGACTAGTTACATCGGTTTCTATTTTTAAGTGATGTTGATAAAGGGTCCGGCTTTAGCCTAAGCTACAAAGTTCGCATCTAAAATTACTACCTCTTATTCACTAGTATGTTATCCGCTCTGTGATTTAATGTAATAATAATATCCCTCTACGACACCGAGCGAGGTGACGCTGTCGTAGGACACTGGACTCGCGTTCGGGAGGACGATGGTTCAATCCCGCGTCCGGCCATCCTCATTTAGATTTTCCGTGATTTCCCTAAATCGCTCCACGCAAATGCTGGGATGGTTCCTTTGAAAGGGTACGGCCGACTTCCTTCCCTAATACGATGAGACCGATGACCTCGCTGTTTGGTCTCTTCTTCCAAACAACCCCAACCCCTCTAAGACAAAAAAAAAGAAGAAGAAGGCGCACCACGAAGGATTTACCCGAATGAGTCGGAACTAGGTAGATGTTATGTGCATGTACAGACAAACAAATAATTACAATTTCAGAAAAGTTGGATATGGTTTTCAAGAGAAACAGATTCACAAACTGAGCGGGTCAGTAACGTGGTGGCCCACCTCTACCTCTTATGCAAGAAGTTTTTCGGATTGGCATTGATTGCCACAGTTGTTATTTGTCCTCCTCGGAGATAAAATGATTCAATTGCTCTAAGCACTATGGAACTTAATTTCTGAGGTCATCAGTCCCCTAGAACTTAGAACTACTTAAACCTAACTAACCTAAGGACATCACACACATCCATGCCCGAGGCAGGATTCGAACCTGCGACCGTAGCAGGAGCGCGGTTCCGGACTGTAGCGCCTAGAGCCGCTCGGTCACAGCGGCCGGCTCCTCGAGCATATCGTGCCAAATTTTGTCCAGTTGGCGCCTTAGATCATCAAAATCTTGAGCTGGTTGGAGGGCCCTACCAATTTTGCGCGAAACGTTCTCAATTGGGGAGAAATCTGGCGACCTTGCCGGCCAAGGTCGAGTTGGCCAAGCACGGAGACAAGGAGTAGAAACTCTCGCCAGATACGGACGGTCACAATTTTGGTGAAATGTTAGCTCACGATGGCTCGCCATGAAGGGCAACAAATCGTGGCATAGAGTATCGTCGATGTACTGCCAATCAAAGGAGTCGTATTATGAAATGAAATGGCTCCCCCCACCATCACCCCTGGTTGTCGGACGTATGGCGGGCGACAGTCAGAATGGTATGCCACGCTGTTCGAGCCTCTCCAGACACGTCTGGTCTCCGGGACTCAATTCTAAGCTGGATTCATCACTGAAGGCAATTATACTCCAGTCAATGATATCCAGGGGTGTACGGAGACTCTCTGGACAGCGGTGTGATACCGACCTGACTGTCGCCTCCATACCGCCCAACAACCAGGAGTGATGGTCTGGGGTGCAATTTGATTTCATAATATGACTCCCTTCATTGGCAGTACATCGACGGTATTCTATGCCCCGTTTTGTTGCTCTTCATGGCAAGCGATCGTGGCCTTACTTTTCAGCAGGATAATTCGCGTCCGCACACGGTTGGAGTTTCTACTCCTTGTTTTCGTGCTTGTCAAATCCTACCATGTCCAGCAAGATTACTCCCCAGATGAGAACATTTGGAGCATTATGGGGAGGGCCCTCCAAATAGTTCGGGAGTTTGAAGATGTAACTCTCCAATTGGACAGAATTTGGTACGATATCCCTCAGGAGGACATCCAACAACTCTATCAATTAACGTCAAGCGGAATAAAAAGTTGCATAATGGCCAGAGGTGGACCAACGCGTTACTGACTTGATCAGTTCTTGAAGCTCTCTCTCTTAAATCAATCATCCATTTCTTTCTGGGGTTGTAACAGTTTTTTGTCGCCACGGGATCATTACAACTACCTACTTCCGTCACATTCGGATAATTCCTTCGTGGTTCGTCATTTCTTTTGTCTTAGAGTGTACAAATTGCTTTAAACTGTCACATAAACGTGACTAGTTACAGCAATTTCTATTTTAACCTAAAGTGTCCACATTTAAAATTCCTACCTCTTACGTAATAATATTCTAAATGGCCTATGAAAATGAGCGTTTGGCGTCATTGGCCGGGAGGCCCCTTACGGGGCAGGTCCGGCCGCCTTGGTGCAGGTCTTATTACATTCGACGCCACATTGGGTGACCTGCGTACCGGATGGGGATTAAATGATGATGGAGGCAACACAACACGCAGTCCCTGAGCGGAGAAAATCCTCGGCCCAGCCGGGAATCGAACCCGGGCCCCTTAGGACGGCAGTCCATCACGCTGACCATTTTTTTTTTTTTTTCGTTATTGATCGTTGTGTTTGGTCGTTGCAGACGTCGCAAGACATCCTGTTCAAGTTCGGTGGTTGATCCTTCCACTAAGTTTTTTTATTACAGAGGCCAACCGGCTCTCTGACCGAACACGCTGAGCTACTGTGCCGGCTAACCATTCAGCTATCGGGGCGTTATGATTTCTTATAAGGTAACGATTGTTTCATGTGGGTCATTGGTCTGGTGCAAGTCTTTCAACTGGACACCACTTCAGCGACTTGCGTTTCAGTGACCTACAGCAGTTATCCTATTGGGGGAGAGGGACCTACAGTTTAACGTGGAATGCGAACCACGTGTCGCTTCTGGCGATGGAAATGTTTGGATATGGCGAATGATTGAAGAACATTATTTGTCATCATGTATAATGTCAACGATCTGTTACGGAGAAGGTGGTGTTACGATATAGGGGTATTTTTCGTCGTTGAGATATGGTATCCTTACTGCACATAACAAATTGCTAAATGCGGAATTATATGAACACATTTTGCTGCATTGTGTACTATGTACAGTAGAGTAGCAGTTCGGAGACGATGAACTTTTATATCAGCACGACATCGCACTCTGTCATGAGACAACATTTGTGAGGCATTGATTTGGAACAAAAACATTCTTGAAATTTGCTGTCCTGCCAGAGTTCTGACCTAAACCAAACGGACAGTTTTGGAATGGGTTGGAACGTCAATTTCGCTACAGACCCCAGTGTCCAACAGCAATACTTCTCTGATATCGACTCTTGAGGAAGAATGGACTGTGGACTGCCATTCCTCCAGAGACATTCAGACGCCTCATTGAAAGTGTCCCCAGCAGAGTCCAAGCTGTCATAAAGGCGAAGCGTGGGCACCCCAACCCTCCGCAGTAATGTCAGATAGTGTACATTTCACGAAGTGACCACGAGATGAGAACTATACAAATGAGATCTCATATGGAGGCTTATGGACATTTGTTCTTCGGAAGTAGAACGGTCTGGCGTAGGGATGTGAGAGGGGTGGTACAGATTACTGGAGTGGCCTCCCTCACAGTCTGTAAGGTGGCTAGATGCAGAAATACATCCAGACACCTCATCAGTGAACTAAGGATTTCTCTCTGATGACAGAGGACGGAAAAACCTTTGCGTATCAGAATTGGGCTATGGTTGCTTTGAAAGGAGGGACGGAAAGAATAGGGGCTTACGCCTTTAATAGACCCTTCCAGCACAGCCCTTAGCAAAATTTACAGAGCTACTGGTAAATTAAACAATGCGTGGCCGCCTTTGGTACGTGATTTGTGCAAATGAGGGGAAACCCCAAAGCGATGTCCAGTTGCACTAGACCTGAACACGGCTTCTGGGCAAATGACGTAAACCTCTCGCCCCTACAATCAAGGCATTTTGGTGTGCTTGTTGGATACTTACACGCAATGTATCATAGAATAGGGTGGCGCAATAGTTCTAGGACCACTGAAAGAAAGCTCAGTGAAGGCTGCTGAAGGAGATGGGTCGCGTATTTATAATGGGCCCGTCTCGGCATTTGTTTTTGCGCTTTTGGGACACTGTAGGAAACATTATTTTCAATGACCGGCCTGGAATCTGAATCACCGGTCTCCCGAATAGGAGTCCAATAATTTATCTTTGCGTCCCTTCGTTCGATGTCCTATTTTGGGCGATACGTGGTTCAACTCTGAGTCAGACCGACACGTTTTAAGACTTTCAGGATACCTCGAAAACAGTTTAGCAGTTTGTTGCAGCAGAGAAACCATGGTTGGGCATATCCGATCACCATTAAATATAACCTAGTGTTCCGACTCTAATGTCGATGGGGCTTTAATAAATAAATGTCGTTTCTGCTCATTTCCGTAAGAGTGCTAGAGTTCGCGAAATTTCTCGTTGGCAAGTGATGCCACTGGATTTGGCATTAAACTGTCTTTCTATTTCTCTACGGATTAACTTGGAAAGTCAGACGAAACAAATAATTTAACACACGAAATGGTGCAACATTCAGACACACACCGATGCACAACTTTGCATGTGGACATAGTTTAGTAAAATAAAAAAAATACACCTCGTTTCAATGATATACGTATGTGATATGCTCTTTATTTCGCAAGCAGTTGTTCTGTCTGTCAATGGCGGATGCTGTCAAATACAACAGTCACACAAATAACCTCTGATGCCTGATCGGGGACAGTTTGTGTTCTCGTATTTTGATTGTTGTCATCCCACCTTTTTAGAAATAGTTTTGGTTGCGGCACACTGTACTCGTGTTATTTGCTGGGCTGCAGGAATCTGTAAAACGGCTTCAATCGGATGTGATAGGCGCCACCAACGAAGCGACAGCGTAAGGACGGGCGCTGCGCTTGCTTGCACATAGAGCAGTGAGGCCAAGCTGCGATGCACACAACAATGTAAATTTGAACAATTTCGCTTTAGGTAGAAAGATAAAGAAACAATTTTGAGAAAATTTGTGAGTCTTCTCTTTCTACCTCGACATCAGATAATTTTTTTTTTCTGCACTTATGAGCGGCAGTTCTTAATATTTACGAGATTTTTCTGTAAGTTTTATACCAATTTTTTCCGTACTTACCCATTCAGCGGAGCATGGCAGTCATTACTGCTGTTGTGTTACCAAGTCTTTCACAGTTTTATATGATAATATTCGGTGGTAACTGTATAAAATAATAAGACTTAAATCAAGTAGCACACAGCGGAAATGATGAATTACTGAGCATTCTTAAACATTACTTTATTATTATTAATCATTCTTAGGTTGGCAACCCCTGTAGCAATGGACAAAAATAAAGTATTCCAATGACAGTTACTGATACTGAAGCTTATACAATCATTGAAAAAGAACAAACAAATAAAATTTTCGTTCTACAGGGGGAAAGAATCCTCTATAACTTTACTGTAGAAAAAAATGCTCTGTACCAGAACTCGTCAGTGAACTTTTGTCTACAAGAACCACAGATTCACTGTGCTAGTATCTCTCTGTTAACTTTTTACTATAAAATTTTCCCCACATATAAGGTCTTAGGATGCTAAGTAGCACATACTCCTTTTAAGATAGCGGAATTCTATCTCAATCAAAACATATGGTATCCGGCAGACTGAAGCTCTCAGCCGGATCGACATGGGACAGCACTGCTAGTTCTCTCCCGAGAAGGACTAAGGCTTTACTTAAAGAAGTAGCGGCTTCGGTTCTGATTGCATTACGGTGAGTAGAAGAAGGATAGAGAAGGAGGGAGGTAGAAAGCTTTCAGATATTTTGTAACAAGGATTATTTTCGATAGTGTGCACCTCTACTCACTAAAAATTCATTGTACTAAACTGTGCCCAGAGGAAATTTATAAATTGTTCTTATTAACATGTTGGAGACACAGTATTACAGTTACGAACCCAAAACATAGACAAAACTCCACTACAGTGAATCGTGTGAACGCATTGCACATACCACATGCAGTTTCAGCACCAAACATCTAAGGTTGCTGGATGTAACAATCGTTTAAAAAATGATAATGCTTGTACGAGTACTTCCATGTTTTAATTCGAAATATTCCACATTTCCAATGTATAAGGAGACAAAGCGTGTAGTATCAACAAAGACAAATATTTATGGCTAAAGTAAACCGAAAATTCTGCGCAGTTCTCATTTTGCATTAAACACTTTTGAAAACTTTTACAGACATCAAAAAACGTTTTGCATCACCTCGGTTCCGAGAGTTCCGGAACCTGTACAGAAAATTGGAATAGAGATCAATATAAACATCACTTCCGCCCTTTCTACTGCTCATGAAAACCACACATTTCATGTTGTACCACCATACAGCGACACCTTCAGAGGTGGTGGTCCAGATTTCTGTACACTCCGGTACCTCTAACACCCAGTAGCATGTCCTCTTGCATTGATGCATGCTTGTATTCGTCGTGGCATACTATCCACAAGTTCCTCAAGGCACTGTTGGTCCACATTGTCCCACTCCTCAACGGCGATTCGGCGTAGATCCCTCAGAGTGGTTGGTGGGTCACGTCGTCCATAAGCAGTGCTTTTCAATCTATCCCAGGAATGTTCATGTCTGGAGAACATGCTGGCCACTCTAGTCGAGCGGAGCCATTATCCTGAAGGAAGTCATTCACAAGATGTGGACGATGGGGGCGAGAATTGTCGTCCATGAAGACGAATGCCTCGCCAATATGCTACCGATAGGGCTGCACTATCGGTGGGAGGATGGCATTCACGTATCGTACAGCCGTTACGGCGTCTTCCATGACCACCAACGGCGTACGTCGGCCCCACATAATGCCACCCCAAAACAGCAGGGAACCTCCACCTTGCTGCACTCGCTGGACATTGTGTCTAAAGCGTTTAGTGTGACCGGGTTGCCTCCAAAACGTGTCCGACGATGGTCTGATTGAAGGCGTATGCTACACTCATCGGTGAGGAGAACGTGATGGCAATCCTGAGCGGCCCATTCGGCATGTTGTTGGGCTAATCTGTACCGCGCTATATCTTGTCGTGATTGCAAAGATGGACCTCGTCATAAACGTCGGAAGTGAAGTTGCGCGTTATGCAGTCTATTGCGTACAATTTGAGTCGTAACACGACGTCCTGTGGCTGCACGGAAAGCATTATTCAACATGGTGGCGCTGCTGTCCGGATTTTCTTTTGAATATCCCTCATAATTCCAGTTAATGTAAATACTGGAAATCCGACGTCTTCGATGGCATTCAACAACACGTACAAAAGCGATTGTAATTCAACTACAACCACTAAATTTGATAAGATACTCCACGAACCAAGGCAGGAAAAATTATTTCTGGAGCTTTTCACGGCTTTGCGGTTGTTTGAACGGTTCCGTAAATACAAATTTGCATCGTGCCTCGTATGTACGCTCTTAAGTCTTCACTTTCTCCCACTTGTAACAACTACCAAAATCTAGGAATCTAAAAGAAAGTGCTCATGGATAAATTTATTAAAATTTAACTGAAGAAATCTTGTTTCACGTCAATGCTGATAACTCTTGATTTTGTTAGTTTATGAAATACACTTACATTTAGCTGTTATAGTTTTGTTGTCGCCGATGTTTGGATGTTAGACAGTAACTTTCTTTTTTTTCTACTCTAACTCCGGGTCTTCAAATCAGGATCACTATCAGGAAACCGAATAAAGCAGACTGCTTTTCTTAACAACAGTGCGCTTATGCGTCAACGTTCTCCCCACGCCAGGGGTGAAAACTGTTCGGCAACTTAATATTGCAGGTGTATTAGCTTTGGCGACGTTCATATAAAATTTAACGTGGTATTTTGAAAGTGGCGTTTGTTTGTCTGCTGACACTGTATGAACATTCGCTTGTCGCTGCTCTCTACACGCCTGTTTTTGCTCGTGCTTTGTATGACGTGGGGTATTATTTGGCGTAGGGGATCATTCCTTGTATGTATTAAAACTGATATTGACCTTTTTATTCCTGGAAAGATGTCTGCCTCTATACGTATCACCATACAAGCAGCGATTTTTATAGCCAATCTTTTTTCTTTTAACTGATACAGCTTTTGACACGGTCAATTCTGAACATTTGGTATTTGTTATTCAGCTACGTACCTTTCGCTTTCAAGTTATTGTTTGCCGTGAGCATTCTGTGGACTCCGTCCGCCGTAGGCGGTATCACCGCGTCAATTTGTTCCACGAGATTGTTAAACACGAACCTATTGGCGGAACTTAGAATGTGTACCAAGTGTAATAAAAAGTGAAAAAAGCTTTTTAAATCGAAACAAATATACGAAAGCTGGTTGCGCGTTACGCCAAATCCGACTGAAATAAATACCTATTCCATTTTAAAAGTGATGTAAGAGGTCACGCTGACAGATATATGTGAGGTTCGACAAGTGGGACCTGTGTGTAATTATTTGTTGATTTAACGCTACACGAGCCACGTCAGGACAACAAATTACAGCTGACCACGACTATCGAAGTAAATGAAAACGTTTCAGTACATCCGAGTTTACGTTCCCAGTTCTGCAATAAGAAATAACCCGTGGCTCCATCGTTGCCTAGAAAGTTAATATTCATTCACAGTGCTGAAGAGCACTAGGCTTGATTGCTGACAATCGTTTCCTGCTCACCACTTGCTCCATTATCAGGTAACAACTGCGGATCTTTGCCTAGACTCTTATAGCGAAGATTATTTTTTCGGGAGACCATAAACCTTTCGGTCTGTTTTGAGAAGAGGATTCACTTTCGTTATCATCTTCTATTCGTTATCCCATAATTTTTCACTAAAAGTGGTGCAAATTTTATGTCGCCTGAGCAGGGTTTGTTTTTGTCAATTTTTGGCAACTAAGTTTACCAGTAGACCCAACTGAAACTGCTACTTTTGTGTAGCAGTAAGCAGGAAATTAATTTCGTAAGCTGGTGTTTCTATATATTTGTCCAATTCGACTATACAGTCAGTACTTCATTAATATAGCAAAATCAAGATCTACACGCCAGTCATTTCGTTGTCGTTATCCAGCTGGCAATAAACCCGACATGCGCCCTTCTATTACTGTTATAGATATATTGTTAGGCTCGTCTGAAGCATTTATTCATAGTCATTACGACATTGTTTTCGATATATTTTGACTAACGTTCAGTCTTGATCACGTCATGTATGTTTTGATGATACAGGTAACCGGTTTCGGTTCTTTCTACAAAACCATCATCAGACCCATGGCTCCCTTAGGATGGTAGGCGGAGCTCTCCTCGCTGCTACTGGTGCCTCCAGTTCTTTACCATTGATATTCTTCTCTACTCCCGCGTAAGATCCGAGCCACCGTTTAGATTTTGAATAAAAGTCATTACCTATTGTGGCTAATGACTTCCAGCGTAAATAGTCACCTTCATTCTGTCAATGGCCAAAGACATCCGTAGGAAAAGACAGAGATTCAATGCAGTCTCTCCCGCCCTTCTGGTGAAACTGCCCCTAAAGGCCCAACAATGCGATCGTCGGCGTGAGAATGTACAAGGCAATTAAAGCCACTGCCTTAGTGATACATAGTATGTGTCCACAGAGCATGTGACCTGTGACTGACTGTGGTGTTTGCCGTGTCAAAGGAATGTGATGAAAACTCCCCTCCCCCCGCCCCCCTCCTCCTGCCGGATCTCTGCCTAATTGAGAACGTCTGGAGCATTATGGATAGGGCCCTCCAAACAGCTCGAGATTTTGACGACCTAATGCGCCAGTTGGGTAGAATTATGCGCGATATCCCTCAGGAGGACATCTAACAACCGTATCAGCCATTGCCAGGCCGAATAACTGCTTGCTTAAGGACCAGAAGTAGACTAACGCGTTATTGGCTTGCTCAATTTGTGAAGCTTTTTCTCTTGAACAAATCGTCACATTTTTCTGAATTTGTAATCATATGGTTTTCTACACATGTACATCACATCTGCCGTTTTCGTTCCCATTCGGATAATTCCTTTATGGTGTACCTTTTTTGTTACACTGTACATTTGTTGGTGATTTCGAGGTTTACAGGGTGCGAAATTTAGTAACATAGCTGTCTCCTCTGGAAGCAACAATGGGACTAACTCGACAAGGCATCGAGCCGAATTGAGCTCAGATGACGGATTCGGCTTGACCAACAATCGACACACCCGGTATCGAGGTCGGTCAGGGCCAGACAGGGAACTTGTGGTCCTGTGTTATCTTGCTGAAACGTAACGTCACTGAGACCTCAAAGATAGCGCCCAGCCAGCAGTCTTAAGATATCAGAAACCAATAGCTCTTGCCCAGATTTCCAGCTACGAGAACAGAGGTGATCGTGCTGTGTTCGCAATGCCACCACATACCTTCACGCCCATAACACAATGAGGAATGGAATCTGGCAGCGTTCGTTATCCCAGTTACTTCAACACGTGGATGCCTCCGTGGTGATTGTGTCCACAGAACTAGGACTTAAATAAGGCGACATGGTGGCATTACTGTATCCATCGTTGTCGTTTGGCGCACCACTGTCGGACTGCCGCATCAAGGGAACTTGCAACAATGGTCGCCCTGCTGACAGACCGTAGTGCTTCAGACGTCGCATTATCCGTGTGTATCTTGCTGCTATCATGTGATTTCCTGGTATAATGTATGTGTCGGAGCTGTATGATCTTGCACAGGTGCATGAACAGTACTCCTCTCGGGCGCTAGTCTTGGGGCCGTTGAGATCCTGCGTAGCGTCGAGTACGGCGCTCCTCAACCCATTAATTCCATATTCGCAAGACAATCGTGCAATGCGATCAACGTGAGCAGCAATATCGCGGAGCAATTAAACACTGTCTTGATAAGCAACTATCCTGCAGCTGTCGAGTTTTGACAAGTGTTTGTTTCTTCTTCTTCAGTGGGGCGTAACACGATCTGTTCACAAACAAGCAACGTTCATATGTGATTTCTGATTGAGAAACCGTTGCGTGATCATTCCTTTCTATGGACTCTGTCCAGAAAGTTCGATGAATGAGATGTAAGTGTGTTGCCTTTCGCCACGACGCCGGGTGTGTTACTACCGAATTCATGCGTTGGCACCAGATATTTCTAGTACTGGTCCCAGAGGGAGCCAGTCGTCAACCACAGCCACCAACCGACAGCCGCCTTATGGATACGATCTACTCGACCGGCGCAAGCAGCGCTGCTACCCAAGTGTACGAGAAGCCACTGCAAGCCCTCAGTGCTCTGTTATACACCTGCGGAAAATCAGTGCCCCTCCGCCCCCTCTCTCTTCCTATTCTGTGTGTGTGTGTGTGTGTGTGTGTGTGTGTGTGTGTGTGTGTGATATTACACTATGTTACAGACATGACAATGGACTTGAAGTATATGGATTGTACATGGAATCTGACAGCATCTGTGTTCCGCAACCCACAGAAATTAAGTAAACGATTTTTATGTAATTGTTGTTGTGTCTTTCATTCTGTGATTTCTGCCTTCAGAACCCACGCATCACTGCAGTATACAACAATAACAGTGTACTACCGCCTAATCCCACGCTAGACGGGTCATGGCACGTCTGAACAAGTTCCTGAGCGGTGGCACTGCGATTGCGCTTCTCGTGTGAAGACAGCACATTGAGAGTGAATGTGTAGTACATGCCATCGAAACCCAAAATGGATCAGCGAATGAATATGCTGTTCAAACACGTAAAATTAGGGAAAGAGACTTGTGAAACGCCGACTACATTGCTGACACCTTGAAGTGAGTTTATGAATGGTTTAAACGCTTCCAAGAAAGGCGAAACAACATGGCAACCCTCTTCCATCACACCCCACCCACCCCCGCCAAACTGCAACTGCATGCACTCTGGGTAGAAAATGAAGGAACTTTTGCCCCAGGGTCATCGTGTGACAGCGTAAGTGATAACTGAGGAAATGAGAATTGGTGTTGAGACGGATCAAGCGGGTACGCTCCCAGTACGCCGAACAAGGCGCCTGGATCTTTCTCGACGACAACGTGCTGCCACACACTGCCTTGTGTTGCAGCGGTTCGCAGGGAAGTTGTCTCACCCACCCTACTTCCCAGATTCATCTCCCCGAAACATTTTCTTCTTCCACAAATTGAAATGAGCCCTGAAGGGCCAGATGTTTCCAGACATTTCGGACATGCAACTTAACGTTAAGACCCAAATGAAGGTTATCTATAAAGGCTTCACCAAGAGTTTCCAGGACTTGTGAAGCTATTTCCAGAAGTGCTTTACCATCGTAAGGGATTACTTCGAAGGACAGTAACTGCTGCTTCAGGTGAGCCAACAATCCATTGGCAGAGGTTGTGCTCTAACTGGATGCAGCTTTTTTTACCTGTTGGCTTTCGTGCCGGGCCCATACAGACATCCCACACCAGAATATCCATTTTGACAAAACGAGCGTGAGGACAACACAAGATCTAGTCCCCGAGTGGAGAAAATCTCCGACCCGGCCGGGAATCGAACCCTGGCCTCTTCTACCTACATCTACATCTACATTTATACTCCGCAAGCCACCCAAAGGTGTGTAGCGGAGGGCACTTTACGTGCCACTGCATTACCTCCCTTTCCTGTTCCAGTCGCGTATGGTTCGGGCGAAGAACGACTGCCGGAAAGCCTCCGTGCGCGCTCGAATCTCTCTAATTTTACATTCCTGATCTCCTCGGGAGGTATAAGTAGGGAGAAGCAATATATTCGATACCTCATCCAGAAACGCACCCTCTCGAAACCTGGACAGCAAGCTACACCGCGATGCAGAGCGCCTCTCTGGCAGAGTCTGCCACTTGAGTTTGCTAAACATCTCCGTCACGCTATCACGGTTACCAAACGACCTTGTGACGAAACGCGCCGCTCTTCTTTGGATCTTCTCTATCTCCTCTGTCAACCCGACCTGGTACGGATCCCACATTGATGAGCAATACTCAAGTATAGGTCGAACGAGTGTTTTGTAAGCCACCTCCTTTGTTGATGGACTACATTTTCTAAGGACTCTCCCAATGAATCTCAACCTGGCACCCGCCTTACCAACAATTAATTTTATATGATCATTCCACTTCAAATCGTTCCGCACGCATACTCCGAGATACACTCCTGGAAATGGAAAAAAGAACACATTGACACCGGTGTGTCAGACCCACCATACTTGCTCCGGACACTGCGAGAGGGCTGTAGAAGCAATGATCACACGCACGGCACAGCGGACACACCAGGAACCGCGGTGTTGGCCGTCGAATGGCGCTAGCTGCGCAGCATTTGTGCACCGCCGCCGTCAGTGTCAGCCAGTTTGCCGTGGCATACGGAGCTCCATCGCAGTCTTTAACACTGGTAGCATGCCGCGACAGCGTGGACGTGAACCGTATGTGCAGTTGACGCACTTTGAGCGAGGGCGTATAGTGGGCATGCGGGAGGCCGGGTGGACGTACCGCCGAATTTCTCAACACGTGGGGCGTGAGGTCTCCACAGTACATCGATGTTGTCGCCAGTGGTCGGCGGAAGGTGCACGTGCCCGTCGACCTGGGACCGGACCGCAGCGACGCACGGATGCACGCCAAGACCGTAGGATCCTACGCAGTGCCGTAGGGGACCGCGCCGCCACTTCCCAGCAAATTAGGGACACTGTTGCTCCTGGGGTATCGGCGAGGACCATTCGCAACCGTCTCCATGAAGCTGGGCTACGGTCCCGCACACCGTTAGGCCGTCTTCCGCTCACGCCCCAACATCGTGCAGCCCGCCTCCAGTGGTGTCGCGACAGGCGTGAATGGAGGGACGAATGGAGACGTGTCGTCTTCAGCGATGAGAGTCGCTTCTGCCTTGGTGCCAATGATGGTAGTATGCGTGTTTGGCGCCGTGCAGGTGAGCGCCACAATCAGGACTGCACACGACCGAGGCACACAGGGCCAACACCCGGCATCATGGTGTGGGGAGCGATCTCCTACACTGGCCGTACACCACTGGTGATCGTCGAGTGGACACTGAATAGTGCACGGTACATCCAAACCGTCATCGAACCCATCGTTCTACCATTCCTAGACCGGCAAGGGAACTTGCTGTTCCAACAGGACAATGCACGTCCGCATGTATCCCGTGCCACCCAACGTGCTCTAGAAGGTGTAGGTCAACTACCCTGGCCAGCAAGATCTCCGGATCTGTCCCCCATTGAGCATGTTTGGGACTGGATGAAGCGTCGTCTCACGCGGTCTGCACGTCCAGCACGAACGCTGGTCCAACTGAGGCGCCAGGTGGAAATGGCATGTCAAGCCGTTCCACAGGACTACATCCAGCATCTCTACGATCGTCTCCATGGGAGAATAGCAGCCTGCATTGCTGCGAAAGGTGGATATACACTGTACTAGTGCCGACATTGTGCATGCTCTGTTGCCTGTGTCTATGTGCCTGTGGTTCTGTCAGTGTGATCATGTGATGTATCTGACCCCAGGAATGTGTCAATAAAGTTTCGCCTTCCTGGGACAATGAATTCACGGTGTTCTTATTTCAATTTCCAGGAGCGTATTTTACAGAAGCAAGTGCTATGAGTGTTTGTTTCGCTATCATATAATGATACAATAAAGGATCCTTCTTTCTACGTAATCGCGATACATTATATTTCTCTATGTTAAGGGTCAGTTGCCACTCCATGCACCAAGTGCCTATCCACTGTCGGTCTTGCTGCATTTCGCTGCAATTTTCTACTGCTGCAAGTTCTCTGTATACTACAGCATCCGCGAAAAGCCGCATGGAACTTCTGACACTATCTACTAGGTCATTTGTATATATTGTGAATGGACCCATAACACTCCCCTGTGGCACGCCAGGGATTACTTTAACGTCCGTAAACGTCTCTCCATTGGGAACAACATGCTGTGTTCTGTTTGCTAAAAACTCTTCAATCCAGCCACACAGCTGGTCTGATATTCCGTAGGCTCTTACTTTGCCTATCAAGCGACAGTGTGGAACTGTATCAAACGCCATCCGGAAGTCAATCGGTGAGTAATCCGCCTGGCAACTACCGAGGCGAACAACTGTATGCAGTTGCATCAAGAACTGGTTAACAGGAAGCCCTCGTTCCTGTTCCCAAAGCGTATATTCTCAGAATAATTGGCCTGCGACTCGCTGTGCCAGATGTGCCGGTGAGCCACTCGAGTTCGACAAAAGGGCAGACACACCCAGCCTCGTGTACAATGCCTCAGTGGAGTGACAGACGCGCCACGACGCCACGTCGCGCAGCTCCCCGCACATATGGCTTACGCGGGCAGCGGCGCTACGGAGAAGCCACACAACACGCTCCCCCCTAGCCGGGCGCGGAGAAGTGCTCCAGACACGCCAAGTGGCGCCCCGAGGTCTAACTTGCTGCTGCTTAGCGCTTCCTCCTACAGTTGGGGGCGTCCTGGGATTACGGGCAATCCCCGCCCTAAACTAGCGCTCACAAAGCCCCGTATACAAACTGCCCCCGCCCGTGCGGGGCACGTGCGCGCACGCAGCCGCTTTTGTACGCTCCCGGCCTCCCACGTCCGGTCTCTGAGGGCGCAGCACCGCCTAGCCTAAGACTACGAAAATTAAATCTCATTTCGAAGTTTATTAACTGACGTGCCGAGCTCCGCACCCGCTCCCTTCGCCACAGCCGATACTCGTCCGGCTTTAGCATCGTGGCGCCCTCAGGACACGTGTTGCCGTTTCTTCCCTTTTATTTCGTAACTGTTTCGAGTAGGGCGTCACGCCGCACCCATCCATTCATGCTCTGATTACTGTATCCTATATACTTCGCTACCGATATAGGCGTGCATTCTGAGGGGGCGGAGAACTGGGGGAAAAGGCTTATGGGTATCATGACCTCGCCTCTCTCGCAATCCACCACTCACACAACTCTTTACTAAAAGCATTTATACACTATTTGACCAGACGTATCCTAACACCTGCTAAGAAACTCCGCCCGGACAGATCATAATGGCCCAAACAGGCCATGAACGCCCAACGGTACCGACCGGCCGCCGTGTCATCCTTAGCACATAGACGTCACTGGAGGCGGATATGGAGGGGCACGCCGTCAGCACGCCACTCTCCCGGCCTTATGTCAGTTTATGAGACCGGAGCCGCTGCTTCTACATCTACATCTACATCTACATCCATACTCCGCAAGCCACCTGACGGTGTGTGGCGGAGGGTACCTTGAGTACCTCTATCGGTTTTCCCTTCTATTCCAGTCTGGTACTGTTCGTGGAAAGAAGGATTGTCGGTATGCCTCTGTGTGGGCTCTAATCTCTCTGATTTTATCCTCATAGTCTTTTCGCGAGAAATACGTAGGAGGGAGCAATATACTGCTTGACTCCTCGGTGAAGGTATGTTCTCGAAACTTCAACAAAAGCCCGTACCGAGCTACTGAGCCTCTCTCCTGCAGAGTCTTCCACTTGAGTTTATCTATCATCTCCGTAACGCTTTCGCGATTACTAAATGATCCTGTAACGAAGCGCGCTGCTCTCCGTTGGATCTTCTCTATCTCTTCTGTCCCAAACTGCTGAGCAGTATTCAAGCAGTGGGCGAACAAGCGTACTGTAACCTACTTCCTTTGTTTTCGAATTGCATTTCTTTAGGATTCTTCCAATGGATCTCAGTCTGGCATCTGGTTTACCAACGATCAACTTTATATGATCATTTCAATTAAATCACTCCTAATACGTACTCCCAGATGATTTATGGAATTAACTGCTTCCAGTTGCTGACCTGCTATATTGTAGCTAACCAACAGCGCTCGGCAGACAGGATGGTCAACCATCCAAGTGCTAGTCCACCCCTACAGCGCTTAACTTCGGTGATCTGCAGCAAGGTCGTTGGCGCTCCTAACACCTATTACTGGACATTAATACTGTGTCTGTCAATGAGGTGATTGCATATCTGTGGAGGAATGGTAGCCCACTCGTATTCAAAAGCAGAAACTAGAGGAGGTAGTCATGTAGGACCATGGGATCGATGTTCTGATTCCTCTCACAGGTGTTTCACTGGCTTCAGGTCGGGCCTCCCGGCAGGCCGGTCCATTTCAGAAATGTTCTTGGCCTCAAACCAGCGCCTCACACATGCTGCTTTATGAGAAGGTGCATTGTCATGCATTGTCTCTGAAGTGTTCCTATACTGTACGCAGTACACAGTGCTATAAAATGTGTAGATACGCTTACGAATTTTGCAGTTTTCTTAGGCAGAACAAGAGGACCACACCATAAACAAGCAAAACACACCCGTACTACACCACCACCTCCTTCATACTTCACTGTTGGCATTCGACGTGATGACAGGTAACGTTCTCCAGGCATTGGCCAAATCCAAGCCCTCCCATCGGATTGTCTGGAACGCATCGTGATTCATCACTCCAGAGCACTCGTTTCCACTCATCCATTGCCCAGTGGCGTCGCTGCTTGCACCACCTTAATCGTCGCTTAGCATATATTACAGAAATGTGTGGCTTATGAGAAGCTGCTCGACCGTTGTAGCCCATTCTTTTTAACTCCCCATGCACAGTCACTGTATTAGCCAAACCGGATTCCTCCGCCAGTTTCGTGCGATTTTTTACAACCACCCTCCACAACGCTCGACGGTCGATGTCCGTCAATACACGAAGTATGTCCAGTATTGCTTTAGCTGTGGTTATACCTTCACGTTTCTACTTCAGAGTCACACCTCCAACAGTTGACTTGAACGACTTTAAAGTGGTAGAAAAGCCTCTGATGTACTTGTGACATGCAGTGACTAATCTAGGTAAGACGACATGAGCGTTCCTACTTGATCCACTTCGCTGTTATTGCTTCTCTTCCGATAACACAGCACTCCCCGCTCCTGTTATACCGGTGGGGCCGCCTCTCTTGCCATGTAATGGTCATTTCTGCATGGCATATCAGTGTCCGGGTACTTTTGATAAGGTACTATATGTATGGAAATTAACTCAAAGAAGACAGAAATACTTGCGCGCCTTACGGAATAAGAGGAAGTAAACATTAAAATTAGAGGAAACAAAATGAAAAAAAAACAACAAAATAAACACGTATTTAGGAAGTAGGATAACGTAAGACGGAATAAGAAGAGACGAAACAAATAATTGGAGAAGCAAAACAATGCTCATGAATAAAAGAAATATTCTTTGTTCAAAGGAATTACGAGAACATAAGACGGAAGAAAAGAAGAAGAGACGAAACAAATAATTGGACAAGCAAAGCAATGTTCATGATAAAAGAGAAATGCTTTGTTCAAATAACATTAATACTGAAGTGAGGTAAAAAGTGGGAGCCACATTTGGAGCGCAGCACTTTATGGCTGTAAAACACGGCGAACAGGCAAAAATCAAATGAAATATCTTCAAGTATCTAACGTATAGTGATTGAGATGCATTTTAAATTGGGCGTATAGAACCGTAAACCAGGACATGCTGCAAAGAACTGGTGAAGAAAGGTCATTTAGGAAAGCAATATGGCGAAGAAGACACGAGTGAATTGATCAGATAATAGGAACAACTAGTTCCTTCTAGATGTTCTACAATAAAAACCAAACACCCTCTGGTCAGACCTTGAAAGCCCAACGGTACCGATCGGCCGCCGTGTCACCCTCAGCCCATAGGCGTCACCATATGTAAACACGGAGGGGCTTGTGGTCATCACACCGCTCTCCAGGCCGTTGTCAGTTTTCGTGACAGGCGCAGCCAAGTACCTCCTCAATTGGCCTCACAAGGGCTGAGTGCAGCCCGCTTGCTAAGTGTACTCGGCAGATTCGGGCGGTGACCGATCCAAGTGCTAGGCAAGCGCGACAGCGCCTAATTTCGGTGATACGAAGGGAACCGATGCTATCACTGCGGAAAAGCCGTTCGCTGTCCATAATACAGAAGTGTCTAACTATGCATAAATCATCCTAATAGATCCTAACTGACAGCTGCCAACCAAACGAAAGATAGGCAATCGATACAAAGAGGGCATTTACGTTTTTAAATATATCAGACGCCAAATTTTTTCAGCTAAATTTCGGAAACTAAACACGAAAACCAAGGGGCTTCGCCAATGATAATGAATTTTAGAAAACTGACGCAGTTGTTGTCTCGTAGTCGTATATTATATTTGAAAAAAATTAATAATTTAACCTCCAAGATTGCCGATTTATAATTCTGTATTCACTACCATTGCGATCTTCAGATCATTTCAAATTTTCTTAAAGTTATTGACAACAGCCTCCATGGAAACATTATTACTGTATCATCAAATAATGCAAACTGCCGTCAATAGTAATATACCTTTATATTTTATGTATGCCAAATTTTTCAGCTAAATTTCGGAGACAAACAGCACGAAAACCAAAGGGCCTAGCCAAAGATAAAGAATTATAGAAAACTGGCGCCGCTGGTATCTCACGGCCCCTATGTATTTGGATAAAAGTCATATTTCAATCCCCAAGATCCGCTGATGTATAATTCTTTATTTACTACCATTTCGATCTTCAGATCATTCTAAGGTTTCAAAAAATGGTTCAAATTGCTCTACGCACTATGGGACTTAACATTTGAGATCATCAGTCCCCTTAGACTTAGAACTACTTAAACTAACTAACCTAAGGACATCACACACATCCATGCCCGAGGCAGGATTCGAACCTGCGACCGTAGCAACAGCGCGGCTCCGGACTGAATCGCCTCGAACCGCTCGGTCACAGCGGCCGGCATTCTATGGTTTATTAAAGTTATTGACAACAGCCTACACGGCAACATTATTAAAGAAGCGTCAAAAACTGTACACTGCCGTCAGCAGTAAAGTACGAACCAAAACTATGGTTCGGTAGTTTTGGCACAATACACAAATGACGTAGTAAATAGTAGGATTACCGGTATTACTGGTAGCATTGTCAGGGAAATAAATAAATGCGTGAGAGAGTAACTGGCAGCGACAACTTCTCGTTATTTTTTGTTTGTTTGTTTGTTTTGCACATAATTAGAACCGCACATTGTTCAGCGTTAGTCGATTGTGAATTTTATATCCTTACAAAATACAAATAGCATTTTATAAGTAATTAAGTAATAAAAACACGTAACTTCGGCGCTGTTACGTAATTAAGCAATTACTTTGGATGGAACTACATTTTGCACGTGTATTATATAATTATTGTTGTTATTTCGCACTCAACAGAAGTTCTTCATCATGATCATGTTTTTATTGATAAGTGCGAAAGTTGATTCTGAATAACAGAAACATGTTTTACGTAACTTGCCCAATTATTGCAGTGATGTTTGATATGATTTGGTTTTGCTTTTTAAGTTTACCTTTTTTCAGAAAATAGTGTTTCCTAGCGCTACTGACAATTCTGTTTTTTATTTTTTTATTTTTACTACAATGTCCCTCTGTTTCATATTACAAATCAACTGTCGAATAAACCTGAGCTAAATATTGGCAATTTTAATTTTCGTATAAGGGCTGTTTAGTTTCAAGTAACAGACACAAAAATAACTATGTTGAACAAAAATGTTCCATGGGTTATGCGACACTTTATATATCATCACTCATTTTCTAGACAGTCCACTGTTTCTAGTTTCTAGGGGAATCTGCTAAGACGTTATCTACATACGGAAACGAAGGGCTCGAAATGAGGTAACGCCCGACTGGAACGCAGCACACCTAACTATAGGTGACGTGGTTACGATCTTAGCCATCCAAAGGTACTAGGAAAACTACCAGTTTCTGTGTTTACCCATGATAATCTATGACAGCCAACGGTAATTTTACAATTCTACTCCGGACAAACCCCAGCATACAACTGGCCCGTGAACGTGACTGACCCACTAAGTCGACGAAGCGCCAACTGCCCCCTGCTGGCGTGGAAAGTAAACATGTTCCCGCGATTTAGGCAAAGATAGAGTAAGAGAAACTATCGATCCCGCGCACTGTTCCAATCATAGCGTTTAATGTAATGTTATAACTCTTAATGAGTAGATCACGAAGGCATTTAAAATTTTATGTTCGACCGATAACTAGGCGTAAGAAATACGCTACTGCTCTGTATACATTTACTATTCGTATGTTTGCCTTTAAAGTCCTGTGTCATATATTTACATTCATGGAATGTACTACACATTTTAAGTAGTAACTAACGCAATATGGTGGCTGAAGCCATTTTAACCCTCATCTGTGAGGATGGTCCAAGACTGAAACAGGTAGATATTTGAGTTAACAGTAAAAACAGCTGATGGTTCAAATATGCTTTTTATACATATTATATATTGACAATAAATTTTTCTTGTCCCTGGAAGCCGTTAGATAGACAGCCTACAATTGGGACTGGATGACCATTTTAACCATTTGGTAGTACAGACTGTATTTCGTTTAGCGCGTAAAGCATTTACTAAAAAACAGAGATTGCTGACACATATCTGCACGGTGCATAGCCAATGTCTTATCATGCGGACAATATGTCGTGGCAACTTTAGGTGTGGAGTGTTTTGAACTAAGATTGCGTAAGATACCGGTAGAGGTCGGGCCGAAACTACCACTGCCAACCGCTGCAAACAACTGTGCTGTAACTGCTACCGAAGCCTCGTGTGCTCCACTTTACTTTGCTTCGTGGATTATTTGTTTTGTCTTCTTATTTTGAAAGGAGTGGAGAGAGTAATCCTGGTGCGTGAAGGAATTCGAATGAGATTCTCACAAGAGAAGGAGTAAGCGATCTCTATTATCGTTATGACAGTTCTGCTTTCGTGGAAGCACAAAACGTGGTTGTAGGATGGGAGCCCTTCGAGAAGGAGGCGAGACTTGTACCCCCACATAATTCCAATTATCGTTTGTTTACGGTCGCGGCCGACTGCCGCGATATACTATCAGTATAATAAAAGGATTGATATAAAATTATGAAACAGCTAGAGGTGCTCCTTTCGACGTAACTGGTAGAGAAAGTGGGGACTTGCTTATTCCGTCTTCAGTTTTCGCTCTGCAATTTCATAGGACCGAAAGGGACTACTTGTACAGAAAGGGTGTTTTAATAAATGTAAGCTTTTACATATGCGCCGTGTCATCATTAGCAATGAAACGCCGTTATGCGAGTGCCTGCAGTTGTCGGTAGTCTTGTCTGTCCAGTAAACAAGTCTAATCTTGTGACATCAGAAATGTAGTCAAAACTGGCAAGTGAGTGACAACATGTCATTGTACGGTTTGTAAAACTGACTCGGTATTCGCTAGGGTTTTACTGCAGTTTGCGAGAAATGAAAACCATTAAGTTCGTTGAGACACGATACTTAATCCATCGTACGCCGCGCTGGTGACTTGTGCTGCCATCTGTTATTGTATTGGGAAACTACGTCACGATAGCGTTTAAATGTACGTTGGGATTACATGAATCACTGAAAACGGGGCTTTAAGAATAAGTAGTGGTAAACCGAATGAACATGACCTAAACTGCATTTATGAAATATTTTCTATTTTGTAATACTATTGTAATTATTACTTCATCTATTTCGGATGGTTGGGACCTATAAAAGGTAAGGAGGCATTCGGACGATGCAGAAGGCAGTTAAGCAGCAATGAAAGGTACATCAATATTAGAGGCCTGTAAAACGTTTGGAGTGCCATTTACGATTTTGTATCGACGTTAGTATAAGGTAAAACATAACATTACGGGAACTAATACCCTTTTACCAAAAAGTATGCATGTGGTAACCCTTCTGGACATCCAAATATATTTTCTAAGGCATTGGAAACCTCTCTTGCCAGTACAATAAAATATCCGGGAAAAAGAGGATCTGGACTCACATAGAAAGATGTGGGTATTGCAGACTTCAAACAGGCTGTCAAGAACAATATTAAACATCCCGGAAAAGACATAGCTGGAAAAGAATGTTGTGCTTCATTGTGCAAAAGGAACCATCTTAATGTGGATGCTGCAGGTGGTTTATATGAGAACAGGGATATTTCACGAAAGTTAATTTCTATTAATGTGAAATTATTATTGAATCATTACGTCTATTCAGTATTACATAGACATTAGCATTGCTTTCAGCTTAACATCCACGTAATTTATCTGATATCTCCCATAATCAACCTTATTGAAATGCTCTGACCACTAATCAAATCGCCGCACTCAAATACATTTTTTGCCTAATCGAGAGGTAAACAGAACAACAGCTACATGCCTAAAAAGATAATTTAGTTAATAATTTTCTAGAAAAAAAATTATGCAAGTTGAAATTATTCTTAAAGTCCCACTGTACCCTACATAACATAGTTATATTTTTTCTAATGACGACAGTGCTGTAGGATAGCTTTTACTTGACTCCACAACACAGTAATACTGTTGTCTTGTGAGACGTTGTGAATCACTTTGTAACACGATACCTGAAAATGATCTGAAGATAGAAACTTCAATAAATGAAGAATTATTTAATAGCAGCTGTCAGTAGTTGAGATATTTGGTTGCAGTTGCTGCAGTTCATTTCGGTGATAATGGCTCTGTAATATGATTTTTCTAGCTTGCGTCGTGATTTCTTTTTACGGAGACTGTCTTTGAAGTTGTTCTTTATGAAGGTGTTACACCGATTAGGTGTCCAAACAACTTAGTTTTTCTTCCCTGTTCCATGTTAATCGACGTCTTTTCTCTTTAATTTCTTTTAGTATTTGCTTGTTAGATTTCCTTTCAGTCCAGGGTGGCTTTTTGGCTCTCCTCCACGTCCATATCTCTGTTGCTTCTATTTTTTTTTTAAGTTTTGTTTTCCCAGAACAGTCAACAGAAGCAGAACTTAAAATGCCGCCAATAAATGTCTTCGTGAATTTCTTTCCGTGGTTGTGTGTTAGTAAATTACTCTTATTTCTGAAGACTTGTTTAGTTATTTCAGCTCTCCTTTTAATATCAATTACATTC
This sequence comes from Schistocerca piceifrons, assembly GCF_021461385.2. Lineage (NCBI taxonomy): Eukaryota > Metazoa > Arthropoda > Insecta > Orthoptera > Acrididae > Schistocerca > Schistocerca piceifrons. Next base: position 329,893,184 of record NC_060144.1, read on the forward strand.
CTTTTCTCCTCTGTTATTCTACTTTCTTCTTCTCCTTCTCCTTCTTCTTCTTCTTGTCCTGCCATGCATTAGACCTTGTTCGGTCTGTTGGAGCTGCAGTTGATCCTTCCATTTTTTTTGCTGGCATTCCAATGCATCTTTTACCTTACGAAATATATTACCAAAAATGTGGTACTACTAATCTTGACACTTCAACCAGCACCAGATGGGATATCCAATTTTCACTATTTTCTTTAACTTTTTCGTTTACATCAAATATTTTCAGTTCCTCCCTAATGTCTAAAATTTTTTTACAACTGTTTGTGAGAGTCCTGTTATGTTCGTTGGGAATGAAATGAAATGATCGTATGGAATTGTTGGCCGGGAGGCCCCATGCGGGGAAGTTCGGCCGCCGTATTGCAAGTCCTTTTTAGTTGACGCCACTTCGGCGACTTGCAAGTCAATGATGATGAAATGATGAACACACAACACCCAGTCATCACGAGGTAGAGAAAATCCCTGACCCCGCCGGGAATCGAACCCGGGACCCCGTACGCAGGAAGCGAGAACGCTACCGCAAGACCACGAGCTGCGGACGTTCGTTGGGAATTTAATTTCGTTGATCTGTAATCTAATTTTATGTCTTTTTTTGTGTTGGACCCGACATACCTTCATAAAATTTAATATGTTTTGTTCTTCTTTTATTTTGTAGAGGTCGTCTAATGTTACCGTTTAGGTAGTTGAACCTCTGTCTCTCTCTCTCTCTCTCACACACCTCTCTCTGTCAATACCCCTTTTTTTTCCTACTTGCTTTACGGTCCTGTTTTCTATTCCTAGTTTTGTACTTACAACCTTTACTTCACAGAAAGCCATGACTTTCGTTTTTGTATGGATATTGACATGTCATATCCTTTGTTTTATATATTTACTTGCACTGGCTTTTTATTTGTTATGTTAACATTTGCCGTTACTTGTATGGTCGACAAGATGAGGAATCAAAGCCTCCTCCCCTTCGCAACACCCACCCACCCACCCACCCGACCACCCACACATACACACACACACACACACACACACACACACGCATACACACACACACACACACACACACACACACACACACACACACACACATGCATACGCATAAAGCAACTGACAAATAAGATCCTTACAAGCTCTTCGGAAATTCAGCGTTAATGACAGCAAACTGAGGCAGAAGTTCGAAGCTGTATATCGGAAAAGTTCCCTTTGTAGCTGATATGACCATCGCATTAATGTCGCCAGACGTACACTCACATACCACACACAACACGCACGCACACACGTACAGGATTCTCACGAACTGTTCCGTAACTCGGCGTTGAAGATCGCAGAGTGAGGCAGAATTTCGAAGCTGTATAACGGAAAAAGTCTCTTTTGTAGCTGAAATAACAACCGCATTAATCACGCCGACGGTAGGACTGGAGAGAAAGAAAAATCAGATACGGCACTGCACTGGATATAGTCTCAGGAAAGAAACCAGTGGAGGAGGGGGAAGGGGGGAGGGGAGGACAGTGTCATAGGCACCATCTCTAAGCCACGCAAAGTAACGCTGAAGGACGTCGCATTCAGCGCCAGGAAATGTGTGCGGGTGCGCGAGGCGAGAAACCGCTGAAGTAATTTGCGCAGCGTCATTAAAACTGCCGCGAAGACAGCGAGAGGGCCCCACACGTACACAAAGAGCACCCACAAGCAGCGCTGGCGTAATAAACGTATCTCTCGCCGGGAAGTGGGTTAACGAGTTGTCGCCGCTCCGCGCGACGGCGGGCCCGGGACCCGCAACCCGAGGCGACGCGTCTTACGGCGCTCCCCGCACGCGCTTCGCCGCCTTGTCGCCTGCTCCCTCCCCCTACCCCCTTCCACGCCACCTACTCCTCCTACTCCTTCTCCGCCTCCACCTCCTCGTCCTCCTCCTCACTCTCTGTCTCTCCGGCGTTCCTCGCTCCCGCTTTTCCAAACGCTCTTCACGACTGGCTACGCCTTCAATTCTCCATGTAATGTTAAAGCTAATGCAATTTGAGGTGCGAGGCGGTGGAAACTGAAGGGGTTACCGTGTCAACAAAGAGCCGCTCGGCGCACGCAAGGAGGTAGACAACCAATCAGACTCGGCCGCCGCCGCGGTGGAGGCGCGGAGGTGGTTGTGGTAGGGAGGGGGGCGGAGGGGGGTAAGCGCCGGGAGGGGGAGGGGTACGTGCCGCGGCGGAGCGAAAGGGTTGCGTGGGCGGCGCAGCCTGCAGGCTGGCGCTAGGGGGGAGTGGGAGCGGGCGCAGGCTCGCTCGCTTGCCGTAAATAAAGACGGTTCGTCGCCGGCTGGCTGGTGGGTGTGAGCCGATCCTAATTGCGGGGGCAGGCGCAGGCTCGCTCGCCCGCCTAGGAGACCCCGGCCAGCGGCGGGAATAAAAGCGGAAGAGGGCGCATGCCACTTCCGGCAGGTGAAAGCCGCTCTGCCCCGCACGGGACCCTTAAAAAAAAAAAAAAAAAGAGCCACCAGAATGAAGTCTCGCAGCGCGCCGCTCGCCTTAGAGTTGCGAATTTAATTAAAGCCGTAAACGTCTGCTCCGCTCGCGGCTGACGCCTACTTGGCGCGCCGTCATTCGAAAACGGATTCCGCAGAGTGAGCCTTGATGATTCACGCCGCCTCCAAGATCACAATACTGTGCGGCCCTCTAGTTCTTCCTTTACGCGGTGTTGAAAAGCTTCAGTAAATCTCGTGTCGAGAAAAAAGCGCGACTTGACACTGGAGCTGCCCCGCCCGAAATACCATTTTGTGCCCGCTTTTGCCGCTTATAAGTGCTAGAATCACCTTTGATAAATATAAGCGAGCCGCCTCCAACCAGGAACACTCACGGTCGGCTCCATTAGATACTTTCACACATTTACCTAAAGGCCTGGCCGGGGTGGCCGAGCGGTTCTAGGCACTTGAGTCTGGAACCGCGCGACCGCTACGGTCGCAGGTTCGAATCCTGCCTCGGGCATGGATGTGTGTGATGTCCTTAGGTTAGGTTAGTTAGGTTTAAGTAGTTCTAAGTTCTAGGGGACTGATGACCTCAGATGTTAAGTCCCAAAGTGCTCAGAGCCATTTGAACCATTTTTTTGTAAACAAACAATTACTATTACATGTACTATTCACTGATATAAACATATAATTCTATTACATGAAAAGATTTTACATATTCCATTGTAATGAAGCAATTCATTATTATTATTCAGGGTGTTTCAAAATCAATGTCCGGGTTTTAAGGCTTTGTAGCGCTGATTACCGTCATCTTACAATTATAAATAAAACATCAAATGAAAGAGCAACATCGAGCCTACAGACGAGTTCTTTCCAAACCGCGATCAATGTGTTTGGAGTAATTATTGCAACAACACCTTGAATCCTGTTTCTTATGTCGGATAGATCAGCTGGTTGCGGAGGTACATACACATGATCCTTTATGAACCCCCAAAGGTAAAATCGTATGGCATCAGACGGGATGAACATGGAGGCCATGGATAATGAGCTCTGTCATCTGCCACCCTGCCAACAGTCCAGTGATCGGGTACAACGACATTTAACCAATCGCGAACTGGGTTATGCTAGTGGGGCGGCACGCCATCTTGCTTGCAAATAAAGATCTGTGGATCAGCTTCTTCTAGCTGAGAAAAGAGCCATAGTTCTAGCACATCAAGATAAGAAACACCAACTTTACGCCGAGATATTGCACAAAGAACATCCGATTTAGTAGAGTCTCGTTGCAACATAACGCATCGTGGGGATTTGCCGATCCCCAGAAGAGCACGTTAGGTGTGTTCATATTTCCACGTAAGTGAAGTGTCGATTCATCACTGAAGACGACACGTTCCAGAAAATCTTCATCCTCATGCAGTAACATTTCGCTTGCAAAGTTGGCATGTATTGGCTCGATGTGTGATGTGTGGTGAATGGTACTTACATTGGAAACATGTAAGAAAACCTGTTTGAGTTGCACTTCCATTTGATGTATTATTTACAATTGTAAGTTAAATGTAATAAATGCGACAACGTCTTCAAACCTGGATATTCACTTTGAAATACCCTGTATTTGTACACTTTATATATTTTACGGTTGGTGCCTATTTTGAAGTGCATGAAAAATTTTTCGAGCCAGTTTCTTTTGCCCTCTCTGTATTTTTAGAGGGCAGGGAGTTTGAGCGGGAGGGAGGGAGGAGACAGAGAGGCAGAGACAGTAACAAATTGTGACCCTCCCCAGAACCGAACCCTAGATCCACATCTGATCACATATTGCACAGATTCTTCCATGATGCTGTGGGGCTATTGTCTCTGGCAAAGAGTGGTGAAAAGTTGATGCCAAGGTAATGTCCATGGGGTAGTCGCTCTTCGTAGAGCTCTGCTTGCAAAAGCCAGGTACCAGGCTTTCACTCTTGGCCCGAAAAATAGTCTGAAATTTTTATACACAATAGGATGGGCGTTTAAATATAACTGTATGCCCAAAATCCAAGAATATTTAATTAAACTGGGGCGTGATATTTCTTCAGCGTATAAGTTATTAGTTGATAAGCACTAAAACTTGTGTAATGAGTCTCCATGTCTTCCCAAGAAGAGACAGAGAGCCGGCCGGAATGGCCGAGCGGTTCTAGGCCCTACAATCTGGAACCGCGCGACCGCTACGGTCGCAGGTTCGAATCCTGCCTCGGGCATGGATGTTTGTGATGTCCTTAGGTTAGTTAGGTTTAAGTAGTCCTAAGTTCTAGGGGACTGATGACCTCAGATGTTAAGTCCCATAGTGCTCAGAGCCATTTGAACCATTTGAACCAAGAGACAGAGAATTGAAAATTAGATAACGTGGGTTATTACATAAGGAAACAATTGTCGATGGCTTTAATTATCGTCCATCATCTTTCAATTTACAATTATTAATTTCCACCAAGTCCGCCCCCCGGTAGATGAGTGGTCAGCACGACAGAATGTCAATCATAAGGGCCTGGGTTCGATTCCCGACTGGGTCGGGGATTTTCTCCGCTCAGGGACTGGTTATTGTGTTGTCCTAATCATCAGAATTTCATCCCGACCGAAGCGCAGGTCGCCGAAGTGGCGTCAACTCGAAAGACCTGCACCTGCCGAACGGTCTAGCCACACGACATTTCGATTTTCGATTTCCACCAAGATGGCGATGAAGGTTAGATTACATTGTATGAAGAGCACGCCACGAGGCGAGGATTCCTCTACTTGGAAGTAGTTGGTAGTTGAGCTAGGTAACAGCAACCTAACAGATCTGTAGAGTTCCCTCAGCACTCGCTTGTAAAAGTTACCTACTCTTCGTATTTTTTTTTTTTTAAGATCATACAGTTGGTAAAGAAAAGCTACCAAACACGACAGTATGTTGCTCCGTGTCGCACAATCAGTGTTAGCACGCTGCACCTCATTCTAGGCGCCGAGTTGGGGAGAGTCTAGTGCCGACATTTCCCCTACGTTTACGCTCTCAGGGGACCTGTAAGCGCCTCTCATATTGAATGTGGTGTTTACCATCCTTGAGTCCTAAACTAGCTTAAACATTTACACGGAAGATAAATCGCCTGCTTTCAGTCTACAAACAAACGTGGAGATGCTACCGCCTGCATGCTGAGTAAAATGACGTCGTGTTTTACTGCCACTTCTCGTTGCTCGCAGTTTCTCTCTCTTGCTCATACTAATCCTTCAAGCGCATTTATAAGTGTCAGAAACAAATATTTTTGTAACCTTCTTTAAAATGACTTGTGAACCCCTGTTCTCTCGTTTCCATTCAAAAAATTTTTTGGTTAAGTAAATGTAAATAATTGATTGACAATATACTTAAATTACAGAGTTAAATTTATGCTGTTCCGTGTGTTGTGACTGGGATATGGCCCTTCCTGTTCACCCATACCCCTATGATTAATTCTGATTATTCAGTGAAAAACTTTGTTTAACTGACGCATCTAAGTAGGATCAAGTATAATGGCTTTCGAAGCTACATCAAACGAACTATCTTTCGTAGACATTACCTTTATTGAGGAACTGTTACAGAGCGATAATGAACTCCACATGAAGCGAAGGAGAAACAAATAGAGAGGCTCAAAAATGCTTCACCAAAAAGATCATATCGATGCGTACTGGAATTAGCTCGACTGCAATTGAAAATTGCCTGTGACACATCATGTTGCCCCTGCCTAGAAAATTTCTAGTTCGTTAAGGACGCAGCCGGCCGTCTGAACAATTTTTACGTCCTACGTTACGTAACTCCTTTGTTCCACGTTTCCAGCTGAGACACCGTCCAGTGCGTTCCTTTCAGTCACCTAACTGGAAACAGTATAAATCATCATCTATTTCATGTCGGAGCGTTAACATTCAGAACTTCGTCATCATTGCTACACTGTGTTACTTATTAACTCCATCTCTTGCGGAACTTCCTAAAGACGACTACATCATTGCGAAGTATTAGCAAGCAATTGTTCCTCAGAGATAAGAACAGTACAACAGAGGACCTGAAAGTCATAACTGTCAGTTTCGGACTTAACAGAAATCTTTGGACAGTTGCTTATGAGGAGCATATTTCTAAAATTTAAGAACAATTAGAGCCAATATCTATTACAGGTATCCACGCCATATATATGTTGACAAAACCTCTGTCTTTACCCTGATGAACGATAGTTTCTGAGATTAGAGCTATCGTTTTTCTGCTATCAAAGAAATCAGTATGTTTATCCTTTCACAACTGTACAACTGAAAACAGTGAGGTATCAGATCAAGGAAAGGGCATGTCTGAACTCTTCAGAAGTTAAAAAAAAAACTGGATGAATATATCTACAACAGGCATACCATTTGTCGGCAACATGTCTCAGTCAAAGTAGAAACCTTTACTTTCAATATTAGTGTCCTAAAGTATAAAGTGATGGACAGTGCAACAACAAATCAGTTCGCATAAAACTGTGACTCACACCAGGATTCGTAGCTGGGGAAATATGAAAGCAGCGTTCACGAAAGACAACAATTCTGTTTAGAGTCCCGATCTGGTACACAATTTTAACCCATCTTGGATGTTTACTGCAGGCAATATTTCGCCTGAAGATAAAGAGAACTCAACCGGACAAAAACGTTCATTCCCATAACCAGAGATACATGAAACCATACTCAGCAGTCGCTCTGGATAAACTACCACAAATCTCTCACACAGTATATCGAACATATTACTGCACGACTAATAGATAGATATACACAGAGTATATGTTTTACCCCGAATTATGACAAAAATAATTTTAGTCTCACCATTATTTTAATGTGCAATGTTTGTTATTGCATCTGCATGACTCATTGTTTGAAAATGGCTTTATGCAATTTGGTATTCCAATTTTCCGAAGATACTTTTGTATTTTCGTGCATTTGGTGAGTAAAGTATCGGTGTGCTATTTCCACAAGAGTTTATATTAGAAAGATAAAAGTTTATAAAAACAAATTCATGTGAACAAATTACATAGTTGTATTTCGGTGCATTATAGTAAACAACGTTTGTAATTATGACTAAAATTCCGGGGCGTGACATGAAACATACGATAAGGTGGAGTTAGATTTGTTTTGAATCACAAAAAGAATTTCATTGAATACCAATGAAGGTCTCTTTGAAACACTTTTGTGAAATGTCGGATAATCATTTCAGCGAAGTAATGAATAACAAGAACTTACGTGAACCATGTACAAATGGCTATACGCTGAGTTTCAGTGAAGTAGATCTAGTGGATTTTTCCCCTCATATTTTTGTTACTGTCATGTAGAATGACAGCTGACACACATTTATTTAGTTTTCGTGCTTAAAACTACGTACCACCTCTACTTCAAATTACTGAGGTATATGACCTACAGTGTCAGTGAGCAGCACGGAAATGTGAACGGGTCCACTGAATCCTGTCCGAAAAATGACACATTTCCACTTGTTTTCGATTGTCACTCGGCAAGGATTAGTCACTAAGAGGCTTAATGTGGAACACATTGCGCGCAGTGCACTTAAAATCGTTAATTCGATTAGAGCGTCGCAGCGGCAAGGATACATTTCCCAGCATAAATTTAATGTCACATTGCGAACAAAAGCAAAGAGACTTACAGAGGTACATCCGTTGAAAGATTTTTCCATTCCTTGCGCGGATGGGTGAATTGATCCCCCCGCAAACATTATGAGACAAGAACAGTAACATGAAGGTATCCTTTCAATTAGTTTCGTAGGAAAAGTGAGGGCTCAAAGTTTGAACAACAGCGACACCGTGAAAGTATCGCTGGCGTTATCTTTTACAACAGACTGTGTATCCATATTTGTGTTTTATTTATTATTATTGATACTGTTTCTGTGAGTTGTATACAGATTGCTATGATTTTCGCCCGGATGGAAAATATATTTATAAAGTTCCAGTTTCAGGAAGTACTTTTAAGTTCGGAAATGCATGTAATGTAGAGGGAATGAGATGGAAATAATTGCAGGTTGGACGGATGCTTCTAGGAACCGATTTTTCCAAGTTCTACGTCTTTGAGGAGCAGGTAGAACTGCTAGTATGACGTCTAACGAAAAGTACTCTTTTTCACTACCAATACAGCGACTTACATGGGGGGCAACAGATTCAGCTGCAAGGTATTCACCTCCAGCAGTTTAACGTCTGTGTCGCCTCAATGATAAGAACGTATACCTAATCACATTCTTAGTTTTCGCAAGGGGAGTCCCACAGGGTTCAACTATGGGTCCTCTCGTATTCCTTATATGTATGTGAATGATCTCCCATTTAACATTCAACAAGAAAAATTGGTACTTTTTGCAAGCGATTCTAGTTTTATAATGAAACCCTTTGGAGGGAAGGTAACAGAAGAGTTAGTTAATCATATGTTCCAAAAAATTGTGAAGTGGTTCTTTGAAAATCAAAGCTCCCTAAATTTGGGAAAAAAATAAAAACACGCTACATTCAGTTCTTTGCAACAAATAGTCATACCAACAATTGATGTAACCCTGGGCAGAAGTCAGTAAATAGGGTAGAATGCTGCAAATTTTTGGCTGTACATATTGATGGAAACCTGAATTGGAAGAAGCATATTTCTGAACTTTTCAAACAACTAAGTTCAGCTACTTTTCCTCTTCGTATAATTACTAACCTTGGAAACGAACTATTAATCTCTTCCAATATTTTCCGTATTTCCACTCAGTAACGTCGTACGGAATAATTATCTGAGGTAACTCAATAACTATAAAGAAAGTATTGATTGCACAAAAGCGAGGAGTAAGAATGATATGTGGTGTTCACCCACGGACGTTCTTTAGGCACGTCTTCAAGGAGTTAGGCATTTTAACTCTGCTCTCGCAGTACGTATTTTCGCTAATGAAATTCGTCATAAATAAGCCATCACTATTTTTGGAGAACGGTGATGTACATACCTACAACACTATAGGCAAAAATGACCTTTAGTAGTCACTGTTAAAGCTGTCAGTGGCTCAGAGAGAAGTTCAATACGCAGCAATAAAAACTTTTGATCATTTGCTCAATGACATAAGATGTCTGATAGACAGCAAAGCAAGTTTTAAATATAATTTAAAATCAGGTCTCCTGACAACTCCTCCAACTTCATTGAAAAATTTCTACTTAAAAGCTGGTAGCCAGTAAAAAATTAAAAAAAACAAACTATTTTAAGCATTAGGAATGTAATTATAATTTTCTTGTTAATGTTAACTGTAATCATGTATACATATCCTGTAAACTGACTAGTTCTACATCATTTCGACAAGAGAATCGTTCAAATGATCCATGAAACACGTAACTAACTAATTCAAAGAAGTTTCAGATCCTTAATAAAGAAAAGTGTGAAGTTATTCACATGAGTACTAAAGTAAATTCACTAAATTTCGATTACGCAATAAGTCACACAAATCTGAAGACAGTAAATTCAACTAAATAATTAGGGATTACAATATCAAATAACCTAAATTGGAACGATCATGTAGATAATGTTGTGGGTAGAGCAAACCAGTGACTGAGATTCATTGGCAGAGCACCTAGAAGGTTCAACTGGTCTACTAAAGAGACTGCTTACACCATGCTTGTCCGCCCTATGCTGGAGTACTGCTGTGCGGTGTGGGATCCGCATCAGGTGGGACTGACGTATGACATCGAAAAAGTTCAAAGAAGGGCAGCTCGCTTTGTATTATCGCGAAATAAGGGAGATAGTGCCACAGACATGATACGTGAATTGGAGTGGCAATTATTAAAACAAAAGCGTTTTTCGTTGCGACGGGATCTTCTCATGAAATTTCAATCACCAGTTTTCTCCTCCGATTGAGAAAACATTCTGTTGGCACCCATCTACATAAAAAGAAATGATCATCACGATAAGAGAATTCAGGGCTCTCACAGAAAAATTTAAGTGCTCGTTTCTCCCGCGCGCTGTTCGAGAGTGCAACGGTTGAGAGACAGCTTGAAGGTGATTCACTGAACTCTCTGCCAGGCACTTTACTGTGAATAGTAGAGTAATCACGTAGATATAGATAAATGCAGATTTCGTTAATGTGAATATGTATAAACAGCTTAACGCTGGTTCGCCTACAAGTCACATCGCGTAAATGTTCTTAAGGAGATATGTCAAATGCACTCAGATAAAAGTCGCCAACTGAGTGGTGATGCTATGCGAGTGAATGAAATACAGTGTATGTAGCATTAGTCGTTCTTGAAAAATCAGATTCTAGATGGAACCATGCCATCCCATTTAAACTGCAATGGAGCTGTTGACAATCTTTAGATACTGAAAAGTTCATCGGGTGCTGCTTTTGATATGTGGTCGTGAAGAGTATTTAATTCATTTGTCAAAGTGTGATTTACGCAAAACGTTTAAATTCTCACTGTTACGGACGTTTATAACTTGACGTGTGAAAGCTATTCGTTGAATTTTGACATAAACTCTGTCTATTCGTACACGTTTCAACGATATCCAGTCTCCTATGACGATCAATTTATCGATACAGTTAAATTCACTCGTTTTTAATTTTAATCTTGAAATCTTTTGCAGTGACTGACTTTATGAAAAAAGAAGCAAGAAACGATCAGAATCATTGTACACAATTTAACGAGCACTTATCTCGTGCAATCTTTAAATTAGCCATGTCATGTGCGGTATATATAATGAATCACGAATAACAGAATCCATATGGATTGTTTCCTCGTAAAATGTATTACAGTCATTCGATGAAATTTAAAGCGCGTTTAAATTTTCTATATATTTCACTTATCAAATCTTGCCATTGCGAACATCCGAAACATCTAATAAACGTGATAAAATGTTTGTACTAGAACACTTCTGTCAAGCTAGATCTCAACGGAAAACTGACTTATGAGATACCCACGAACAAAGGAGTACAATAATGCTGCGGTATCTCCCCAACTTTGTTCAACATTAAGATTCATGAAGTAATGCTTATGTGGAAAACAGATTTTCGAAAAGGTTCATACCTAGACAGGACAACTCCTTTAATTGACTTACTATATGCTGGCGGTGCAGTGATCGTAGTAGATAAAGAAATGGACCTTCAGAAAGGGATTTATTTACTGAAGCAAGTCAGTGCTAATTTTGACATGGAGGTCTCAAAAGAAAAGTAAGATTTTAGAACAACTAAAACACTTCAGTTACCTACGATGTGTTGTGACATATGGCTACAGCTAAGATATATTAAGCTTAGTAAGTTCAGTCGTGTACGTGGAACTATTAATAGAAACCTTAAAAGCAAAACTAGGAAAGATATTCGAATTAAATTTCTTCAAAACTGTTGCAGTCGCCACACTGCCGTATGGTAGGGACCCCAGAGTGATTACCAAAATGTAAGAAAGCCACAATCAGGCTCGAAAAATTAAATTCGTAGGACGAGTTAAAAGATGCCCATAGAAGACAGATGAGGAGTCAAGGTATTAGAAAACAACGGAAAAATTCTAATCTAAATGATAAAATTGTAGGCCGTAGAAGGAAATGGAATGAACGCCCAAAAAGACTGCAAAGTAAGAGACTCCACCTAGGGGTTAAACATTGTAAGTGCCACGGAAGAAGAGATAGAGGAAGACTCTTGCACATATGGATACCATAGAGGAAGACTCCCGCATTTTTTGGCTATTACATGAGAAAGGTAAACCATACACAGCACACAAAAAAATTAAAAAATGTAAGATTAGTGCTGGACTTTTGGAGTGATAAAAAAAGCGACAGCCAACAATATTTTTTTGATTTGCTGTTGTACTGATTCACATTGTCTAATCTGTTCTAATTAACTACGTTAAAGTGGCTGTGTATGGGAAACTGTCTTATGCAGAATCGCTTAGATACACACAAGGTTTGAAACCCTGTTTCAATTGGAGGAAGTTAATCGGACTGTCGTGTATAAATGTTGTTTGCGTGTAAACATAGCACCAGTATGTGTACACTGACTGGCAGTTTGCTCAAACACACTTGAAAATTTCTCTAACACTTGTGTCGTCAACACATGGCCATAAAATCGCAGAAATTATTTCTACAACAAAAAACTTAATAATACCGTGTTTCGATATTTTTCAACAGATAAAGTGCCTCATAGCAATACGACGTGTATAACCGTGCATTTGTCTTACAAACCAATGATAAGTAACTGCTCCTCCGTTCACATACTTCTTTTTAACCCGTATCAATGTCAACACAATAGTTCTGCACCATAGCTGTTACTAAAACTCAAATGTGCAAAACTCATATAAAACAAAGCGAATACGAATAATATTCAAGTTTCGCTACTACTGTAAATTGTAGACAAGCAGCGTTTCCCAAAATCGGGTGACTAACCAGCTTGGTGTCGATAACACGCGCAGTAGACTATTCTCACTCCATAGATATACATACTTTATGGTTATGTCCAGAGATAACATTGACACCAAGGATAAAACTTCACTCGCAGCATTTTTGTTTCCATCATATCGTTGGCGGCAATGTTACCTCTGAACGCAATCATAGAGTAAAAATTTCTACGTAATTTTGGTATAGTGCTGTTTGTTTACATTTTACATCATGTTTTAATATTATACGATTTTTACACATTTACTAATTTATAACAACAATGGTGTCTAACTGAGGCTGCTCCACATATAAACCGCCATACACAAAAGGAGGATAAGTAATTTTTCGTAGGTAAGTATCACAAAGTACTATGTATTGTTATCATACTAGTAAGAGGCTCTCTATTTGCGGAAAAATATTAAGATACACTGTAATAAAAAGTTAATACCGTGGGGCTATGTTATATGACTGTATGGCCACATATCTGGAAGACAAGATATCGGTAAATTCGACATTCTGGAGGTTTGCTGCCAGTCGTTGAATGTATACACATTACGAGCAATGTTCACCTACAGATATGCTTTATATTTGACAGTGTGAATCATTTTCACCGCACTACACGTATCTCCAAGCCATTATGCTTACTCGTATTCGCCTGCAGCGGTTTGCACTTCGCAGTTGAAAGCTGGCAACAGCACTATAGCGATAGTCCTATGACGCGGGGAACGATTATGTGCGATTAATATTTTAATTCCATATGTCTGAACTAAGATTAAAGTAAAAACAGAAGAGTTTCGTCCTTAAAAGTATTCCAGATTTTCAGGAGTGACAGTCCGTCGTCGTTTATTACGGCATGGGTTACACTCGCGTCGTCCACGTCTCCGCTTACCTTTAACGAATGTGGAGAAACATGCTAGATGGCAATGGTGTATGGAACGACGTCACTGGGTTCAGGAGGAATTGTATCAGATAGTGTTTGTGGACAAGCCAGGTTCTATTTGTTTGAAAATGATGGCCGCATTTTGGTTCGGGGAGCGGCATCACAGTGACTGCATTCACACAAGACATACAGCACCAACTCAAGGCCTTAAGGTGTGGAGTGCTATTGGGTACAACCACAAATCACAGTTAGTGCGTGTCCACTAGTGTGACCTGCGTGAATGACATCCTGCGACCCGTAGCCATGCCATTTCTGCACAACACTACATACGCCATTTTTCAGCAAGATAACGCACGACCACGTGACGCTGCACAAGCACGTGCCTTCTTGGTGTCACAGGAGGTCATTCTTTTGTTCTGGCCCGCCAAATCACCAGACCTGTCGCCAATCGAAAATGTGCTGGATATGGTGAAACGACGGGTGCAGCACTGTAACCCAATACCAACAACCGCAGATGAACTTTGGAACCAGGTAAATGCAGCATGGATGGCTATAACACAGGACGTCATTCGCTCCTGATACGCGTCGATGCTATCACGCATGGAACAAGTTAGCAGGGCCCATGACGGACCGTGTGTCTACTAGGCAATAAGACACATGCTGAAGCGAGGTGAGTAAAATGCTAAGCATTAACATGCGCTGTGAATATGAACGTCCTATCTCTAGTCGTTCAAGGTGTTCTGTTTTTTTTTCCGAACATGGGTGTAGATGGAGAAATATAACTATGTACCCCAAATTCTGCTTGAGAAATATGATAACGATATACGATTTTTTTAAAAGTTCCTATTGTGTGTATGTCATGGTATCAGCTACATCTGTCGACCTTTTTTTTTTTTGCAAAATTCTATTCGTTTTTTACCATAAATGTTTTTCTTGTTAATCTGTGACTGAGAATCGTAGTTTCTTTTCCCTATGCAACATATTCTCGCAGCCAAATGCAACTGTTTTATTTGAGTTTCAAAATGCAGCCGAGGATATGACGTTATGGTCAGAATGTTGTTACGTCATTTGACGCATATTGACTGGTAAAAGTTGACGGCTAGCATAACATTTTCCATATAGACATATAGGCTTATGTTTGTGTACATAAACTGTCCAGTATAAGAGGACTCTGCTCGCTCGCCAGTGATAATACAATTCTTTGAAATTTAATGAAATGTATATAATGGAATGTAAATGTGGTGCTACAGAAGAATGCTGAAGATTAGATGGGTAGATCACATAACTAATGAGGAAGTATTGAATAGGATTGGGCAGAAGAGAAGTTTGTGGCACAACTTGACTAGAAGAAGGGATCGGTTGGTAGGACATGTGTTGAGGCATCAAGGGATCACCAATTTAGTATTGGAGGGCAGCGTGGAGGGTAAAAATCGTGGAGGGAGACCAAGAGATGAATACACTAAGCAGATTCAGAAGGATGCAGGTTGCAGTAGGTACTGGGAGATGAAGAAGCTTGCACAGGATAGAGTAGCATGGAGAGCTGCATCAAACCAGTCTCAGGACTGAAGACCACAACAACAACATATTTTTATGGGTTACTCGTCTGTTAAAAATTTCAGTGGGTTGGCTTCTGTGTGTTTATACGTGGTCTTCAGGCAATACATTCGTTATGTCTGACACGCCAACAATTAATTGATTT
Source organism: Schistocerca piceifrons (assembly GCF_021461385.2). NCBI lineage: Eukaryota > Metazoa > Arthropoda > Insecta > Orthoptera > Acrididae > Schistocerca > Schistocerca piceifrons. The sequence goes on from NC_060144.1 coordinate 329,908,586, forward strand.
TTCATATTTCAGTATTTTATGAAATTTATACTCTTTTCGTGTACTATTTTTAATGTACTGTAAAAAATATTTTTTTACTTCTGCTTGTATGCCATAAACAATCTTTGGTTGCTGATTATCTGCTATACAACGTATCAGCTAAGTCTGGCTCACCAGCAATATGTATAATGTGCCTCTTACATTTTTGTCGATAGTTCTGCAATATTTGGATGTACGTGTGTCTTTGACATCATAATATCAGCTGCTGTTAAAAAAAAAGTTCAAATGTGTGTGAAATCCTATGGGACTTAACTGCTAAGGTCATCAGTCCCTAAGCTTACGCACTACTTAACCTAAATTATCCTAAGGACAAACACACACACCCATGACCGAGGGAGGACTCGAACCTCCGCCGGGACCAGCCGCACAGTCCATGACTGAGCTGCTGTTAATTGTCATGTAGTAGTACTTAGAGCACCAATGCGACATGTTAGGTTGCAACGCTGATGAGGATCCATTCGCAACGTAACATTGGAATGTGACATCTATCTTGTGTGTGTAACGAAAAATAATTTGAAAAGCACAGTATATAAAACGTAATATCAAACGTGTAAGCAGGATATTGCACGATGAGGTGGTACGTTAATGCGAGTCGTATAACGTAGTTAATCGCACCATATAAAGGAAGATCGTTTACTTTACAACCCACTGCGAACCCCCTTTTTCCTTTATTTTTTATTTGTGTAAATATGTTTCAGATTTATCCGTCGATTAAGGCGGCAAGAGAATCGACAACAGTTCACACAACATTTAGAATGTGATTTGAGGCAACAGTGTCTTTTGCCCTTAATCCTGGTATGGTGCGTACTCGTTGCTACACTGAGTCTACAGAAGGTGGCTGGGGAAGTCATTGGAAGGGAAACGAAGGGAGGGGAAGCGCCCGCTCGGTGTAGCGCATGCGCAGTGGTGCGCAAACCACAGCCAGCACGGTGCGGCGACACGCTCCAAGCGAGGAGTTCCGCCAGGAGGCTGTGGCGCGATTTGAAACAGCAGAGTGTCGACGCTACGGGCTGAAAGCGGCAACGTGGCGGATTGTTTCAAACGCAGCTTTAATACTTGACGAGCAAACGCGACGCCTTTCATCAGGTTACAGCCACAAAGGCGCCACACGCGACCCGGGCACAGCAAACAATTAGCCAGCGCCGGCACGACGCGGCAAAAAGCGTTTTAAGAGCATCAGTGGAGGCGCAATTTCGTATTCAAACCGAATCCGCAATGAACAAAAAATAGAGGCCAGGCCGCGCTAAATGCAAACGTGGTGGGCCGACGTGTCTCGGCAAGTTGATTTGTAAGGAGGCAGCGGCGGCGGCGGCGTCGGAGGCGGTGGCGGAGGCGGCGTTGTTGGCGGCAGCGCGTGGCGTCGACAGCGGCGGCCCGGCGGGCAGCGGGGGCGCCCCTGGCGTAGTGTGGGGGCGGGATGTGGGGGCGGTGGAGGAGGAGGCAGGAGGAGGAGGAGGCGGCGCGGAGGCAGGGGCGGGGGCGGGGGCGGCGGCGGGCGCGGGTGGGGGCAGCGGCTGTGTGTGCTTGTCGGCTTTTTGTAATTCTGCGTTAATCTGCATCAGCAGCAAAAGCTTCCACTCGGCCGAGCGTGAAACGGGACACAGATTAAATCCAATTCCCGCCGTTTGAAAATGGAAAATAATTTTACATCAGCAGCGGCAGCAGCGGTGGCGGCAGAAGCGCCAGCAGTAAGCAGAAAACACGGCGAGCGGCACCTGACAGTCGCCTGCTGGCTGCTCCTTCGACTCTTCGTCTCTCCTCACTTTTCTCCACAATTCCTACTGATGTCACGCAGAGAGGGAAATTTGTACGGGAGATCTCGAGGGTCGGTTCAGCCACCTAACAGAAAACTTCCCTACGTCGACCTTTCCTTCGCCGGATGTGGATGTTTAACTGAGTGTGGCCATTTTTGTATATCTGGTCGTTATAGATCGTTGTGGTCAAATCGTACGAAGTATGACAACTGTTGACAACCGCGCGGAGTGGCCGCGTGGTTCTAGGCGTCATGTCACGAACTGCGCGGTCCCTTCCTCCGGAGGTTCGAGTCCTCCCTCGAGCATGGGTGTGTGTGCTGTTCTTAGTATAGGTTAGTTTAAGTTAGTTTAAATAGTATGTAAGTCTAGGGACTAATGACATAAGCAATTTGGTCCCTCAGGAATTCGCACACATTTGAACATTTGAAGTGCTGACATGATATAATTTTATGTTGTAACGAAGTACAAGCTACATGCCACGCCGGGTCTCGAACCAAGTTACTTGAGTTACGTTCGCTAAAACTAATGCTATCCGCACACTCCTGACATAGTTACTCGAAGTTGAGCTTTCCATGTGTTCTAAACGTCTGAGAAACTCTCCTATAATGCTGAAAAAATGGCTCTGAGCACTATGCGACTTAACTTCTGACGTCATCAGTCGCCTAGAACTTAGAACTAATTAAACCTAACTAACCTAAGGACATCACAGACATCCATACCCGAGGCAGGATTCGAACCTGCGACCGGAGCGGTCCCTCGGCTCCAGACTGTAGCGTCTAGAACCGCACGGCCACTCCGGCCGACTATAATGCTGAAAGGGTAGAACATTGCAGTAGCGGAGCACTCAAACATTCTCATGGATATTACTCATAGATGGAAACCACGTCCCATATTGTTCATTATGAGTGGAATCTAGTTGGTGCAAAATTTAGTGCATTTATTGTTGGACAAAAGAGGAACACTGTCAACATAAACAGTACGTCATTATGAAAGAGCCGATAAAACAGATACGGCAAAAATCAAGGTATACAAAAGCAAAAGCTCAAAATTTTAACATAATCCATAACTCCGAGCGCTCTTTCATGGTTTCTGCCCATGGTGTGTTGCATATTCCACTAACTCGAGTTCTGCGCTGTCCGTTAAACTGAATATGATAGAGCATATGATAGATCGATTGTACACAGCACCGTTCCAGGTGGACAAGGCAACAAGTACGATTATAATGTAATACCTAAGGACAAACATAATAATAAATGATCATCTTGGATGAAAAATCAAAGATTTCCAACCGCGAGGACTTCTCATTGCTTCTGAAGACATACGGCAGAACCGTGCGTTTGTGATTTATGCTATGAATAGTTAGTAGCTCGACTCCGGTAAAGAACTTTACTTAAGGCGTTAGTATCTTCGAAAGAAGTTTCACGATTCAATCTCTGGATATATGAGGACAACCGCAGATTCCTTCCACTATGTCCGGTAACGTGGAGGTGAGCGGATGGCGGTAGCTGGGGAGTGGCTGTGTGTGTGTGTGTGTGTGTGTGTGTGTGTGTGTGTGTGTTTGGAAAGGGGGGGGGAGAGGAATTTTCTTCTGAGAATTGTCGCTATACCTGTTTTTGCATAACGAGTACTTCCATGGGTGGAGGTGGTGGGTACTTTAGGCCCACCACAGAAAAACATTTCGTTACCTTCTGTTAACTTATATAAACAACATACTTTTTAAATAGGTACTAATGTATAAGTAACGCCGAGAACCCGAAAGTATCTTTTAGCATATTCTTAACAACACCAACGCATTTTCTTTAATCTATTCGTCGAGGGGGGGGGGGGGAGTTCTTTATGATCACCACAAAAATTTTTACCAAAAACAAATTTCGTTAACTGTCGTTGTCTTTTTACACAGCATAATTTTTAAAGTATCTTTTTCAAATATATACAGATAATGTAAGAGGGGTTCTGAACCTGACTATATGAAGATGACATTTCTTGTGAAAAGTCACTTTCACTACTAATCTTTAAATTATTGCATTAAGTTTCACAGAATAATTTAATTCAGTTACAGAATCTGGCATAAGGAATAATTAAAAACAATAAATATGTTTTCAGAATTTTAAAATACTAAGTTCATGATGACTAGATTACGCTTTTTTCAAAGTTAGGCATGAGTACCTCCCCCCCCCCCCCTCCTTTCTTGGTATTGTGATGATTGATGCAAACGCAAAGAGAATGGTCATACAATTTATCCTTTGCTCAAACAATTCAGACTTCTTTGCCTGTTTATAGGACAGATGGTGTCCTATAAAATCGTGAAAATGGCTCTGAGCACTATGGGACTTAACTTCTGAGGTCATCAGTCCCCTAGAACTTAGAACTACTTAAACCTAACTAACCTAAGGACATCACACACATCCATGCCCGAGGCAGGATTCGAACCAGCGACCGTAGTGGTCGCGCGGTTCCAGACTGTAGCGCCTAGAACCGCTCGGCCACCGCGGCCGTCGGTGTCCTATAATTTTGATGTTTTTAGACATCGAAAAGCAATCGTATGAAGGAAAGCAGTATTTATTCAATGTTATACAGGGTGTCCGGAGGAAAGGTACATGCCTTGAGAGGTGATAGTATTCGTGGTACTGAATAGAAAACTTCAAATGAACATATGACCTTTTCTTAACCGTATCCGACGGGCGTCAGTCGCGCTGAAAGTACATACGACGTCATGTTGTGCCAAAAGAATATCATCCAAGTATTCTGGTAACACCTTTTAAAAGAAATCATCATACTGTACTCGATTAAGACGCTTATCTAAAAGAACCGGAACGATGGGTCGATGATCAATAATACTGCTCCATACTTTTACTGAGAATCTTCGTTGAAAATTTGTTTCCACGGTAGTGTGCTGATTTTCATCTGCCCACGCGTGAGAGTTGATCGTGTTACTTATGCCGTTGCGATTAAATGTTCACTCATCAGTGAACAGAGTATGTGGAATACAATGTTTCGTACGAATGATCTCAGACAGAAAAACAGCTCTCTGCCTACAAGAGCTGCAAAATGCAGTGTAGTTGATGGTGGACTTTTTGAACATCTTTTGCGGAGAAATGTACACAGCTAACCCAAACATTAGATCAAAATCTTTATGTACTATCAACTGCATTTGTCCTGTTCCCCATTGTTTTCAACAGTTTCCTCGGAAACCGGTAGAACAGGATATAAGTTCGTGTAACGTTTTTTGTTCAGAATTACTAATGCTATCACCCCTCAAAGCATGTACCTTTCCTCCTGACCCATTCTCTATTTAATAGTGACTGCCAGGTTTGTCTTCACCCAAAACTATTTCAGCACAATTTTGACGTCATAAGTTGCTGTTTCTTTACTTCTTCTGAAAATGTAATGGTAGAAACTCTGTGAATTTGAAATCTATCTATTCTGTATTACCCTTTTAGCATACTTTCTAACAGAAATGCTTTGTGAGCATCACTGTATTGCAAATGAGACGCTACATTTGCTATATGCCTCTGGCTGAAACGGTTAGGCAGTCAAAGTAGCCAGGAAATGTTACATGAAGTAAGATACGATACATGCAATCATAATGGAAACAGCAGCCCACAGATTCAAAATTCACAGAATTTCTGCCGCTATATTTTCAGGGGAAATAAGCAAACGCCCACTGATGATAGCACAACTTTGATGAACAGTGTTCGGGCAAAATGAAAAATATAACTATGTAAAAAATCAATAAAAACACATGGTAGCCAGACATTAAATTTTAAGTTTTTTTCGTAGACTTTGATCCATCATCATGTGAAAGTTCCGGTGCATTGTTCCTGGGAGATTAACAACGTCAAAATGTCAGCAGTCCTTTGCACAGGAATGCATTTGAGCTTAATACATTCGTTGTGTAGAGTTTTTAGCAAAGCAGATTACACAACGAAGACGCAAACGACCGTAGATATTATGACATCGTAGATTTCCCAGGAGAAATGCCCTTGAGGTAAACACTGGAACTACGAGCTGACAATAGAGCAATGCTTTCGTAATGCAGTATAACAAAAAAAGCATTACAATATAGTGACTGATTGAGTCGGGTTTTAAATTTATTTTAAGCAGATAGTTATAAATACAACATGTGAGTGTTTAAAATACAATTATATTATTATAAGGAAGTGGGCCCGGTGAATCATTTTCTCTAAATACTCAAAGGGAATGCCGGAGAAGGCGTCACTAAATTGTTCAAAGAAATTTAAAAATCGTTTGTGCAACTTCGAAAAAGTGCCTATCTATGTCACCATATGCGTTACGTTTTGTTGATATAAAACATTATCATGGTTGTATTTGATGTATGATTTTCGAGTACATTACATTGTCTGTACGTTTGTGAGGTATTCCTTCGCTTGGCTCTGCTGTTTTATGCATAATGTCGCACTGATACGTTATATTTTTTGACATGGAATACAACACAGTGTAGCACCACTACTGTTTGTTTACATAATTCTGGCTAAACGTATCTCTCTACCAGAAGTAGGCAAACAAACAGTAGAGATGTTATATACTGTGCTGTATTTCATGTCAGGAAGTATGTAGTGATGTAAGTAAGTGGGACATTAAGCAAAAAAACAGCAGTACCGAACGAAGGGATACCTCAAAAATGTGCAAGCAGACGACACACTCTGTATAAAGAAAAATCGGACATAAAATGTCACCACTGATGATGTTTTTTAACAAGAAAAGGAAAGACGTATGGTATTACAATACACTCTGTCTGCTAGTTGCACAGGTGGATTCTAAATACCTTTAATAATTCAATGGGAGCTTAAAATCCAGGATGATTGTCTGAAATTAAGCGGCAGGGGAAGAAGTGGTCCATAAAGAATTAAGAAAAACGAAATTTTCGAATGACATGCCGATACTCGTCCTCTTAAGCAATATACTTACTATTTATACTGGCTAATGTGCCAAAAATTGAGAGGAAAGTTTTGACAGAAATTTGTGCCGGTGGTTCGTGTTCGATACTTTGTTAAATTTTCTGTTTTTATTCGGGTGGGTACGCTGGATAGCAAACGTAAGCTCTGCGTTTGCAAAGTCATATCTGCGGACACACGATTTGCGTCCATAAAACCCGTATCGCTCAAGACTGCCAATCAATAAATGATTCCGAGAGCTGCATGTCAACGGAACGCTTCTGTTCCATTGTCTGGATGCAGATCATTGATCGCAATTGTGTAGGCCCTGCGCAGGCTCTACATCACCCCTTTCTAGTTCGCTATGATTCGTTTCTGGCAAAGTTTCGAATGTCGCACACAATTCCCAAACAGCTTTCCTCTTTGTAACCGCGCCAGTCTCTTTCCATATTTATCTCTTTCTGATGAAATACAGTTGCTTTATATGCGTCCACCCATATATATCATTCATTTATTCAGTCTCATAAGCTGCTGCTCTGTCAGCGTTGGATCGGTAGAAAGCGTGATATTTTTTATTTTTTTATTTTATCATTTTCCGATTCGTGGTTATGCTAAATACAAGCCCAGTTTCTGAGGGCGGTATTTAACGTTTTGTATGTAAAGAGACACGCTGTAAAACTAAGTCAGTGTTTCATAAACGAATACTTCGAGCCGTATATAGTGTAATATCTTCTTTTTAAAAGGACATTCGCAAAACGTTTTATGGTTGTGTAATCAAAGATCGAATGCGCTTACCGGAATGTACAAGCATTAAATTTGATGTGCAAGTAATTTGTATATCGTCTACGGGGGGAATGAGATTTCGTGCCGAGCGGTTAGTCGTCTTGTCACGGTCTGCGTGGTACCCCCCGTGGAAGGTTCGAGTCCTCCCTCGGGAATGGGTGTGTGTGTCGTCCTTAGAGTAAGTTAGTTTAAGATTAAGTAGTATGTAAGCTTAGGGATCGATCACCTCAGCAGTTTGGTCCCATAACACCTTACCACAAATTTCCATTTGAGATTTCATATTGTATTTGTCTGTGTCCGATAATACGTTTCCGTCGTGAAGCGATAAACTCCAAAAAGTGGTGAACAAGCATATAAACCAAACGAACACCATCCAACAGGCCTTGAAGGCTCAACGGTACCGACCGGCCGCCGCGACATCCTCAGCCCTTGGGCGTCACCAGATGCAGATACGGAGGGGCATGTGGTCAGCACACCGCTCTGCTGGCCATTGTCAGTTTTCATGACTGGTGCGGCTACTTCTCAGTCGAGTAGCTTTTCAGTTGGTCTTACATGGGCAGCGTGCATCCTCATAACAGCACTCGGCAGACCTGGACGGTGGCCCATCCGAGTGATAGCCAAGCCCGACAGCATTTAACTTCGGTGATCTGATGGAAACCGGTATTACCACAGTGGCAAGGCCGTTGGCATTGAAGAACCATGGAAACCGCTGAAGAAGAAAGGAATTCTTCAAAAGCTGTAGTCAAAACTTGTAAGTAAAAATAGCTAGCAAATCCGAAAGAAAAGATTTTAAAAGGGCAAATACGTTGTCTTCGAGAGGTACAGAAACTTTTAACAAGAAGCTCCTTACTTCACTCACAGTTCAGTACACACGACCGGTTTCAGGCCGTTAGAGGCCATCTTCAGATCTCGATTGGCGGTTACAGTGTAATAAATCACATTCGTCGCTGTCAGCGACAGTCTCGAAGTAAATAAATGTATCCAACAGATACTTACTCACATGGGCATCAATTTGCAGACATATCCCTTAGATATTTGTGCAAAGACTTCCACGACCAGTGACTTCTACGATCATGTCTACATCTACATCTACATCTACATCTACTGATTACTCTGCAATTCACATTTAAGTGCTTGGCAGAGGGTTCATCGAACCACAATCATACTATCTCTCTACCATTCCACTCCCGAACAGCGCGCGGGAAAAACGAACACCTAAACCATTCTGTTCGAGCTCTGATTTCTCTTATTTTATTTTGATGATCATTCCTACGTATGTAAATAGATCTCGCCGCGACGAAAAACGTCTGTGCTTTAGTGACTTCCATCCCAACTCACGTATCATATCTGCCACACTCTCTCCCCTATTGCGTGATAATACAAAACGAGCTGCCCTTTTTTGCACCCTTTCGATGTCCTCCGTCAATCCCACCTGGTAAGGATCCCAAACCGCACAGCAATATTCTAACAGAGGACGAACGAGTGTAGTGTACGCTGTCTCTTTAGTGGACTTGTTGCATCTTCTAAGTGTCTGCCAATGAAACGCAACCTTTGGCTTGCCTTCCCCACAATATTATCTATGTGGTCTTTCCAACTGAAGTTGTTCGTAATTTTAACACCCAGGTACTTAGTTGAATTGACAGCCTTGAGAATTGTACTATTTATCGAGTAATCGAATTCCAACGGATTTCTTTTGGAACTCATGTGGATCACCTCACACTTTTCGGTATTTGGCGTCAACTGCCACCTGCCACACCATACAGCAATTTGAATAAAATAATCTATCTGATCAAACATATTCAGACTGCTGTGAATTCGGAATTAACCACTACATGTCTCGAGAGGTAGACCCGTCATTATAAAAGGGGGCTGGGGTATTGTGTTGTCATTGGAGAAGCAGTCACGGCAGAATTGCTCGGCAAGGAGAGTTCAGTGACTTCGAACGTGGACTAGTCACTGGACGTCACCTGAGTAACAAATACAGCAGGGACATTTCAACCCTGCTAAAGCTGCCAAAGTCGACTGTTGGTGACGTGACTGTGAAATGGAAACGCGAAGGAATGACTGCGACTAAACCAAGACTAGGCAAACCTGATGTACTATCGGACAGGAACCATCGAGATCCCGGATGGTGCATGTAAAAAGTCTCATGAAATCAGCTGAAGGAATCACTTGTGAGTTACAAAGGGCCACCAGCTAGCACAATGCCTGTGGGTAAGGAGTTAACAAGAGTGGTATGTAATGGTCGAGCAACTCCACACGTTTCTATAGTCAAGCAACGCATGAGATGGTTATGAGCGACGCAACTGGACGGTGTATGACTGGACACGAATGATTTGCGGTGATGACTGACGCTACGCCCTGTGACAATCTTATAGAAGCATTTGGTTTTGGCGAATACCTCGAGAATATCTGCCATCATGTGTACCGCTAACAGTGAAGTGTGGAGGTGATAGTATTACAGTTTGGGGGTATTTATCGAGGTTAGGGTGCGTTCTCCCTATCGCACACAAGAAAACGCTAAATGCAGAAGGATATGAATAAATTTTGCTGCATTGTGTACTGCACACCGAAGAGGAACAGTTGGGAGACGATGATTGTCTTATCAGCATGACAATGCACTCTGTCGTAAGGCAGTATTTGTGAGGCAATGGTTTATGGAGTAATTTCCTTAAATAGGCTGGCCTGCCCAGAGTCGCGATCTGAACCCCTGGAACATGTCTGGGATGAATTATAACGGGTACTTCGCTCCAGATCCGTGTCCAACAGAAGTATCTTCTCTGGCTTAGGCTCTTGACGAAGAATGGGCTGCATTCCTCCACAGACATTCAGACACCACACTGAATGTGTCTCTAGCAGAATTCAAGCTGTTACGAAGGCGAAGGGTGGACATGCCCTATGTTAATGTCCAGTAACTCCTTGTCCGGATACTCTTGATCTGACAATTTACCCTTGGATATGAGGCCACGGCCAGCCGCGGTGGCCGAGCGGTCTAGAACCGCGCGACCGCTACGGTCGCGGGTTCGAATCTTGCCTCGGGCATGGATGTGTGTGATGTCCTTAGGTTAGTTAGATTTAAGTATTTCTAAGTTGTAGGGGACTGATGACCTTAGAAGTTAAGTCCCATACTGCTCAGAGCCATTTGAACCATTTGAATCAGGCCACGCCACTGTGAAACAATGAAACAACTCTACGACAAAGCCGCAGTTTCTTTCCAGCAGTCCTCTTCAGCGTAACTAATATGCTGCATTTCAGTCAACCTGAAGAGGACTGTTGCGAAGGCAGTCGAAACGTCGGTTTTATACTTATTTCGTAATGAATCGACCTAATGCTCAGAGCGGTTCCTTCTGTAAATTACCTCACTGATGAGCCATCAACTTATAGGATATTTAGCAAGTAAAGACCAAAACTCTATCCATCTCTTCAGTTACAGCCGAGTCCTATTGAGTGGCGTGGGATAAAGTTCTGTCAAATAGTCTAAACGTATATTTACTTCTAGACCTCTTTTGCCTATTATAGCAACATCCACGATAACCTGTTACAATATGCTGCATTTCGTAGCTGGTCCTAACCTTATTCCCCTTTCCTATTTGCAATACTCAATTTACTTTTTCCTGGACGTTTTTCCACATGTCACATTACACTCTTCCTTTTTCTGGTGTACATTTTCATAGACTTATTCCCTGTGATATATTTTCTAGTGTACCTTTTTTCACGTCTTCCCTGTTTATTTAAGTTTACAGTCGTTCTGTAGCGCTGCTTATATAGGTCATTCGATTCTTCCTCTCTCGTTATTCCACTGAGTACGTTCAACATTCAAAGACCACGTGCAGCATAATAAACAGTTGCACGTCAATGTTTGGCATCAATGGAGATTCTATACTGAACTAAAATTTCTTCGCTCGCACCATTCTGTTTCTTGTATCTCATGCTTCGTTGCTTCTCAAACTCTGAAGTTTTATTTTATTTATTAGGACTGAGTTTTCTGTAGATAGACTACACTTCTGCCTTCTTTGATACGGTGGTTTCTGTTGCCTTTACTGTCTCATGCTGTTACCAAATGCTTATTCTCCCACATTGAGGGACGGTTTCCATGCGAATTGCAAAAGGGAACTATAAACCTCTGCATGCTCCTCTACGGTTCAAGATTTACGTTGAAGAGTAGCTAGATACTAGTGACTGTGGGGCTATTACAACTTAAATTTCAAGTATCAGGATTTATGGACCGGTATGGGGCACAACAACAACAAGCTTAGAATTTGTGGCATTACAAATAGTGATAGCAAATATCTCGTAATAGTTCATAAGCAATACAGTAGTATGAACACCACGTACGAGGAACTGAGTTGAGAAATATAGGTAGGAAGATGCAGGTTCGGTGTTAATTTGTCACATTTTGGAAAATAATGGTCTGTGCAGGTTTAACTATCACCGATACTTGACAACGGTTATACCAACTAAAGGAAAGCTCCCTCGTGTCAGCAAGAACATAATGTGATACTGTGCGTATTTACTTATACAGTACGAAGCATTGGTTCAAATGGTTCAAATGGCTCTGAGCACTATGCGACTCTACTTCTGAGGTCATCAGTCGCCTAGAACTTAGAACTAATTAAACCTAACTAACCTAGGGACATCACACACATCCATGCCCGAGACAGGATTCGAAAGGATTCGAACCTGCGACCGTAGCGGTCGCGCGGTTCCAGACTGTAGCGCCTAGAACCGCTCTGCCACCCCGGCCGGCCTACGAAGCATTAAACGATACGACGGTTTATTCCTTACGTCCAGATAAACTTAATGATACAGCGCCTTGTATCGCTTAAGCTCTGGATGTAGTCCAGATGAGGGACCTTCCGTATGTTTTCATATGTTCCTTTATTTAGGTTACTAAGAGATGGGATCCGCTTTGAACAAACACTCTGTTTTCCCTCTTTTACTCACGACATGTTTAGCTCAAATTACAGCATCATCAGTGCTGCCTGTTTTCAATTTTCTTTCTATTAAAGGACGAGAAAAATGCCCTTTAGTCTCTGTACATGTATAAATTCGAGTTTTTAAGAACGTATTCACAAATTTGAAAAGAGGCAAGATTTTGCACATATTTTTTTAGTTTTTAAGAATTTGTAAACAGACACTTGGTAACTCAGATGGTAGAGCACTTTCCTGCCGAAGGCAAAGTTCCGAGTTCGAGTCTCGGTCCGGCACGCAGTTTCAATCTGCCAGGAAGTTTCAAGATTACTTATATTTTTCTTGTTGTTCCACAGAAAAAAATAAGAAGCCGATAATGCTGTAACTTCAACGAATCATGTCCGGGGCAAAAGAAGAAAAAAATATTTTGCTCGAAGCTGATCCAGTCCAAAAACAAATTTATTTGTAAGCAAACGTAGACACAAGGGCGCAAGATGAAGAGAGGTTCTTATCGCTGCATGTGTCCATCTCCACGCAAGTTAGCAGTGCCTAATCGAGTAGAGGAATTGCAAATTGAGCCTAATGGGAAAAAACAAACAGAAACAAAAAGATTAAGGAGAAATTACTTGCTGCTTTTGACCGGTTAGTCCGGAATAAGGCTACTTTCGCTACGGCCTCCTTCCAACACGTACCGACAACTGCATCACTTGATGCACACTTCTCCCTTTCATCAAAAGCAGCTAAACTTTCGTGTTGCATACATACACTATCATAAATCGGCCTTGCAGAGACGAGTTCTTAATACGGCTGATAATATTTCATACGTGTGAACTATCGCTTCTGAAAGTAGATGTGTCTCAGTTGTAATAGTTACGTATCAGCATAAAATATGTATTTTATGTTAAAAAATCGAATTAGCTCTAAAATGTTTCAGTACTTCTTTTGAAATATCATCAGGGCTGTGAATTAGCTATCTATTCTGAATAGCATCTGCTTTAGAATCTTGATATTGCAGACACAAAGTTAGTTTTGGGGTGCATGTTACATTCAAGAAGGAATTTGCTGTTATTTTTCAGCCAACTTCGTAAAAATTTCTCTTACATTTTATCATTTTCATTTTTGCGTCTATATTAAAAACACTCTCGTTTCCCGCGCTGCTACCTAAGAGATAAGCTGCACACTTTTGCCGAATGAAAATCCCACAGTAAATACACAGGGGATGAAAATTGAATTTAGCTTCATAGATGAGTGACCCAACAGTTCAGAGCCAAAAATAAAAACGTTTAATTTGTGTTGCAAATGCAGCGTGTTCTGTAAACACGGCGTATTGAAAGTACATGGTATCTGATTAAAGTATAAACATTGCAGGAACGTGCAGCTAAACAATGGTGGCGGTTACGTGACACGCATCAAATACATTATAAACAATTGGAATTGCAAAACGTTTATCAAGAATATATAAGAAGAAAGTAAAATATTTACAAGCGCTGCGCTGTAATAGTGGTGAATTAAAGCGATGCGAAAACCAGTTACTGAATGTATGATTTTGTATGTGTGACTTTCAAAGAGTATTAACAGAAAAAAATGTGCAAACAGACTAAAACATAATGCATCTATAGGCTGGCGGTGCAATTTTGTATATTTATCGAAGCGAATTTAGTTAAGTACCAGTAAAGTAGGCACAAATACCGAAATTCCGTAAGAATGATTGCATCTCACCGACTGAGGTGGTGCAGTTGTTTATCTGGACTTGTTCCTGGGAAGAGTGAGGTTGAAATATCCGCCCGAAAAGCTTTATATCAGTGTTCGTTTTTTCCCCAAAATTACAATGGGCAAATGTCGGAATAGTACTCCGGCGGTAGTCCTTATTCAACTGAGTTCTAGCTCCGAGGCTTATAACCTTTTCTCTGAGAAGACACAGAGCAGAAACTTTTCCGTGCTTCATACGAAGACTCAACATTCAGCATTGTACGTCTTATGGCACCGCTTATTTTTTAGTTTCAATTTTTGCTAGTGATTATAGATTAGAAAGGAAAATAATCCCTGCGTTTTTAAAATTTCAAACAATTATGATGAAAATGTTATGTGAAAACAAGCTATATGCACGCAACTTGCAGAAGATACAGTTAAGTGAAAAAGCATTATGTCTCAAAAAATACTACCGATTTTTATTATCGTGTATGGGTAGATCACATAACTGATGAGGAGGTATTGAGTAGAATTGGAGAGAAGAGAAATTTGTGGCATAACTTGACTAGAAGAAGGGATCGGTTGGTAGGGCATATTCTGAGGCATCAAGGGATCACCAATTCTGTATTGGAGGGCGGCGTGGAGGGTAAAAATCGTAGAGGGAGACCAAAGGATGAGTACACTAAACAGATTCAGAAGGATGTAGGTTGCAGTAGGGACTGGGAGATGAGGAAGCTTGCACAGGATACAGTAGCATGGAGGGCTGCATCAAATCAGTCCCTGGACTGAAGATCACAACAACAACAAGCAAAAATATGTCCTCGAATATTTTTACTCAGGTTATGGAAAACAGAAAGATCATCAATCTATGGTTGAGGCTACAGGATTAAAGTTGAAAGGGAAACATCGTGACATAGTGACGAACTGCTGCGTATACAACGTTCATTTCGAATAAGGTAACTGTGGCCCCAATTGCATTTTTGCACAGCAGTACAAGTACTTACAAAAAACGTATTAGTTTAATATGTCACGGAAAGAAATATTAAAAATACAGTCAATGGTCTGTATTTAATTTTTTTACTTACATTTTTTTCCATTTTTGCCCACAGTTTTCCAAAGAATTTCTACCAGTTTCACAATTTAGATGGGAGGACGCTAGTTTTAATAGTCCGCGCTTGCTATAATCACCATCATTTAATGCCTGTAACGCACGCTTTACAGAAATCCACTTCTCTTGTTCTAATATCAAATGGCTGATTTCAAGTATTAGAACACTGGTGAATTCAGCATTTCACTCTTTCACAAGTGGCGAATTGTTATTACTGAAGACGATGTAGCATATGAACTTCACTAAGGTGAATAAAATATTACTTTATAATCTGCGTGCGTGAAATACGGTCTGTGTCAGGATACTTGTTTCATTTGTTTGAATTTTGCAATGCTGACTGGTAGCCAGTAAAAGCTGTTTCTTACTACAGGTTGCATTCACCCTTAAGGTGTATAGACGTTATCTCAATCAATTATTTACGCAAGAGAAATTACAGCTTTAAAAACGAAATAAAATACAATTTTCCTACAGAATGGGCCGGTGTGGTGTTCTAAACAATGAATTCTCTTGCAGATGCAAGGCTATTAATATATTATACCATTACTTTTGTTTTCTGAGCGTTATATTTTCGATATGTACTTACTAAACAACCAATTACTGGCAAACCACGAAAACAGCTATAATTTATGATTAAGCAATGGCTTAAGGTCACGACGATAATGATAAATGTTTTAACTTGCCATCACTGGTGTTCACATTCGTATAGAACTTTTCAAAAGACATCATTTCCACTACTGAGTGCAAACAGTATTCTTTTCACAACTGCAATTTAATCCTTAAGACCGTTATAAAGTCATGGACAGTGTGGCTGGTCCCAGCGAAAGTTCGAGTCCTCCCTCGAGCATGGGTGTGTGTGTTCGTCTTTAGGATAATTTAGGTTAAGTAGTGTGTAAGCTTAGGGACTGATGACCTTAGCAGTTAAGTCCCATAAGATTTCACACACATTTGAACATTTTGAACCGTTACAAAGTGGTATTTCTTCGCGCCGAGTACCTCAGTTCACATATAAACACTGTACAAAGACAGTGATTTATTGGGATTTGTGTTAAGGATGTTAACATTGTTGAAAGTTCAGATACAACGATTACATGTGTACATGTCGGAGGGTTTTAATGTCTGACATGTTTGAAACACAGTCGTTTGCACTATATCACTTGATAATGACCTTAATGCTGAAACTGAAGTTTTGAAAATAAATACTTCTAAAGTCAACAGCGAAAAGGATCATTTAAAAAGGTAATGGTTTTGATGTTAACCGAAGCATCCTACGTCGTTCATACATTACAACACCTGAACGTTATTGGGACGTGTTACGAATTAAAAAATAATTGCGTAGACAGCCATAAAATTGTTGTAACCGATTCGCATAATTATCTGCAAGACACAATGAAACTATGAAAGTCCTCAGCTTACGATAACAACATCGGGATGTACAAGAATGCTCCATTCTAGGGCTGTATTGCTTCTGTCTGAATCTCCCATGATATACTGTTAATGGAAAGCAATCGAGAGGCACAGTTCAAATTCCTGGACGTTTTGACGAGTGGCGTCAATATATAGCTTCTACCGAGACAAGAACTGGCCATCCATGTTCTCGTGCTAAATGCAATTGACTGTGTACGAGGGATCTCATATTCCACAAATGGCCGCGATCACAACACAAAGCTCCGCCTCTTCCATGTATATTTATTCTGTAATTTCTTATCACAGTTATAAGAGAGTTAAAACCCTGAATTTGTTTCATACATATCTGATCATCTGGCGTAAAAAAAAGCCGTAGTTCAGCATCATAACGGGAATGTTGTTCCTTGCTGGGGGCCTCCAATGCGGAATCTATTTCCGAATTCGTTTCGGCCAACTGCTGCCACCCACCTTCTCCAGATTGCCGAGTCAAAATAACTGTTTGTATTTGCATCAGTTATTGCTTGCTGGCTCCCTTAATCAATGTTATTATATTATTATTGATGTGGTCCACCCTCGAAATGCCACAAATTCTTCTCCAGGAGTCCGTCCCCAGCGTCTTATTCAGCTCCCATGTCTCTTCACGTATGTAACATTACTGTCAACAATAGATTTAGAAATGTTTACTTCGTACTTTTTGTTAATTGCTATTCCAGAGACTAGAGCTGATCTGTTCAAATGGTTCAAATGGCTCTGAGCACTATGGGACTTAACATCTGAGGTCATCAGTCCCCTAGAACTTATAACTACTGAAACCTGACTAACCTAACGACATCACACATATCCATGCCCCAGACAGGCTTTGAACCTGCGACCGTAGCGGTCGCGCGGTTCCGGACTGAAGCACCTACAAGCCGCTCGGCCACACCGGCCGGCTAGAGCTGATCTGTCTTATTGCTCTTTTCCCTTGGCCTGTATAGTTACTACAGTTAATTGTGCTCCTGCTATTGGATCACAGCGATACTCTGACGTACCTGAAAGCGACACATCCTTTGATTTTTATCAGTTTAAATCTAGACTTCTAAATTTTTCCTCCTATAGCTAAGTATTCACTTTTCTTCAGTTTCATTGTCAGTACTCTCTACTCGTTTTCTTCCTTCAGGTTTCGCAGCCTGTAGCCTGCTTCATCCTTATCCCTAGCTCCGATAACCTGATTGTCAGTGAAAGGAAGTGTTTACGAAATATTATCACCCGTGACTATTACTTTTTATCCATTTCTTAAGGGCTTCCTCTAAGTAGATTTTAAATGGGATTGTCATCATTGAGTATTCTTGTCGCAATCCTTTGGAGACTAACAATGGCTAGTAAAATAAATTTCTTCCTTTAATCTTACTAGTACCGCCTGTATAGAATTACGATTCTGCAGCACCTTTGTTGTTAAGACGAAGGATGCAGTGTTTCTTCGGCCGAAGGGACGTTACTTCATTCTCCTTAACAATACAGACAGTGCAGTTTCGAATTTATCTGATAACAGGCAGCGACTTTTAGGACGAGAAGGAGATTAGTGTTTGACGCCTCGTCGAAAACGGGGTCATTAGAGAAGAAGCACAAGCTGGGATTAGTGGAGTATGGAGAAGGAAATCGGCCACCCACTTTCGAATGAAGCATCCTGGCATTTGCCTTAAGCGATTTACGGAAATCACAAGAAACGTAAATCAGGATGGCCGGACACGGGTTTAAACCGTCGTCCTCCCGAACGCAAGTCCAAGTGACTTTCAATTGAAATATCCTCCTCTGTACATGAATTACATAATCTATGTACGAGTACAGGTTGTGACGCAAGGACGACGATATATGGAAGTTTGGTTCTGGCGATGGGTCGTGCACGGATAGCCAAAGCGGTTAAGGCGGCCACTCGCGTAAAGGGAGGAATCGGTTTCGAGTCCCGGTACGGCACAAATCTTCATTGTCGTCATTCCCTTACACAGCTGATTGCTCGTATTGGCAACTGGGAATAAATTTCATGTACAGTATAGAATTGTTGTACATGTGTGCGATACGTCCACAGTTACCATGCGGATCGACAGCCTATTTTCTGGAACGGTGTAATTCCCCAAAACACTAAACTGTCATGCTTTTTGCGGAGAAATTACATGCTTCAGTTAAATAAACCCCCCACGAACCATGGACCTTGCCGTTGGTGGGGAGGCTTGCGTGCCTCAGCGATACAGATGGCCGTACCGTAGGTGCAACCACAACGGAGGGGTATCTGTTGCGAGGCCAGACAAACATGTGGTTCCTGAAGAGGGGCAGCAGCCTTTTCAGTAGTTGCAGGGGCAACAGTCTGGATGATTGACTGATCTGGCCTTGTAACATTACCCAAAACGGCCTTGCTGTGCTGGTACTGCGAACGGCTGAAAGCAAGGGGAAACTACAGCCGTAATTTTTCCCGAGGACATGCAGCTTTACTGTATGATTAAATGATAATGGCGTCCTCTTGGGTAAAATATTCCGGAGGTAAAATAGTCCCCCATTCGGATCTCCGGGCGGGGACTACTGAAGAGGACGTCGTTATCAGGAGAAAGAAAACTGGCGTTCTACGGATCGGAGCGTGGAATGTCAGATCCCTTAATCGGGCAGGTAGGTTAGAAAATTTAAAAAGGGAAATGGATAGGTTAAAGTTATATATAGTGGGAATAAGTGAAGTTCGGTGGCAGGAGGAACAAGACTTTCAGTCAGGTGAATACAGGGTTATAAATACAAAATCAAATAGGGGTAATGCAGGAGTAGGTTTAATAATGAATAAAAAATAGGAGGGCGGGTTTGCTACTACAAACAGCATAGTAAACGCATTATTGTGGCCAAGATAGACACAAAGCCCATGCTTACTACAGTAGTACAAGTTTATATGCCAAATAGCTCTGCAGATGATGAAGAAATAGATGAAATGTATGACGAGATAAAAGAAATTATTCAGGTAGTGAAGGGAGACGAAAATTTAATAGTCATGGGTGACTGGAATTCGTCAGTAGGAAAAGGGAGAGAAGGAAACATAGTAGGTGAATATGGATTGGGGGGAAGAAATGAAGAGGAAGCCGCCTTGTAGAATTTTGCACAGAGCATAACTTAATCATAGCTAACACTTGGTTCAAGGCTATATACCTGGAAGAATCCTGGAGATACTAAAAGGTATCAGATAGACTATATAATGGTAAGACAGAGATTTAGGAACCAGGTTTTAAATTGTAAGACATTTCCAGGGGCAGATGTGGATTCTGATCACAATCTATTGGTTATGAACTGCAGATTGAAACTGAAGAAACTGCAAAAAGGTGGGAATTTAAGGAGATGGGACCTGGATAAACTGAAAGAACCAGAAGTTGTAGAGAGTTTCAGGGAGAGCATAAGGGAACAATTGACAGGAATGGGGGAAAGAAATACAGTAGAAGAAGAATGGGTAGCTCTGAGGGATGAAGTAGTGAAGGCAGCAGACGATCAAGAAGGTAAAAAGACGAGGGATAATAGAAATCCTTGGGTAACAGAAGAAATATTGAATTTAATTGATGAAAGGAGAAAATATAAAAATGCAGTAAATGAAGCAGGCAAAAAGGAATACAAACGTCTCAAAAATGAGATCGACAAGAAGTGCAAAATCGCTAAGCAGGGTTGGCTAGAGGACAAATGTAAGGATGTAGAGGCTTGTCTCACTAGGGGTACGATAGATACTGCCTACAGGAAAATTAAGGAGACCTTTGGAGAGAAGAGAACCACTTGTATGAATATGAAGAGCTCAGATGGCAACCCAGTTCTAAGCAAAAAAGGGAAGGCAGAAAGGTGGAAGGAGTATACAGAGGGTTTATACAAGGGCGATGTACTTGAGGACAATATTATGGAAATGGAAGAGGATGTAGATGAAGATGAAATGGGAGATAAGATACTGCGTGAAGAGTTTGACAGAGCACTGAAAGACCTGAGTCGAAACAAGGCCCCGGGAGTAGACAACATTCCGTTAGAACTACTGACGGCCTTGGGGGAGCCAGTCATGACAAAACTCTACCATCTGGTGAGCAAGATGTATGAGACAGCCGAAATACCCTCAGACTTCAAGAAAAATATAATAATCCCAATCCCAAAGAAAGCAGGTGTTGACAGATGTGAAAATTACCGAACTATCAGTTTAATAAGTCACAGCTGCAAAATACTAACGCGAATTCTGTACAGACGAATGGAGAAACTTCTAGAAGCGGACCTCGGGGAAGATCAGTTTGGATTCCGTAGAAATGTTGGAACACGTGAGGCAATACTAACCTTACGACTTATCTTAGAAGAAAGATTAAGAAAAGGCAAACCTACGTTTCTAGCATTTGTAGATTTAGAGAAAGCTTTTGACAATGTTGATTGGAATACTCTCTTTCAAATTCTGAAGGTGGCAGGGGTAAAATACAGGGAGCGAAAGGCTATTTACAATTTGTACAGAAACCAGATGGCAGTTATAAGAGTCGAGGGGCATGAAAGGGAAGCAGTGGTTGGGAAAGGAGTGAGACAGGGTTTTAGCCTCTCCCCGATGTTATTCAATCTGTATATTGAGCAAGCAGTAAAGGAAACAAGAGAAAAATTTGGAGTAGGTATTAAAATTCTTGAAGAAGAAGTAAAAACTTTGAGGTTCGCCGATGACATTGTAATTCTGTCAGAGACAGCAAAGGACTTGGAAGAGCAGTTGAACGGAATGGACAGTGTCTTGAAAGGAGGATATAAGATGAACATCAACAAAAGCAAAACGAGGATAATGGAATGTAGTCAAATTAAATCGGGTGATGCTGAGGGAATTAGATTAGGAAATGAGACACTTACAGTAGTAAAGGAGTTTTGCTATTTGGGGAGCACAGTAACTGATGATGGTCGAAGTAGAGAGGATATAAAATGTAGACTGGCAATGGGAAGGAAGGTGTTTCTGAAGAAGAGAAATTTGTTAACATCGAGTATAGGTTTAAGTGTCAGGAAGTCGTTTCTGAAAGTATTTGTATGGAGTGTAGCCATGTATGGAAGTGAAACATGAACGATAACTAGTTTGGACAAGAAGAGAATAGAAGCTTTCGAAATGTGGTGCTACAGAAGAATGCTGAAGATAAGGTGGGTAGATCACGTAACTAATGAGGAGGTATTGAACAGGATTGGGGAGAAGAGAAGTTTGTGGCACAACTTGACTAGAAGAAGGGATTGGTTGGTAGGACATGTTTTGAGGCATCGAGGGGTCACAAATTTAGCATTGGAGGGCAGTGTGGAGGGTAAAAATCGTAGAGGGAGACCAAGAGATGAATACACTAAGCAGATTCAGAAGGATGTAGGTTGCAGTAGGTACTGGGAGATGAAGAAGCTTGTACAGGATAGAGTAGCATGGAGAGCTGCATCAAACCAGTCTCAGGACTGAAGACGACAACAACAACAACAACAACAGTTAAATAAAAAACGAGTTTGATTCATGTGGCGTGGGGATTAACAGAGCTACGTAAACCCACTGATCTTTGCGTCATGAGCCCCTAGTGGAAATACGTCTTTAACAAATATTATTAACAAGTCAGATGTTATTTGGGGTTAAAAGGCTATGTGCCTAACCGTGTGCCGGCCGGTGTGCCCGTGCGGTTCTAGGCGCTTCAGTCGGGAACCGCGTGACTGCTACGGTCGCAGGTTCGAATCCTGCCTCGGGCATGGATGTGTGTGATGTCCTTAGGGTAGTTAGGTTTAAGTAATTCTAAGTTCTAGGGGACTGATGACCACAGATGTTAAGTCCCATAGTGCTCAGAGCCATTTGAACCATTTTGAGCCAAGCCTAACCGTGTTCACATTATACAGGTGAGTAAAGGGTTCAAGGAATCGAAACTAGATTTCAAGGAAATAATAGCAGACATAGGCGAACAAGAATGAGATTTTCACTCTGCAGTGGAGTGTGCGCTGATATGAAACTTCCTGGCAGATAAAACTGTGTGCCGGACCGAGACTCGAACTCGGGACCTTTGTCTTTCGCGGGCAAGTGCTCTACCAACCGAGCTACCCAAGCAAGACTCACGCCCCGCCCTCACAGCTTTACTTCTGCCATGTCTCCGAAATATCCTTTCTGTCAGGAGTGCTAGTTCTGCGAAGTCCGCAGGAGCGCTTCTGTAAAGTTTGGAAGGTAGGAGACGAGGTACTGGCAGAAATAAAGCTGTGAGGACGGGGCGTGAGTCGTGCTTGGGTAGCTCAGTTGGTAGAGCACTTGCCCGCGAAAGGCAAAGTTCCCGAGTTCGAGTCTCGGTCCGGGACACAATTTTAATCTGCCAGGAAGTTTCAGAGGCGAACATAATTTTGTTACATGTTCCACTCTTCTTAACTTCCGTATCAACTGAGTGTTGCTGAAGTAAAGCTGTTTTAAATGGAGGTTTGACGATCTAACGCGCCAGTTGGACAGAATTTGGCACAATATCCCTCAGGAGATCCAACTCTGTTCTTCAACGCCAAGCTGAATAACTGCTTGCATAAGGGCCAGCATTATTGACTTGCTCAATTTGTGAAGCCATTTCTCCCGAATTAATCGTCTAATTTTTGCGAAACTGTAGTCATTTGTTTGTCTGTACATGTAAATCACATCTGCCGATTTCCGTCCCATTCCTTCGTGGTGCACCGTTCTTTTCTTTTGCGTGTACACGGAGCTTACAAAAAGAGGGAATCGCCTGATAAAAGACTTGGGAGTATTAACCGTGCAAAAAATTACGACATATTACCATTTTCCAAAAACCTCGTTTTGACTTTTTGAACCCGGTACGAAGTACAATGGATGTTACGTCTTAGGAGACCCGCCGTGCGTGCAGTGCGTGAGGAGAGCGAGCTGTATGTGTGGTGGCCGCAGAGTTTTGAGGGAGGAGGTTAGAGTGTGTCTGCGGCCGCTAAGGCGCTTTGGCCGGCGCTAGCGCCGCCGCATTGTGCGAGGCGAGGCCGGCGCCACCGCGGCCTGGCGCCAGCGCCGGCGTCGCCGCCACCCGCATTGTCGCGCGATCGCCGCCACCTGCGGCCGCTCCCACGGCGCCGCCCCCTATCCTCTCCACCCCCCGCCCTCTCTTTCCCCTGGCGCTTTTTGCGCCCGCGGACCGGGTCGCGCCTCTGCGGCCGACACGCCGCAATAATCCCGATCCTCCCACGGCGACGCCCAACCTATTCGGACGGCGCCACCCCCGGCGCTCAGCTGCTTTCTTCCTCTCGTGACTCCAGCCCACACGTCTGCCCCTTCTCCTTCAGGAAAACACCCCGGTATAAACCTCACATTGCTTGATCCCTGACGTTTCTGCAACAAAAAGCGACGTTCACAAAAGACGACGTTGGTTTGTCGTACTGTGACACACGCAAGATTTACCAGCCGTCAGCAATTATATATATACAGCGTGAGTCGCGTAAGACGTAAAACCCCCTTTATTCCGGGGCCGTTTGTACGTATCGGCATGCGGTTTTCGGCGAATCATAGCGGACTATGGGGCACATTCGTTGGGACATGCACAATAATGACACCGTTTATATTAACCGATTTTTTTATTTTTTGTGGTTTTAGGTTAAAAAAATGGTTCAAATGGCTCTGAGCACTATGGGACTTAACTTCTGTAGTCATCAGTCCCCTAGAACTTAGAACTACTTAAACCTAACTAACGTAAGGACATCACACACATCCATGCCCGAGGCAGGATTCGAACCCGCGACCGTAGCGGTCACGCGGTTCCAGACTGTAGCGCCTAGAACCGCACGGCCACCCCGGCCGGCTTGTGGTTTTAGGGCGCACAACTACAGTGGTCTTTGGCGCCCAGACTAAGTTATGAATGCACTGCGAGGCACAAGGTTAAAACAGCAACCAAAAAGGACCACACTAGAGAAGGCACATTAACAGGCAAGGGATTAAAAGAAAACAGCATAATCAAATGTCCTTAGACAGGTTTGTCAAGTGGGTAAAACGAAGAACGCGAGCAGCTGCTCCTGGGTCATCCGCTAAAATGGCATCCAGAGTACATGGTAGGCCAAGATCAACGCGCAGTGTATCAAAATTCGGACAGGACGTTAAAATGTGGCGTACCGTCACCAATTGCCCACATGGGCAGAACGGCGCCGGCGCAGCCGTCAGCAGATGGCGATGGCTGAACCGGCAATGTCCAATTCGTAACCGGGCCAAAACGACCTCCTCCCGCCGAGAAGGGCGTGAAGAAGTCGTCCAAGCCGTGGGGAGAGGTTTCAAGCCCCGAAGCTTGTTTTCAGTAAGTGTAGCCCAATCGGCATGCCACAGCGATAAAATGCGCTGACAATATATTAACCGAGCTAATGAGACAAGTACATGTTTTTTAAATGGAAAGCTACACTTTTTTTAATATCATTCGAACGCTCTGGGAAAGACGCGTATAGTGATGTAACGCATGTTGCTATTGTGATTCAAACTTTGCTTAAAAGGGGGCGGATGAGGATGTACCTACGTAGCGTAGGCCGTGCATGCCGCATAGAGCACGGCAACTCGGCCTGCGGGTAGCGCGAGGCGTGTTTACAGTCTGCAGCCGCTTCCGACCGCCTCGACCTTCAATCGTGCAATATTTCCCAGCGTCTTTTAAGCGAAGTTTGAATCACATAGCGAAAACTGACACACTTGAAAATAAACGATCCAGTAACACTAGTGAGACAGCCATCTACGTGCGACGTCAACCATGCAATAATAACCATTCACAGACGGCAGATGTCAGGACAATTAGTGGGAGGTATAAAAAGCGTGCCCGAGGGTGGTGGTGGGGGCGGGGGGGCGGTGGGGGGGGGGGGACATGCAGAACATGGTGCAGTTGTCGCAATGGGGAAACGGAGCGATTAATCTGATGTTCAAAAGGGCATGATTATCGATTTCGGGCCAATGGTGGAAGCATTTCCGAAATGACTAAGTTTGTAAACCGTTAGCGCGCCGGTGTGGTTAAAAGTATACCTTGCATGACAAAATAGCACTAGCAAAAACCGGCGTCGGGGAGATATGGTTCACCAAAGGCTATAGATACAGGGCTCAGTGACAGCTGCGGAGATGTGGGCTAGCGAATAGATGTGCAACAGTTGAGCAACTGACCATCCACACGAACCAAGGGCGTTATCAACAGTGTCTCCTGAACGACCGTTCAGTGAACGTTGCTGCGTGTGGGCGCCTGGTTCATCCACCCATGCTGACTGCACTTCATCGGCGACAAAGGCTGGAATTTGCACACCAGTACCGCAGCTGGATGTCCACAGAATGGCGACAGGTGACCTTTTTGGATGAGTCAAGTTTTATGCTCCATCGGGCAGACAGCCGTTGGCATCTTCGGCGTGGAGGCAAACACCCTGCAACCAGGAGGGAGCGTTATGGTCTGGGGAATGTTTTCCTGGCATTTCCTGAGTGATCTCGTCATTCTGGAATTCACAATGGATCAACCCAAGCATGCGTCTGACCTTGGGGCCACGTTAACCCCCTACATGCATCTTGTTTTTCCTCGGCACGATGGCATCTACCAGCAAGACAATGTAACACGGCGCACAGCTCACACTGTATGTGCGTGGTTCGAAGAGCACCAGGTTGAGTTTACCGTACTCCCCTGGCTCCGAACCACCCGAATTTAAACGCAATCGAGAATGGAAGGGGCCATCTCGACCGGGCTATTGGCGCCGTGCATCCTTAGCCGAGAACCCTAGCGCATCAGACACGGCACTGGGCTTGGTATGGCTCCACATCCCTGGCGGTACCTTCCAGAACGTCACTGACTTCCTTCCGGCACCTCTCGCAGCAGTATGCGCTGCAAAAGGTGGTTATTCAGGCTCTTGACAGGTGGTCACAGTATGACTGGACAGTGTAGAAGCAAAGTAAACATACAAGGTGGGACAATAAAGTAATGAGACTGATTTTCTTTGCAAGATGTGGCAACCCTGCATGCTTGCGTCGGCACAATATGTTTGACCTTCGTCTATAAGCTGCTTCTAGTCCAAGCGGCACATCGATGCAACTGCTCAGTCGTGAGTTGTGCTGTAATAAGTTAACACGTGTTTGTGTCTCTCGTCACGGAAATGGAACCGCATAATATTGCGCAACGGTATGCCAATTCTTTTTGCGTTAAACTTACGGTAAGCTTCAGAAGGCTTTTAGAGAGGAGGTTATGTCAAGAGCTCAAGTTTTTCGTTGGCATAAAATATTTAGTGAATGCAGAACGGCCGGCCATTGTGGCCGAGCGGTTCTAGGCGCTTCAGTCTCGAACCACGCGAACGCTACGGTCGCAGGTTCGAATCCTGCCTCGGGCATGGATGTGTGTGATGTCCTTAGGTTAGGTTAGTTAGGTTTAAGTAGTTCTAAGTTCTAGGGGACTGATGACCTCAGATGTTAAGTCCCATAGTGTTCAGAGCCATTTGAACCATTTGAAGGTAAAACGAATGTTGAAGATGAAGACGGTAGAGGACGACCATGCCTGCTTGTGTGTTTCTTTGATTCCAAGGGAATTCTTTATAAAGATTACAAACAGTTAACCGATATTGCTACAAAGAAATTTTAGAAAGATTTCGTAAAAGAGTTCTTCGTGTCCGTGCCAACATTGCTGATAATGCGCCATGCCATACTACTCTGTCAGTACAGCAATTTTTAACCTCAAAACAAATTCCAGTACTATTACAGCCACCTTATTCACCAGATATCGCTCCGTGCGAGTTTTTTTTCTATTTCCAAGAGTCAAGACGGCAGTCAAGGGACACCTTTTTCAAACAACACAAGATGTCCAAAAAGCTGTGATGAGGATCTTGGAGGATATTACAGAAGATGAGTTACAGAAATGTTACCATCAATGACAGAAGCGCTGGAAAAAGTGTGTGCAATCAGAAGAAAACTACTTTGAAGGAGACAACACTAAACTTGACTAAAACGGTAGGCAACATTTTTTTTTCACATAATACTCATTACTTTATTATCGCACCTCGTAGGTCTGCAAACGACACGTCTGCGAGAAATTTTCGATGTTTGATTACAAGCGGCCACTTATAAACGCAGTATGAAATTATGTCCGAAATTTATTTGAAATGTAGGCTCTCTGACTAAGTCCTCATCTGATTGGACTCAAGTTTCACATATGGCCTACCTTAACAGAAAGTTGTTTACTGCTTGAGCACGTTCATGTTACAGTTTACTGCACACAAGTACTCGTTAACGGAGATGTTCCACATGTCGTCCTCGCATTGTATGCAGTACCGGTATTCCGCTAAGTGCTAAATCTTCCTAACATCCGGGACCATATCATAAACCTTAACAGTAATATACATGTCATGGCTCTAGCTCTTCAACCTTATGGACAGGAGTGCTGTATGCTTCACCTTTGAAATGACCACACACAGAAAAATCCAGAGTATTTCCAGGTGATCTTGGAGGCTAAGATAAAGACCCTACTCGATCTATCTTTTGAGGATCGTATTAGCGCGTGAGACGTCTACACCAGCGGCGAAATGTGCCCATCATGCGTGTGCATTATTTCTGAAAGCTGCGCAAGGGTGACATCCTCAGGGAGACCTGGAAAATTCCGTCGCAGAAACCAAATTAAGTCTTCTTAGAAGAATGTGAGGCCCAATGAGATGATCACCTAGTGCGCACAACAACGGATTCGCAGTTGCCTCGCAGTTGCCTCGCAAATACATCGTTTGTGGGTCCATGTTAGCTGGACTGTTTCTGCTTACATTATGGCATGCGTTGACTCATGTCGGTTTTCACTACTGCGATAGCCCACAGGCCCAGTTATCGCACCCCATACAAATGTTTTACTCAGGGTTAACAACGGGCTAACGCTGTATGGGAGGTCAGAGAAAACGATTTAAGGATGTTATTAACTGGGAGACCTCAGCCGTCCATGTTCATCTTGGAGATCACTAGTCCACCTCGGGACTTTTTTTTTATTTTTTGTTGTTGAGAAAATCGCCGCCGGCAGGTGTGGCCGAGCGGCTCGTAGGTGCTTCAGTCTGGAACCGCGTGACCGCTACGGTCGCAGGTTCGAAGCCTGTCTGGGGCATGGATATGTGTGATGTCGTTAGGTTAGTCAGGTTTCAGTAGTTATAAGTTCTAGGGGACTGATGACCTCAGATGTTAAGTGCCATAGTGCTCAGAGCCATTTGAACCAGAAAACCGCCTAAAAGCAGCAAATGCCAAGAGGCAGCGTAGAAAAGAAAAGGAACCGGCAAGATGAAATTGATGATAGAAGCTGCTCCCCCTGGGAGCACCTGCCAGCATTCTCGCATTCGACTGTACACTCACCTCTGAACCCTCAAATAATTCGAAGACAAATCTACTCGACTATGAAATTCTGTAGTTCCATTTTAAAAAAGAGTAGCGTATAAATACATGGTGTACCAGGAGGAATGGTCTTTATATAGGGATATGAAAGGAGCGATCATTCGAAGCAAAAAAGTTTAGTAGACATGGGCTCTAGAATGCATACTTTATGATTGGGGCTAAGAAATGAAAGAGGAAGCCGCCTGATAGAATTTTGCGCAGAGCATAACTTAATCATAGCTAATACTTGGTTTAAGAATCATGAAAGAAGGATGTATACATGGAAGAACCCTGGCGATACTAAAAGGTATCAGATAGATTATATAATGGTAATTTAGGAACCAGGTTTTAAATTGTAAGACATTTCCAGGGGCAGATGTGGACTCTGACCACAATCTGTTAGTTATGAACTGAGATTAAAACTGAAGAAACTGCAAAAAGGTGAGAATTTAAGGAGATGTGACCTGGATAAACTGAAAGAACCGGAGATTGTACAGAGTTTCAGGGAGAGCATAAGGGAACAATTGACAGGAATGGGGGAAAGAAATACAGTAGAAGAAGAATGGGTAGCTTTGAGGGATGAAATAGTGAAGGTAGCACAGGATCAAATATGTAAAAAGACGAGGGCTAGTAGAAACCCTTGGGTAACAGAAGAAATATTGAGTTTAATTGATGAAAGGAGAAAATATAAATGCAGTAAATGAAGCAGGCAAAAAGGAATACAAACGTCTCAAAAATGATATCGACAGGAAGTGCAAAATGGCTAAACAGGGATGGCTAGAGGACAAATGTAAGGATGTAGAGGCTTATCTCACTAGTGGTAAGATAGATATTGCCTACAGGAAAATTAAAGAGACCTTTGGAGAAAAGAGGGCCACTTGTATGAATATCAAGAGCTCAGATGGAAACCCAGTTCTAAGCAAAGAAGGGAAAGCAGAAAGATGGCAGGAGCATGTAGAGGGCCTATACAAGGGCTATGTAATTGAGGACAATATTATGGAAATGGAAGAGGATGTAGATGAAGATGAAATAGGAGATATGATATTGCGTGAAGAGTTTGACAGAGCACTGAAAGACCTGAGTCGAAACAAGGCCCCGGGAGTAGACAACATTCCATTAGAACTACTGACGGCCTTGGGAGAGCCAATCCTGACAAAACTCTACCATCTGGTAAGCAAGATGTATGAGACAGGCGAAATACCCTCAGACTTCAAGAAGAATATAATAATTCCAATCCCAAAGAAAGCAGGTGTTGACAGATGTGAAAATTACCGAACTATCAATTTAATAAGTCACAGCTGCAAAATACTAACGCGAATTCTTTACAGACGAATGGAAAAACTGATAGAAGCCGACCTCGGGGAAGATCAGTTTGGATCCCGTAGAAATGTTGGAACTCGTGAGGCAATACTGACCCTACGACTTATCTTAGAAGAAAGATTAAGGAAAGGCAAACCTACGTTTCTAGCATTTGTAGACTTAGAGAAAGCTTTTGACAATGTTGATTGGAATACTCTCTTACAAATTTTGAAGGTGGCAGGGGTAAAATACAGAGATCGAAAGGCTATTTACAATTTGTACAGAAACCAGATGGCAGTTATAAGAGTCGAGGCGCATGAAAGGGAAGCAGTGCTTGGGAAGGGAGTGAGACAGGGTTGTAGCCTATCCCCGATGTTATTCAATCTGTATATTGAGCAAGCAGTAAAGGAAACAAAAGAAAAATTCGGAGTAGGTATTAAAATCCATGGAGAAGAAATAAAAATGTTGAGGTTCGCCGATGACACTGTAATTCTGTCAGAGACAGGAAAGAACTTGGAAGAGCAATTGAACGGAATGGACAGTGTCTTGAAAGGAGGATATAAGATGAACATCAACAAAAGCAAAACGAGGACAATGGAATGTAGTCGAATTAAGTCGGGTGATGCTGAGGGAATTAGATTAGGAAATGAGACACTTGAAGTAGTAAAGGAGTTTTGCTATTTTGGGAGCACAGTAACTGATGATGGTCGAAGTAGAGAGGATATAAAATGTAGACTGGCAATGGCAAGGAAAGCGTTTCTTAAGAAGAGAAATTTGTTAACATCGAGTATTGATTTAAGTGTCAGGAAGTCTTTTCTCAAAGTATTTGTATGGAATGTAACCATGTAAGGAAGTGAAACGTGGACGATAAATAGCTTAGACAAGAAGAGAATAGAAGCTTTCGAAATGTGGTGCTACAGAAGAATGCTGAAGATTAGATGGGTAGATCACGTAACTAATGAGGAGGTATTGAATAGAATTGGGGAGAAGAGGAGCTTGTGGCACAATTTGACTAGAAGAAGGGATCGGTTGGTAGGACATGTTCCGAGACATTGAGGGATCACCAATTTAGTATTGGAGGGCAGCGTGGAGGGTAAAAATCGTAGAGGGAGACCAAGAGATGAATACACTAAGCAGATTCAGAAGGATGTAGGTTGCAGTAGGTACTGGGAGATGAAGAAGCTTGCACAGGATAGAGTAGCATGGAGAGCTGCATCAAACCAGTCTCAGGACTGAAGACCACAACAACAACATGAGCTATGACCACTTCCTCAACTTCACTTCTGTGAAACACATCTATTCCACTCAGTAAGTGTTCATAGCTCTGAAGGTATGCATTTTAGAGTTCCGGTTTACTAGAGATATCCTTCCAACAAATGGAAAGCAAAGAGTGTGCAGCAGATGACATTTGTTTCACAGTATCGAAGATGAAGAAGGGCTTACAGCTCCTAACGTATGCATTTTAGAGCCTTAGTAGACGTTTTTGTTTCGAATGATCGTTCCTGCCATATCCCTCAATACTGATCGTCCCTACCAGGACACCCAGTATGCCGAAAGGAAATGGCTTTACGAGTGTGAACTATCCAGTAGAGTACTTTCTCTTCTGGTTACTATTACGTGTCGAACTCCCTACTTGGAAATTTTGAGCAGTCTGGAAAATATTATGGGTATCTGTGTGTGTGTGTATCACTTTTAGTGCGTGTGCGCCTTTGTTTGTGTGTGTGTGTGTGTGTGTGTGTGTGTGTGTGTGTGTGTGTGTGCCGGGCGGAGTGGCCGAGCGGTTCTAGGCGCTTCAGTCTGGAACCGCGCGACCGCTACGGTCGCAGGTTCGAATCCTGCCTCGGGCATGATGTGTGTGATGTCCTTAGGTTAGTTAGGTTTAAGTAGTTCTAATTTCTAGGAGACCGATGACCTCAGAAATTAAGTCTCATAGTGCTCAAAGCCATTTTTTATTTGTGTGTGTGTGTGTGTGTGTGTGTGTGTGTGCGTGTGTTTCTGTGAACGTCTGAGTGTACGATCGTACATCTTTGTTGAATTTTGAAAAGAGTCACGTGCGGCCAGATCAAAGCGATTAATGTCGACTCGTCACGGCTGGCCTTTGCGGCGCGACTGTCTGTGGCGGCAACTTTAACTAGAGGCCGGGCGTGTGTCTGGCCAAGTGGAGGCAGAGGCGTCGCAGGCGGCTGCCTTTGGCTTTGCCTTCGGCTCACCGCAGGGGCGTTTATTGCGACACCGACACTCGAGTCGCGAACCCCGGCCTTAACCTCTGTCGCCCCGCAGCAGGAAGAGGCTTCGTTAACGGGGAGCGGCGCACGCGTGCGATTCAAACTGCGAGCCCCGCTCCGCCGCACATCTCAATTACGCGGAAAAGGTGAAAAAAGGAAGGGGGCGGGGAGAGGCGGGGGGGGGGGGGGCGAGTCAAGCAGGGGCCCGGCGCCGCCCACTCGCCGGCAGCGTCAGACGCGGGTGGCGGCCCCGCCTCAAAGCGCCGCCTATTTACCGGCGCGTGGCGGCGGTGGAGGCGCGTCGCCACTCGACTGTTAACGATATTCTTTAATTACAGTGCGGCGGCGGGGCAGGCGCACGGGAGGGAGGGAGGAGGGAGGCCGCTCTTTGAGGCGCCGACACAAATTGGCCACAGATCGCACCCGCGGGTCCTCGTCCCCTGCCGCCTCCAGACGGGGGCGCTGCGTGTCGCAACCCTGTCGCCAATTGCCACGTCACAGCTTCGTCACGAAAACGTCCGTGCGGCTACGGGTTTTATCACGCAAGTGCTACACAACCCGAAGATAGCTTGGGCAGACAGACACGACAACGAGCAACAGATAGCAAGACACCTCAAGTATTCGAGCTACTCTCCGGAATCATACACTGACAAAAAAAACCAACATCAAGATATAATTAATTTAGAGCAATGAACTTCTGTGAATACATTTGTCTAGGTAACAAACTGACGCGACAAAGATAAGGGATAGCGATATGCACATATACAGGTGGTGGTAGTATCCCGTACTCAAGGTAATAAGGGCAGTGCAATGGCGGAGCTGTCTTTTTTATTCAGGTGATTCAGATGCAACGGTTTACGAAGTGATAATGACAGCACGACATTAATTAACGGACTTTGAACGCGTATTGCTAGTTAGAACTAGGCGCATGGGACATTTCGTTTCGGAAATCGTTAAAGAATTCAATATACGGCGAACCACAGAGTCAAGAGTGTGCTGAGAATACGACATTTCAGGCATTACCTCTCACTACGGAGAAGGCAGTGGCCGACGGCACTCACTTAACGATCGAGAGCAGTAGGGTTTGATTAGATTTGTCAGTGCTAACAGACAAGCAACACCGCGTGATGTAACATCAGAAATTTGTGTGGGACGTACGACGAACCGCTAGGACTTCTTCTTCTTCTTCTGTTGTGGTCAATCCAAGGATTGGTTTGTAACAACTACAATGGCAGCTTGTCTCCATTCTGTGCGTCTTTCAGCTTTTCTTTTCGTTTCTTTATAGGTGCTACATCCCACATCTTTCACGATTTGATCCATGTACCTCAACCGTGGTCTTCCTCTTGGTCTTTTTCCCTCGACATACCCCACTATGATTGTGTTCGGGAGTCCTATATGTCTTAATAGATGGCCTGTAAATTGCACTCTTCTTTTAACAATGAAACTCCAGAAGCTTCTCTTCTCATCTGCTCTTTCCAGAACCACTTCGTTTGTGACCTTGTCGATACATTTTATTTTGAGCATGCGTCTATAGCAGCACATTTCAAAAGAATTTAGCTTCTGGTCTTCTTCTCTCCCGAGAGTCCATGTTTCACACCCATAGCATGCCACACTCCACACATATGATTTCAAAAATCTTTTCCTGATTTCAAGGCTGATGCTCTTAGATGTTAAGATGTTTTTCTTCTTGTTAAAAGCAGCCTTTGCTTGAGCAACTGTACTTCTCACTTCTGCCTTGCTTCTTCCATCCCTGGTAATATTACTGCCCAGATAAGTAAATTTATCAACTTGTTCAAGCAGTTCATTGCCTACATGAACTTGGACTTTCACTTGATCTTTTTTGTCGCATGCCATTACTTTTGTTTTTGCTTTATTAATTCTCATATTATATTCTCCCCACATAACTTATCCATTCTATTCAGTAGGACTACAAGATCTTCTTCACTTTCAGCTAGGACAGCTGTATCATCGGCATATCACATCTATTCGTTGGCCATGAAATACTACACCTGTCGGTGGATTTTCCCTTACTTTTCTCAGCGCCTCTTCAGTGTATAGGTTAAAGATAACAGGGGACAGTGTGTTGAAATTTGGCGTTAATGGGCTTTGGCAGCTGACGACCGACGCGAGTGCCTTTGCTAAGAGCAGCGACTCTCCTCGGTTCGTGACAATATCGGTTGAACCCTAGACGAGAGGAAAACCGTGGCGTAGTCAGATGAGCCCCGATTTTAGTTGGTAAGAGCTGATGGTGGTTCAAGTGTGGCGCAGAAACCATGGACCCAAGCTGTCAAAAAGGCACTGTGCAAGCTGACGGTGGCTCCATAATTGTGTGGGCTGTGTTTACGTGGAATGGAATAGATCCTCTGCTCCAACTGAGCCGATAATTGTTTGGAAACGGTTATGTTCGGCTACTTGAAGCCATTTGTAGCCATTCATGGACTTCAAATTCCCAAACAACTATGGAATTTTTGTGGATGACAATCCGCCATGTCACCGCACCAAAATTGTTCGCGATTGGTTTGAATAACGTTCTCAACACTCCGAGCGAATGATTTAGCCACCCAGATCATCCGTCATGCCTCCCGCCGGAGGTCCGAGTCCTCCCTCGGGCATGAGTGTGTGTGTGTTGTTCTTGATATAAGTTCAAGTAGTGTGTAAGTCTAGGGACCGATGACCTAAGCTGTTTGGTCCCTTAGAAATTCACACACATTTGAACATCCGTCATGAATTCTATCGAATATTTAGGGGACATAATAGAGAGGTCTGTTCATGCATAAAATCCTGCGCCGGCAACACTTTGGCAATTATGGACGGTTGTAGAGGCAGCGTGATTCAATATATTTACAGGGGACTTCCAACGACTTGTTGAGTCCATGCTATCTTGAGATGCTGCACACGATATTACGAGGTACCCGAAGACTTTTTCTACTTCAAAAAATAAGTAAATAAATAAAAAAATTAAAAAAAATGAAAAATAAATTTAAAAAATCTTAATTTGATTAGCTGCATCTAAAGGTTTTTGTAGTTCTGCTCACCGTGTTGCCACGCTTAATGTATCTACTTAAGTAATAAAAGTTAGGGCTTCAGTATTAAAACAAAAAAGTTGAAAGTGAACACATTTGATAAAATTCTGGTTATAAAAGTTATAGGTAGTTGCACTGTGTTGCAAAACGTCTTCCTGAGTTTCCCCCCAAGTGCAGCCTTTGGCATTTCTGCTCGGAACAGTTTTATCTAAAGCAAATTTAATTTTCAGCAGTACTTCCAATTCGGCGTAACCCTCTCTGCAGTTAACGCGGGTATTCCCTCTTGTATCTTGGCTAGTAAGTTTTTGCATCTTTGATCTGCACTGAGCAGTTCTTCCGTCAGTTAAATACAATATTGTATGTGTTACCCAAATAGTTGTCCTAGGTTAATGTGACCACCTGTCAAAAGCATGAATAACCAGCTATCGCAGCGCCGTCCGCTGCGCGTCTTGCAGGAGGGGAATCGATGAGGTCTTGGAAGGTACTAACAAGGATGTCGAGCCAAGTCAACTCCAGCGCCTTGGCTAGCTGCGCTAGGTTTCTCATTTGAGGATCCATGTCACGAGCCCAGTAGAGGTGGTCCCACGGATCCTCGACTAAGTTTAAATCCATGGAGTCTGGTAATCAGAGGAGTACGGTAAACTCATTCTGGTGCTCGTCGAAAAGCGCACGTACTCTGCGAGCAGAATGATACGTTGCGTGTCCTGCTGGTAGGTGCCATAGTGCCGAGAAGAAACAAACGGTATGTAGGGCTGGACGTAGACACCAAAGTTTGATGCACACTTGTGTTAATCCACTGTGCCTTCCAGAATGACGACATCACCGGGGAAGCCCTTCCGTCTCGACTTCCGGCGGTTGTTGAAGAGTGTTTTTCATCCGCCTGATGGAGCATAAAACGTGATTCTTTTGGAAAGACCACCAGTCGCCAATCAGTGTAGTCCAGTTGCTGTACTGGCGTGCAAATTTCAGTCTTCGTAGAGATGAACAGCAGTCAGCTACCAGGCACCTGCTGAAGAGGCCCATTCGCAGTAACGTTCGTTGAACAGTCGTTGAGGAGACACCGTTGACAGCCCCTTGGTTCTTCTGGGCAATCAGTTGCTCAACAGTTGCACATCTGTTCGCCCACACACATATCCCCAGACGTCGGTTACCCGTGTCGTCTACGGCCTGTGATCCACCATACTTGCCTCCGCGCCGGTTTTGGGTAGCGCCGTTTTGCTATGGAGGGTATACTTCAACCAAGGCAGCATGCGAACAGTTCAGAAACTTAGATGCTTCTGAAATGCTTCTACCCTTAGTTCCAAAGCAAATGAACATGCCCATTTGGACGTCAGATAAATCGCTCCGTCTCCACATTACGACAACGTCCGCAATTTTTCTCGCGTCCCCGCGACACGTTTTGCACGGGTCCGGCTAAAAGACCTCCCGTATTTGAAGATGCTGCTGTGTGAGTTGTGATTAAGTTGGTGATGTGGAGGAGGTATCGATCGATAGTGGTGTATCTGCTATTTTCAGCAGGCGCAATGGCTTGGCTAGATGAGCATCGTGCGTTTGGCCTGGAAGAATATATTCGTAATGGTAGTCCTGTGATTATTACAGAGCGAGCATTTCGCATTTCGTTCGAACTTGGCAGGGATGATTCTCGTGGTTCTCTTCCCGATAGAAGAACTGATCGAGTTAGGTATCATGCCTTAGAGCACCAGCTTTTGTACTAAAAAGATCTGCTGGCAGACCTTGGAAAATACGGCGCTTGTGAGAGCGACCGTCGAGCAATTTCCAAAACGTTCAACACGTAAAAATGCAGCTGCCCTGTGACTGTCTGACAGGACCATCTGTACAGAGATCTTCAGATGCACCCCTACAAAATTATAGTTATCCAAGAGCTACATGAGACAGGCTCTGAACTTCGCATATTTGTGTATGAGGAAATACTTCAGAACGTTCCCCCTTCCCCCTTGCGACGTTTTTTTTTTTTCGTGAGACCTACTACTTCCACTTGTCAGATATCGCAAATAAACAAAATTTCCGTTACTGAGCAGCAGAAATCCCTCAGAAACTTCACCAACGACTGCTTTACAGCCATCGCTTGACAGAATGGTGCGCTGTTACTGAATTTGGCTTGTGGGATCCAATTTTTTTTCGAAGATGGCGTACCGGTAACGGATAATTCATATTACTACCGTCATATGATAGAGATCTGTATTAAACCAGTTCTTTGGGACCACGAAGAGGGATAAGTCTGGTTCCAAGAAGGCCAAGCCACAGCTCACACTTTTGAGCATTCCCTAGAAATTTTGAGAGAGTTGTTTCCTGAACATCTCCTCTCTACACGAGGAGACATCGCCTGGCCCACAAGGTCACCCAGTTTATCACCTCGTGGTTTTTGATTTTTCTTTTGGTGACATTTAGAGGCCTAAGTGTACAAAGCTCTCAAAAATGTTCAAATGTGTGTGAAATCTTATCTGACTTAACCGCTAATGTCATCAGTCCCTAAGCTTACACACTACTTAACCAAAATTATCCTAAGGACAAACACACACACCCATGCCCGAGGGAGGACTCGAACCTCCGCCGGGATCAGCAGCACAGTTCATGACTGCAGCGCCTGAGACCGCTCGGCTAATCCCGCGCGGCGTACAAAGCTCTCCCCACAACACTGCAAGGACGTAAGGAGGCAGTTAGCCAGCTGTCATACTACCGGAAATGACACAAAGAACTATGGACACTTTCGGGGAAAGGCTTCATCAATGTGTCAACAATGGAGGACGCCATTTGGCGGACATAATTTTTAAAACCAGCTAGTGTAAAATGATATAGTGTGTGTTGTTCATAAATAAAATTGTTTTCTCAGACTCTCTATTTTTTTCTATCTATCGTTTGAAGTACGGGAACCTTTTGCCTCAAACGAGCGTGTTGCGTAGTGGTTAGCACACTAACTCACATTCGGGAGGACGACGGTTCAAACCCGCGTCCGGCCATCCAGATTCAGGTTTTCCGTGATTTCCCTAAATCGCTTCAGCAATGCCGGGATCGTTCCTTTGAAAGGGCACGGCCTATTGCCTTCCCCATCCTTGAAACACTCCGAGCTTGTTCTCCGTTCGTAAAGACCTCTATGTCTACGGGACATTAAATCCAATCTTCCTTTCTTTTGCCGGACCCTGTATCTCCTCCACTGCTAGTGCTGCCACTTGCCGTGCCACTTGCCGCCTGTGAGTGGTCATTGACCGCTGACTTCCGACATAGGTGGCGACCGTGTAGCAGTATTTTCTAATACCATGCCATCTTACCAGCTGTTCATCTCACTGTAGAGGCAGTTGGATCAGAATGACCTGTCCGAGATTCGATTCCAGTACCTCCCGTCCTCGCCCCCCCCAGTACTCGGTGTTATCGCTACGTCGTGATCTGCGGGAGCGGCGGTCGCGAGGCGCGTTGTCAGAGGAGCTGGTGAGACGCGCGTGTGACAGGCGTTGACGTCGGCAGCGGTGGCCTGGCGGGGGCGGAGGGGGCGGCGGTACCTGCGGCTAGGTCGTAGGTAGGGCTGCGGCTGGCAGGCGCCCCGCGCCGGCCGGCCGGTCCCCTGTCACCGCGGCAGCGATCAGCCGCCCGATTTTACACTCGGCTGACTTCCCGACTCGGCGAGCGATTTAACTCCCAATGAAAGCAAGGGTCGGGGTCTGGCAATTCCAGGCGCAGGGCGGACCTCTCGATCTCGATGCCGCCTTTTGTTCTGGTGCCCGCGGCTAAGAGCGGCCGCGCAGAACACAATAAAAAAGCTCGAGCGCGCTACACAACGCGCCTCACCTCAGCTCGCTCTCCCTTTTTTGTGTCCCTTTCGGCCGCGCCCGTTGTGTCGCTCCGCGTGTGTGAGTGCGTCTGTGTGTATCCTTTTGAAAGGTCGAGATAATAGTAAGTGGGGAGTGGCCGGCCCGAAGGACAGAGAGAGAACGTATCATATTTCAGAAGGGCCAGCGCCGTATAGAATTCCTTTGCTTACACACAAATAAGCCACATGTAACGCCTACTTTTATCGCCGCACCGCACAAAGCGGCCGTATCCTCCGCCTGTCTCTCTATTCACGGCCGGAGGAAAGGAGAGCTCGCCGGAATGAGGTTCCGCGACAAAAGGGAGAGCCGGCCTCATCCGCGATATCGTCTTCCGTGACAAAGAGCGCAATATGAGGTTTATGAGTTTTGCCCGCGGCCTAACTGCGGACCTCGGTCTGACTTCCGTCACTGCCGCTCAGCGCTCAGCGGACCCGGAGGTCGCGGCTTCTCCGTGTTTAGCAGAGAAGCGCGCCACAGTGCCTGCTGATCCACTCCTATTCTTGGCGCAGCTCGCCGCTGGTGCGGGGATGTGGGATCGATTTCTGGAACCCCGGCCTATTTTTTTTCCGGGAATGTTTCATCTGACAGTATATCTGAAAATCGACCGTGTTGTGGGACTGCCGGCCGGTGTGGCCGAGCGGTTCTAGGCGCTTCAGTCTGGAACCGCGTGACCGCAACGGTCGCAAGTTCGAATCCTGCCTGGGGCATCGATGTGTATGCTGTCCTTAGGTTAGTTAGGTTTAAGTAATTCTAAGTTCTAGGGGACTGATGACCTCCGATGTTAAGTCCCATAGTGCTCAGTGCCATTTGAGCCATTTTTTGTTGTGGGACTGAGAAAAGTATACGAGCCTACGGAGCTGCTATGTTATTGGATTTAAGAGTTTCCAGAAAACAGAACACAGTATGTTATTCTGAACAGAGACAAATTTTCGGATGTAAAAGCAACTAAGGGCATATCCCCAAGCGACCATTACTTTTCACAGTACAA
Source organism: Schistocerca piceifrons (assembly GCF_021461385.2). Lineage (NCBI taxonomy): Eukaryota > Metazoa > Arthropoda > Insecta > Orthoptera > Acrididae > Schistocerca > Schistocerca piceifrons. The sequence goes on from NC_060144.1 coordinate 329,948,829, forward strand.
AAATGTGTGTGAAATCTTATGGAACTGAACTGCTAACGTCATCAGTCCCTAAGCTTACACACTACTTAACCTAAATTATCCTAAGGACAAACACACACACCCATGCCCGAGGGAAGACTAGAACCTCCGCCGGGACCAGCCGCACAGTCCATGACTGCAGCGCCTAAGACCGCTCGGCTAGTCCCGCGCGGCTTTTACAGTACATGTAAATAGTCTTGTCGATAACGTAGAATGTTCCGTGAGCCTTATCGCGAATGACGCTGTTGTACAGAGGGAAGTCGCAACGCTAGAAAACTGTAGCGAAATGCTGGAGGATCTGTACGCTGTCGATACTTGGTGCAAGCATTGGTAGTTGACTCTCAACAATAACAGATGTAACGGACTGCGCTTATATAGATAGAAACACACAACTATTGAATGATTACGGTATCGCAGAACAATCATTGGAAGCAATCATTTCCATAAAATATCAAGGAGAAGGCGTAAAGAGCGATTCAGACTGGAACGACCATATCAAACTAATCGCAGATAATGCAAATCCCGGACTGAGATTCATTGGAAGAGTGTTCACGAAATTTAGTCCACCCACATAGGAGGTACTGACAAAAATCGTTGAATATTAGTCATTAGTATGGGATCCGTACCAGATGGGCTTGACAGGGGAAATACAAAATATTGAAAGAAGAGCAGAGGTTCATTTAGTAAGTGCGAAAGTGTCATGGAGATGATCAATCATTTCCACTGTCAGATGCTGCAACAGAGTCATCCTGTATCAAGTTGTGCTTCAAGACTCAACCAATTTACTGCTTCCTCTTGCGTATATCTCGAAAAAAGACCATGAAGGTAAAATTAGAGATATTCTAGCTTACACGGCGGCCTATCGGCAATCGTTGTTCCTACGAACCATTCTTGACGGGAATAGGAAAGGGAGGATGTGACACTGCTACACACACACACACACACACACACACACACACACACACAAAAGAAATGATCATAGGGCATTGATTGCCCACCTGGGGAAGTTTATTTTATTTTTATTTATTTATTTATTTATTTAACCTGATCAGTTGCCAAGTTGCAAGTCTTTTCAGGCGACGTCTCATTGGGCAACTTGTGTGACGATAATGATGAAATGATGATGAGGGCAGCACAACACCCAGTCCCCGAGCTGAGAAAATCTCCACCCGGCCGGTAATCGAACCGGCGCCGCTGCCTCGCAGTCACACTCGCTGATCTCTCAGCTAAGGAGGCGGACTAATACACAAAGTATCCTTCGCCACACACCATAAGGTGACCTGCGGAGTGAAGTAGTATATATAAAATACGAAATAAAACTTCCTGGCACATTAAAACTGGCAACCGGACCGGGACTCTAACCGAATCTGTGCTTTACGTAGGCCATACTGTTACTGGATTTTTATCCTATGTCTCTCCAAAATTGCCTTCTGTGTCCACCTTGGCAAGATATAGCCTTTAACATTTTTTTAAGTGTAGCATAACAACTGCGACTGGTCTTCAAAACATCAAACACTACTCATTTTGAAGACACAAACAAGATTCCACTTCTAAAACAAACAGGACTCGAATAAAATTTGGGTTAGGCACTGCATCATAGAGGATAAACCTGTACTTATTTTTATTTATATGATCAGTTTCGGCTACAAGCAGAGCGTCCTTGTATCATGTGTACCGCCGCGCGGGATTAGCCGAGCGGTGTCATGTGCTGCAGTCACGGACTGTGCGGCTGATCCCGGCGGAGGTTCGAGTCCTCCCTCGGGCATGGGTGTGTGTTTGTCCTTAGGATAATTTAGGTTGAGTAGTGTGTAAGCTTATGGACTGATGACCTTAGCAGTTAAGTCCCATAAGATTTCACACACATTTATCACGTGTACCAAAGCAGAACAACTGTATATGAAGTGTATGCATTAACCGTAGACAGTGCGTCATAAGGCCTCTTTATTAGAATATACAACTGATTATATACAGTGTCAATTATACAAAGAAGATAGTTACAAAAAACGTATTTAATTTGCATTTCGCAATTGCATAGTTAATCTACACTTTGAAATGTTCCAGTTTGGTGTAACTTGTTCCTGGAGCAATCCTAGTGCCATGTCTACTGCCACAATTGCCCGAAGACCTTACGTTGCTTCTTCTTGTTCTTGTCATTGATTCATCTTTTTCGACTGGGGGGTCGGCATTGTTATATGGTTTGAAGGAACGTTGGCGACAGTGGATGGCAGGATGCCGTTCGTGACGCCCCCCATTCCCCCTCCCCGGGAAATGAGTTCGTGTATCTCATTTGCCTGCGTCTAGAGCAGAGCACGTGATCAAGTGTGAGACCATTTTCTAAATGTTTGCGCATCAAGTATCAGAAGCGAGAAATTGGAACCAGCCCGAAATTTACCTAGTTGGATGTGGGAAAACGTCTATAAACCACGTCGAGGCTGGTTGGTACACCGACCCTCGTAGTTAATTCGCCGGTCGGATTTTGTCCGACACCTGCGCTTCTCCAGTAACCCCGAAAGCGGGCGAGTTAACGCGCTCACCTATCCGGGCTCATGTCACAGGCTCCACATATAACAAAAATTTTGAATCTCTATGTGTTACGTAATAAATCCATGCTCTACGTAAAGACTGAATAACCACCAATTTGAATTACTGTCATCTTTTTCGCATATCAGGTATTTTGTTTACTGAATTTTATTACTGCCGAGTTGCGGGAATGGCCGTGATGACTTGTGCAAAGTATTGTAAATGAGTGTGCGACTACAATTACGCTTTATTCTGAGCCATTTCTACACGTGGCGGAAACTTCCACGTTGGCTTTCTACGTTGCGTCGCGCCGGTATTTCTGCAACACCGGAAACGCTTTCACAGTGGAAAACTATGGCTACGTGGTGGGAGATGCGGGGACCAGTAAGCAGGTGCTATCAGCGTGCGGGTGCTAACCCCCGGCCCAGCGGGGCGAGGACTGTGGCCAGCCGACGCCCGGCGTGGGAACGGATCCTCTCCGGCTGCAGCCGCCCACAGTTCACACCGCGGGGACTGCTCGAGTACCCCCTCTCGGCTGGAGCCTCTTCTCTCTCCATTACCATCCTATCCGTCCGCGCTGGGAACAGCACAGAGGGTGTCGGATACGTGAGGCTCTGCTAACTGTTGCCACTGTTGTCTGCAGCTCTCACCCACCTCTGCGGGGAACGACGACAATGAAAAAAAAAAAAAAAGAAGCTGTGACTGGAAAACAAAAATCAGTAACGCGTCAGAATCGCACGTCTTCGGAACTTTAAGAACGGATGATTTTAAATAATTGACGGGACTATAATTCAAGCCATCTGAATGGAATTAAATTTCTATCCCCAATCCAAACAGCAGTCTATTTTAATTTTCGAGAAACCGAAAAAACCATAGGCATTTTTGACATCCTGACTGCAGTGCAAACGCAGACGGTGCTTCTAAAGAGGAACTTAGAGCTCTTCAGAAATCCAGCATTTTTCACATTAAAAGTCTAATTCGTTACTGCATGGATTCTGGTGCAAGACTTTCGATTTGTCGCCACTTCGGCGGCTCGCCCGTTAGTTTTACTTCTCGTTTGGCCTCAAGAGGCTGAGTAGATCCGATTCCATATACACTATTCGCCATTAAAATTGCTACACCAAGAAGAAACGCAGATTATAAACGAGTATTCATTGGACAAATAGATTATACTAGAACTGACATGTGATTACATTTTCACGTAATTTGGGTGCTTAGATCCCGAGAAATCAGTACCCAGAACAACCACCTCCGGCCGTAATAACGGCCTTGATACGCCTGGTCATTGAGTCAATCAGAGCTTAGATAGTGTGTACAGGTACAGCTGCCTATGCAGCTTCAACTCGATACCACAGTTCATCAAGAGTAGTGACTGGCGTATTGTGACGAGCCAGTTGCTCGGCCACCATTGACCAGACGTTTTCAATTGGTGAGAGATCTGGAGAATGTGCTGGCCAGGGCAGCAGTCCAACATTTTCTGTATCCAGAAAGGCCCGTACAGGACCTGCAACATGCGGTCGTGCATTATCCTGCTGAAATGTAGGGTTTCTCAGGGATCGAATGAGGGGTACAGCCACGGGTCCTGACACATCTGAAATGCAACGTCCACTGTTCAAAGTGCCGTCAATGCCAACAAGAGGTGACCGAGACGTGTAACCAATGGCACCCTATCCCATCACACCGCGTGATACGCCAGTATGGCGATGACGAATACACGCTTCCAATCTGCGTTCACCGCGATGTCACCAAACACGGATGCTACCATCATGATGCTGTAAACAGAACCCGGACTCATCCGAAAAAATGACGTTTTCCCATTCGTGCACCCAGGTTCGTCGTTGAGTACACCATCGCAGGCGCTCCTGTCTGTGATGCAGCGTCAAGGGTAACCGCAGCCGTGGTCTCCGAGCTGATACTCCATGCTGCTGCAAACGTCGTTGAACTGTTCGTGAAGATGGTTGTTGTCTTGCAAACGTCCTCATCTGTTGACTCAGGGATCGAGACGTGGCTGCACGATCCGTTACAGCCATGCGGATAAGATGCCTGTCATCTGGAGTGCTAGTGGTACGAAGCCGTTGCGATCCACCATGGCGTTCCGTATTACCCTCCTGAAACCACCGATTCCATATTCTGCTAACAGTCATTGGATTCCGACCAACACGGGCAGCAATGTTGCGATACGATAAACCGCAATAGCGATAGGCTACAATCCGACTATTATCAAAGTCGGAAACGTGATGGTGCGCATTTCTCTTCCTTACACGAGGCATCACGACAACGTTTCACTAGGCAAGGCCGGTCAACTGCTGTTTGTGAATGAGAAATCGGTTGGAAACTTTCCTCATGTCAGCACGTTGTAGGTGTCGCCACCGGCGCCAACCTAGTGTGAATGCTCTGAAAAGCTAATCATTTGCATATTACAGCATCTTCTTCCTGTCGGTTAAATTTCGCATCTGTAGCACCTCATCTTCGTGGTGTAGCAATTTTAATCGCCAGTGGTGTAATTTCCGAGAAACTGAAGAAACAAAAGCCATTTTTGACATTCTGAGTACAGTGTAAGCGCAGACTGTGTTTCTAAAGAGGGACTTAGAACTCTTCAGAAATCCAGCATTTTTCTACATTACAAATCTAATTCAATGCTGCATGGATCCTGGTACAAGGCTTTCGATTTGTTGCCACTTCGGCGAGCAGCTCCTCGTTTGGCCTTAAGAGACTGATTAGATCCCATTCCAGATATTTTTGCCGTATAAATTCTTAGACAGTCACCCATGACCTTCACATCAGTAACCAGCAGCTGCGATCAACAGACCATGGAGATTGTAATGAAATCAGTATTTAGGACGACTATCGAAACAATCTTACTTTAAAAATAAATTTTGCGCTTCACAAAAACTAAAAGTGCGCACAGGTATCAAACTGATATAATACCCTGAACGAGGATAGTGAATTCTGCGGTGGGCCTTGTTTAGCTGGAGATAACACTGCGATCCGTCTCGGAAAGGTTGCTTGTTTGAGTCATCAGTCTTCTGATTGGTTTGTTGCGGCCTGCCACGAATTTCTCTCCTGCGCGGCAGTCTCTTTATATCATAGTAGCACTTGCAACCTACGTCCTCAATTATTTGCTGGATGCATTCCAATTTCTGTCTTCCTCTACAGTTTTTACCCTCTACAGCTCCCACTTGTACCATGGAGGTAATTCCCTGATGTCTTAACACATGTATTATCTGCCCGTTCTTCTTTTTAGTGTTTTCTATATGCTCCTTTCGTTACCGATTCTGCGCAGGCCCTCCTCATTCTTTATCTTATCAGTCCACCCTCCTCATTCTTTATCTTATCAGTCCACCCTATTTTCTACATGCTTCTGTACTACCACATCTCAAATGCTTCGAATTTCTTCTGTTCCGATTTTTCCACACTCCATGCCTCACTACCATACAATGTGAGCTCCAAACATACATTCTCAGACATTTCTTCCTCAAATTAGGATATGTATTAAACACTAGCAAACTTCTATTGACCAGGATACCCGTTTTACCAGTGCTAGTCTGCTCGCTGATAACCTCGACGCTGAGCCCCGCAAGCACCAACCAACCGCTTCTCTGCTTCTTATGTCCGTCTTACTCCGTACATCATGCGTTGGGTTGGGTTGATTTGGGGGAGGAGACCAAACTGCGAGGTCATCGGTCTCATCGGATTCGGGAAGGATAGGGAAGGATGTCGGCCGTGCCCTTTCAAAATCTAAGAATACGGAGAGCACAACCGTCACATCTGACAGATTTATCGAGGTTTTTTCGGTCTTGATAGTCAATGCTTGCATCGGGACGAATGGACTTCGGTCTCGACGTCCAATCGACAAATCCGTGCTTAATCTCTGGCGGACATGTTTCATTAGTTTTACACCGTTGTTGACTTCATCTAGCAACGCCTGTGCAACTTACACTCGCCGCTGTTTTTGTTCGCAATTAAAATAACTTGGAACAAACTTCTCTGTCGCAGGTTTCATGTCCAAAGCATCCGAAATATTCATGCCATGAGCCAACTGATATGCCGACATTATCAGATACTTCTCCGATGATGATTCGTCGGTCGTTCATAAATTTTTTTTTACTTATTCAATGACTTCATCGGTTGGAGATGTCCTGGGCCATCCAGGGTGCTATCATCTTCAACATCTGCAAGGCATCCTTAGAGCCCTTGTTTTAGTCACAGCAGGCTCACTAGAAACAATATTTAACATTTCTAAAACTTTGTTGGGCTATGTTCTGTTGTTATAGCAAAATTCAATACAAATTCTCTCATCCATTTTTATACAAAATAAATAATCGTCGATGCTACCAGACCACACGTATTCTTTCTGATAGCTAACAAAAGACTGCATATCCTATATGACTAATATTGTACATATACTTTTAGGACAAGTTTACCAATACAATATGAAAGTTGCACGTTAAGTAGCCAGTTTCAATTTTTCAATTACATTTTGGCCTTATCTTGCGAGTCAGCTGTTGCCGAAGTTGTGCAAAGCTAGTATTCTGAACCAAAGATCGATACCAAGCACTTTGGTTAACTGACTAGGTCTTTGTAGTCTTTGCGAAGTCGCGTGATTATGTACAAAGCACAGCGCGGCCCGGTCTTTATCCACGCTGCCTATTAGTGTCAAATGTATTCTGGTTTACGTTAAGTAGCCAGTTTCAATTTTTCAATTACATTTTGGCCTTATCTTGCGAGTCAGCTGTTGCCGAAGTTGTGCAAAGCTAGTATTCTGAACCAAAGATCGATACCAGGCACTTTGGTTAACTGACTAGGTCTTTGTAGTCTTTGCGAAGTCGCGTGATTATGTACAAAGCACAGCGCGGCCCGGTCTTTATCCACGCTGCCTATTAGTGTCAAATGTATTCTGGTTTGTGGGTTCGTGTGGTGTGGACACTTTGTTTTGCTACCGGCAGCGTGCGTTAATTGCACCGTTGCAGGCTGGCTGTTTTGCTGAGACGTTTCAAAATATTGGTCTGCCTCCGTAGTTATCAGCACAGTTGACTGCCGTGCGGAGGACTCTGTTTCGGTTCCCGGTACTGTCAGAGATTCTTTTCGGTGCCCGGTACTGTCACAGATTCGTCCTTAATGGGAGGACTGCAACAGGGTGCACTCAGCCTCGTGATGGCAGCCGGCCGCGGTGGCCAAGCGGTTCTAGGCACTTCAGTCCTTAGGTTAGTTAGGTTTAAGTAGTTCTAAGTTCTAGGGGACTGATGACCTCAGATGTTAAGTCCCATTGTGCTCAGAGCCATTTTCTTTCTTTTTTTTTTCGTGATGGCGGTTGAGGAACTACTTGAGCAATTAGCAGCGGTTGCAAGATAAAGAAACCTGACAACAACCAGGATAGAAGTGTGCTCACGCCACGCCCCTTCATAGTGCATCTAATGACGCCAATGGCGTAAGATGACATGGCGGTCGGATGGTACCGATGGGTCGTCAGGGACTGTGAACGGAGTTTATGTTTACGGTTCGAAATATCGAAGTTATCTCTAGGCACTGCCTTCTCACAAAGCGTTTTCGACGATGCGCGCGTGTGATATTCACATTAAACGTCATTTAATTGTGACGTTGATTGCGAGGTGTGGTACAGAATACGTCGATCCAAAGCGTAGGTCAATTAAATAGATCACTCTCTCATTATAATGAACGTTCCGATGTTTTGCATCGCGTATACAGTTGATTAATTTCCTGTGAGCATCTCTGATTTCCATACCACGCGTTTGTGACATCTTGTCGGTATACTTCTGAATTAATTGTACCATGTGGGAAGCACATAATTTCTTTTACTTTCATGCCAATGGCCATTAAGTTTATATTTGCTGTAGGAGATAACTTTGATTCTATCGGTGCAAACGCAGACTTGCCCGAGATAACAGATGCTATTGCTAACCATTATGTCACATTTCACATCTCATATGGCTTCTCTTCCTTTATATATTATATATTCCCGTTCTGTGGATGAAATCTACAGCCAGAAAGATAAGTTTGATGCGTTTTCTCCTCTCAGACATGCTGTAGCAGTTCTGTGCAGTAATATATTCAGCCATTGCTGCACAGCCAGTCACGTCCACAACATTTACGCAGTGCTTGCTAAATAATCTTGAGAAACTATGGATATTTAACTTTGCTAGCATCTCATCAATGATTACTCAGCTTTACTGAAGTTCAATTAATGATACTGTGCCTGCTTTCTTTACTCTGCGCCGTTCCATGTACGTGTGTTCTTAGCAAGTAACCATCTGCTTTTATTTGACTCAACATTGGTCATTACTGCGTTCATTGTAAGACGCTGTTTCTTGTTGACAGTGCAAGACAGATTTACTTTGCTGTAGTAAAGACTAATACAGAAAAGAGCAGATACGAGAAAATCCCCAGAAATGGACTAATGCGAGGGGCGAATTTCAAAAATGTCATATACATTGATACGCCAAAACATTATGAGTACTGCCCACCGTGACGTTGGATACGCCTGGTGACGTTACAGGGGCGTGACGCTGTAAAAAAAGTCTGTAGGCGGATGGGGGACCACCCTAGCGAAGATACAGGCTGCAGGCCACCCCTATGTGTTCGCAAAATGGTTCAAATGGGTCTGAGCACAATGGTACTTAACGTCTGAGGTCATCAGTCCCCTAGACTTAGAACTACTAAAACCTAACTAACCTAAGAACATCATACACATCCGTGCCCGAGGCAGGATTCGAACCTGCGACCGTAGCAGCAGCGCATTTCCGGAGTGAAGCGCCGAGAACCGCTCGGACACAGCAGCCGGCTATGTGTTCGCTTTTAGATCCAACGGTATCATCAGTTACGATTGCAGTGGGCATGGGACCACCGGGAATCTACCGTCGATCAATGGAAAGGTGTCGGCTCTTCGGGCGAATCACGTTTTTGCTACACCAGGTGGATGGTCGACTCCGCAAACGCCGTCATCGAGGTGAACGGCGGCTCGAAACATGCAGCGCGTCACGGACGCAGGCCGTAGGGAGCAGTATTACGTGTGCTCCTCAGCTTGCATGGGACCTGTGGTAGTATCCAAGACACGCTGACAGATAGCTGCGAACCACCTTGCATCCCTGCATGCTCGATGTCTTCTCCGATGGCGATGTCATCTTTCAGCGGTATAGTTGTCCGTGTATCGGAGCCAGAACCGGGCTACCGTGGTTTGAGGGGTATTATAGTGGACTCACACTGATGTCTCGGCGACCAAATTCACCTTACGTAAATGCTTACGGAACCCATATGGGACGCTATCTGACGCCATCACCGCGGCCCATTATTTGCGCGAATTACATGACTTGTGCGCAGACATCTAATACCGCATACCGCCACAAACCTGCCAACAACCATGATACGCAGAGTCAGTGATGACGGACAATGGAAGGAGTCAACCGTCCCTTACGCATTGAGAACAATATATCTTTGCCTCACCTAGGTCGCAATAGGTACTATCGATAGTCGAGCGCCCGGTGCGGCAGAGAGCAATCAGGGTTGAGACTCCGAGCAAGTATGTTGTAGGCTGCTAAGCGAGCAGGGCGGATTTCGGCAGAACGGTCAACCGCGGTTACAGTTCTTTAACGGCTGTGTGTGTCACCCAACGCCGTGGGCCTAAGCTCCAGATAGACGTAAATGGCATTAATTGAGTAATTTGTTTGGTGAGTTTAAGTGTTCATTGTGCACCGCGATTACGCGACAACCGCGCCGGACACCTACGCTTTGGATTGCAGTGTGACGACATTCATAGACATTCTGTGATGAATTAACTGTTATTACTTTGTCAGACGAAAGGAATAACTGCCTCATTCGTGCTGCGTAGACAATAGATATAGGACATTAACAACAAAGTATGTACCGATTATTGCTACCTGACATCTTAATTAGCTTTGTTGGATTTAGTGCGAAACAACTCTAGTGCAAATATGAACCGATCAGCCTTTATCAGTTGCACACGGTCAAACTATTCTAAATTGTTAGACTATAATCCCTTAGTCAATGGCGGAGGGATATAGGGAGTGTTTCAACAAACAAGCTGTTAAGCAGGTGCTCATAATGTTTTGGCTCATCACTGTAATTGCATAGGCTTCCGAGGCCATAATTAGTTGACATAAAAGTTTTCCGAGCATCGAATCGCCTCATATATACACCACTGGCCATTAAAATTGCTACACCACGAAGATGACGTGCTACAGACGCGAAATTTAACAGACAGGAAGAAGATGCTGTAATATGCAAATTATTAGCTTTTCAGAGCATTCGCACTAGGTTGGCGCCTGTGGCGACACCTACAACGTGATGACATGAGGAAAGTTTCCAACCAATTTCTCATACACAAACAGCAGTTGACCGGCGTTGCCTGGTGTAACGTTGTTGTGATGCCTCGTGTAAGGAGGAGAAATGCGTACTATCACGTTTCCGACTTTGATAAAGGTCGGATTGTAGCCTACCGTGATTGCGGTTTATCGTATTGCGACATTGCTGCTCGCATTTGTCGAGATCGAATGACTGTTGGCAGAATATGGAATCGTTGGGTTCAGGAGGGTAATACGGCACACAGTACTGGATCTCAACTGCCTCGTATCACTAGCAGTCGAGATGACAGGCATCTTCTCCGCATGGCTGTAACGGATCGTGCAGCCACGTCTCGATCCCTGAGTCAGCAGATGGGGACGTTCGCAAGACAACAACCATCTGCGCGAACAGTTCGACGACGTTTGCAGCAGCATGGACTATCAACTCGGAGACCGTGGCTGTGGTTACCCTTGACGCTGCATCACATACAGGAGCGCCTGCGATGGTGTACTCAACGACGAACCTGGGTGCACGAATGGGAAAACGTAATTTTTTCGGATGAATCCAGGTTCTGTTTACAGCATCATGATGGTCGCATCCGTGTTTGGTGCCATCGCGGTGAACGCACATTGGAAGCGTGCATTCGTCATCGCCATACTGGCGTATCACCCAGCGTGATGGTATGGGGTGCCATTGGTTACATGTCTCGGTCACCTCTTGTTCGCACTGATGGCACTTTGAACAGTGGACGTTACATTTCAGATGTGTTACGATCCATGGCTCTACCCTTCATTCTATCCCTGCGAAACCCTATATTTCAGCAGGATAATGCACGACCGCATGTTGCAGGTCCTGTACGGGCCTTTCTGGATACAGAAAATGTTGGCCTGCTGCCCTGGCCAGCACATTCTCCAGATCTCTCACCAATTGAAAACGTCTGGTCAATGGTGGCCGAGCAACTGGCTCGTCACAATACGCCAGTCACTACTCTTGATGAACTGTGGTATCGCGTTGAAGCTGCATAGGCAGCTGTACCTGTACACACTATCCAAGCTCTGTTTGACTCAATGCCTAGGCGTATCAAGGCCGTTATTACGGCCAGAGGTGGTTGTTCTGGATAGTGATTTCTCAGGATCCATGCACCCAAACTGCGTGAAAATGTAATCACATGTCAGTTCTAGTATAATATATTTGTCCAATGAATACCCGTTTATCATCTGCATTTCTTCTTGATGTAGCAATTTTAATGGCCAGTAGTGCATATATACCTCAGAGAAATGAAATAGACGCAGAAGAAGGGTGCTGTAATCGTGCTTAAACATTGATTACTCCAGTATAGAATTTTAACATTATGACGCAGTACGACGCTCTGAATCCTTTTAAGTCTACAAAATTCTCCAACACACCTTGTATACAGGAGAATTTTCAGCCGAGGATACGTGGCGCATAGCGTTTGCCCAGTACCAGACGCGGTGTCTCCTCGGGGACGAGGCGGGAAATACCTGCAGCGCCAGAGGGCGAGTCGTTCCGAATCTGCAAACGCCGCCCCCGAGGAGATACCTCGCACTCCCTGCGGCTGCAGCGCGCAACGTGCCCGGGGCAGGAAGCAGAATCGGCGCCCCTGGAGGCTCGCAGCGAGCGGACGCTGGCCAGAGCGGCTCACCTTTGTGCGGCATCTTCCAGAAGGCGTCGCTGGCGTCGCGGGACGCCCCCACGAGGCTGGCGCCGAGCAGCGTCTTGCCGGCGAGCGGCGACGCCTGCGGCGGGAAGTGGCTGTGGCCGGCCTGCGCCGACGCCGACGCCGACGCCGACGTCTCCAGCTGCGGCTGCAGCTCGCTGGCTCCGCCCAGCCTGACGGTCCCGGCTGCCGCGCCCTGTGCACCACACGAGAAAGCACCCTAGAAATCTCTACACCAACGGGGAGCGGACAAAAGCACGAAAATACCAAAAATATAACACACTGCCATGCCTAATACGACATATGGAAACCGTTGGCATTCAAAATAGCTCCCAGTCGACTCTAAGTAAATACAGGTCCTGTATCGTTTTCGGAAGAATCTTATACAGGTTGATTACACGCTGAGGAGACAAAAGTCACGGTACAGCAACAAGCACAACGGGACATTCTGTTTCGGAGATCTTTAGGGCAGGGGTTCCCAACAAAATTTTCTCGAGGACCCCCTCATCGAGCATGATTGGTACCTTGTCATATCACAGTATCAAGTACCTAAAAAAGCCAAATTAACAGTCTTTTTATACGTTTTCTATTTTTGGTACTTAGAAAAAACATTGATATATTCATTATTGAAAAAATGTTGAGCCGCCAAAACAAAAAATCTGTTATCAGACGAAATTTATTTAAAATATTTTTTATTCCAATAGCATCTTGCGAACCCCTCTGGCATAGCTCGCGGACCCCTGTGGGTCCAGAGACCACCTGTTGGGAACCACTGCTTTAGGGAAGTCAATATCCTCAGATCCATATTGTCAAGAGTGTGTACAGAATACCAAATTTCAGACATTACACAACACCACGGACAGCGCAGTGGCCGACGGCCTTCACTTGACAACCGAGAGCAGTGGCGTTTGTACAGAGTTGTCAGTGCTAACAGACAAGCAACGCTGCGTGAAATAACCGCAGAAATCAATGTGGGACGAAGGAAGAAGATATCCGTTAGCACAGTGCGGCGAAATTTGGCGTTAATGGGCTGTGGCATCAGATGACCTTCGCTAACAGCACGACATCGCCTTTAGCGCCTCTCTTGAGTTCGTGACCATATCAGTTGGACCCTAGACTACTGTAAAACCGCGTCCTGGTCAGATGAGTCCCGATTTTAGTTGGTAAGAGCTGATGGTTGGGTTCGAGTATGATGCAGATTCGGCCGTCATGGATCCAAGTTGTTGACAAGGCACTGTGGAAGATGGTGGTGGCTCTACAATGTTGTGGGCTGTATTTACGTGGAATGAACTGTATCCACTGGTCATGTTCGGCTACTTGGAAACCATCTGCAGCCATTCACGGACTTCGTGTTCCCAAAAAACGAAGGAATTTCTATGAATGACAATGCGCCACGCCCACCGGTCCACAACTGTTCGCAATTGGTTTGAAGATCGTGCAGCATGAATCCCATCAAACATTTGTGGAACAAAATCCTGCACCGGCAACACTTTCGCAATTATGAACGGCTGTAGAGGCAGCGTAGTTCCACATTTCTGCAGAGGACTTTCAACGACTAGTTGAGTCGATTCCACGACGAGATGCTGCACAGCCCGAGCAAAAGGATGTCCGACACAGATATTAGGAGCCATTCCAGGACTTTTGTCATCTGAGTGTAAAGTACACTTATTCACAGAGGTTCAGTGTGGGTTGTAATTATCGTATGGCAACGGAAATTGGTAGTTAGGCTAATGCGTTAATGCGGAACCGATTTACACAGGAAAAAATTAGTTCCAGTCCTGGCTACCAGGTGCAAATCTGGCGCTTTACAGCATCTCGTCACCATCTTCGGTTTTCGTATTGAAGATATTGTGTAAGCGCCTTATAATCTCCCTTTGTCTTGGAGATTATATGGGTTAATTAATGATTAGTATGTTACAATCCTCTTGTTGTAGTTGGCGGTGTATATCGAGACTTCGTTTATTGTTAAATGGAATGATGCGGTACTAACTGACGGAGACGCATTAAGAACTGGTAAAATTTAATTTATTTTCTTTATCGCACTGCACAAACATAAACACACTATTATTCAAACTGTGTGCCACTACTATTAAACATAGAGATAAATCCTTCGCTACGCAACCGCCTTTGCTCACGCAACCTACACCTTCCACAGCCTCTCAACTGCCTCTCCTTGCGACTCTCTGCGCCACTGGGCATTGTCGCCCTCCAAAGAACAACCACTTACAGATACTACACACCAGTACCCTCACAGCCTGTTAATAAGAAAACCAACATTATGCCTTTCTCACTTCTTTATCCTTTTCTGTCCGTGTCCCGACCCTAATCCATTACATATGGAAACATTTCTATACATCTTTCTTGCATTCACAGCGCCAGATCTGCACATAGTGGCCAAAACTGGAACTACTTTTTCCAACGTAAATCGGTTCCACATTAACGCATTGGAATACCTGCGAAGTTTCGCTGCCATACGATTACTGCAGCCCACACTGGACCTCTTTGAATAGCTGCACTTCTATCCACCTAAGTACTATCCTTCCCGCAAAATAGAGGCAAGTTCGCGTTGCGTAGATGGAGTTGCATAGCGGTCAAGCACCTTTCTTTTCAAAGTAGACCACAAGGATTCAATAATATTGAGATCGAATGACTGTCGTGGCCAGGGGAGAGGCGATAATGCATCACTGTGCTCACAACACCAGTACTGGATGATGCGGGCTCTGTGAGACGTCCACCGCTCGTGATCTAGTGGTCTAGTTTTCGATTCCCGGTCGCGTTGGGGATTTTCTTTGTCCGAGGACGGTGTGTTTGGGTTGTCCTCATTATTTCATCATCATTCGTGACAGTGGCTAGATTGGACTTTGTAAAGATTGGGAATTTGTACGGACGCTGATGACCGCGCAGTCCAGTGTCATCCACAAACAGCACATTAACCACCTCTTTATTGGGATCGAGCAAGTTCAGCAGGCATGAAACTCTATCTCACAAACTAACAATCGGCGTCTGTGCAACACAATGCGTGCACATTTGCATGCTTCTGTTCAACATTCTGGTGGTTACACCGGTTATTAATGTACCAGAATTTCACATTTTCGTTGACGTATCTTGCGCTTACTCTATCCTGTGAGCTTGCAAAGTTCATCACTTAAATGTGTTACCTAGACAAATGTATTCCCGAAATTTGATTGCACTACATCAATTATTTTTCGGTGTTGCGATTTCTTTTTTCGTCAGTGTATTACCGCAAGTATCCACGTGGTCATCTTGCGTGTGATGGCAGTTTTCAACACGTCTCATCGATGTCTTTACGGTACACGTTCAAATATCCCAGACGTGTTGTCAATGCATTGAAAACTATCCACATTGCGTTACAAGAGTTCATCGACTCTGACAACAACTCTGAAATACACCAAAACTTTTAAATAGCCCCCCACAAAAAAAATCCAACGGGTTCCAATCGGGCGACCGGGGAGGCTATAGTGTGGACAGGCCTCGTCGGATACAGCTGTTGTCAAAGATTCATGCTGCGTATTCTCGAACAGTCCGCACGAAAGTGTGTCGGTGCACCATCGTGCATGTACCACATATGCATCCTTTCACCATAAGGAACGTCATCCAAAACGTAGCCCTAGACATTAACAGTCTTATAACATTGCGATGGTTGCACTTGTGCATACGTCGTATTGGAAAATCAATGGTTTTCCGACCTATGTTTATAAGGATTATTTGCGTCTTTCATTGACATCCATTCGCTTCCTTCGTTGGAACTATAAAAATCAAACGCCTTGTAAAAATATGACCCTTGTAGAAGACAACAAGATCGTAGTTAAGCCTTATGAAGCTTAATAAAGGCAATGCCTTCGGCCCAGATTGTATACCAATCAGTTTCCTTTCAGAGTATACTAATACAATAGCTCCTTACTTAGCAATCATGTACAGTCGCTCGCTCGTAGAAAGATTTGTACCCAGAGACTGGAATGTTGCACAAGCTACACCGTAACGAAGAAAGGAAACAGGAGTAATCCGCTGAATTACAGACCCATGTCGCTTACAATGATTTGCAGTAGGATTTTGGAACATATGCTTTGTCTGAACATTATTGGATACCTCGAAGAGAAAAATTTATTGACAAACAGCCAGTACAGTTCAGAAAATATCATTCTTGTGAAACACAGCAAGCTCTTTATTCTCATGAAGTTATAAGTGCTACCGACAGGGAATGTCAAATTGATTCCATATTTTTCATTTTCAGAAGGCTTTTGACATCTTTCCTCACAAGCGACGCCTAATAAAATTGCATGCCTATGCAATATCGTCCCAGTGTGCGACTGTATACGTGATTTCTTGTCAGAAAGGTCACAGTTCATATAACTTACGGAAAGTCATCGAGAAAAATAGAAGTAAAACCTGGCTTTCCCCAAGGAAGTATTGTTGGCCCCCTGCTGTTCGTAATCTACATTTAAAAAATGGTTCAAATGGCTCTAGCGCTATGAGACTTAACATCTGAGGTCATCAGTCCCCTAGACTTAGAACTACTTAAATCTATCTAACCTAAGGACATCACACACATCCATGCCCGAGGCAGGATTCGAACCTGAGACCGTAGCGGTCGCGCGGTTTCGGACTGAAGCGCCTAGAACCGCTCGGCCACAGTGGCCATCTCTACATAAAAGATTTAGGAGATAATCTGAGCACTATTCTTAGATTGTTTATAAATGATGCTGTCGTTTACCATCTGATAAGTCACCAAATGCTCAAAACAAATTGGAAAACGATTTGGGCAAGATATGTTTCGCGAGAATTGTTGCAATTGTCTCTAAATAATGAAAAGTGTGAATTCATCCATATAGCAGTAAATGGAATCCACTGTAAATCAGACTAAATACTTAGGGATTATAGTCACGAAGAATTCTTAATTAGGAACGATCACGTAGATGTGGGAAAAGCAAACAAAAGACTGCGATTTACTGGCAGAACGCTTAGAAAATGTAACAGCTCTACTACGGGACTACACTACTCCACTACTCTTGTCTCCCCTCTTCTGGAGTACTACTGTGCGTTGTGGTGTCCGCATCAGATAAGATTGACGGAGGACATCGAAAAAGTTCAAAGAAGAGCAGCTCGTTTTTTAGGGGAGAGAACTGCACGGATGTAATAAGCGAATGGGGATGACAATCATTAAAGCAAAGGCCATTTTCGTTGCAGTAGGATCTTCTCATGATATTTCAATCACCAACATTCTCCTAACAGGGCGAAAATATTTTATTAGCGTCTGTTTGCATAGGGAGGAATGATAATAATAATAAAATAAGAGAAATCAGAGTTCGAACGGAAAGATTCAAGTGTTCGTTTACTGTGCGCTGTTCGACAGTGGAACTGTAGAGATATAACTTGAAGGTGGTTTTATGAACCCTCTGCCAGGCATTTAATTGTGAATTGCAGAGTATCCATGTAGATGTAGATATTGAAGAATGTTTACACGAAAAAACATCAGTGGTTTAATAGAGCTTGAGACGTATCATTTCCAAGATGAGGAGCGTACTGCGGTAGGCTAGCTTAACACGAATACGTAGTCGACGTGTGGGACCACAGCCGGCAAAGCTTTTCCGCAGCGACGCGGGACTTCTGGGAGTGAGGCCGGCATTCGGAGGTACAGAATGAATGGTGGGCCCGCTGTGCGGTGGCCTTTGATCTGTCGAGAGCGTACCGAGCTCGCTGGGCTGCCGGCAGTTGCGACCTCCGCTGGGCCCCAGCGTGCGCCGTCTGCTGCACCAACCACCTGCCGAGACGGCGCAGCACGCTGAATGCGAACGTGAGCCGAGCACCCACCGCTCTTTAAATGTTTCGCTCATGACCCAGCTCCGGACATTACTCTGACAGCTGAAAAGCACAGCACAACTGAAAATATGATACGAAATCACGACTAAACGTTGTCCCAGGTCGGGTCTCGAATCCGCTTTCCTGCCTTTCTCGAGCAGACGCCTTGACCATTACGCTGGGTGAACATCGTTCAAATCTTCATTGTCACTGTTTCTTCTATTACTTCCCAATAAAAATACACTAGCTGATCAAAAGTATCCCGGTACTTCTATGTAAAGTCTGTGAGGGGGGGGGGGTTGCGGGGGAGGGGGGGGGGGGAGGTGAAGCATTACGTTGTCATTAGAGAAATAATAACAAAAAAATGGTTCAAATGGCTCTGAGCACTATGGGACTCAACATCTTAGGTCATAAGTCCCATAGAGCTTAGAACTACTTAAACCTAACTAACCTAAGGACATCACACACACCCATGCTCGAGGCAGGATTCGAACCTGCGACCGTAGCAGTCCCGCGGTTCCGGACTGCAGCGCCAGAACCGCACGGCCACCGCGGCCGTTAGAAATAATAACAGCAGAGTGGGTTGGTCAGGAGCCTCACAGTGACTTCGAACGTGTACTCCTCACTGGATATCACCCGAATAACAAATCCAACCCTTCTAAACTTGCCCAGGTCGACTGTTGGTAATACGACTGTAAAGTGGAAATACGAAGGAACTGCCACAACTAAACCAAGACCAGACAGCTAAACCACGACCAGGTATACCTCATGCAGTGGCGAACAGGAGTCTGCAAACACTGCGGAAAGTGGTTGTAAAAAATCGCATGAAATCAGCATAAGAAATCAGTTGTGAGTTCCAGGGTGCTATCAGCAGTCCAGCTCTCACAGTGACTGAGCGTAGGGAGTTAAAAAGAATGGGACGCAGTGGCCGAGCAGTTTCTCCAGTCCACATATTTCTGTAGTCTAGGCGCTGTAAAGAGCAACGCTACTGGATCATGGATAACTGGAACGAGTGATTTGGAGCGATGAATCACGCTGTATCCTGTAACGATCGGATGGAAGGGTTTAGACTAGTGAATGTCTGGAGAACGGTACCTGCCACCATGTGTAGTGTCAACAATGAAGTACGGAGAAGGTGGTGTAGGTGGGGTCTCTCATTGAGCTTAAGAAAACACATTTTATGGCACTGTGTGCTGTGTGCAGTAGAGGAATCATCCGGAGAAGACGACTTTTTTGTATCAGCATGACAATGCGCTGTGTAATAAGGCAGCATCTGTGAGGCAATGATTTGGGACAATAATATTCCCGAAATGGACTGGCCTACCCAGAGTCCCGACTTGAACGCGATAGGACTCCTCCGGGATGAGTTAGAACGTTCGCTCCAGATCGCAGCATCTAACCTTCTCCTGTTTTGGCTCCCGAGGAAGACTGGGCTCTCATTTGTCCATAGATATTCAGAAACCTCATTTAAAGATTCCCAAACAAAAGTGTCCCCACAGATGTCAAGTTCAAGTGTCCCCAACAGATGTCAGGCAGTCATAAAGCGGTGGCTAGACACACCCCATATTAACGTCCACTAGTAGGTGTTCGGGTACATTTGACCAGATAATGTAAATGGTTCTCTGTTCAGGAACAGGCCCGTCAGAGGAACGGATGTGATGGAGGCCCGTGGCGTATATGTGGAGATGCAGCGAGGCAGTGGAGATGAATTCAATGAAAATGCAATCAAATGAAGTGATAACTCATGCTTAGAAATACCCAACTGCAATGTAATGAGTATTACGAATAACGAGAATTTGTGTCAAACCGGGACTCGAACTCGGATTCCCTGCTTTCTTTTTTAAAAAGCAGGAACAAATAGTGACAATGAATAGCCAGTCAGATCTGGAGGCTTGCTCAGATGTAAAGTGCTAAGGAGATTTCTCTTGAATAACAGCAAATCTTGTTTCGAGTATCGGTTTGGCACAAATTTTCATTAAGCACGACATATTTAATACATTAGAATTCACAATTTCGGAGAGTTTCGTTTCATGTGGTTGTATCTTGAAATTTTTGCTTACTTCCATCAATTTCATATCAGAGATCATTTCATTGGAAAAATGCTATACACATGGTAAAATGATATATATGTAGCACACACATTACATTTGAGAAAACGTACTCCCTGCAATTAATTTTACGACAGAAACAGCCGCCCTGGGTAGCCGCATGGTCTAGGGCGCCTTGTCACGGTCCGTGCGGCTCCCCCGTCGGATGTTCGAGTCCTCCCTCGGGCATGGGTGTGTGTGTTGCCCACAGCGTAAGTTATATTAAGTAGTGTGTAGGCTTTGGGACCGATGACCTAAGTAGTTTGGTCCCATAAGATCTCAAAAAGAAAAAAGAAAAAATGCAGAATCTGACATCTCGTGTTATTTTCTTGTAAATAAGAATTTTCGTTATGACTTAATCTTGAGCTTTGATCGTTTGTTTAACGTTTAAAATGTATTTCGATTTATCATGAAACTGTACGTATCTAGAGTAACCGATATTTAATTACATTTGAAGGAGAATGTGTGACATGTCCTGTGGTCTCTCACAAACTGTTACTGCAGAACGCGACACTCGCTCTTGTTAGAGACTGAAGCGAAAAAAAGGGAAACGACTCCAGAGCTTGATGACAGAACAGCAACTTCCGTGTCTACAGTTTACCTGATGGAAACCTAAAATTCACATGATATTCCTGGCGTAAGGACTTCTTACGGGGAATGAAAAACCACTCATTTCGCATTCAGGTAGCAACAAAAGCGTAAGAAGGTACTTAGTCCAACATAATTTGCTTTACGTACGTAAAACACACAGGCGAATATCTTTGGTCATAGATACTACCATGTGCTCATATTTATACAACACTCGAGACAACGATCTAATCACACTACAGCCAAGCGCACAAGCAAATTGGGAAGTAAATATGTAAACACAACGTATGCAGAAGTGGTCCCTCACACTCATTTCAGGCATGCAGTACGGCGACAGTTGTAGTACACGAATCCAGTAGAAAGCTACTTACTCGGTGAACAGAAACGCGGCATATATCTGTCTCAATACTTCGTCAATCAAACTTACGCTCTATCCCTTATGAACTCATCGCCTATTCTTACGCTTTCCCATGTTTGTTTCAAATCCTGTCTTGGGACTGGATGATCCATCTTGTAACAGAAATTGCATCTAAATTAGACCCACCTCTAACGACCTCGATGTCGACGGATGTTAATCTCTAATCTTCCTCCCGTTCTTTGAAATTAAGCAGCTTGTTAAAGTAAACGAATTTTTCACTACTAACCAGAATCGAAATGGTGGACAATTTAATCTTCCCATTAATCTAGTATGGATGCGAGTCAGAGACAAAAGAGAAAGCCGATCTATTCCTAGATTCTAGTAAAATCGATTGTTTTGAAAAATGGCTTTGGGGAAAGATCATAAGGGTTTCATGGACTGTATAAGCAGAATCTAGCGTAGTGTTGGAGAAAATAAAACAAAAGCTGCCTATAGAGAGCAGAATACTGGAGACGAAATTTAATTATCTTTTGGCATGTCACGTGAGCATAAGGCCCAGTAGAGAAATCCGTATTGATTAAAATACAACAGGCCAAGTTCGACGTGGAAAACCCAGAAGCAGATAGACTGACTGATATCAGATGCTTGTCCTTGGAAGAAAAAGGAACAAGATGGCATCCAGGAATGTATACAGCATTATCACGTTAGTAGAAGTCGGTAATTACTTGATAGATAATAACAAAGGGCAAGCATTGCATCTATGAATAAAATATCCCGTATTTCTGAAAGGTACTTAATCCCATATTGCTTGTAGGAGTTTTAACGTGAGAAAGAGCGATACAGAAGCCTCTGATGGACCGGTTAATGGTTTCGAGTGATATACGCTACGTGCTCGTCACACACAAACACACACATATATATACATATATCACAATAGACAGAATATAGAACAACATCAGCCTCGGCAATATTGCGAGAATAGAGGAAAGAAATAAAGGAACACGTAAAGCAAGAAAGCAAAAGCGGGGCGATGACGTGCTTATTCCGAGAGAGGGCAAGTTGCCAGAGTGGTGGTCCGCCAGTGCGGGGGCCGACGTCTTTAACGACCAGCCAACCCGCTGCTTCCTCTGCGGCCCCCACGAGCAGTAGATCGCGGCCCTCCACCTCCAAGTCCGAAGTTTCCTCTCGTTCTTCGCTTACGGTTCCTCCTGCTCCGGACTTTCAAACATTCCTGACTTTCAAACATTCCTGGCTTCGAAGCGCGGGAAATTTTTAACTTCATCTTATTCTGCTGCTGCTTTTAAGGCCTTGTTGGACCACTTCAGTCAACCATTTTCTGGTCGTCGTCTTCAGTAGGTTTTCTTTCCAAATTGCCCAGTAGCTTTTCATTCGTTCTGATTTCTCTTTCCAAACCTTCCAGAGTTAATTCTATAACTGTAGCTCTTTGATATCATCCCTTATTCATCCTACCTTCTGCTTCATGTTCCAAAAGTATATTATTTTTCTTGGTAATCTGGTTTCTGGTGACCTCATAATGTGACCAAAAAGAGATCTTTTTTTCGTATAATATCTGTAATGGGTTCCAGTTCGCTACACACGACTTCATTTGCACGATCCGCGATTGTCCATCTTTTTGATATTTCTTATTTATGCATGTTCTAGATGTTCCTCTCTCTACTTTTTTCGATTCTGTTTTTCTGGGTATCTTTGAAAAGAGTTTCACTTTCATATGTCACTTCTCGTTGAACCACCGTCTTGTAATGTTTGCATTTAGTTTTGAATGACAGAGATTTTTTATTGCTTGTAAACCACGTTAATTTTTTAGCTTTTGCTATTTTGTTAGCTCTTTCTTCCCATGCGAGTTTCTCATCCAAATTTTATGTTTAAATTCCTCCTAGGTATTTAAATTGTTTCATTATTTTACCCCTCCTGTTATTTACTGATATGAGGTTGATCATTAGTGGATCTGCTAGCATTATCTCAGTTTTTTCGAATGATATCTGGAGTCCTACGTATTTTGTAGGCTTATTTGATTTCTAGTTTCTTGAATGTTATCAGCTAGTAACACCAAGTCACCTGCGAATCCCAAGCAATTTCAGTTTATTTGATCTTTCTTGGTTCCGGTTCTTATGTTTTTAGGATTTTCCCATTCCCTCATCACCTACTACAGAGCACAGTTCATAAGTAATGACGAGAAACCATCCCCGCTGTCTTAACCCTATGTTGATAGTAAATGCCTCAGGTTTTTCTCCTCTGAACTATGCTTTAGTTTTGGCGTTTGTTAGGTTAAGTTTATCATTTTTTTGTTTTTGTTTTTGTTTTTGTAGAGTGTCCGCCTTGAGGAAAACACAACTTTTATCTTTCCGCGTGTTTTTCTCAAGGCGGACCCTCTCCAAAAACAAAAGCAAACACGGACAGAATAGTTTCAACCTCAAGATGATTTATTATGTTTTGCTCAAGGCGGACCTTTTACAAAAATAGATTCATAAGGGGCGTACAAAAAGAAAAGAAACAAGCCGGAGACATAATTACAGAAACCAGTACCTGTATGTTAGAAGTACTGACCCTGGCTGTTGAGACACTTGTCCCACTGTGACACATAAAATTTCCGGGACTGTGATGCTAACCAGTTCCGCACGTACAGTCGGACGTCGTCGTCCGAGGTGAATCGTTTGCCCCTCAGAGCCTTTTTAAGGGGACCAAAAGATGGCCCCCTTCTAATTCACTTCCTGCAGCACGGGACAACAGTGAATGCCCAGCGTTACTCGCAAACCTTGACCACCCTTTGCCAAGCGATCAAATCAAAACGACCAGGCAATCTCACCCGTGGGGTCATTCTGCTCCACGACAATGCAAAGCCTCATACGGCCAACACAGTCCCGGCACTCCCGCAAAAATAAAAATGGGAGGTTCTCGGCCACCCTCCATACAGTCCGGACCTCTCTGCCTGTGACGGCGCCATTTTTGGTCCCCTTAAAAAGGCTCTGAGGGGCAAACGATTCACCTAGGACGACGACGTCCGGCTGTACGTGCGGAACTGGTTAGCATCACAGTCCCGGTGTTTTTATGAGACAGCCATACACCGCCTTGTGTCACAGTGGGACAAGTGCCTCAACGGCCAGGGTCAATACTTCTAACATACAGGTACTGGTTTCTGTAATTATGCCTCCGGCCACATATATTTGCAAGCAAACACGGACAGAAAAGCTTCAACCTCAAGATGATTTTTCATTTTTATTAATTTAGGATGGAGCATTAATTCCTTAGTACCTTCATCACAGAACTGTTCGTAGCGTAAGGCATTACATAACGGAAATTAGTATGAATCGCGTCTGGTAGACGAGCATTCATCGTGTGTTGTCTCTCTGTTCATGGCGTGTAAGTCATCGACTTTACAAAGTTTCGTAGAAACAGAGACTTGAACATTGAAAGGTGGCTACACTGAGCCACTGCGCCAGAGATTGCGCCAAAGAGTATTATTAAGCCGCCTCCACAGTGCTTGGAGAGAGCTCGTAGCAGTCAGTGCCTGTTAAGAACTCGTGGAAGTCAGTGCCTGTTAAGAACTCGTGGAAGTCAGTGCTTGTCGAAAGCTCGTAGAAGTCAGTGCTTGGAGAGAGCTCGTAGCAGTCAGTGCCTGTTAAGAACTCGTGGAAGTCAGTGCGTGGGCAGAGCTCGTAGAAGTCAGTCGAGGACTCGGTAGTCTGTGCTGAGATGTTGTAGCAGAGGGTGTTCGTGTTGAGATGTGCTAGTGGGCAAGGCTTGTCGAGATGTTGTAGTAAGGAGTGTTTGTTCCATGTTTTATGCAGTTGTTTGATGGGATAGACAGCAGATGGTTCGAATGGAAATACTGTAACGGTCAGAGTGCTTTTCGTCAATATATATGAAGGTAAAATATTGCGTGTTTTTTCATTATTTCCATGTTTTAAATAATGCGTCATTACAGGTTCAGTCAACAAAGCATCTGGCTTGTGTTCTTGTATTAGAGTGTAATTCTGGTTTTCTTGAGTAATTATGGTATTTTTATTTCCTTTAGTTACTTCAGTATAAATGGTATTTAAAATTTCTTGTCTTGTTGAAGAAGAACCGTGCCAGATGTGTACGTTGAGTCACACTCCCACACACAGAACAGTTACTCTTGTGCTTATTGGTTTCGTAGATTTTATAGTTGCTGGGGACTTAATTAATTAATTGTGTTAACGAAAATTTTCATTTCATTCTTTGTTGTTGTTCTAAGCAGTCAGATTGCGTAATAATAATAGTCAGGGCCAACCGTTTACGAGACAGCGTAAACGGACATAACAGCTACTAAAAATATTTTCAAAATATTTAATTAAGCCCCCATGCAACATACACTACGCCTTCACATTTTCGTTTAAATAGCTCCAATTCCCTAGATCTGACCAAGGTTTTAAGGACATTTCCCGTGGTTGTCAGCAATGCCGATCTGGAAATCTCCCATCAACTGGGGTCCCCTCTGCTGAACAACCAGCTCGTCAGGTATTTGGTGAATAAGAACAAGGCTCTACAATGTAATGCTATCAGTCCTTTATACCATTAAGGATAGGGAATAAAAGATAAAAAGAATCTGCCTTGAAAGTAAGGTTGCGGGACTTCAGATTTCCATTCCTATCATTTCCCCAATCGAAGTGTATGATCCGTCTCTACTGAATTCGACGTGAATGGGACGATAACACATATTCTTATGTTGTGGCTAAAATTACGTAATTTCTGAGGCGTAAGACCTGCATCATACACTGTTCGGTGGTGACGAAATACAAGTATGGATGAATAGAAACAAGAAGATTGGACTGAAAAAGCTGTCTTATTAAATATGGTCCTACTGCAGATGACATCGAATGCTCTCTTCCGACCTTTGAGCTAACTTCCACCATTATAGGAAGATCTAAAGTTTAACGAGGGAACTTGAAATTTTTCACTGCTGGAGGTGAAATCCAAACTAACAAGCAGAGAGTTATTTTAAATCCTTCCAGGTTTTTAAGTCGTCAGTCTGCTGACAGGATTGATGCAGGTTGCCACGACTTTCTCTTTTGTGCAAACATTTCAGATGCACCCTACGTCGTCAGTTATTTGCAGGATGTATTCCAGTCTCTGTCTTCGTCTACAGAGGGCATTGCAAAAAGATTCATTGGGGACTATATCTTATACCTCAATAGAGTTAGAAACGTAGGGCGAGTTTTAACTTACGTGTTCGACAATGTTCCTCGGTACATTACGTGTTCCCACTTCTTGGCATACGATGGTAAGTCAAGCGTTGTAGAACGTTATTATTTTGGTTGGTTCAAATGGCTCTGAGCACTATGGGACTCAACATCTGAGGTCATCAGTCCCCTAGAACTTAGAACTACTTAAACCTAACTAACCTAAGGACATCACACACATCCATGCCCGAGGCAGGATTCGAACCTGCGACCATAGCAGTCACGCGGTTGCGGACTGAAGTGCCTAGAACCGCACGGCCACCGCGGCCGGCATTATTATTTTGGTGTTCCAGGTTGTAGTATCATTGCCACAGATACTACTACAACGCCGCGCCAACACAAGGTTGGCAGCCCGTCGTGTGCCGAGCACAGTGCACTCTAGCGGGCTGTGCAACTCGACGGAACTGGAGTGTGCCTCGTTCACTTTTTAGCTAGATTTCAACCTAGGCAGACGCACTTTCATAATCGGCCCTCAGCCAGTTCTGTTCTATTTGCATTGATTCTCTGAGGAGGGCCCATCAGGCTTAGTCCCTGAGAATATGTTGCATTAGTTCATGGTATTCCATGTTGCGAGATTGTCATTTCATAGCCGCAGCTGCAGTCCTACAAACTACTGAAGATAAGTAATTTCATTGTACTATGTGTTTCTTGAGTAATAATCCTTCTCTCTAACAGTGTGCCGTACCGCATATTATTGCAACCTGGACTCCTTCAGCTACTATCAACTCGGCCTCCTACTTATTTGCATTTAGTAACGAGCTGAAAACACCCACGCGTTTTGTGCCTCTAAACAGTGAGACACAATACAGGTGTTATGGTGTATGATGCATACTGTTTCACTGGCTTGCGAGGTCTCCAAACCCTTGAACACGGCGCGCATACCGGTCAACGTTATTGTGACACTGTGTCCTTCTGCAAGAGTGTCTTTTCAGAGGTGCATTCGTCTCTCACTAAATTTTTGTAGATGACGGTGAGCGACAGAATCGTACAGCGCAGGTGGAGGAGCTCTTCGAAGGAAAGAATATTCGGCGAATGGACTGCCCTTCCAGTTGCGCGTCTTAAATCCCATCGAGCACGTGTGAGATGCGGTGGGGAGATGTATTGCAGTAAGTACACTTGCACCAACGACCGTACAGCAGGCGTCAACCGCGTTTATGGGGGAATGGAATGCCCTACCTCAGGATCTCCTTACCAAAATTGTGGCCAGCATGGGAGCACGTTGCAGATCACGTTTTGCCGCTTGTGGCGATCATGCACCCTGTTAAGAACCATGTCCCGCCTTCTTTAGTATCCATCATAAATCGCGACGACAGCAGTCTAATTATTGTCTTACAATAAAAAAAGTTCCGTTTCTGTTCGTCTCAATGCGCATTTCTTTCAGTTACTTTTCGTACTATATTGTGGCAGTTCTTTCTGTGTATGGACCAAGTTTCATCGAGTTGTGTTACTTGGCAGTGATACATCATGCGAAAGTTACTTTCGTCCTTAAGTTTTGCCCATTAGTGTGTCTGGCTAGACGAGTCGTATGAGCTTTGGAGAATGACAGATGTGTGTGATAGTTTTCACTCCCGTTTTATCTCCATGTTTGGATGGCTTAAACTAAAACACACTTTTTTTGAGTACCTTGAGAAAATTACAACTCTCTTAACCAGCTACATAGTGTTGGCTCTGATTCATTACCAAAACCTGACAAAAAACCGAAGAAAGGCAAATATTGATCTATAATAAAAAATGTAAAGGTGAAATGGACAGACTGGACTTATTCAAATGTGTCTCTTACAAAGTTTAAATGTTGTCGTTAGCTCAAACATACGTTACGAATAAAAGCACTTGCAATTGAAGCTCTTTATATACTTTGTGTTGTATAAACATTTTTCATCGTCGCCGGCCGGGGTGACCGAGCGGTTCTAAGCACTACAGTCTGGAACCGCGTGACCACTACGGTCGCAGGTTCGAATCCTGCCTCGGGCATGGATGTGTGTAATGTCCTTAGGTTAGTTAGGTTTAAGTAGTTCTAAGTCCTAGGCGACTGATGACCTCAGAAGTTAAGTCCCATAGTGTTCAGAGCCATTTGAACCATTTGAATTTTTTCGTCGTCTTTCTGTTCGTCGGTATTTAAGACAATAATTATCTTTTTTAAAAAAATTCATAACGAAAGTGGAATAGCTGGTAAAGTACTATAGTATGCTTACTGACGTGCATCGAGCAGTAATAAATGAGTAGTTTCGCGATCAGGTACAGAGAATCACGCGGTGGACCATGGCACCAGACGACCGACGCGAGTGCCTTTGCTAATAGCACGGCATGGCCTGCAGTGCCTCTCCTGGCCTAGTGGCCATATCGTTTGGACCCTAGACGACTGTGGCCTGGTCAGATGACTCCCGGCTTCAGTCGGTGAGAGCTGATCGGAAGATTCGAGTGTGGTGCAGTCCACACGAAGCTACAGACCCAAGTTGTTAAAAAGCCATTCTGCGTGCTGGTTGTCACTCCATCATGGTCTTGATTCTCTGGTCCAACTGAACCGATCATTGACTGGAAATGGTTACATTCGGCTACTGGGTTATCCTTTACAGCCCTTCAAAAATGGTTCAAATGGCTGTGAGCACTACGGGACTTATCAGGTCATAAGTCCCCTAGAACTTAGAACTACTTAAACCTAACTAACCTAAGGACAGCACACACATCCATGCCCGAGGCAGGATTCGAACCTGCGACCGTAGCGGTCGCGCGGTTCCAGACTGTAGCGCCTAGAACCGCTCGGCCACCGCGCCCGGCAGCCCTTCAAAGATAGAATTTTTATGGATAATAATGCGCCATACCACCAAGCCACAATTGTTCGCAATTTGTTTGGAGAACATTCTGGACAATTCGAGAGACTGATTTCGTCACCCAGTTCGTCCGACATGATTCCCATCGCACATTTATGGGACATAATCGAGAGGTAGTTTGTGCACCAACACCTCCACTGGCAACACTTTCGCAATTATGGATGGCTGTAGAGGCAGTATGGTTCAATATTTCTGCGGAGGACTTACAGAGACTTCATGCCACATAGAGTTGCTGCACTGGCCCGGGCGGAAGGAGTTCCGACACGACATTAGGAAGTATCTCATGACTTTTGTCACCTCAGTGTATTAACGACAGCGCAAAATGTAGCCCGTCTCGTCCTCTGCACTGTGCGCATCAAGCGCCCCGCTTCTTACGTGCAAATGATAGAAGACGTGAAGCAGAGCGGCTGGGAGTTGCCGGTTTGACAGAGAGAAGACCGCGGGCGGGTATCGAATGGACGGTGCGGCGGCGCGCCGGTGCGGATGCGGCCGCACTGCGCGGAGATAAGCGGCTAATTACCTCTGGCGTGCGGCGCTCGCTCTATCATTCATCTGCACTCCCTATTCCATATATTAAACCCCGAATTAATTTAATCGGATGAAATTAAACGAATCATTACGTGCGCTCTATTGCCTGCGCTACACCTGATAAAACGCGTTTTATCCCTCGGCCAGCCCCGGCCTCGGCCCGGCCCGAAATGCGATTATTTTCATGCGCTTCTGCCACGTGGCTCGTCAAAGATGTTACGAATTTTCGGTTTTCACGCAGCTTACGCTGGGCTTTCAGCGGACTGCAGCTGTAAATAACTCATCGCTGGATGCTTTTCTGTTCCCTCTAATAATTCAATTAGCTCAGCCATCTGGCGCCTGGATGTTATTCTTATTTGTGCCAATATCGACATGACGTAACACGAAGGCTGTACCCCTCTTCCCTCCCCCCTTCCGCCCCCTCCATGGAAGTTTTATTGCGTTTCCCTTTCCTCGTTTCTCAGTCTCATGACGGGAACATAATTTCTCATTTTCTATCAACGATTTTTTCCATAATTTTAAACGCGAAAAAATAAAAAAAATAGCTCTGAGCACTATGGGACTTAACTTCTGAGGTCATCAGTCCCCTAGAACTTAGAACTACTTAAACCTAACTAACCTAAGGACATCACACACATCCATGCCGTAGGCAGGATTCGAACCTGTGACCGTAGCGGTCGCGCGGTTCCAGCCTGTAGCGCCTAGAACCGCTCGGAGAGAAAATTTAAAGCCACAACTGTTATGGCCATTATTTGTTATTTTTAATGTAATAACAACACCTATATAAGCTATACTAAAACTAAGCTACGGCAATAGTGTGTCAGGCCAATGCCATTGGTAATGAACAACTCTTCCAGCCACCCATCACAGCAACCTGCCCTGAAGTGATCATCCTTGCGATGTCTAATAACGTGACTGTGTACTGACTAAGCAACTTTCTTGAAAGTTAGAACGTGCTCCTTCGCTGTCGTAAGATGTCGCACTAGGGTTAGTATTATACCATCATCATCAGCCTTCTGACTGGTTTGGTGCGGTCCTCCGCGAATTCCTCTCCTGAGTCAACCTCTACATCTCACATTAGCACCTACACTCTACCTCCCTCAGTTATTCGCTTGATGTATTCAATTATCTGTTTCCCTCCGCAGTTTTTACTCTCTGCAGCTCCCTCTAGTAACATGAAAGTTATTACCTGGTGTCTTAACATGTGTCCTACAATCCTGTCCTTACTATTTGTCAGTGTTTTCTGTATGTTCCTGTCTTCGACAATTCTGCGGAGAACCTCCTCAATCCTTACCTTATCAACCTACCTAATTTTCAACATTTTTCCGTAGCATTACATCTCAAACACTTCAGTTTTCTCCTGTCCCGGTTTTCCTACGGTGCATGATTCGCTAAAATACACTGTTGTGCTCCAGACGGAAGTTCTCAGAAAGTTCTTCCTCAAATTAAGCCCTGTGTTTGATACTAGTAGACTTCTCTTGGTCAACAGCGTCCTCTTTGCCTGTGCTGTCCTCCTTGCTTTGTCCGTCATGGGTTACTTTGCTTCCAAATCAGCAGAATTCCTTATCTTCGTCTACTTCGTGATCCTCAATATTTCTCTCTATTCTCATTTCTGCACTTAACAGCACCTTCGTCTTTCTTCGGTTTACTTTCAATCCATATTCAGTACTCGTTAGATTCTTCATTTCTTTCAACAGATCCCGTAATTCTTCTTCACCCTCAGTCAGGATAGCAATGTCATCAGTGAATGTTATCATTGATGTACTGTTACCCTGAATTTTAATCCTTCTCTTCAATCTTGCTTTTATTTCCACCATCGCTTCTTCGATGTTTACAATGAACAGTAGAAGCGAAATACTTCATCCCTGTCTTACCCCATTACCCACTTCGTTCTTGCTCTTCCAATCTCAGTTGTTCTTGTACATACTGTATAATACTCGTATTTATCTGAAACTTGCCCAATTTTTCTCACAGTTTCGAATATCTTGCACCACTTTTCACTGTGGAACGCTTTATCGAGGTGGATAAATCCTATGAACACGTGTGGATTTTCCTTCAGTCTTGCTTCCATTATCAAGCGCAACGTCAGGATTGCCTCTCTAGTGTCTTTATCTTTCCTAACGGCAATTACTCATTATGGCTTTTGAATAACACGTAAGTGGCAATAACTCCTGCACTAACGTGATGGCTCTGTCTGAAGTACTTTCTCTATGTAAAGTTACTTTTATCACATTTATTTATAATTTTATGTTTAGGATGCCTTTATTGCTATCTTTGTCATCTGGTGGTTTACTTTTGGCTATTGCTTCGTCATCTGACCTCTTGTAATAGTCAGACGATTAATTTGTTTCCATTCTCGCTCAAAAATCTTGTTTGTTTGTGGTGACTGAAGTAACTAGACACGGTATGCTATGTTTCTCCTGGATGCAGTGGGAGTAATGTCGATAGTCAATAATTTGGAGCTGTTTCTAATGTAGTCCTCAGGACCATACAAGTTTTCACAATGCAGTTTTTACTCATGAGTGTCCATTGTTACAAAAAAGAAGAGAAAATCACGGGGCTACTTTAGAATTTTGAAATACAGACCATATGCCACAGTAAAATGAAAATAAAACACTGCAATAACATAGTTCATCTACATCTACATTTATACTCCGCAAGCCACCCAACGGTGTGTGGCGGAGGGCACTTTACGTGCCACTGTCATTACCTCCCTTTCCTGATCCAGTCGCATATGGTTCGCGGGAAGAACGACTGTCTGAAAGCCTCCGTGCGCGCTGTTATCTCTCTAATTTTACATTCGTGATATCCTCGGGAGGTATAAGTAGGGGGAAGCAATATATTCGATACCTCATCCAGAAACGCACCCTCTCGAAACCTGGCGAGCAAGCTACACCGCGATGCAGCGCGCCTCTCTTGCAGAGTCTGCCACTTGAGTTCGTTAAACATCTCCGTAACGCTATCACGGTTACCAAATAACCCTGTGACGAAACGCGCCGCTCTTCTTTGGATCTTCTCTATCTCCTCCGTCAACCCGATCTGGTACGGATCCCATACTGATGAGCAATACTCAAGTATAGGTCGAACGAGTGTTTTGTAAGCCACCTCCTTTGTTGATGGACTACATTTTCTAAGGACTCTCACAATGAATCTCAACCTGGTACCCGCTTTACCAACAATTAATTTTATATGATCGTTCCACTTCAAATCGTTCCGCACGCATACTCCCAGATATTTTACAGAAGTAACTGCTACCAGTGTTTGTTCCGCTATCATATAATCATACAATAAAGGATCCTTCTTTCTATGTATGGATCCTTCTTTCTATGTATTAGTTAGGAACTAATAATACACCATTTGAACGAAAGTAACAGAAAAACTCTTACGTAATGTGGAAATGAATACTAATGTCATGAGATGGGGATCCGCTGGTAAAAGGGATGCATGGAGTATTGTTTTGTCTATACAGAAGCACTAACACAAGAATGGGTAGGTTAGGAGAGCTCATTGAATTCGAACGTGGATTAGTCATTCGATGTCACCTGAGTAACGAATCCATCAGGTGCATTTCAGCGCTTCTAAGGCTGCCCAAGACGACTGTTGAAGATACGATTAGAAAGTGAAAACTTCAAGGAACAATCACGGCTAAAACAAGAGCAGGCGAACCTCGTCTACTAACGGACAGGGACCGTCGAACGTTGAGGAGAGTGGCTGTAAATAATCTCATGAATTCAACGGAAGGAATCACTAGTAAGTTCCATAGTGCTACCGGTAGTTCAGCTAGGAAAATGACTGTGGGTAGGAAATTAAAAATAATGGGTACAGTGGTCGAGCGGTCCCTCATCAGCCTCACGTTCCTGTACTCAGCGCTAAGCAACGCTTTAGGGGATATACAGAGTGACGTCACCGGACAGTGGATGACCCGAAATGAGTGTTTTGAAGCAATGAATCGTTATGCTATATCCTGTGGTAATCCGACGGAAGGGTTTGAGTTTGGTGGATGCCTGGAAGACGTTACCGGCCATCATATGTTGTTCCGACAGTGAAGTACGGAGGAGGTAGTGAAACATTTTTCTCATATTTAGGGTGTGGTCTCGCTAAACGGGGAAGGATATGAAGACATTTTACAGCACTGTTTGCTGCCTGCAGCAGAGGAACAGTCGGAGACGGTGACTGTTCGTATCAGCATGACCATGCATCTTGTTACAGAGCAGCATTATGAGGCAATGGTTTGTGGAATTGGAATTCTCAGAGTGTCCACCTGAACACAGTGGAGCGCCTTTGTGACGAGCTAGAACGTGGACTTCGCTCCGCACCCTCACTGTCTCTTCTAGCTTCGGCTCTTGAGGACAGATATATTTAGACATCTCATTGTAAGAGCCCCTATCAGAGTTCAAGTCGTCATAAAAGAGAAGAGTGGGGACCGTCACAACTTTGGCTGTTAGACGTCAGACGCCAACAAATTTAAATCAGATTTATAGTGCACGTACCGTGACAGTCATTTTTCTCTCGTTCAGTGCACGAGTGGAACAGGAATAAAATCCACAATGTTAGTATAATTTACTCTACACCATGCACTGTAGAGAAGCTAAATGGAATAGGACAGAAAATAGTTAAAAATGAAATTATCGTATGGCATTGTTGGCAGGAACCTATCCAGTGTAGTACGGAATTGATGACAGGCCGAGCATACCAGGGACCAATAACATAAATCTTTACTGAAATCCCATGCGTGATAGTTGGGCCGCCGCATTGCAAGTCCCTTTTTTTTTTTTTTTTTTTGCAGTTGACGACACTTCGGTGTCTTGCGGGTCAATGATAATGAGAATGATGGTGAAGGACACACAACACCCAGTCCGCTGCCGGGAATCGAACCCGAGCCCCTTGCGTGGTAGGCGGGAACGCAACCGCTACGCTACACAGCCGAACAGAAAATAGATAATATCGGTACAATGTACCTACCACCACGCACTGTGCAATGGATCAGTAGTGTTGTGTTACATAACTGAACCAGTAGGCTATCACAGAAGACTTGGCCACGTACGCGATGAATGGTAACATCCAGAATTAATAGGCTGAGTTTATCATTTTACTATTTTTTTAATTTAAAACTACGATGAGTGTGATGATTAAAATTCTTGTGTGTGTTGTATATCATCATAGTGTAAAATACTTTGATGACAAATTCAAAACCAACGTTTCAACAGTATCACAGCGGCCATCCTCAGGGCAAGAATGGTCTTGGTGGCGGAAAGGTACCAAAACCAGTCTTCTCCTGAGAAGGTAGTTGTAAAATGGTCTAAACGTTGGTTTTCAGTTTGTAATCAACACTGAGAAGAATTATAGTCACCATTACTCCGGCCGCGGAAGCCTATGTAGTTATATGACTACGAAGAGTGTGTTCGTTTTGTTGCGTGTACGCGGCGGGGCTCTGGAGATTGCCGACGCCTACTATGCACGGTGTTTGGTGATTTGTCTCCGTATACGGTGCCCTGTTTAGCTGACAGCCGACCTGCGCAGAAGGATGCCCACTCTAAGCTTTGCCTCATCTCTCGTGGCTGTTGCTAGGTTAAAGAAATATACTGGAAAATGTATCAAAGAAAAAGCTCTGTTGCCTGTTTCTAGGGGTCAAAGCAACACACAAACTTGCTTATATGAAGAAAAATTCTTTCCTCTTTTCATGAAGATTATTTACTGTATGCGAAAAGAAAAGGAAATATGTGAATATTCGCTGTGATAGTACGAAATTACGATAACCTGCCGTATGTGAGAGGGGAGATGATTGTTGATGAAAAGAGGTGAATGAATAATTTGTTTTGGATCAAAAATATTTAGTCTTGGTGACTAGTGCATTCTTCCTTGCAAGTGTTAAAATCTCGACAACAGTTATGCACCTGTTTTCACGCGTTATTAACGGCTACCGGTTTAATGGAAATTTCGATGGCCTCCATTAAAAACGAGACTACGAGAAACGGATGGTTACAAAAATAACGTACAATTTGAGCAGTATACTTACAGTGGATTTAAACTGGACAGTTCACACACAGATTCGTAAGCAGTAACAAATAGATATGAGTGCACAGAATACCATGTCACGAAACCAGTTTCTGTTTCATATAAAGAAAAAACAAAAGTGCAGTGTTACGGATGAGACAAAAATTAAGCAGAATACGAGCAACACATTTACTTTGTAGTTCGAAGAGTGGCATACGCACAAAATGGTCGTAATCAGGAATATAATTTCAGTTTGGTAACAACCAAACGGTCAAAATTGCACGTTACTACCGGACTGTCAGACCCACCCATAAAGTACATGAAAGTTTTATCATCTAGTACTCGTATTTCGAAAAGCAACAACACAGATTTCCGCTCCATATTTGTCGTTCTCTGCCACGTCACTTGGAGCGCTGCTTCGTTCCGTGTTTGCTTGTCGTAACATGGGTCTTGCACCTCTGATATTTTGGTGTTCTGTGAGTGACACAGGATAGAAAATGGACAATATCGGTACGATGTACTCCCCGCCGCGTACAGCACAGTGGCTTGCGGGATACGTGTGTAATGCAGATTAGAAGAGCTGAACGTGTGACGGACAGTGCGACGCCGCTTTCTTGCTGCGATAGCAGATTTGCGATTTGCTTCTCGCCGGCCGCGCAACGGCAACGCGTTACGCCGCGAATCGCACGCTCCGCGAGCGAGCGCGCGGCGCCGACGTGGGTACGCGTGCATCTGCGCCGCGAGTAATCTGCCGGCCGCGCCGCGGCGCCGCGCTTTTTGCCGCCCCCACGCCGCGCACTTTATTTGGCAGAATCACCTCTGGCCCGTCCCTCTTGCGCGCCGGGCGTCATCAATCTCTGCGCGACAGGACAAAGCACTAGGAAGAACTCAGCCGCCCGAGATGGCGAGATTAATTACAACGGCCGGGGGGGGGGGGGGGGCGGAGAGAACGGGGGGGGGGGGGGAGGGTTGCAGCGGGCTCCGTATAAATCATACGCAGTACAAACAGGGGCGCAAGTGACGAAAGTATATTTTTACCGCTCAAATTGACGTCGCAGAGGGAGATGAATGCCGCCAGAGGGCGTATCTAACTGCTGAAGGAGCCGACACGACCCTTGCCGCCGTATCGCTTTTTGCGCCACCCCTCGTCGCGTCATACACACACACACACACACACACACACACACACACACACACACACATATGCCCGTCCCCGGTCTCTCTCGCGCGTTACCCTTACCTCACTATTCGCGTCCGATGATGAAGAGGCGGTCCGTAACACGAGTGTTAACATCTTTATGTACACCGTCATAATTGTTGCCTTTGAAGTACGAGGGCCCACCCCTTGGCGGGTCCACCCCGGCGAGCCTAATGGTATATTTAGGGAAATGTTCGGCTGGGCAGGGGGGCAGCAACGGGAACGGGCTGAGTGCCGTTGGCTGCGGCTGTGTCACGCCTCAAGATTCGCTCTTCAGCTGTTGCGCTGCGAGAGGATGTTCCTCCCCCCTGCGTGTTTCTGAAGCTGTGGTCAAATGTGGACGCTTGTCTTCACGAAAAAAAATCATCACTGCACGATCATAAGAATGGGAATGTTGTGCAGCATTGTAGACTCGTAACAGCCATATACACGGTAAAGGTTTTCGTTGTGCCGTAGTTCCTAACAGGTCGAAATGATAAGATTTAAAAGTAACCTGGGGTGTATTCTACGGCCATTACTGTCCGCTACACACGTTGATTCGTAACATGATTGTTCTTTCGTGACCTACTCAAGATGTTTTCGGTAAACGACAGTGGACAGAGAGCCACGTAATCTTGCTATATATTTAATCCTCTTAAATCTTGCCTCAGCTGATATACAGTACCTGATATAAAGTACCTGGACGCCAATTAGTGGACATTAATATGGGGCGCGTCCACCTTTGCCTTTATGACGGCTTGAAATCTGTTGGAGAAATTTCCAATGAAGTGTCTGAATGTCTGTGGAGGAACAGCAGACCATTCATCCTCAAGAGCCAAAACTAGAGAAGGTAGTGATGTTGGACGCTGAGGCCTGTAGCCAGTTCGATGTTCCAATCCATCCCAAAGGCCTTCCATTTAGTTCAGGACGGGACTCTGGATTTGCGATTATATTTCAGGAATGTTGTTGTACACAAACTATTACCTTTATGACAGGATGCTGAGTCAGGCTGATACAAACTGTCATACTATCTGAACTGTTCCTCTACTGACAAATTGCCTGTTAGCTTCTGTCACCGGTTCTTCGGTCGACGTTTATTTGATAATTTTTGTGCCGTTTCGCCAGCACGAGTGATGGGCATTGTCAAAGCTTCACCCTCCATTGCTGCTGGTGTACTGGAGTCGAGCTCGCGGCCGTAGATTCAATGTACGTGGCACGCTTTGGAGCTCGACTCCAATCCACCACCAGCAATGGATGGTGAAGCTTTGACGATGCCCGTCACTCGCGCTGGCTAAAAGTCAGAAAAATTATCAACTATATGTCGGCCGAAGAACACGAGCCAGGATCCAACAGGCAGTTTGTCAACAAGTGACCACGAAAGCCTTAAGAAGTCTGTGTTCCTCTTCAGTACGCCGTACACAATGCGTTCACGTTCTTCTGAATTTAGCCTTTTCACTACTGTTGGCACGTAACGTGCTCCGGGCATTCGCCAGCGCCAAACCTTTCATCGGATTGCTGCAGGCTACAACGTCATTCATCACTCTAAATATCTCGATTCCGTTCATCCACTGTCCACTGTTGTCGCTCTTTACATCACTCGAGCGTCGCATAGCACTGACTACAGAAAAGTATGTTATACGACCAGCTGCTCGACCACTATACCCCACGTTTCGTACCTCCCTACACAAAGTCAGTGTGGTAGCTGGACCGCTGATAGCACTTTGGAACTCACCAGTGATTCCTTCCATTGATTTCATGCGATTTCTTACAACCACTCTCCACAATGCTGGACGGTCCTTGTCCATCAGCACACCCATAGATTAGCTGCGTTTGTTCCTTCGCATTTCCATTTTACAATCAGATCACCAATAGTCGACTTGGGCAACTTTAGAATGGTTGAAGTGCCTCAGATGTCTTTGTTACTCAGGTCACATCGAATGCCTAGTCCACGTCTAAAGTGACTGATCTCTCCTGACCCACAGATTCTGCTGATACTGATTCTCTACTGATAACGCAAGAATCCCCGCCTGGTGTCATATTGGCGGACGCGAGCCTCGTGACATCCAATGGTAAATTCCACATTATACGGGAGTGTCCGGATGATTTTCATTAAACAGTGTATAAATGATGTGGTGGATTGTGGTGTCACCACCAGACACCACACTTGCTAGGTGGTAGCCTTTAAATCGGCCGCGGTCCGTTAGTATACGTCGGACCCGCGTGTCGCCACTATCAGTGATTGCAGACCGAGCGCCGCCACACGGCAGGTCTAGTCTAGAGAGACTCTCTAGCACTCGCACCAGTTGTACAGCCGACTTTGCTAGCGATGGTTCACTGTCTACACACGCTCTCATTTGCAGAGACGACAGTTTAGCATAGCCTTCAGCTACTTCATTTGCTACGACCTAGCAAGGCGCCAGTTACTACAAATGTATTCTGAACAGATAATATTGTTAAGTATCAAACCAATTACGTCCGCTTTCTGAATTCTCATTCCTTGTCATGTTCCAGACCTCACATCAGTATAGTCCTTCCCTCCTCACGCCAGCCTGCGTGAGCTAAAACGCGTGCATTTCGGCCTCCTCTAGTAACACGGTGTTGGCTCTTCTGCCAACAGAACAGTGGATAACGTAGGAACTTCCGTGAGAGTGTTAGAGTTTGATTATGTTGGATATAGGTAGGAGGTAGCTCCTCAGTTTGCCTGCCAAGGGCTGAGTGTACCCATTTGCCAACAGCGCTCGGCAGACCGGATAGTCACCCACCCAAGTGCTAGTCCAGCCCGACAGCGCTTAACTTCGGTGATCTGGCGGAAACCTGTGTTACCACTGTGGCAAGGCCGTTGGCTCACATAATACAATGACAGGTAAAAAACTTACCACTAATTAATCAGCTTGAAAACAAGATGGTAACATTCAGGTGAAGTAAGGAAGAAAAGTAATTAAAAAGTAAATGCCCAACTAACGAATGAAATTATATTAAACCGAAGCAAATTAGATAGAAAAAAATTACCCGTCGTGAAGATAGACGTCACTAGATCGCGAGATGAACAAGACTTCTAGAAGTGCATTAATTCGTGATTACTAACTTCTATTTTATTTATTAGTTGTTTACATATGACCTACAGTCTTAAAAGTTACAAAGAGTTGACAAAAGTCATGGAATAACGATATGGCCGGCCGAAGTGGCCGTGCGGTTAAAGGCGCTGCAGTCTGGAACCGCAAGACCGCTACGGTCGCAGGTTCGAATCCTGCCTCGGGCATGGATGTTTGTGATGTCCTTAGGTTAGTTAGGTTTAACTAGTTCTATGTTCTAGGGGACTAATGACCTCAGCAGTTGAGTCCCATAGTGCTCAGAGCCATTTGAACCAATAACGATATGTACATACACAGATGCTGATAGTATCGCGTACACAAGGCGTAAAAGGTCAGTGCATTGGCGGAGCTGTCCTTTGTACTCAGGCGATTCATGTGAAAAGGTTTCAGACGTGATTATGACCCCACGGTGGGAATTAACAGACTCTGAACGCGGAATAGTAGTTGGAGCTAGACGCATGGGACATTCCATTTAGGAAATCGTTAGGGAATTCAGTATCCCGAGATCTACAGTCTCAATAGTGTACAGCGAATACCAAATTTCAAGCATTAGTTTCACCACGAACAACGCAGTGGTCGACGACCTTCACTTGCCGACTGAGAGCAGTGGCTAGAGTTGTCAGTGCTAAAAGTCAAGCAACACTAAATGAAATAATCGCAGGAATCAGTGTGGGACGTACACCGAACGTATCCTAATGGTGAAATTTGACGTTAACGTGCTATGGCATCAGCTGACCGACGCGATTGGTTTTACTAATAGCACGACATAGCTTGCAGCGCCTCTTCTGGGCCCGTGACCATATCGGTTCGACCGTAGACTACTGGAGAACTGTGGTCCTGTGAGATGTGTCCCGATTTCAGTTCGTAAGAGCTGATGGCAGGGTTCGAGAGTGGACTCAAGTTGATAACAGGACACTGGGCAGGCTGATGTTGGCTACATAATGGTGTGAGCTGCGTTTACGTGGAATGGATTGGGTCCTCTGGTCCAATGAACAGATCATTGTCTGGAAATGGTTATGTTCGTCTACTTGGTAATCATTCGCAGCCATTCAAGGACAGAGTTTTTGTGGATGACAGTGCGCCACTTCACCGGGCCATAATTCTTCGCAGTTGGTTTGAAGAACATTCTGGACATCTCGAACGAATGCTTTGCCCATCCAGATCGCCCGACATGAACCCCGTCCCACATTTATGGACGTAATCGAGAGGTCAATTCGTGCACAACATCCTGCACCGCCAATACTTTCGCAATTATTGACTGCTGTAGATGCAGCATGGCTCAATATTTCTGCAGGAGACTTCGAACGACTTGTTGAGTCCATGCCATTTCGGGTTGCCGCACTACGCCAGGCAATAGGAGGTTCGACACGATATTAGGAGATGTGCCTCAATATGTAATGGGAATGGCAACTCCTTGAATAAGGGATTTTCGGGCGTAACGTGGATAGCCGTTTCTTTGGATGGCAAAGACAGGGGCCATGGAAATGTGTGCCAGCGACGCTGGAAATGCCGGCTCTGAGTAGCAGGCCTCAGATAAGCGGCCGGCAGCACTCAGAGGATGGGCGGATGGACGCCGCCAGATACCGTTGGCCGCCGCTCCCCCATCTCTGGCTGTCTGCGAGCGACGATAGGCTCGGCTCCAGCTCCCCTGATGCCCTACTCTGCGTTGGACCGCGACTCGAACGCCTTGCCGGCAGGGATAAACTAGATGTTGATCCGAATTTGCCTTCGGAAACTCTCTCTAGGTTAAATGTGCGAATTCTGCTCTTATTGCTTATACAGTATCCCCCTCTGTTACAGTATACAAAATTTTTGCTCACAAACGTCGAACCACGAGATAGGCAGACGGAATCAGTAGCCCTGGTATCAGCATCTGTAAACTAAACCAGTCCTCCAGCTTAACGCTGATTTGAACAGAGCAGTTGCTTTATTAAATATCGTTTTTGTGTATCTGTCCGTAAGATAAGTAGATGATGCTAATGAAGAAACCCTCACGATTAAAACATCTTTTAATTAAAATTCTTAATAATTGGAGACGCTATCCGGCTGCTTTCGTCTAATCTTCGAATTATCTCAGTCAGCCATTTACAAGGGGACCTACAGTTTAATGTGAACTGAGAATCGTGAAACTATTTGTCACATTTTGACATACATAACTCATTGCGAGAGGCAACAGAAGTGGCAACGGGCAGAAAAAACGCTTTGGATGATCGATAATTTAACGCTGGACCAGGGTGCTTGTAGTCCGACGGTAACTATTTCATCTTCAATTCAAGGTATCAAAACTAGATTCTTGGTGTTCCAGTAGCGAAAGGTGCGAATTTTTTCTCAGTGGTTCACGCTCCATTTGTTTATCTATCCACATACAAAAGCGACACTAAATTTTCAAAAATAAAAATACATCTAAATCTACACGTATACTCCGCAAGCCACCTTACACTGTGTTGTTGTTGTTGTTGTGGTCTTCAGTCCTGAGACTGGTTTGATGCAGCTCTCCATGCTACTCTATCCTGTGGAAGCTTCTTCATCTCCCAGTACCTACTGCAGCCTACATCCTTCTGAATCTGCTTGGTGTATTCATCTCTTGGTCTCCCTCTACGATGTTTACCCTCCACGCTGCCCTCCAATGCTAAATTGGTGATCCCTTGATGCCTCAGAACATGTCCTACCAATCGATCCCTTCTTCTAGTCAAGTTGTGCCACAAACTTCTCTTCTCCCCAATCCTATTCAATATCTTCTCATAATCTTCAGCATTCTTC
This sequence comes from Schistocerca piceifrons, assembly GCF_021461385.2. Taxonomy (NCBI): domain Eukaryota; kingdom Metazoa; phylum Arthropoda; class Insecta; order Orthoptera; family Acrididae; genus Schistocerca; species Schistocerca piceifrons. The sequence goes on from NC_060144.1 coordinate 329,991,809, forward strand.
TGTAACACCACATTTCGAAAGCTTCTATTCTCTTACACTGTGCGGCGGAAAGTATTTCTGCTACTACTGCCGTGTTGACCCACAATTAGTGTGTGGGAACAATGATTGTCGATAAATTTCTGTATAAGCTCTCACTTCTTTCGTCGCGATCACTTCACGGGACATGTATGCGAAAAAGTAATATGTTGTCACACTCTTCCTATAAAGCCCTCGGAATTTCAGCTGTAAACCTCTTAATAATGCTCAACGCCTCTCTTGTAGTGTCTGCGACCGGTGTTTATTAAGCTTCTCCGTAATGCCCTCGGGCATATCTGTCACGAAACGTGCCGTTCTTTGCAGGATCTTCTCTACCTCTAATATTAATCCAGCTTGGTAAGATTACCAAACAAGTGAGCAATACCAAGAATCGGTCGAACAAGTGTTTTGTAGACCTCTTCTTTCGTGGATGGATTACATTTCCTTAGGACTATTGCAACGAATCGCGATGTATCACGTGAAGAAATGAGTACGGTGACATACCATATGATAATGTTCGCAGGGAAAAAAATTGGAAAAATAGTACAAGTGTGTGTGTGTGTGTGTGTGTGTGTGTGTGTGAGAGAGAGAGAGAGAGAGAGAGAGAGAGAGAGAGAGAGAGACAGAGAGAGAGAGAGAATACTTGATGCTGTACTGAATGTACGCTGGCACATCGCAGGTTTTGGACTGATCGGCTGTGTGTACAAGAAAATCGTGCTGAAAAAAGGCTGTTTTTATAGACATGAACTGACATTAAGCATAGTTTCCGGATTTTTTTTCGTACTTGCGAAACGCATTACTACGAGCATTAAGTTATATTATGGTTCAGCTTTTTACACGAAGTACTGAATGCTGTAAAAACACATATCTCCATAAAAAGACCTGTAGCTGCTTTTATATGTCGTCAAGAGAAAAAAATTTGGGTCATTCATATAGAAAAATAAAAATCGTGTACTATAATTTGTGATATACCTCGAAGTGTATCTAAGAGAGATTGTGAAATATTAGGATTTACGACTGTGGTTATTCATGTTGTATGCTACACACCGAATCAATCTTGGCGATAGCTGTATCATATGGCTATTTACTCTGACGTAAAACTAACCGGCAGGTGCAAATTGGACAGCTAATAATATGAACTTTTGCTATTCAAGCTTGTCGGTTTTCTGTTAGAGAGAGCTTCGACACTCCGTGCGAAGCTTCATTCTGCTGATACCGTCCTTCTCAGACTATTTAAACAAACTGCTTCGGCATCTCCCTGGAACTAAGATGGGATATATATTCTGAGAAGCCAAAAGATCATGATCACCTGTTTAATAGCATGTTGGTCCACATTTGGAACGCAATACAGCAGCGATCTGTGTGACATGGATTTGACAACTCCTTGGTAGATCTCCGGAGCTGCGTCGCACCAGAAGCCTAAGCAATGATTACGCACGTTCCTTAGACAACGGCCCAGTGGTTAGTCGGCGTGGGGCTGGCGCTCAGTAACGTCCCTGATATATTCTACCTGGTTCAGATGAGGTGATTTTAGTGGCCATATCATCAAAATTATTCATTCTCATGCTCCTCGAAGCACTGTAGCAGCACCAGTCTAGCCTTGTGACATGGATACTTATCCTACTGGAAGACGCCGTCGCCGTCGGGGAAGGGGATGCGGATGGTCCGTAACAACAATATTGTCTTCGATTACTGTTAGTCGCATCGAAGACCCGGTGAGGGGCTTGTTGACAACTAGGGTCCACGTCTTCGTGAGGTCTGCGCGACAGTCGAACCCTACCATCAGCTCTTACGGACTGAAATCGGGAGTCACCTGACAAGGCCACGGTTTTCCAAAAAAATGGCTCTGAGCACTATGGGACTTAACTACTGTGGTCATCAGTCCCCTAGAACTCAGAACTACTTAAACCTAACTAACCTAAGGACATCACACACATCCATGCCCGAGGCAGGATTCGAACCTGCGACCGTAGGAGTCGCGCGGTACTGTTTTCCAGTCTAGGGTCCAACTGATATGGTTAGGAGCCCAGGAAAGTCGCTGCAGACGATGTCGTGCTGTGAGCAAAGGCAGTCGCATCGATCATCTGCTGCCTTAGTCCATTAACGCTAAATTTCGCCGCGCTGTCCTAACGGATACGTTCGTCGTACATCCCACGTTGATTTCGGTGGTTATTACACGCAGCCTTGCTTGTCTGTTAGCACTCTCCACGCAAACCCCACTGAGCTCGGTCGTTAAGTGAAGGCCGTCGGTTACTGCGCTTCCGTGATGAGAAGTAATGCCTGAAATTTGATATTCTCGTCACACTTTTGGGACTGTGGATCTCTGAGTATTGAATTTTCTAAAGATTTCCGAAATAGAATGACCCATGCATCTAACTCTAGCAACCATTCCGCGTTCAGAGTGTTAATTCCCGTCGTGGAGCCATAATGACGTCGGAAACCTTTTCACATTGATCACCACAGTATGAATGACATCTCCGCTAATGCACTGCCCTTTTATACCTCGTGCGCGCGATATTACCGCCGTCTGCGTATGTGCATATCGCTGTCCCATGATTTTTGTCACCTCAGTATATGCACTTTCCCTATCATGTAAGTTCCCCGCAACTGTAACATCGCATTCAGTCTCGCGACGAACACCGATCAAAATGCTTTATCTCATCAGTGTATGCTTCCAACGAAGCTACAAATGGAGTTCCTTAGTTAGCTGGGTGTACACTGAGCAGCTGAATTCAAAATATCCTTCTATGTGGCTCGATATAGTTTGCAGAAGAAAAACTGTTGATGTACTAACTTATTAAATTGCTCCTTGTACGTTTGTTGTAGAGCCTCCCAGTTGTATGTTTCCATGCAGGTCGTATATCTGTCAGAGCGCGCGTTACTTAGTCTAGTAGCTCCGACGTAACAGAGCGAGGCGCGCAAAAATATACCTAAGAGTAAGCCTCCGACGAAAACCCGCAACGAATGCTAATGTCGTGCCGATTTTCTTTCAACAGGGACAGAACTCGGCAATTTTCGCGTCACTTTTTCTCCCCTGTCCTTGTTTGGTGATGTTAAGCATCACGTTTAAACATTTAGCTTTCAGGCGCAACAACACGAGCGCGATTCAGCGCAATTCAAACAGAACTAAATTATACCTGTTGTTTACACCTGAAAACAAAATTATTTGCGACTGCCACGTTCATTCTCTTTTGTTTGCTCTCGCTAATTGAAAAGAACTGCAAACATCAAACAGGCTGTTTTGAGGTATATTTATTACAAACAGTTGTTTAAATTCAGTTATACAGAGCGACATGCGGGCATCGGAGGCCGCGGCCACGGGCTGTGTCCATCGCAGCCGGTCGGGGTGGCCGAGCGGTTCTAGGCGCTACAGTCTGGAACTGCGCGACCGCCACGGTCGCAGGTTCGAATCCTGCCTCGGACATGGATGTGTGTGATGTCCTTAGGTTAGTTAGGTTTAAGTAGTTCTACGTTCTAGGGGACTGATGACCTTAGAAGTTAAGTCCCATAGTGCTCAGAGCCATTTGAACCATTTTTTTTTTTGTCCATCGCAGGGCGTCGACGCGCCGCCCAGCACTGCCGTGGCGGCTCCGGGCCACGCACACGCTGCCGGCTGGGTCGCGGGGGGCGCGGGAAACCGACGGGTTTCGAACCCACTCCTTCTGAATACGAACAGAATGCCTTAAGTTTTTCTTCTACTTCCTTTACGATCTCTATAGGACCACGGATAGCCCCTTAATGTGTTGCATTCACTTCTTCTCCTCATAGAACCTTATCGTCCTTTCTCTTTTGTCTCTCTCCTCTTGTGAGATCTCCAGTATCTCTCCTCTTATTTGTTCCAATGGTGACTCTCTAACGTGTACCCTTGTCTGCCGTTGATCTAATGCTTCTCCAATTTTCCCTCTGTTCCCCCATAATCCTCAATTCCAATCAGTCCTTTCTAAATTCAACAAACCATTTGGTTCCTGTTTTTCCGCTTTTCTCTCCCCTTCCTCCCCCCCCCCTTCCCGCCCTCCTTGTTTCCCATCTTCTATTTGTCGTTCTACCTATGCAACCTTTCCCTTTTCTCCTGTTATTGTCCTCCCTCTCGGGTGCAGTTTTTTCCTAGTGTCTTGTATTTCTCACTCGTTCTTTTGGGGACCAGTTCTCTTCTTCTTCCAGATTTTAGGATTCCATACCTCAATCCGTAAAAACGGAAGTCTTATAGTATTACTCTGTTGTCCGTCTGTCTGTCAGCCTGTCTGTCGAACTGTTAAAAACCATTTTTCTCAGGAAAGGGTAGACATATCAAGTTGAAACTTATGTCACGTACCAAGGTCCACGATCCTCTGGCAGTGTAAAAAATTGAAGCTTCTAAGTCAATGAAAACAAAATATAAGGCCAATTATGTCACGTGTTTTGTTGCTCGCAGACTCACTCATCGAAACCTGTAGGATAATTTCCTTCGGCCTAGAACCATGAAATTTGGCTTAAAGGAAGATTTCGTAGTAAAACTAAAGGAAAAATTCGAAAAGTGTAAATCATATCACACGAAAAATAATTTTTTTGTAATTTACTGTCTGACTGTCTGTTCACCCATCCGTTAAGACCCATTTTTATTAGGAAGTGGTGGACATACCCACGTCCAAACTTACCATACATACTAATGCTAATGCCGCGCGGGATTAACCGAGCGGTCTACGGCGCTGCAGTCGCGGACTGTGCGGCTGGTCCCGGCGGAGGTTCGAGTCCTCCCTCGGGCATGGGCGTGTGTGTTTGTCCTTAGGATAATTTAGGTTAAGTAGTGTGTAAGCTTAGGGACTGATGACCTTAGTCGTTAAGTCCCATAAGACTTCACACACATTTGAACATTTTGAACTAATGCTAAAATCTCTTGGAGGTGTCAGAAACTGAAGCTTCCGAGTCAATGCAGTCAAAAGAATGGCCATTTATGTCACATATTGTATTGCACGCAAACAGAACTAGTCTGTGAATGTTTGTTTTACATACAAGTTTAGAAGCCAATTCTCAGTGCAGCAGTCGCTCCTGGACTCCTAGGCGCTCCAGTCTGGAACCGGGAGACCGCTACGGTCGCAGGTTCGAATCCTGCCTCGGTCATGGATATGTATGATGTCCTTAGGTTAGTTAGGTTTAATTAGTTCTAAGTTCTAGGCGACTGATGACCTCAGAAGTTAAGTCGCATAGTGCTCAGAGCCATTTGAACCATTTGAACCTGGATTCCTGATGATGCCCTCCCCAACGCTCAGCTTAGGTAGTTCGTACAGCAATGTTGACCATCGTACTGCGATGGTGTAATGGCTAGCGTTTTTTCCTAGCAAGCAAGAAGACCCTTGTTCGAGTTCCGGCTGCAGCACAAATTTTAATTCATTTCGTCTGCTTCGATCCGCAGCAGGCGTCACAACGTTCGGTGCACGCTGTGCCAATCCTCCTATTAAGAAAAAATCCTCCGCACTGACAACTCATCTACGGAGGCGGACACGTGTGTAGATGCAGATATAAAAAACGCTGCCACGCAGCATCGTATCCAGAGTACGTATTACTTGCAAGAAAAAAGTAGTTAACAGACGCACAATTAGCAGATGCACCAATCGCTGAAGACCACAGCCCTTAAGCTTTATTCACTACTGCATCTTGAGTATAAATGCCTGCAGAAATATGTGTGTTTCATACGACACGCAATGGCCCGCAGTGACTGGTAGCTGGCAGCCTTATTAAACTGTTTGCCCACCCTCAGCGGGGCTGCATCTCGCTTCGGTCGGCTGCAGCTGCACGCTGTGCCTGTTCACGCTTGCTGTCGCGTCGCCGCTACCTGTCGACTCTCCTACGCCCACGCAACAGGTCGCACAGTTCCGCTGCGTTAATGATTTTAATAAATACGTCTGAGGAGCAATTCCTCTTTCGTCCTCGACTTAACGCGGTAAAACAGCACTGCGGAGGCAAAACTGCAGGAGTATTTCCAAGCATGACTGATAACGGGCAGCCTGCAGACTCTAAGGTAACGGCTACTTCTGGGCGGATGAGTGTGTAGCATTCCAGCAAAACGGTCCACATGACGGCGTCATCGAGAGCACGCGTATTTGGTAATCCCTATTCGTCTATTCAAGTAGTTGATTCCACGATGAAAATTATTCAGACTTTTGCAGTCTTCCACTGAAAAATACAAGATCCTAAAGTATGTATTTTTAAGTAAGGGGCCGGTCACTGTGACCGAGCGATCCTAGGTGCTTCAGTCCGGAACCGCGCTGCTGCTATGGTCACAGGTTCGAATCCTGCCTCGGGCATGGATGTGTGTGATGTCCTTAGGTTAGTTAGGTTTAAGTAGTTTTAAGTCTAGGGGACTGATGACCTCAGATGTTAAGTCCCATAGTGCTTAGAGCCATTTGAACCATTTTAAGCAAGGAAATATTTTGGGTGTTACGCGCTCTTCAATGAGCAATGTGTGTTAGACACGTGTTGCCAAACCACTTACATTTCAAAACAAACAGCTATCTACCGTACAGACGTTTGGTGTGTTTATGTTGGAAAACAAAACACAATCGTCTGTGATACGTTTAGGGTGGAGCTTATCACTGTTTGCAGTTCACTTAGTTGGTTACATGTTGCGCAGATCATTAGAACGATTCGAAATGATACGGAATGAGTCAGTTTACAGGACATATACATGTAAATAGTGTTAATATTTATCAACATATCATTTTAGTACTACTCACGCTACTACACAAAAAACTAGCATTTTTTTACAGAATTCGGTCATGCAATAGAAGGAGTTGTCCAGGATTAATGTTTTTAGGTTAGTTTTGACACTTGGTTTTCTACCTGTCACAAATTTTACGTTATTGTACAAATATTGAAACCTTTTTATTGGTGCATACTGAGCTCCTTCTGGGTAATAATGCTCATTTTTTCCTTTAGTGTTGTAGGTATGGACATCACTTCTCTCATCAAATTGTGGTGGACTATTTAAGACGAATTTCACTTTCGAATGCATGAATTGTGAGAAGAGTGACAACCACAGGTGAATACCACGTATTTCTCTTACTGTCGCTATTGTGCAATCAGTACTTTCTTTCCAGGTGACATGTTTTGAAGATGGAGCATTACTCGTTACTAGGAGTTGCATATATTTCTTTAATGTATGCTCAACAAGGTGTAATGACCGTAAAGCATAATGAATGCACAGAAAAAGTTTTCTTATAGATGAAATCCTAGCTGGAAAATCTTATCGCCTTGAATAGAAGCCTACCCCCAGCCATAAGCCACAGAGGATGGTTCAAATGGCTCTGAGCACTATGGGACTCAACATCTTAGGTGATAAGTCCCCTAGAACTTAGAACTACTTAAACCTAACTAACCTAAGGACATCACACACACCCATGCCCGAGGCAGGATTCGAACCTGCGACCGTAGCAGTCCCGCGGTTCCGGACTGCAGCGCCAGAACCGCACGGCCACCGCGGCCGGCAAGCCACAGAGGACTTCCCAAGTTCATCGACAAGCAACTGATACCATAGTAAAATTTGAGAACGTGGTCTTGGATCATGCAGGTGAAGATTCAGCAGTACACACACCCCAGCTCGTACAGAACAGTTAGGAATTTAGTTAGGGAATATGTTATTTATTTTGCTGAGAATCAACTAAATACCATACAGTTAGATTTTTACACACTAAAAACCCGAAAAATAAAGTGGATACTTCTGTGTGTGATATCTGTTTACTGACTCAATTTACTAACAAGACGAAAAGTAAAAAAAAATATCGTGCTGCCCACGCAGAGGGACAGAGATTTAATTACTGCAGTATTTCAACGCAGAAGAGAAAATTAGTGCCAGAGAAAAGGTTCTAACGAACAAGTGCAAGTTTTAAGCTTTGAAAAAATTGATTTTCCGTGCGCCATTTCCATTAACTGTGTGCTAAGTGAAACTATTAATGAGTTAGAGTCATTAATACTGAAACAGAGGATGACCCATAAAACTTTTGAGGAACCGAAATTATTCCAGTAGTAGTGGCTGACCAAGCACACTCCAGAGAACATTAGGCTAATACCGTATAAGACAGCTTCTAGGTATGATGATGTCTGAGTAGCACATACATTTTACTATGCCCGAGATATGCGCTACATTGTAAAAATATTTAGCACTTACCCACTTGGAGAGTTAACAGGTCAAGCTGCAAAGAACTCAGAACGCTACATATGTTATGGGCTTTCTCATTAGCTCGTTAGACTGAGAAAAGTAAATTAATAAGATAAAAAAATACTGTTCTCAACACCATTAGCTCCGCATAACCTTATAATGACTTTATCGACGTACACGACAAAGCTTTTCTTCACTTTCTCCTTTAAGAGAAAAGCAAGGGGATTACAAGAAAGCCGGAAGTTGTACGAGTCGTACAAGGCAAGGCAGGGGCAGCTGTCCAGAGCAGCTGGAAGTTTTCCTCCCGCATAAGCATTGTCTGCGTGCTGAATGCTTCCACTTATTTCGTCGCTACTCTCTGTTCAGTCATTTACACTCGCTATTTTTAGGGAAGATATATCTAACGAGTTTAATTAAGAAATTGCTGTTACATGGATCCTAATGACTATCGCAGAGGAAAGAAAAGCTGTACACACGTATAAAATCTTAGAACGTATTGTGAGTTCAAACATAATAAAGTATCTTGCACGCAATGACCTCCTACATGCCAACCAGCATGGATTTCGAAAACATCGATCACTAGAAACTCAACGCTTACTTTCCTCACATGACACACTAAAGGTCGTGGAGCAAGGCAGTCAAGTAGATGCAGCATTTCTTGATTTCCGAAAAGCACTGGACTCAGTATCATACCTACGCTTATTGTCAGATATTCAATAATATCGGCTATCATGTGAAATTTGTGTCTGGATTGAAGACTTTTCAGGGGGGGGGGGGGGGAGAACGTAGCATGTTATCTTGGATGGAGAGTCATCATCAGATGTAGAAGTAACTTCGGGTGTGCCCCAGGGAACTGTGTTGGGACCCTTAATGCTCAAATGTGTGTGAAATCTTATGGGACTTAACTGCTAAGGTCATCAATCCCTAAACGTAGGCCGGCCGGTGTGGCCGAGCGGTTCTAGGCGCTTCAGTCTGGAACCGCGCGACCGCTACGGTCGCAGGTTCGAATCCTGCCCCGGGCATGGATGTGTGTGATGTCCTTTGGTTAGTTAGATTTAAGTAGTTCTAAGTTCTAGGGGACTGATGACCTCAGATGTTAAGTCCCATAGTGCTCAGAGCCATTTGAGCCATTTTTGAACACTATGCTTACACGCTACTTAACCTAAATTATCCTTAGGGCAAACACACATAACACCCATGCCAGAGGGAGGACTCGAACCTCCGCCGGGACCAGCCGAGTGTCCTTAATGTTCTTGTTGTATATTAATGACCTTGCGGACAATATTAATAGTAACCTCAGTGTGTTTGCAGTGGTGGAGTTATCTATAATGAAGTACTGTCTGAAAGTGGCTGCTTAATTATTCCGTCAGATCTTGATAAGATTTCAAAGTAGTGCAAAGTTTGGCAACTTGCTATACATTTTGGAAATGTAAAATTGTGCACTACACAAAACGAAAAAACGTAGTATTTTATAACTATAATATCAGTCAGTGACAGCTAGAATCGGCCAACTCATACAAATACCAAGGGCGTTCAAAAAGTTTTCCACAGTCGTCTCTAATTTTTTTATTTTTTTCAAGAGGAGAATGAAATTTTTTGTGAACATACTTGGAACATTTAGCTAGAAGTTGGTATATAAAAGTGTTTTATTTACAGGTGAGATATTGTAGACCGTGAAGTAGATGTCAGGTTGCGACAACGGTCGGTGATGGAATTCCTCTTCAAGACTGGCGATGACTCTGCCACATAGACTCACAGGAAGCTGCTCCCTGTTGATGGGGAGGACATAGTGGATCGTAGCAATATCCAGCGGTGGTTGCAGAGGTTTAAAGAAGGTGATTTCTCTCTACTGGACAATCCACGATGCGGGAGAACATCGATGGCATTGAGTGATGTGAATAAGAAGACCATTGATCAAATCATCCAAAATGACAGCTGTGCGACGACACGACAGCTACTGTTTGTCATTGGACAAGCTGTGACGTGCCATTAAGACTCGCAGACCACAGCTTCAGGATCAGCTCATCAGACTACACCATGACAATGCCAAGCCCCATGCAGCCCATATGACGCAGGTGAAAATCAGGAAAATGGGTTGGAAAATTGTTCCTCATCCTCCTTACAGTCCGGATTGGTTCCGTCTGATTTTTACCTCTTTGGTCGTCTGAGGCCCACCTGCGCGGTAAAACATTTGACAGTGAGAAAGTCCTTATTTCTTATGTCAAGCGATGGTGTAAAAGTCAATCCCTAGAATTTTACCAAGGTGCATTTACATCATGGAAAGAACGTTGGGCCAGATGCGTCACAGCTGATGGAGGCTACATTGAGTAGGCTCAGTGTATAGCTAAATGTTTCAAGTATGTTCACAAAAAATTTCATTCTTCTCCAGCAAAAAAAAAAAAAAAAAAAAAAAAAAAAAAAAAAAAAAAAAAAAAAAAAAAAAAATTAGAGACGACTGTGCAAAGCTTTTTCAACACCCTTTGTACCTGGTTGTAACACTTTGCATGGATATTAAATTGAATGATCACATAGGCTCAGTTGTGGATAATGCAGCTGGTTGGCTTCATGTTATTGGTAGAATACAGAGGAAGTGCTATCAGTCTACAAAGGAGATTGCTTACAAATCACCTGTTCTAGAGTACTGTTCAAGTGTGGTACCCGTAGCATATAGGACTAACAGGGGATATTGAACGTATACAGAGAATGGAAGTAGGAACGGTCACAGGTTTGTCTTACCTGTGGGAAAGTGTTACAGAGATGGAAAAGAAACTGAAGTTTCAAAAACCGGCTTAAAATTATGATCCTATGAATGTCCTACTGCCCCCTATGTATCGCTCACATAGGGATCGTGGGGACAAGATTAGAATAATTACAGCACTCACAGAGCCATTCAGACAATCATTCTTCCCGCGCTCCATATGTGAATGAAACCCTAATAACTGGTACAATAGGACATATCCTCTGCCACGCACTTCTCAGTGATTTTCACAGCGTGGATGCAGATGCAGATATAGATGTAGATTCAGAGTAGAGAAGTTCGCTGTCATTGGGAGGAACTTACAGCTAAATAACAGCAAGCAGTACCTATACAGTTGGCAAAATATATTTGTGACTAGTATTGGTTACTTGCGTAGGCAGACGTGAATGGTTACTGTCTGACGCTTCCCTACGGCCGAAACTAGCAAAGAAAAAGTCTTTATAGCAGCAAACCAGATAACTTTTTTAACATGAAAGCAGTCATTTCAAAATAAAAAAAGAGGCATCATCGTGTAAATAAATTGAAAATAAATGGAAAACTTATTACCATACGCTTTGAATTAAGCATTCTCGTCAGCTGGGCCCAGTGACACGATAATACGAGATAAACTTAAATGTGGAAACAGAAAGATTTCAGCGTTGATTATCCAAAAGCCGATCAGTTTAAGCCTTTAATTACGCGATATAAGCGCCGTAATTAGAAATAAGCACTGTACTACCATTACAATTCATTGTTTACTCAGTATCGAACCGAATCAATGTCAATATACTTGCAATTAATTTTAACTTCGTTTATTTGGTACGCTTGGTTAAGCTGAAGTTTGTGAACCAAAATGGTTTCCACTAATAAGTATCTGCAAATTCGAGTAAATTAACGGCTGGCCGCCGTTGTCACCAGGAACAGGAAACAGGACACTGTGGACCCCTTTCAAATGAACAACGGCAACGGGACACTTTTTCAAGTTTATTTGTATTCTTCCGATTATATTTTGAAGTTTCGAGTGGATTTCCGTCTTCCGCTTCGTCTTAGAGCCTTCTTTCGTGAAAGCGACATTTTCTTTGGTACTTAACAAGACGCGCAACAGACGTAGCTCGGTCAGGCACAGGATTTTTTATTTCAGACCTTTTCTTTGTGTCTTTCACGTGGTTTGATGTGATCCTCCATTCCCACATCTGACTGTATGACTGGACACCTTTCCGCTTCTCCGTATTCAGCAGACCCTTCGACGTCATCAGATTGTCGTCTCTCTGTGAATAATCCTACGTTTGATTTTGCGTCGCTTCTGTTATCTTCGCAAAAGAGTCGTAGATGTAAGAAATGAAAGTGGTTATCTTAATTTTGTCCAGAAAAATTGCATTCTTTTTTCCTCCTCTATTCCGTTTGTAGTATTCTGTTGTCTACTTAAATATTTTTTAAAATCTCTCACACATTCCGTACCCTTTCGCTAGTCTTTTTCTGTTTTTTTCCCGTAATCTGTGCTTCACATCCACATTCATCCAAACAGCAAACATACATTGTTTGAAATTCTCTTCTTACTTACAGACAGGATTTCTAGAACATGTAACGGTTTAATGCTCCTCGACTTCCCTTTCAAAATCGCATTATTCTTCAAATATTCTCGTGTATCTTTATCGGTTGTCAAGGTTATCATGTATTCATTTTTGTTTGGAAGTTTCCTCGTACGCTTTCTCCGGTGGTTGAGCCACAAAGATATTTCGGTGTCTTTCTCTGGATACCATCATACCAAGGCATCCAACGAAATGGCTATATGTGTATTCTCGCCAAGGACACAGCTCACGATGGACAACAGTTTCCCCAGTCTCATTACATCTGATACACATCCGTGAACTTAAAACGTGGGTATTTAACTCTTGGAAAGACGAGTGGAAAGAAGCACACCTTGGAGTGACCGCCAGTGCTACAGAGTGTTTCAAAGAGATTCATCCTATTTTAAAATACCATATCTTCCAGATGAATGATGACAGAATTTGGGGTAAATTTTAGCTTACGCACCGACAGTACCGTAAAAGTTACCGTAGGTGCCAATTGTAAGCCCCCAGTTCATGTGGTAGCTGGTAGGGATCCCCTTTGATAAGCCAGCTCGCTCTTTCGTTACCCATTGTGCATCGGGTGGAGATGACAACAACAGCGTTCTATGTTTCGACATGTGGAATTCAGCTACAACAAAGCGGTTTGATTTCAGTCGAGAGTAGGACACTGCCCCTCCTACAGTGTAAGAAGTGTACAGATCTCACATTGTACCGTTGCCCTCCATGCTTGCCTGATCTCACGATATGAGACTTTTGTGCGGATTTGTGAAGACTCCGTCCACATGCCACGCTTTCCAACAACTTTGGGAAAACTGCGAGACTAATAGCCGCTGCAGTGAATGCAATCACTCGAGACATGGTTACGAAAGCATCGAACGAATTTTATCATCTTCTCGACATTTGACATGAGTCTGATAGGGAAAATTTTTTGATGGTTAATGAAAATTTTGATTCTAAACGTCTGAGGGGTAGTCAAATGAAAACAAGACAGATGGAAAGAAACCACACAGGCGCTAGTTGGACCCGCGCTCTGAGGGTTCCGTAAAAGCTTAATTATGTATGTAGATGGTAGGTAATAATAATAGCAATTGTATCGAATGACTCAGTGGCCTGATGCAACTCTCCTTATTGGGCACTACATCAGCGACCCCGCGTATCCCTTACCTATCCCACTTATCCAACCGGGGAAAGGGGTCCTACAGTTTAACGTGGAATCTAAACAAAATCTTGCTTCCTCACATCGTTGGGACGTGAAGGATAGGACAAATCGAAGACTGAAAGATCTGTGGTCCAGCCAAGATTCGATCTCGTGACTTTCCGGTTTCCAAGCACGCGCTTCGCCGCTAGTCCACCAGGCTCGAGCTGTATGAACGTAGTTTATCTGTAGGCTTCGACGAGTGAGTTTCCGGGTATCAAAATATATGACATATACGGCTGTAGTTTTGAGTGTACCGGCTTAGAAGCTTAAATTATTTAAACCACTAATGGGCAGTAGACCTTAATATTTGACATGAATTTTAACTCATGTGTCTACCCGTTCCTGAGGAAAAGGGGTCCTGACGTACGGAGAGACATAAAGACGGACAACAAATGAAAAAAAAATGTGATGTAATTAAAAGTTAAGAATTTTCGAATTTTTTCCGTACTTGTACTCTGAAACCTTGCTTCCCGTCAAATTTCATGGTTCTAGGTCAACGGGAAGTACCCTATAGTAGTGATGAGTCAGTCTGCGAGTACCGAAATGTGTGGCATAAATGGCAGTATCTTTTGACAGCGTTGACTTAGAAGCTTTAATGAGACGCCATAGCTGTTACTAGATTCATCCCACTGTGAGACTCGCGTAACCGTGATTGTACCCAGGCGTGAACCTCTTCATCCGAAGCAAATTAATGCCGCGAATCTTTTTTCAGGGCGCCAAATATACGGAAATCGCATGGGGAGAGATCGGGACTGATGTGCAAGAGTTTCCCAGTGAATCTTCTAGAGCGTAGTCGTAGTTTCATGTTTCATGTGTCCTGAAGAGATTCGTGGACGTCGATTTGCTTCGACGAAGAGAGGCACGCATGGGTACCGTCATGGTTCCATAGGCCAGTTTTACTTAACCGTGGTGTCGCGGGGGATTGGTTTGTCGCGGGTACATGTCAGGCTGTCTCGAGATTTTTTACGTTACCGATAAAATATCTAGAACATAAAAAATTGTTCTTATTGAAGAGTTTTGCCTAATAAATTTTAAAAACTTAATCTCTTAGTAGTTCCATAATAAAAGAATGTATTGTGCGTATTTTATGTGACTGTTTTTTTTTGTTTGTTTGCAGGAAAAAAAATCACATGTAGGGGTGTCACGAAAGTTTCAACCGTATTTTGATGTGTCCAAAAGGAGAAAAAAGTTAGGAATCCTGACCGTAGGCAACCGCAAACTTTCTTCCATGACGGCAGTGGTCGTCTTGTCTTATAGTGAGATAATTATATTAATAGCTATGGCGATTGCTCCTGAAATAACAACAGTTAACTTAATTTTTTCCACCCGTCTCGTTTTCATTAGACTGCCCTTATAACTGTAAAAAAATACCTCAAGAATGTATCTGCAGGAATGTAAGCGGATCGTTCTTTACAAACTAAAAACTTTGCAGTCTCTTGCGTAAGTCTAAATTTATCTCAAGTTTCTATCCTCCTGCTGCAACCGGAAGAGAGTCTTTACGGACCGGACACGCGGTAGACGGCACCTAATGTTAACCATCAGAATGGGGTTCAATTACGAAAACTCCTCAGGACAAAATGAAAGATTCTCCAACTTGCTGCGAGTTAATAATCTACTTATTCCCCGCGTGAGGGGTAAGAAAACAGAAAACAATACCAGAAGCAGACTCTCTCTCCCCATATACCGTATAACCTACTACTTCAGTCGCTAACTACACAGACACAGTAGTTAGTATCCATAGCTGTTTAGTATCAGTGGGTTTTCCAATTTCTCATACGTCTCAACGTAATAATGTTCTGGTTTGGAGAAAAGTTGCGTGCCGTACACGTTTGTCCAAAAGTCACTGAGTATCTGGAAAGGTCTGACAGTTGTAATGCAGAGGGACCAATCGATTAGCGAAATCACACGAATGATATAATTTGAAGAATTCAAACAATATTGCGGCGAAAATATTGATGAATGCTTAACGATAACCGAGGCGGCAATTAATAGGTGACGATAAGTTTGTGGTGCACTTATATAAACGTGTGATATTCATGAATGTTTTCAACAGTTTTCCTATTACCTTAGAATAGACACTAGACCAGTGTGGCAGTAGATTGCATTCCTCGTATGTACAGCCTGGTTGTTACACTGCCTGCTGTTTAAGGCCTTCTAGAATTTCCACGCTTTGCCCTTCTACGGGTCGTCAAGCGCTGTTTCCCCGAACTCTTTCGTAACACCTGCTTGTCAGAAGCGACGTTGTACCTAGCTGCAGATAAACAGTAACGTTAGAGTTTAATAAATAACGTCAAGCCGAAGGAAAAACTGCGTTGCTTTCTTTTAAAAAAATTAAAAAAAAACAGCTGTTACATTTCCCGTTGTTAAGGAAAATATTCTTACGCAGTCCAGCTTGCTCTCTCGAATTTTCTTTCGTCGTCTGTTCGTTACGGACTTTCCCTGTCCGTTGTATTAGCAGGTGTGAGATACACATGTAGCATCTTCATTCAAATGTGTGCCAATACATTGGCTGTATTGTGAAACTAAAATTTTTTGGGTAATGTTAACAACAATGGGATGACGACATGAATCAAGAACATACACCGATTGCAGTCGAAATACAACAAATGAAAATAATTTTCAAAGCATGTCCATGAACACTGGAAGGCCTTGTAATTGGAGTTTCTCGAATTTGGTGTATTAAATATTCAACCACTTTTAAGAGAAAAATCCTCGCCAAGTTTATATCAAGATATGTTTCAAGTAGGTTACCGCTTGTTAACCATGAACACAGAGGATTTAGCCTAACTACTGACAAATACACGGGACCCGTGGGTTAGCATTAACAGAAATCCGGTGTTCGTTTTCGGAAATTATCATAGCAACAGAAAGGTATAACGCAAGATTCTCTTGTAGACATGTGTGACAGCTGCATTAAGTGCTATCAGGCCTGTGTAGGCATGCTAATACTGTAGTATTGCAGTGCAAATCACGACAAATATGTCGACGAAAATTGCAAGTCGTTAACTGAGCTTGGAGGAGCGGAAAGACTGATTTCGTTACATATGTAGAAAATTAAAGTTTATGGGCAGCTCTGGGTGAAGCAATGGATAGCTGTGAATATACTGTGTGTCCTTTCTTGCAAGTAAAGGTGGTATGATGAGGGAATATTTATATCGAGAAACGTCGAAGCTTGTAAAATGTTCATTAAACACGCCGATCTATAGGCTCTTGTTAGTTATCTGCTAACGGACAGCTTGAGCGATTATGTTTTTCTATATCATGCTAATAAAGAAAATAATACATATCGCAGTACGAACAGATTCTGCCATTTGAAATTTAAGTTCGCAGCAATGTTGGCGATTGATATGACTGAGAGTGCTCATTTCATTAAAAAAAAACTTGTTTCTAAATTTATGAGGGAAAGGAAGCGTAACATGAATAATGCATTAGGTGGGTGCATAAGTTCGTAGCGTTTTTGTTTTTCATGTTGATAATCCGGTTGTTATGGAGCGGAGGCACCCAGAGACATTTGCGTTATGTGTGCGGATAATGCCATTGGACAGAGCACGACAAGAAAATAGCTTTCTCGATCAGTTCACCATCGTGCGACATTTTCATGCAGTGGGGAATGTTAAAAATTCGGGTGCGTGGGTACCGCCTGCTCTGAGCCAAAATCACAAAAATCAATGCGTGGCCGTATGTGCATTTCTGCTAACTTGCCATCAATTGGTTCGTTAACGACCCCTACCATTCCTAACATGTATCGTTACTGGTGACGATAAATCGTGTGTGTATGTTAACATAGGGAAAATAAATGAATGGTTGAGCCAAAACAAAGCAGTAACTCCCCGTACAAAGAGCTGCGAGCATCCTGAAAAGACGATGTTATGCATCTGGTAGAACAGTGACGGTATGGAGTACGACGAATTGCTTCCCCGCGGTGTGACCATTACTGCTGATATTCATTGTCAACAACTTACACGTCTTACAGGCGCAATCCAAGAACAACGACTGGAAGACTGCATGAAGCGATGCTACTGCAGAATATCGCCAGCCCGCTGTCTGGCTAGACGGAAAAAACACTCTACAGGTATTTGATTGGGAAGTCATTCTGTACCCACCTTATTCACCTAACCTTTGTAATGGTTCTTTATTTACGTAACCATTACGGCACTCCAACCCCAGTTCTCGATACCAGTAATATCATACTACTTTTCTGCGAAGTAACAGACATATTTTTGGGACAATATTCACATTTGGTTTTATTAATGTATAGGTACTCCGATGTATCGATATATTACAGTGATATGGTTCTTGTGTGGATTCATTTCTGTGAGACTGTCGTAATCTTTGACTTACTTGTAACCATTTTGGCGCGAATGCGCACAGAGCAGTCTTTGTTTCACTTAGCAGAAGTTAAGTTGTTATTTCGCTTCGTAAAAGAACAGTCAAGTCTTGCGTTTGGTTTAAGTGGAAATTAAACATATGAAGATTGATACAAAACTGTTTTCTTGATGATGTGACGGTTAAGAAGAAGTATATGTGAATTTACAAGAAGTTTAATAAAAATGTGGATCGTGAACACCAAGTCAAAAATTATTTCTACCATACCATTGTTCTGATCCGGGATTGTTTGATCATTAAGAATTTCCTGAAAAACGCATTTGTTAGGTCTTCAAATATTGCTAAAATACAGATCTGGACCTTCTAGCAGTCAAAGTGGAATCACCCTAGAATCAATAAGATGAGTCATAACAACTTCGACGAAATCTACGTGGGAATCCATTCAAGATAAGTGCCAAAATTAATGACTTTTTTACAGTGACTTCATTATTTCCATTCTGACGATACCATCCACAGTCAATAACTTTGTTGTTTCCGGATAAAGCGAACATATGCTGCGTAAGCAACATTATTAATGTGATTTCTAACCAACTTTGCAAGTGGTGGTATTGTTAGACCTTGCACCCTCAGATTTTTACTTTTTCCACTCTCTATCGAACAACCTTCAAGGATTTTCCTTTCCGGATGAAAATGCTCTCCGACCACTGCTCGTCGAGTACTTCGACTCAAAACGACGAGATTTCTACAGTCACGGAATCTAAAAGTTACCACAGCATTGGCGGTGATGTCAACAGTGATGGAGAATATATTGTTGATGAGTGAAGTCTCTGTTACGTGTACCTGTCGTGTATATTGTACTTCTGGGAGAACGCTATGAATTTATGCGCCAGTCTGACAAACTGTGATATTTAACAAATGTTGTCCGTGAGCGTTATGCGCGTTCCGCACGACAAAACGTCGCTAGTGATAGTGTTTGCGACGAGTCGGAAACCCTTCCCAATGCCTTTCACCACTAATCAACGGCGTGCAGGTTAAGGGGGGTAGGACGTCAAACGGGCCGACTTGGAGCAGGAGTCACCACACGACATTTTAATTTCTACTGTCTATACTTTTACAAATAAATTCAAAAAACTTTGTCACCTGAACGGGAAGGATTGAGGACTCACACTTATCGCAGTGGAAGTTCAAAAACGTAGCAAAATACCTTTTTTTACTTGTGAAATTTCTTCCTTTATTCACCTATTACTGGCTGCATTTGCTGCTATAGGTACACTTTTCTTCCTAAGTAAGAGAGATTCTTCGATGAATTTTTCATAGCGTACAAACAGTAGTTACAGGTGTACGAAACTCTAGAATTTTCCAAGTCTATTAAACAACTGTGGAAAAAATTGAGATAATTAACTAAAAAACTTGAGTTTTTTCTAAACATGAAGTTTAAAATGTAACAATTCATACATTTTTTCATAAATTAAATACCTTCTAGAGTTTCATACACCTGTAACTATGGTTTGTATGCTGTGCAAAAGTCATCGAGGAATCTCTCTTAATTAGGAAGAAAAGTTTACCTTTAGCAACAAATGCAGCCAGTAGTAAGTGAAAAAAATGATGAAATTTCAAATGTAAAAAAAGTGTTTTGTTACCTTTTTGAGCTTCCACTGCTATGAGTATGAATCCTGAATCCTTCCTGGTCATGCTGTTAAAGTTTTATGAATTTATTTGTAAAAGTATAGACAGTGGAAATTAAAATGTCCTGTGGTGCCTCTCCTGCTCCAAGTCGGCCCGTTTGACGTCCTACCCGCCTTAAGGAAGTCAGTTGCGGAGAGTTTTTCCAGCAATTTACGGTCTTTCTTACTCTAGTGTAGGTTTCTACTGCCGTGTTTTCCACTAGATTTTCCTACAACATCCTTAGCGCGAGTAGCGAAGCCATCTGCTGCCTAAGAGAGAGCAGAGCTTATGAAACGTTTGTGTCGGCGACTGCAGCAGCGACTTGTCAGTTGGCGCGTGCCGTATGCAGCCGTGCTGGGATTAGCCGAGCACTTTGACGCCGCTCCAGGCGCTGCTCGATTGCGGGGTTTCCGAACATTTCTCGCGCTGGAGCGGCAGCGCTCGGATGTCTGCAAGCCGCAGACGCGCCGCCAATTACCGCCGCCGAAAGTTCACGCGCCTGCTGCAGGCTGCGGCGTGGATGTGGAGCGCACAGGACGGCAGAGAACCCTCAAAGCGATACGCAAGCGTTTTACCGCCGCCTGCAACCTGGCGCCAGAGAGATCTGTTACGGGCGCACCAACTTTCTGCAAAGTTCAGCACAAGCTTTTCGTTAACTTTAATCGGCGCAGACTGCCTACGACATTTCCTCGCGCACTCATCAGAGTACTCCTGGAAGCGTAGCTATTTAATGACCTACGTTCGGGCGGTCAGCCGGGTAGTGATACCATTTTTTCTGTACGATATATGGACGAGCGACCTAGTCCTTCAGGTGCTGCTAGCTGTTATTACGAGCACTCCCTGCCTGGTCTCTAACCACACTATGAAGTATTGTTGTGTCACGTCGCTTTATTGTAGCCGAGTTCGACTCCCAGCTCCAGCTACAACCTTTGACGCTTATTCCTTATTCGGAGCCTGCACTGTTGCTCCACGAAACGCACATTCTCGCAGCGTTTACCAGCTCTGGTGGATGAGGTGACCGGCGAGCTCTTAAGAAACTGAGTGCCGGATCCTAAGCCTTGATTCAAGTGAAAGTTTTTTTCAGTTTTCCGGCATCTTTGTTTCAATACACTTCTTAGTTATGTTCTCCCAGAAACTCGATATTTGTACCACGATACTGGTCTCACCGTATTTCATTTCAGTATTATAGGTAAGGTAGTGCTCACAATGACTGATTTACATGGTTTTTTTTTCAGTTTGGTGTGTCGCTGATGTTCCTCGTACCTCTTCTCCACTGTTCTAATAAACGTACATACTCCGTCAGTCCAAACGGTTGCGAGACTTGACTAATAAGACCGGCTACTTGGACTTGGCTTTCCTCATTATCATGCAGCGGCATCGACAGTTTATTGTCTTATGAGGCTTGGCATAAAACCACAAGCTGTTTTCGTATATACCAAAGCACTTGGCAATCTCCTAAACTGTAGTAAATATTATAATGTACCGATTTCTTAACGTTTTAATCTTGTAACGATGGCTACTTTTACTGACCCCGTCTCTGTTATGATGCTGATCACTTGAAGGTGTTCAATGAAAGTAGCTGGTAGTGGAAATCAAAATATTTCTTACAGCAGCTGAGGTTATATTTTACACGTACCTTACATTATTAAGAGAGCTGTGGCAGCACAGTGCAGAACATGTACAAAATTAGGAGGTCTATTCGGAAAGTAAGGTCCGATTGTTCGCTAAATGGAAACCGTAGTGAAAATGAAAACTGTTTTATTTGTAACAGTTTGCTGCACCTTCCAGCTACTTCACTACATAGTAGCCGCTCTGACTTACAGACATATGGTAGTACTGTACATAATTTCCAATACCCTCTTCATAGAAGGCAGCCGCCTGCTCTTTCCACCACTCCTCTACGCTGGTCTGCAGTTCATTGTCTGTGCCAAAATGTCTTCATAGCCGGCAGAGATGATACTCAGAGGGAGGGAATTATTGGCTGTATTGTGGTTGATCAAACATTTCTCATCGAAAACGCTGTAGGAGGTCATCATTCCCCCTGGAGTGTGCGCCCGAGAATTGTCATGAAGAAGGAAATACATGAGAGTTACGTTGTGTGGAGTTGCATAAAATCAGGCAAAATCGCGCAAGGGCACTCACACTTTTTTCTAGGCATGTTTACGTGCTAACCGTGCGCTCAGAACTGAAAAGAAGCGACGTGATACGATAGGCGGGCGTACTGTCCAACACATGTATTCAGAGCGTCACCGGATATTCATTGTCGTTTTCATTTCGCGATTTTTCGATCAGCTCTCTTATTTACTGTTTAATAGTGTGTTCCACATAAGGCATGCCACATTCGCTTGGTATACAGTACACTTCCCGCTTTCAAAGACCTAGGTTGCCGTCAACGTTACACATGACAACACTGCTCGCATCACTCAGAGAAGAAGACTGGGTCGATCAGCGACAACAAGTCGGCTTAATTCCCGAAAGTACACCAGTAATAAATCACTCCGAGAAAACCTGAGCGGCATAACTACCGTTTTTTGCTGAGAGGAGCTTTAGACGGCGCTGGTGCCCGCCAATGAAAGGCGATAGCGTATCGTAATCTGGTAGCAGACATTACGGGTCGGTTTCGAGCCATTAGGCGAAACAGCGATTGGGACCGAATGCGAGAGTCGTATAAGAGGTCCGGGGGGCTACGGGCTTGCGACTGCGGTCTGAGCGGAAAAATAGAGCAGCGGCCGGGCGGGCGGATAGAGTTTCCGAATACCTTGCGCTCTGTGGCGCGTACACACGGCGCAAACCGGGCGAAGCGCCCACTGATCAAGGCGCGCGGCCTGCATAGGGAAGGGACCGGCTTCAAATCCCCATCTGGACACATTAATTATTTATTTACTGACGCTTAATATTGACACACGTCTGCTGTGGTGGCTGCGGGTTGCCGAAGGGGCCCGGGTTCGATTCCCGAGCGAGTCGGAGACTTTTCTCCGCTCGCGGACTGGCTGTTGTGTTGTCCTTACGTTCGTATCGTCATTACCGATAATAAAGTCGCCTCAAACACACTTTCGTATCGTCTTATCAGTATTGAGGTGGCTGCTTGAGCACGTACCGAAAGCCAACAAATTGTTATAATAATAATGAAATCGGCCTTGCCGCAGTGATAACACTGGCTCCCGTCAGACCATCTAAGTTAAGCGCTGTCGGGCTGAGCTAGCACTTGGGTGACCATCCAGTCTGCCGAGCGCTACTGGCAAGCGGGGTGCACTCAGCCCTTGTGAGACAAACTGAGGCACTACTTGATTGAGAAGTAGCAGCTCCGGTCTCGGAAACTGAAATAGGCCGGGAGAGCGGTGTATTGACCACACACCCCTCCATATCCGCATCCAGTGACGCCTATTGGCTGAGGATGACACGGCGGCCGGTCGGTACCGTTGGGCCTTTTGGCCTGTTCTGGAGGACTTTATTTTTTTTATAATGAAATACTGACATGGTGCCTAGATAGTAAAGCAGTTCTTGTTACAACTATACTTATAAGTTTTTAACTGATTTCACACGTATTCCGTCCAACAAAATAAGTATACTATCCGGCTACGTTACGTTAATGTGTTAGTGGACTACAACTACGTTTCTAATGGTAATACGTTATGCGTTAGTCCGTTACATGACAACCATCCCACCCCTCCCGCTTCTATAAATAATCGAGACTCCCATGTATAAAACAGCTTCAAACGTGTGACTGCTTTACAAATGGGTTAATGTGTTTAATATTTGACTTTAAGCATGTAAGCGAGAAAAAGTTTAGACAACGTTTGAAGTTACGTTTAAAGGTTGTTGGAAATCGCTAAGTGCTCTAATCACCTAATACAGGATCAGTTAAGCCTGGGCAATTAGCGCTCCATTTTAAACAGAACCTAGTTTTTCCCGACTCTCAGTGTCTCTTGAAGTATGTGTCGAACAGTGAATAACGTGGCAGGTACATTAACTAGTATATGAGAATACAGTCTGCAAAATGTATTGCAAATAGAGCTATTAGCAAAGAAATAATAAATTAAGACGTTATGCCTGATGCTGTAGTGTTGCTGCATGAAGTGTAGGAAGCGGTAAACTTTTAGTCTTTCGTGATTTTGTGGGGGTTGTCAGCGAGGAAAAAGCTCGTTAAGGTTTGAAATTATGTGTAAAATTTGATGGAAGTCGCTCTCATTTTCAAATACTGGATGATAATACGCGCGCCGTGAGTTATTACATTGCCTTGAGACACGCACACAGTTTCTAACTATAGTAGACTACTTGCCTTACTGTGTTAAAACCTTCACATAATATTACCCCTCTTAATGAGATTATGTCAGCATTTTAAATATTTATATTCAGTCAATAATTAGACGAAATACTGAAAACCTATTTTTTGTTGCCTTGGATGAAGTTAGACAACCTGCAACTGCGACCATACACCGTGCACCGGGTTAGCCATTTATTAATAAAAATAGTTAACGTAGAAATACTGTGGTGTCACCGCCAGGTACCACACTTGCTAGGTGGTAGCCTTTAAATCGGCCGCGGTCCGCTAGTATACGTCGGACCCGCGTGTCGCCACTATCAGTGATTGCAGACCGAGCGCCGCCACGCGGCAGGTCTAGAGAGATTTCCTAGCACTCGCCCCAGTTGTACAGCCGACTTTGCTAGCGATGGTTCACTGACAATTACGCTCTCATTAGCCGAGACGATAGTTAGCATAGCCTTCAGCTACGTCATTTGCTACGACCTAGCAAGGCGCCATTACCAATTGCTATTTATCTTGTGATGCATGTACAGTCAGACCGATGTTCACCAATTATGGATTAAAGTTAAGTATTCCAACAGCTACGTACTTTATTTGCTAGACTCAAATCCTTTAACTGTTCCAGACCTCACGCCAGCCTGCGTGAGCTTAAACGCGTGCCTTTCGGCTTCCTCTCATAGTGACTTGGCTGTCTTGCCAAGTCACAACAAATACACTTTAAACTAAACCTATGTTAATATAATTTAATTATATATTCCCTGTTACATATGATTGTGACATTAGAAATTTTCGTTTACCGTATGTTTTCTAGTATTATTGTACGTACTTCTATGTTAATGCTAGCATCCCTCCCACATGCGAGGAGCGTGCAAAAACTGTACAGATGTTACTGCACCTCAATGTCAGACTCTGACTGGGCGACAGTCTCTAACCATTGTAGCCACTGCTGTTGCACTGAATTGTGAGGCGATCAGATGAGGATGTCTGCATCTGATCTATCCGGCAATACCGATTTGCTGTAGTTTCTATAAATGATTGCTGGCAAATTTCGTCAAGGCACCTCTCTTATCTCCATCTTTTCCAAATCAGCTATCCTACTGTCACTAAAGAGCTCGGCGTTGATGTAAACTATAATCATTCTTGTTTGCACGACTTAAGATTACTGTAAATAAACTGAGTCAGATTGATTATATCGGTGGCTAATGGCGTAGTTTTTAAATAAATTAACAAACTTGTGTACACGTTACAACTGGAAACAATGAGTGGACGCACATTAAAGCGGAAATGGGGCAATAAAAATGTTTGGTAGTCCATTTTATGAACTGAATGGCTTCATAGAATCTGAACTTCAAATGTGTCTGAAACTGAATTCGTATACCCAATGTGCACTACAGGCAGCGCAAAGAGGCATATTGTGAATAGCAGAAGAGACAGGAAGACAAAGTAAACGTATAGAAGTTGAGAATGCAGAGTGTGATGAAATCTAAATGGAGCTACGCTGGGCATATGGCCAGACAAACAGTCGGAAAATGGTCTATGGACTACCGTCCATGTAATAAGAAACCGCATCGATAAGTCTAATGCAAAACGGGCAGAAAACGTTAGAATACTAGGGGACATAAAACAGTGATTACAGTATTTACATGTGGAAATATTTTAAAGCAAACGGACAAAAAATGAAGGTTATAATAATCTACGCATGAAGTTCGAATAAGACCCATATCAGAAGTCTGAATCAAAATGGATGATGACATAATATGCAAGTGCTAATTTTATTTAATTTTTCTTATTCTCTTTTACACCAGAGCGCGAACAACAATTAGTAACCATATCTGCTGAAAACTGTGTTCAAGACATTCGCCTATCAGAACTCTCTCCAGCAGTTCTTTTTCGAGGCTGTCATTGCATGGTTCACGCACAGCTCCTGTCTTAAGGCAGCTTGCTTTTAAATAAAAGAAAAATGATCGCAGGATTAAGTGTAATCAGTTTTTGCTTTCTATCGCATATCCCACTCTTTAAATGTTGCAGAGATTTCTCAGGAAAATCTACTCGTTTACTGTAATTAACAGATGACCTTGTCGAGAATAAGGGGCTTCTGTACCTGCCATATATTTTCCAATATAATGTAGACACAACTTGTACAAAATACAAGTAGGTGGTTGAATCAGGGAATCAATTTTGTAACCACAAATCAGATGTCAGGAAACTAGTTTATAAACTTTGTGTTCCCGCATTTATTTCTAAATAACGATTTAGCGAGAGCAAGGTCCGTAGAGCTTTTTCATATCCGCGCTTCGTGTCACATTTTGTAAAGCTCTTTCAATATTCTACTGTTATTTATACGATCCTCATTCAAACAAGCAGGAATTTGCTCATAGAAACAAAACTACTGGCCCAATTGTCATTTAAACGTAGCGTCTTACACGAGTACCACCTTTCACACATGTTTCAGTCAAGCGGACGTTATTAAAGACATCATCAATAAGAAATTATTTCCTCTGCAAAACCATCTCCGCATTTGCTATTCACCTCGATTAGTCTGTGTGCGGACCACGATAAGAATCGCTGGGAAGCAGCTCACCTCGTAGACCGGAGAGCCAACATTAACATTCTTCGAGTTAACTAAACGGCACAGCCGCAAGCGGGACTGAAATGACCATTACCTACAGCCAAGCTGTTAGCTAAGCAAATACCTTTTTTCCTCTATTATTCATTGCTATGTTACATTCGTTAATAGCGAGCCATGTGGCGCAGTGATAGACACTGGTCTCGCATTTTCGAGGGCAGTCGGTCAAATCTTCGTCCATGCATTCAAATTTTTCCATGGTTTTCCTGAATGATTTAAGACAAATTCCGGAATGGTTCCTTTGAAAATAACGTGGCAGATTTTCTTGCTTATACTTCTTCCAAACCGAGCCTGAGGCTCTGTTTTCGATGAACTCATCAAGGGAACGTTAGACAAATATCTCCCTTCTCCCTTTGTCACATCCAATAATCTTCTACGAAAGTCATTCTACTCATAAGATTTCCTTACTGGTTGGTACATTTTGGATTGGAATCCAATCATGTGAAGTTCCTCTTACTTCTCGCTTTCTCTGTACACATGTTCTTTTCGTTATTAAATACCGTTTTCTGCATTCTTCTCATTTCATAGGTTTCTCAGTTTTTCTTAGTTCATATATTGACTTCATCGACTTTCAGTAACTCTTGTCATTAGCTGGAAATTTTATACGAAAAGTTACATTCTGACGGAATCTCCAAAGTAGCACCAGACACAGCGCAAACTCTAATTGTAAATGGTGCTTGTTGAATGGGTTACGACAAGTAGGATGGAGTCGTGTTGTTAAATAGATTAATCTTAGAATATGGAAATTGAAGGTTCCCTACAGATATTTCCCAAAATAGCTGTATTATAAGATCCGTAACGAGGAGAGTACAGAAAAATTTCGTAGCGTTATACGTTAAAGCATAAAGGCCCCGGAATAACTTCAGAAAAAAATAGAGTAGCCAGGTCGCTATCCGACAAGTAATCAGTACCGTTTTGGCAAACCAACACCGGTGAATGACACTCTTTGTGTAACAGGTTTGAAACTTGTTTCCAAATTGATGATTTTCCGCTTTAACTAAGGACACTAAAAATCGTTCTCAATGAAGACAGACAAATGAGATGAATTTCTACGCGTATATAAATCAGTACAACGGTTTGTATTATTTGTTTTCTGGAAAAGGGTACATGCAGTGGGCTTCACTAAGAAATGAACCACACAAATAGTTAGTTACTGTGGAGGTGTTTGAGAACTCTCTTTATATATATATATATATATATATATATATATATATGTGTGTGTGTGTGTGTGTGTGTGTGTGTGTGTGTGTGTGTGTGTGTGTGTGTGTGCGCGCGTGTGGACGTACCAATTGCTTAATGAGACTATACCTCACCTCTGGTTCAAAAATTGTTCAAATGGCTCTAAGCACTATGGGACTTAACATCTGAGGTCATCAGTCCACTAGACTTCGAACTACTTAAAGTTAACTAACCTAAGGACAGCACATACATCCATGCCCGAGGCAGGATTCGAACCTGCGACCGTAACAGCAGCGCGGTTCCAGACTGAAGTGCCTAGAACCGCTCGGTCACACACGGCCGGCCCTCACCTCTGGGATTAAAGGTATTTTATTTATTTATTTATTTATTGTCTCAGCCTCTCGTTTGCTGATCTCTTTATCTCGCAGTAGCATTTGCACCCTACGTCCTTAATTATTTGTTGGATGTGTTCCAATATCTGCCATTCCCTGCAGTTTTTATCCTCTACTGTTCTTCTAAGTACGATGCAGATTAATCGCTGGTTTCGTAACATACGTCCTATCATCCTGTCCCCCTTCTTCCATTTCCCTGTATTCCATTCTTCGCCAATTCTGCCGAGAACCTCCTCATTTCTTATCCTATTCTTCCATTTTCCCTTCTTCGCCAATTCTGCCGAGAACCTCCTCATTTCTTATCCTATCAGTCCACCTGATTTTCAAGACAACGTCAAAAACGTTTCAATTCTCTTTCCTTCCCGGCCTCCCACTGTCCATGATTCACTACCATACGGTGCTTTGTTCGAAACATACATTCTCAAAAACTATTTCTTGGCTCGGCCGAGCGGTTCTAGGCGCTACAGTCTGGAACCGCGCGACCGCTACGGTCGCAGGTTCGAATCCTGCCTCGGGCATGAATGTGTGTCATCCTTTGTTAGTTAGGTTTAAGTAGTTCTAAGTTCTAGGGGACTGATGACTTTAGAAGTTAAGTCCCACAGTGCTCAGAGCCATTCGAACAATTTTTTGGCTCGTCCGAATCTGCTCCTGTCAATATACCCGTTACTTTTCTAGCTGCAGAAATCGTCTGCTGAAGTTGTCACTGCGGGAATAGGAGGACCATTCTCAGCATTAACTGTATAGATGATGACGTCGGAAATTTTGTTACTTGGTACTCAAGATGTTTGCTGAGAGGAACAGAAATCGTTAAAAGAAATGATGTTCATAATATGAATTTTATGAACCATGTGTGCAAAGGTTTCCAGTAAGGTAGAGCAACATTTAACATACAAGGTCCGCCAATATTAAAAAGATACTTGGCTTATCAGGTATGATTAACGTTGCCTCGTAGAAAAACCACAAAGAACACGTTGGTGGAAACAGGAACAGAATACCACGTAATTATGCGAGGGCTGGTTATAGCGTTTTACTTATCACCTGGAAAACATCAAACTGCGGCCAAGAAAAGTCGTGAATCTGTACGACCTCCTCCACATATTCACCACTCAGTGCGAAACATTGGCCATAAAATTTTGTCTCTCACCTCCGTATTCTCATCACATAGCATTCGGCGACTTTCTTCCGCTGTTCTCCGATTAAGAAACCATTACGGGGTCAACATTTACAGAATGACGGCGAAGTAATCTTCGAGGTCTACCATTTCCTGAACAGAAAAAACGCTGACTTCTACAAAGAAGGTTTCTACAAAGTCCCCCGTCGTTGCGAATAATGTGTCGCATTGCAGGGTGAATGTATAGAGATGGACTCGTACTATTACTGTCTGTTTGATTTCTTTTCGAGGCGATAATTATAACATTATGACTGCCCCGCTATCAATGTCTCAGCTAATGAAGAGAAATAAGAAGTGAGATATCGGCGAAAGTCTGCTGCTCGATAAATTTCTCCATTATAATTTGCTGTCTAGCTCGAAACGTTAATATGCCCTACGCTTCCTGTGTACCTACACGCCACGTTTTTGTAACTATGCCCGTTTGAAGCGCGATTCTTCGGCAGCTTACTAGAAAAGACAGTCTCTGTCAGTGCGATAACCACTGTGCAATTCCCTTCTCTGTAAGTTTGCACGCGTGCGTGGGTCACTCATAATCTATTGTCACAGCCGTTGTGGTCCTCCGTCTAGGTTACCGACAACTCTCGCCTGTGAATACACGGACTCTTTGCGCGAAGAAGGGTGGGCCGTGAACATGTATACCAGGCTCTCACACATGTATACCAGGCTCTCACAAATTACCATGAAGTGTTCTGGCCCGTCACCGTGCATTTGTTTGCGAAGAGGCTCCAGCAAACAGAAGCGTGTTGTTAGCGGCACGTGCAAGCAGCATGCGCGGGAAATGCTGCGTGGATGGAGAACCGCGCAAGTTTGCCTATGACGGCAGCGTTTAACTTGTCTTAAGGCAAAATATTACCGCCAGTGACTGCTAATATTGTGTCGTTTTACTATACTTATTCTCTTTCACACCCCCCTTCGTTTGGTCCTTAGTATCGCTAACATACTGAGGCCCATTTGCCTATTTGCGTTCCTAGCGTATGACTTTGCAGAAACTTTGTTAGATGTGAAGTAATTAAACTGGTAAATTTCTTTATCTTGGCTAGAAACTAGAGCAAACTAGCGACAAACTCTCAGTATCAGAGGAACAAAGTAGCTTTTCATGTTCAGCGAGGCACTTAAACTCTGATGCACGTAATGGATAAAATTCTTTATAGCGGCACCTGGTAATGCTCACATTCCCTAAAATACTGATAGGTATGAAACTTGTGAGATTATATTCAGAAATAAAATTACGATCTGGTTCTTTAAACAGAAAAAGCGGGAGCCGTACTGAAAAGATTACCTTACCTTTGTTCAGTACTGACACCATTATCATGTTGACTTTTGAAACGGATTCTTAGAAATGCGACTTTTCGCTATATCATTTGTGGTCGATAACAATAGTGAAAACTGACAAATTTTATACTTAGAAATTTATTTAAGTAATAATTAATAACGATTAAGAAATCAGGAGCAAACTGCGAGCTGTGTGGGACATTGTAAAAATAAAAAATAAAAATATTAACAGCGCTAACCGTATTCGGAAAGTGTACGTGACTGAGGCAAAATTAAATAGTGTTTTGTTGGAAGTCACTAGTATCACAGTAAATTCGAAGATTCACGAAACCTGAATAACGAATAATTACCAATTTTCTCAAGCGTGCTGGCGACAATGCCGACTGCCAATATACTGTTACGTAGTCTTGTAAAGGTTTTCAAAAATACGTAGCACACTATTGCAAATCACTACGAACGAGGAATACGTCTGAGAATGATAAAAAAATGTACTTCCCTCAAATGTAACTGACAATCGATGTTACACTAGAAGTGGATAAACATTTTTTCTCCGTTTCTATTTGATGTTTGATCAGGAACTAAGTTAATATCTTGTTAAAACATTTCCTTTTAAATTTTAATGGTGGTAAACCATAGTCTCGGTAGCTACCAGTGGTTTTTCCGTATGACATATATAACGACTTTTTTTTAGTATTCGAGCCATTTTTAATGTGAACATAATATTTCAAACAAAATGGAACAGTAGATATAAAAACAAGGAAGGATGAGTGGACAGTAAAAAATACGTCAACATCTGCTTTTTACTCTGAGACCGAGTAATTCATAGCCGTTACATTGTACGCGGACCTGTGTATCCTTATAATTTGTAGTTACAAGATCTGTTTCTGACAAATTTCTCCCCGTTGGTTTAAAAACACATTTGTATTTATTTTTCTGCTACGACTGAACGCAAATACAAAGTATTTCCTGCTTGCATGACATTGTCAATAAGAATTATCAAACACGTAACGGATAAATTTAAGTGTAATTGACTATATGTTTAGTGTAGTTTAAAACAAGCTAAGGAATGTATCAGATTATGTTCAGATAGATACATAAAAAGAGAAACGTAACACTTGACGTGGAAAAATTGCGTTAATTTACAAAAGTAACTGAGTATAATTGAATAAAACTATTGTTCCCGCAGTTGTGTTGCGTCTAGGAGAAAATTTCGACTTCTGTCGCTCTCTCTTACTCTTTTTCTTTCTGTTTTTAGTAGTCACTCTTATTCATTGGTGTAATTTCTATTAAGAACGTTTTTCATCTGGTCTGTTTCACTTCGTTCAAAATCGTTTTGATTTTCATGCATACCATACAGTAGCCACCAACACTGCAGTTAAAATATCACTCTGCAGTTCTACAGGTAAGTTACAGCTATACTTTTCAAACTACTGTGAAATGAATACCAGAGAATATTTCCTACTATATCAGACAATATTATGGTTCCTTCCTGCTCGATTCTTATATGGAGGATGGGAAAAATTAAAACTGAAATACATCTGCACGCTCTGTAAACATTTGTTTGCTTCGTCCTTTGCACACAGACATCCGCAGTGTGATAAAGCAAAGTCACCTCGAAATTAATTACATCTGGAAGAGACGAGATCTCGCTAAGACATTTGAGACTTTGCAAGGAATACGAAACACATCGATTGAACAAAAAATGTCAGTTTCTAAAATCAAAATAGGCGTTTGTAGGCCGAAAAAAAACAAGAAAACGATAGATTATTACGAAAAAAACAAAGTAGAAAGTGTCTGTGAGTCGAAAATTGCAAGAAGACAATTCATCACCTACGTAATAATAAAACACTGAGAAGACAATATAAATAAAATAAGTATTTTCTCTGTAATAGTTGGATAATACAGTTGAATAGTGAAGCTGATGCCACCGGGATTTAAACAGTAAGCGGTGTACACAAGTAAATTAACATAACGAGCGTAAACGGACAGAACGATCAGATATTGATTTTGGATATCGCCACTGGAGTCGATCACTGTAGTTAAATATTTAGAGTAGTCCACCCGAGGCGAAATGAGATGGAGCCCCTACGTCAATCTAATAGTGGAGAAAGTAAATGACGAACAGCAAATACGAGAGGGCGGAGCTATGTACGAAAGTTTTCGCTTTCATCTCTGCGCTGTCGCCCGACGTTGGGGTCTTGCTCATTTAGTCATAACAAGAACTTGGAGTACTCACTAACAAACATCGCTCTGAAAGCGCACAGCCAAGAATTGTTCCTCGCGATGAGTAGGTCCCGAAAGTTACATTAGTACATATTGCAAAGACAAATAGTTCCCACATTGGAAGAGTTAATGAAGGTGGACATTTGCCAGCATATAGGTAGCGGTTCTTGCTTGTACCTTCCGTGAATAGAGTAGAAAAGTGGACGAATGAGCTGATACCTTCCGCCATACAGCAGTGGGGCGTGAGTCTAAAGCTCAGCAGCTACTCATCGATATGTTTGCCAGGCATAACAATTATTTTATTTCGCATATACGTATCGTAGTAAAATAACATGCGACACTTCGAGCAGCGAGCATTTGCTCTGTATAACAATGGATACACACATCTGTAGCAATTAGGGGAGAATAGATGAGCGACAACATAGAGCATCGAGTTCGGGGAGCAACACAATTAATCGTAGCAAATACGGAATAAGGAAGTTAAAGCTGAGAATTAATATTCGCACCGATGTTCGCTGTCCAACCGAACGCAAAGTAGGCGTAAATACGTCAACTGACCGCAATCCTCGTTGGCTTGTGGTGGCGTTGCGTACAACAGTAGCTGCATAACACAATCCGTTTAGAAGGGAAACGGACAAAACGTCGCTGCCAGACACGTCACAATAACAGTTCAGTGTAATGGATCTGCGCTGCCAAACTCTCACCCTCACGTACTCTTGGCATACATATTCCGCTTAATGCCATGTCTGTCTACCGTTATTTCGCCATTTTGGTGACGAGCGGTGAAAAGATACGTCCGCGTACGAACGTGGAGACCACTATGAGCGTTCCAACTATAATTTTTAACACGTCATATTAATGCCATACAAAGAAGCAAGACAGTTACGCTATTACTATGGTATGATAGTGATATAATAATTGTAAATAAACGCTCGGCGTATTTCCTGTGATTAAAACCGCTTAGAACATTTCCTAGATCAGCAGTTGGAATATATAAATCTGTCTTCACAGCCACCCATCTATAATATCTCGATGTTATCCACTAAAACCTTGCTTATGGAATGTTATGAACCCGTTACATCGAGCACTGCACATCTTCAACTTCAGCTCACGGATTGCGCGCTAGCAAAGCACTAGACCACCACCTAACATCACGTGACTGACACTCCAGCATATTTTTAATTCGTTAAACATTAAAATATGGGTGAATAATTTTAATAAACTGACAGTCTGCCTATTTGGTTGGTACTGTTAAGATTTTTATTACGTTTACGACGAGTAAATTCGGCTTCTTGTAATGGCAGACGACTATCGCCAAATTTAGTGTAGAACGCGATTTGTATTTAGTTAAAGTTGAAGACTAGCGAAAATTTGTTATTCTGAATAAAACAATGGAACTGGAATATGACAGTCATATCGAGAAACTGGAAAGCGACACGAATAAACAAACCACTGTTTACGGAAGCATTAGGCAAAACTCGATCATTGTTCAAATGGTTCAAATTACTTAACATCTGAGGTCATCAGTCCCACAGACTTAGAACCACTTAATCCTAACTAACCTAAGGACATCACACACATCCATGCCCGGGGCAGGATTCGAACCTGCGACTGTAGCAGCAGCGCGGTTCCGGACTGAAGCGCCTAGAACCGCTCGGTCACAGCGGCCGGCGACCACTGTTGTAACTGTTAAGCCGCCTAGTGAAGAGATTTGAAAGAATTGTGGATAGAGCAATACAAATTTTACTACCATAAATTCATCATCTTTTTTCATTTCCATTTCAGAGTATCCACATTCCGTCCCGAATTGTACCTAGAAAATAAGCACTCCGCAGTTGGAAGGAGCGTCTTATGACTGTCACCAGCTGGCCGAAGAGTGCCATTCATTCAGGGAAAGTGAACCTCAATAATTATTGCCAGTTCCAGATATTCGGTGATGCAACGTTGGTTAAGAGTACAGCTTTGAGTGTGTTCTAGAGTTTAACACTTTTGGAGACGATATGATACATGGAGCGTAAGCGCGTGTTTTTGAGAACAGATGGAACACCTGAGACATCTGAAAGCCTAGTTAGCACAGATTGATTGCTCAGTCGGTCCAGCACTCCTAATTACATTTTGTTTTAAGTCAATGTGATGTAGCCTACAATTCCGTAACTGTGTTGCACTAGGCCACCAAGCAGTATACTTAGTGCAGCTGCAACTTTGCGTAACAGATCACTGAAGACGTGTGTTGCTGAAAGTACGTTTCTTTCTATCAAATATTGAGTATCTTTATCAGTTACTACAAATATGGAGCGTAGGATTGCCAGTGAGTCTTTGTGCGAACTGTCATTAATCTAATTTTATCCACACACGATTCTGGTTTCTCGTTTCTTATAAGACTTGCCCTAGGTATAAAGTCTCAGTTTTCGGATGTTGGTAAAATAAGATTTTCGAGCATTTCAGAGGCAACTTTTCTGGCAGTTAAATGTGCTACAGAGCATTCGGGATCTCTCTCCGTACGTTCCACGCTTTTCCTTTAGTTCAACCCGACATGGATCCTACTTATTGTAATAATGTTTTTAAGTAGACCGTACAAGAGTTTTAAATCAATATTGCTTATTAGACAAATTTAAATTCTAAGTGTACTATTCGTTTCACCGACTGACATACCGATCGTTCCACTGCATATCCTCACTCACTTTTACGCTCACATTTCTTTGATGAAATTACTGACTCATCAGTCCCATAGTCAAAAGCTGCAATATTTAACTCCAGAAGCACAGGCTTTAATATTTCTAATGATTAAGAGCTAAGAACCAATATTTACACTAGGCTGATTGCTTTTTCTTATGGTGACCGCAGTAGTCTGTTTCTTTTGAGAACTAAACATGGAAATGACGCATTCCCTAGGTGAAGTTGTCATTAGTGATGTAAAACAGAAGTACACAGCATTTTTCTCGATGATGCCAAAAGCTTTCTAGCCTAAAACTGCGTTCATTGACGGCGCATTGCTGCAGTGGCTGCGTGAAGATCATAGCTACGGCTTTACAAAACATGTGGACGTGATCAAGGCGCGGAAGGTTGAGTGTGCTCCGAGAACACGTGTAGCGGGCGTTGACGCTTCCCTGCCGGGGGCACGTCAACGCATCAGCTGCGTTTGCACACACGTACACGCACTTTCGAATTCACCGCTCTAGCTTCGCTACTTTTATCTTCATGTATTACTTTCAGCGACAGATTATGGAAGAAAGAGCGACACCTTGGCTCCATACGTCTGCCTATTTCTTTCTTTGACGGGTAACTTCCTATAATTTCATCACGTAACGGCATTTTATCGTCGTTACCTGCAGTTTTACATTATTCAGTTTATTTAGAGAGCATTGGATCATACTCACGAACTCCAGCCACGAAAGTATTCGACAAGAATTCGTGTCACTATTTGTCATACAGCACAATACGGCTCTGACCAACAACTGAATGTCTTTTATTCGTCTTGGTGTCGGTGAAACGGTAACAACCCTATGAAAACTAAAATAAAAACCAAGTAATAACAAGCGAGCCAAATGAATTATTGTTGGATGCTCCACTGTCAAGTTACAACAAACATCTCATTCTCTTGTATCAGGCTCTTTTCGAGAAAAGGTAATGACTGCCAAGTTTTGCGTTATTGAGGGAGTATTTAGTAGCACGGCACACACTGTTCTCAAGTAATGTAACATTTCTAGTACGGAATTCGCGTAGTTGCAATACAGGCAACGACAGGCCTACGAAATCACCTCGATTTCATTAAGTTAAAACAGTTTTATCCACAGATGGTAGTGGTTGGTAAATACTGCGGCTGTTAAAAATAGCGCCAGTGTCTTTAATCAAGATTTTATATTATTGCGAAAATTTTCTGACTGGGAGACTGGTGTCTCTAGTACTTGCTATTACACAGCATGGAATGTCTATTGACCTTCTGCAAGGAGATTCGTTAGAAGATACAGTGTCGGCACTCTAGGCCGACAACGTAACTTTTGCTAGTCAGAACACGTCCGTAACATTTGTCGACGCGTCGGTATGTTGACTATATATACAATTTCTGCCACGAGGAAAATGATACATTATGCTCTCTGAACTGCTAAATACGATCAGCAAAGAGACACTTTAGCATTTCATGCAGCCAACGAGTGTTACGTCAAGTATCTTGATTACCAAACACTTGTCGAGACGAACTCAACTATTTTACGATCTTCTGCAAGGATATGCCAGATGGTGTGCCAAATGATACACTGCGTGATATAAACTGCTGGGAACGGCTAGGGAAGTCAGGCACGAGCATTTCAAGCGGCCAACGTGTTTTCTGTCGAATACCAAGCATTCGGAGTATTTGTCGAGACGGTCAGTATTATTTTATCATTTTGACACACACTAAATGATATATTACACGTTCTGTAATGCTAGGCATTTCAGGCAGCAAAATACTTTTCTGCCAAATAGCGATCTTCCGGAACACTTGTCGAGAGGTCGGTATCTGTACTATTTTACAATTTGACACAATCTAGATGATTTATTACGCGCTATGATGTCCTAGGCATTTTGAGCACCCGACGAATTTTGTCAGAACCGAGCTTCCAGAACATTTGACGAGACATTGGTATCTGGATTGTTTTACCGTTTCTAGCACGCTAGGTAATGTCAACTGACAGGCACAGGTAATGCAATCGGGTACATGCATTTCAAGCAACTAACATTGGTTCTGTCAAGCACCGAGCTCTTTGGAACACTTTTCGAAACTGTCTAGAACATTGTACCATTTCTAACGCGTGCTAGATGCTATGTTACGCGCAATTACATGCAAAACATTTTGAACATTCAGTGAAATTTCCGTCAGATAGTGCGCTTTGGAAATACTTGACGAGTCATCGCTGGATGAACTATTAATGGTTTCTGTGTCACACGCTAGATGATATATCACGCCCTCTGAACTTGTAGGGCCATTTAGTAGTCAGCCACCGGCGTTTCAGATAGCCAATTTTTTTTTTTTTTTTGCCAAACAGCGAGCTTCCGAAACATTTGTTGGAACATGGATATCTGGACTATTTATAGACCGTACAATTTCTAATACATGCTAGCTGATATATTACGTGTTATGGTCTGATAGGCATTTTGGGCATCCTACAGATTTTCTATAAAAGACCTTCCAGCATAGTGGAAGATACATCGGTATCCGGATTATTTATAAATTTTCTGTCACACGATACATGATATACTCTTCCCTCTGCACTGCAAGGTACGCCTAGTGCAGTCAGGCACGATTATTTCAGGTAATCGACGAGTTTTCTACCAAGTAGCGGGTCTCGGAACACTCGTCGAGACGGCAGTAGCCGGGCTACTTTGAGCACTACACAGTCGGCTCGCAGCACTCGCTGGGTGACGGCGTCGCGTACTTACCGCGTGCGAGCCGAGGCAGCGCTGCTGTGGCGACGCTGGCCGCGCCGAGTCGCCCAGGGGGCTGGCGGAGGCGGCGTGGCTCGCTAGCGGCGGGCCGAGAAGCGCAGCCGGCCGCCACAGCAGGTCGAAGCCACAGGCCGGGTCGCGCGCGCCCGCCACGCTCCCGCCCACGCTACTCCGGCGCAGATCCTATTCTTTCCGTGCCGTCGCTTCCCGTCCGGACACGTGCAAATATTTATGCCCGTCGTGCTTTCCAGCTGATGACTGAATGACGGCGGCAGTGAGCCGTGTAGTTTTAGGCCGGGGTTAGCGCTGGGCGGGGCTTATCCGCGAGGCCCGCCGCTCGCCCCTCCCCTCCGGCGGCCGCTCCGCGTGACGGCCGTGCGCCACGCCGGCGGGGGGCGGGGCGGGTTGCAGGGGCGGAAGCGGAGTCGGCGCCGGCAAGCCTTCCGTGTCGCCGCGCCGCGTCGTGGCGCATCTGGGGCAGAAGGAAGGGGATGATCGTACGAGCAGCTGCCGGCAGGTCGCCGGCTCATCCCGTAACCCGCCGCCGACAACTTTCCTTCTACTCCGACACACAGCGGGGCCGTGAAATCGTTTGCGAAGCTGAGCGGGACCTGCCAGCCTTGACCGTGGCCAAGCACGCCCAATTGCCTTGTCCGGAATAACTCGAGGGCCGCTCTTGAAAGCGCGTAGCTAGCCGATCCCGACTGCTGACTAAA
The DNA here is from genome assembly GCF_021461385.2 of Schistocerca piceifrons. Classification (NCBI taxonomy): domain Eukaryota; kingdom Metazoa; phylum Arthropoda; class Insecta; order Orthoptera; family Acrididae; genus Schistocerca; species Schistocerca piceifrons. The sequence goes on from NC_060144.1 coordinate 330,030,716, forward strand.
TCCTGACGCATCGCCTCCCCTCATGTCAATGCCCGCGTGTTCTCGCGTTCCTGAAACAGAGAGCAGTGAAACTGCAAATTATAGGAAAGCATCACGATAAACTATTTGACATTCACTGATATAATAGTCAAGGTGAATCAGGTCTGCCTATTACGCAAACAACCCTTCTCTTTATTGTCCAAGTATCCTTCGACAAATATGTGTCAACAATGGGAACTTTTATTAGGATCCTTAAGGTACACAAAAAAGTGCAGCAAGTTCCCGATTATCCTAGTAAGAATTATCTGGCGTATGGCACGTCCGTGCGTAAGTCGGCGGTTAAAACTGATGAACTCGTAAGTATTCTGTTGTAATTAGGACGGATACTTTGTTGGGAATAGAAATTTGGATGAGAAGACAGTGTTTGCGAAAATAGCGATAATGGTTAAATAGCAGTGGCTATGATGCGGCATTAGGCAACCAAGCGACACGGGTGTAGTGAAAACAGTGTGTTCGGTAGAAAAAGAGAACGAAGACAAGGATATCGAGTAACCTGTTAACACGCACTCCGAGGCAATGAAATGCGTTGATATGGTATTCAAGTATGTAGAAGAGAAGTCGCGTGACTACCATTGTTTTGATTTCCTGGAAACGAGAACCATCTTCAGAAAATAAATGAATGCAAAACAGAGGCTGGAAAAATGGAAGACTTATTCTTGAAAGTGAACTGAAAGCAAGTGACAAGAAATACAGGCCGTTTTAAATGTAATTTAGTAAATAAGTTGTCAGATTCGCTTAGTAACACGTGAGTAAAGCAGTGAGTTTTAAAATTTTTTTTTTTTTAATTATACCTATTTTCCGGTCATCCTTGCAGTCTCGCATCCGCAATAATCCAGACAGGTCCTAATCTGGAATTTATTACGTGTATTAAATCATAATTATTGCAAGGAAGCAACATTTTCCGTAGAAAAAGTTCATGAGATCATTGTCAAAACTGGCCTCCACATCACTTACTGGAAGACTCAGTATATCGACTCCAAACTCGCTGACTAGGGGTCCACCACGACGAAATAGGCAACATCACGCAGGTTCAACACTTAAAGCAGTTAGCTGAAATTACTGGAAACATAAGCAGTTAAAAAGTGTGCAATAAAATCAAATAATACTTATACTGGAGCGAAAAATAGCTGCTATTTAATACACGGTTTGTATTATATTGACTTGAGTATAGTATCCGTTGGTTATGACCTAATTGTGCCGAAATATGTTTGGGCAGTAGTAAGATAAATCATTTCTGTAAGAGACTGACCTGGTTTCCGATAATTTGGTCTGCAAAATAGTCTGCGGCTAGAGATTTAAAACCAAACAACGATAACATAGAACTAGATACAGCAATAATTTTTATCCACTGAAACAAGGAGCGTTCAATGTTTATCATGAGAGCTTACTCCAACTGCTGTGGTAGGGTGAAGAATTAAGCCACTATTGGACAGAATTCCAGATTCATGAAAGATTATTTATTTTTATACAACTGTATTTGTTGTGCTATCATAGCTTCGTAAATTTTTTAAATGCCTACATATCCACCGTCGACTGTAGTATTTATTGCAATATCCACTAGGTACTGCTATTTGGAGCTTAGATCATTTTCAAATGGTTACAGTTGCTGAAAAAACGGCAGTAGCCGGCATTAATAAAATGCATAAAAATTACGTGAGCCTCTACGGCTCGCGACAGCTTTTGTCAAATATACCGTCAGTACTGACAGATAGGATAAAAATTTATGAAACTAGATTTGTGCTTACTGCACACGGCAATAACAAACACTAGATTGCTTTTAATCAACAAGCACGAACCTAGTTTCACGACCTTTTGTCCCATCTGTCAATACCGATGATATATTTCACAAAGGCTGCCAGGAGCCGTAGAGGCTGACATAGTTTTCACGCATTTTGTTAATGTTGGCTGCTGCTGTGTTTTCAGCGCCTGTAACGGTCTAAAAATGGCATATGGTCGAACCTAAGGTCGAAACTGGAATAGTGAATGTTGTAAGCAATAGAACAGTCGGTGATGAATATGAAGTCATTTTAAAAAAATATTTTTTTTCCATTTTATCCATGCATCTTTCAGCTCTGCATGTGCTAGCTGTCTTGAGTGGACTGTTACTTATAGTATTATTCTTTCTCACATAAAGATATCAATTATTCTGCGTCGCTATTGTTGTATGTACCACTCCTAATATCAAATGTTTCTTTCTTTAATATCTTTAGCAACGTCATTTTTGTACTGAAGTTTCCTCTACTTCCCTGTTATTAACGATTCTTCATTTATAACGTATGCTGCAGAGGAAGCCCATACAATGCGCCACTGAACTCCTCCACGTTGGTACCACGCAGGCAGAGGTGCGGGTGGATCAAACTGCTAGTGTAGGCCGATTAGGCGTAACCTGTGAGCCCAAGTGGCCGCATGTCATAGAGGTTCCGAGAGCGGTTCATAACACGCATGACGAAGTAAATAATAAAAAAAATGTGCCGTACTTTATACAGATTTTCGTAATTTCTGCGGCTTTTCTCTTACCTACCATTGTAATAGACATACTAAAATACTTAATTTTGTTCACTGTCGATGTTTTAACAGTTATACACGATTTTATTTTAAAACGGAAACACACGTTACTGCCGTCAGCTTATGTGTTCTTGTAACCATTAAGTCTACAAGTTTCCTCTCGCCGTTTTTTTTTATCGAAGTTCGAGGCTTTATTGCAAATAACTTACATAAAATTACTAGTTATGGTACAGGCCATCGCTGGCCATTAGCTTCTCTCATCTTTCGGACAGCATACGAATCCCTAGACGGAAGAACTGGGCGTATTTCGAGGAGATCCATGAATCGATCGAATTTTGCGCGTGACCGGATCGAAAAGTTGGTAGTTAGAGGGAGCAATGTTTTGCTACATGGGGTCGGGTAGTGTCGTGCTGTAAAATCACCTTTTCAATCCTATCGCTGTACTGTGGCCGTTTGTCTTTCAGAGCTCGGCACAAACGCATCAACTGCTTTCGATAACGATCTCTGTGATTGTTTCCGTCAATTTCAGTAGGTCATCCACTGATATGCTGGTCTCCGACGTCAAAATCACCGTTCTTGACGCGTTGGAACCATTCTCTGCACGTTCTTTCACTAACAGATGCCTCACCATAGATCTTACCCAAATTTTTATGAGCCTCAACCGCAGATTTCTTCATGTTTAAGCACAAAATTAAAATGCCCCGGAGGTGACGAGAACTGGGCTCATAAGCTGACATATGCAGTCGAGAATAACTTTACGGTGCAATCAGAAATCGACTAATATTTTGTTGGCGTTATGTTTACAAACGTCTTAACTTATTTTATGCACTACCATTTTTTTGCCGCTACTGCCATTTATTGCAAAAATGCAGAAGCAAAGTTGTAGACGTAATCATAATAAGTAGTGAACAAAATAAATGGTCTAACTCGACTAATACATCAGTAAACAAGGTAAAAGTGCCAGAAACCATGGCAAGCTGTGTAAAATATGACACATACAGCACTAGCAACAGAAATCAACTGACAGCGTTTTGTGAAGCCGAATAAGATACAAAAATCAACTGGCGACAGCGCAGAAAATACTGAAACGTGTTTGGGTAAAACAAAAATAAATAAACTGTGTCTATGTGAAGTTTGGAAATTAGGAGAAGAGGTACTGGCAGAATTGAAGCTGTGAGGACGGGTACCTCAGATGGTAGAGCACTTGCCCGCGAAAGGCAAAGGTCCCGAGTTCGAGTCTCGGTACGGTACACAGTTTTAATCTGCCAGGAAGTTTCAAAGTGTGTCTTCCTTAAGGCGGAAATTCTCTCCAGTTTTCTATGAGAGCACGGAAAGTAAGAAAATCGGCTACACCCTAAAACTGATTAACGATTTCCATAAACACAAGATCAAGGTAGGTCACCAGCGACAACTTCTGGACTACTGACTTAACCAGGTAGTGCAACAGTGTAATTATTAACTTTACCCCACATCACCCAGCCTCTGAAAGTGTGCTGAATAAACTATTCCGCAGTGGCACGGGTTGAACATTTATTTTATCACTGTCTCATTCTTAGGCACACATGGTCGTCACCCTTTCATTTTCTCAAGATGGACCAGTTTATGAAGTGTCTTATCTATTATAATGATGGTTGAGAACAGTGCCCATGGATTCAGTAAATTAGAGGAACACTGAATGCAATCATCTATTTTCATTTTAATCTGTGATATCGCGATTGGGTCATATGCCCATCTTAGGGTGTTTGTACTGATCGTTCTTTCCCATCAGCTGCAGTTTAATTATTTCAGTTGTCCTGTGAGAAATAATAATTTTGTAGGTATTCCGCTATTGAGAATATGAATTACAGTCGAAAGCACATGTGAGCTGTACTTGCTTTACAGCTGCATTCAGTGATTTTCTCATCCACATACTATAAAGGGCTGTAGAAGCATCTGCATGTGCTCGAGGTGAACTTCACTCTTAACCAAAATAAATGTAGGTACGGGAGACAATGGCAGCAAACACAAAGTGTACGACTAATACATTAAGATATTTCAGTCCTTGTTGTACCTGTTTTGTACAATAACGAATGCCGGCCGGTGTGGCCGAGCGGTTCTAGGCGCTTCAGCCTGGAACCGCGTGAAGGCTACGGTCGCAGGTTCGAATCCTGCCTCGGGCATGGATGTGTGTGATGTCCTTAGGTTAGTTAAGTTTAAGTAGTTCTAAGTTCTAGGGGACTGATGACCTCAGATGTTAAGTCCCATAGTGCTCAGAGCCATTTCAGCCAATAACGAATTTTTTCGACGTACTATTTCAGACATATGCGTTACTTCAAACGTGGACAATCGAACGTGCTGTAATTTCTGGATTAAGTGGGCGTAAACAATCAGTCATAATCAAATTGGTACAAGCACATGATGGCAGACGTAACGCTATGTAGCTGTCTGCAGTGGAATCAGAAGCTTGGAATCTTACAAACGGATTGTAAAGCAACCTTTGGCCACGGTATACTGCTGACACAAATATATGAATTTCAACTTTTGTACCTGAAGATGGTCATGCAGACTGAAACTTGTGCTGAATAAAGCTGTTTAATTCAGCAGCTGAAGGTGTAAATAGCAATTTCATTTCTGCAAAGGTACCTCTATTAGCTCCCTTGAAGCCGGGGAACAACAGGAACGAGATCCAATTAAGTAGCTACGAAAAAATAAAATGCGCACGACGTACCTATATCTGCTACGAAATGAACTGCGAAAATGGCATAAGAACTATATTACTGTTATCAAATAACTACGACGAAATAGAATGTAGATAGCGGTTGACAGTTGTATTTTTGCAATCTTGACCTAGGATTTTAATCCACACATTTTATGTTGTACTACAATTAAACATCGAATTTTTTGATATCGTGGAAATGACAGATCGTGACCAGAATGTTCTTACTTCTTTTTAATGGATCACGAAGCATTTAGAAAATTCCAACCTTCGGTCAGAAAGTGGTCATATGGGTTTATTACGTGGTTTCGCTGTTGCTTCTTCTTTGGTTGTCAGAACTTCACTCGTTTTGTAGACGCAACATCTTCAGAGGTGCTAAGAGAATCTGCACAGACAGCCATTAATAGAGGGCGGGTGAGAACGAATTGCTTCTGGAATAGTTCCGTAAATTAATTATGGAAGGAAGGAAGGAAGTAAGTTAATTCAATATTTGAAATCGTAACATAAAATTTCCACTGATTGCTTAGCAACTACCTTCTCCGCGCATTAGTCTTGATACTATGCCAATCTGTATCCGTTTCTTCATTTCGTTGATTTATGGGAATGGACCAGTATGAATTCTTTAGCCGCTGCTGCTTCTGCTACAGATTACGTAAGTCCCAATGTTGATACCGTAACGTATTTTGGAATTAAATAAAATAGATATTTTATATTTTTTGTGTTGTATAACAATAGAATGAAATGTTTTGACTTGCGACTGAGTATGTAGCGAAATGAGGCCTTCTGAAGATTAAAGGCTGCCTGCCGCTAGCGAGTTGTCAAATCCGATGCGTAGCTCGCAATCGTGCGTATGAATGATACGTTCATGCAGAAAACAACGTCGTAGTTTACGTAAAGCTGGTATAATTTTTTCCACAAATAAACTCAATTTTGTCCAACACAGCTACAAGGTAAGTGCATTTATTGTAAATCGGACCGGAAGTCATGGTAGAGAAAGTGAATTTAAAAATGCTGGTAAATCGCATAAGTTATACAGATCGAGATGACATAGAATCTTTTACTGTGTTCACGACGCTTTCGGGCATAGCCCATCATCAGAAGATGTACTGACAAGTAATAAGAATGATATCACACAATACAGCTTCACCAAAAAAAAAATGGTCACATAAATCTCAAATGAAATTAATTATACACAGGCTTGAAGAACATAAGTATTTACCATCTTAAATGTATTGATAAGAACGTTGAATAATGTCCGTACAAATGTTAAGCAAAACATGCACTGTGTTTTTTTAATTTTTTCAATGATTTATTTGTGGGCAGGAAAAGACAATAAGAGTCCCCATTCGGCTCCTCTTTTTTTAAAAAACTTTCACTATGTGTTATGGAATCCTTAATGACCACATGTAATTTTATTAGCGAACTATTTTTCTTAAGTCATACTGCAAACGCAGAAATGACATGTAACTATGTTTTATGATACCCGCACTATTGCGTTGTGTTTTAATGTTGACTTTCTTGCACAACCGTGCTAGTAAAAACGAAATAATTATTTGTTTTATTTAAAGATAACTATTTTAATTATGTTTATGTCGGATGTGACGTCCTCTGCTGAAAATGTGAACAAATAGTACCGAATGTGGTTCTGTACGACGTTGCTGTGAATGGAATGTCTGCTACTATTATACTGTTTTCTCAATTGACCTTCTTGCATGTCAGTGCTGACTGAGCTTTTGTTATTTTCTCTTAACATTTCGATTTTACACGTCATCAAAAGTGCTGCCCTCTAGCGATATGAGCTTACGTTAAGACTCTGTTAGCGGTTTCTTGACGCCGTACTGTAGTCCACTAATGGTTAGGTCTAGTTCTTGAATACAATAGTCTTTTGCTTGATATTTGTACGGACATTATCCAGCGCCCTTGCCAATGCATATAACGATCTTGGATGGTATGTGCTTATGTTCTTCAAAACTGTGTAAAATTAATTTCATTTGAGATTTATTTAACCTCATTTCTCCGGTAAAGCTGTACTGTATGATATCATTACTCGCCCTTCTCTTTTGTATTTGTTACCAGTCATCTGATGATAGGCTGTGCCCGAAACGAGTCACGAGCCCAATAAACGATTCAGAACCATCTAGATCACATTACTTTTGCACCTTACCAGCATTTCTAAATTCACTTCCACAGTAAGTGCATTAGTTTCACTACAGACTACGTCGCCTGACCATCTTCAGGGGGCAGGCACACGTTTTAATTTTATATCACGCTACAAGTCAAATTTTCACTGTGGCGTTAAGACAGAGCTCAATTTTTATATGCTCTTATAAAACATCAAACCTAATATATATGCAGCATATGTACGATGTTGAAGCCAAATAACAGGGTATACTGCAATGCACGCCTGTCACCTGAGGATGATCACAAGACCGTTAACTGCGGTGGAAGAAAACACTGATATACTAGCCATGATAGACAAGGACAAACTTATTACTCAGCACTTGAGAAGCACAATACGCTTAAAGTGCATTTTCTTCGCGACTTGTTTATGAACAGAAGTCCGCCTCCGTAGCGTAGCAGCGGCGTTACCAGCTACCACGCAGGTGGCCCGGGTTCGATTCCCAGCAGGGGACTGGGTGTTGTGTGTCCATCATCATTGATTCGCAACTCGCCATTGTGGCGTAACCTATAAAGGACTTGCAATACGGCGGCCGAACTCGCTCGCATGGGGCCTCCAAGCCAACAGTGCCATACAATTATATATATTTATATGAACAGAAATGGTTCAAATGGTTCTAAGCACTATGGGACTTAACATCTGAGGTCATCAGTCCCCTAGACTTAGAACTACTTAAACTTAACTAACCTAAGGACATCACACATATCCATGCCCGAGGCAGGATTCGATCCTGCGACGGTAGCAGCAGCACGGTTCCAGACTGAAGTGCTAGAACCACTCGGCCGCAGCGGCCGCCTATATGAACAGAATCCTGAGTCCTAATACAAGTAAGATACACAGATAACTAGCTGATTACATAGTTGAAATTTCCAGGAAGATTAAAACTGCGCCGGACCGAGACTCGAACAAGTTACCGGGATCCGACCTGGTCCCGAGTTCGAGTCTCCGTCAATCTGACAGAAAGTTTCATATCAGCGCACACTCCGCTGCACAGTGAAAATCGCATTCTGATTACCTAGTTATTTACACTGACGGAAAAAGCATAGCAGCACCAAGGAGTCGTGCGACATAAACTAAAGCTGTTACGCGTGTTTCTACATCTGAAAGATAATGTCTATTAAAATTTTACGCCAGTCGCATATGAGTGGCGCTAGTAGCGTCACTGTAAGAATGCAAATCAGGTTTGCTTTAAATACACTATGTAACCGTCGTAAGTGTTAGTTACGTTTGAGATTGGACGTCGTGAGTTGATGATAATCAAGAACGCTTTTAAGGCGACAAAGACGCCATTATCAACGTCTGACTGACACAACGAGGTTGTGAAAGGCGGCTACGAGAAGCTGAACGTTCCTTCTGTGATAGTGAAGAAAGACTTGGCAGGAATGTACCCACTATACATGAATGCTGGCGGCGGTGGTGACGAGACGGTACGGTCACAAGAAGACTGGCCATTTGGTACCACCGAGAGAGAAGATCATTGTGTTCGGCGCATGGCTCTGGCGCATCGTACGTTATTTGCAGTAGCGATCTGAGCAGCAGTTGGCACCACAACGAACTGTGACAAAACGGTCACTTCAAGGACAGCTCCGAGCCAGATGCTTTGTACCGTGCATTCCACTGATCTCAAACCATTGCCATTTGCGACTTAGGTTTTGTCAAGTGAGAGCTTACTGGAGGGCAGGGCGGTCTGTTATGTTTTGAGATGGAAGCTGGTTCTGCTTCGGTGCCAGTGATGGCCTTGTGTTGTTTAGAAGGAAGCTAACTGACGGACAACCTGTCTGCGTGCTGGACACAATGGATCTACATTCGGAGCTATGGTCTGGGGTGCGATTTCGTAAAACAGCAGGAGCAATCTCATAGTTCAGCTGCCGAGAATCTTCCAGGTTGTATGGCCGTGGTCCATGGAACTCTTCTATCCCTGACGTTTCGTCCAAAGCTACGCTGGACATCTTCGGAGGTACTCCTGGTTGTGCTGAGTCTTGCCGACTGACGAGTCGGACGTTGAAGCTATGAAACTCAGCGATATATGGACAGTGGCGCTACAGAATCGATGAGAAGTTTTTATCTTTGACGTACTATGATCCATAGTTATATTTTATCCTTGACAAAGTTTCTCTGCTATCACGTGAAATCCAGACCACACCCACTTTCCACGGTATATAGGCCGATCTTCGACGTCCGACTCGTCAGTCGGCAAGACTCAGCACAACCAGGAGCACCTCCGAAGATGTCCAGTGTAGCTTTGGACGAAACGTCAGGGAAAGAAGAGTTCCATGGTCACGGCCATACAACCCGGAAGAATTCTCGGCGTCTGAAACGTCCGGTCCTAAAATCCTTCATTGTATAATCTCATAGTTATCCCACGCGCCATAACTGCAAAATTACGTGAATCTGGTGAATCAACCTGTTGTGCTGTCATTTATGAACAGCGTTCCAGGCGGTGTGTATCAACAGGATAACATTCCCTACATACTCCTGTTATAGCCCAACATGCTCCACAGAGTGTCTTCATGTTGCCTTGGCCTGCTCGATCACCAGACCTGTATCCAATCGAAAACATATGGGATGTCTTCGGACGATGACTCCAAGGCCATCCAGAAACAGCGCTATCCGTCCTGTATTGCCCGACCAAGTACAACAGTCACAGAACTCCATCCCGCAAGCCGACAACCGGCACTGGTACAACACAATGCATACACATTTGCATGCTTGCATTCAACAATCTGGCGGCTACACTGGTTATTTATGCACAAGCATTTCACATTTGCAATGGCTTATCTCGCGCTTGCATTAACCTGTGATCTTCCAATGTTAATTACGTAAATATGTTACCTAGACAAATATATTCCCGAAATTTCATCACTCTACATTAATTATTGTTTGGTGCTGCAATTTTTTTCGTCATTGTATATAGGTGTCTACAGCAAAACCTATAAAGAAATGAAATCAATCTATAGTTGTTGTTGTTGTTGTGGTCTTCAGTCTAGAGACTGGTTTGATGCAGCTCTCGATGTTACTCTATTCTGTGCAAGCTTCTTCATCTCCCAGTACATACTGCAACCTACATACTTCTGAATATGTTCAGTGTATTCATCTCTTGGTCTCCCTCTACGATTTTTACCCTCCACGCTGCCCTCCAATACTAAATTGGTGATCCCTTGATGCCTCAGAATATGCCCTACCAACCGATCCCTTCTTCTAGTATAAAATCAAAATGTTTAAATATCTTTGAAAAATTAGGAATTACAATGCTACGCATCATCTCCACATTTTAGTTGACTTTTATTTCAAAAAATTATTGTAAGTTGGTGTTAATTTATTTTACCCTTGTCATAGTTTGCCTAGCCCTATTTGGCCCAGTGAAGAGGCTGTATAGTGGCCGCGTGCAAGCAAACCTCCTCATAACAACTACTTTCTACACCAGTAATATGAAACGGACTGTTATTAGAACAAGTGAGGAGAAATCCCTGAGGCGGTTTCGTCCCAGAGAAAAAGGCAAGCAAGCTAGAAAAATACTCAGCCTAGGCACACCACCTTAGGGGAACACATTGCTTACCCTGCAAAATAATTTTTTATTATAGGCTTATTTTTCGGCTTCAGGAGAGGCACCACTCTTCGGTTGTACTTTTACATGCTACTGGGTAATGCAGTCAAATCGTCAGACAATGACTTGCAAAAGTATTGAAACTGGTCAAGGCAACATTCGTGAGACCTGAGGCACAACGCAAGTCGTTTCACCAGAAATAATAATCACGGGACTGAAAGAAGCGGTAGAAACAACAAACTGCAGAATTAGCGAAAGATCAGATTACTAAGTAGACGATCGATAACGCTGAGTTTGCAGACATATGTGAATCACAAAGATTACTCGTGCATTAAAGGAGTCTATCACGGTCCTTCCAGCAATCAGCTTGGGGCAAAGGGTGTCACTCAAATTTAAAAAAAGAGAAATATAAAGAAACCCGAATCAGTGTCAATACAAATAGCTTGATGCAGCAACGCGTGATGGTAAGGAATGAAGCGATGGCACAGTTTCAGGGATTCACAGACGCAAATAGTAGGCGTCGGTTTGTGGTAGGCTACTGAGAAACCACCGTTTTTCAGCACGCGTTATAATCGTGCAAACAAAACTGAATCCCCCACCACGTTATAGAGACGAACGGGATAACAAGGAAACGTTAACATCATCATTTTCATCCAGTAGAAAACTGTACGTTCTTCAAATGGCTCTGAGCACTATGGGACTTAACTTCTGAGGTCATCAGTCCCCTAGAACTTTGAACTACTTAAACCTAACTAACCTAAGGACATCACACACATCCATGCCCGAGGCAGGATTCGAACCTGCGATCGTAGCAGTCGCACGGTTCCGGACTGCGCGCCTAGAACCGCGAGACCACCGCGGCCGGCACTGTACGTTCTGTGTCAGTTCTTAAGATGTAATAGAGTTCACTACCTTCGTACATATATTTTTGTTATTAAAAGATCTCATTAATACGAGTACCTGTATACAGTAATGCCATTAGTTGTAAGCCAAATTTACACTTCTGGGAAGTGTCTTAAGTCAGCTTCACAACTTTCTGTAAAAAGTCCGCCGTGTCTAAAAAGGCATCGAAAGAAATGACGAATAAGACCTTCAGATATATTACCGTCGCAGTTACGAGTAGGGTAGTAATAGTGCTGGAGGAAATTCCCATAGCTAAAACGTAGCGGGGCAGTATGAAACTTCGGCTGCGCTTCTGGCCATCGTGTAAAGTGGGGCTGGGAGGGGTGAATACCGGGTGGTTAAAATTACAGTGCGGCTACTCAAGCAGGTCTGTTGTGGGCTGTATTTATCGTATGGCGTACTAGGTAGGTATTCTAATGCGCTAATGCGGAATATAGTTGTAATTTCGGCCAACAGCTGCAAGTCTAACCTGTGAATGCAATAAAGACAGACACCATATCAAAATAAGTATATAGTTCTGGCAATACCGGCCATGACCTTCTTCTTTTGTGCGGATGCACACATATTCCCCGAACTCTTACGGGACTTGGTGAGAATGTCTTCCACGAGTAATGAGTATGTTGGGGTGGGACACTACGAATGTAGTATGTGGACATACCAGGTGAGAATGTGGGTCTCGCGGGAGGCGTGCGCGAGATAGTCCCTGCAGTCGCACTATCCTCTGTGCCCTCCTTGACTCAGATGGATAGAGCGTCTGCCATGTAAGCACGAGATCCCGGGTTCGAGTCCCGGTTGGGGCACACATTTTCATCTGTCCCCGTTGATATATATCAACGATCGTCAGCGGCTGAAGGTATTACTATAATTCTAATTTCGTATAGAAATGTTTCCATATACGGGTATAATGGATTAGGAATGGACGTTAGCAGAAAAGTCAAACAAGTGAGAAACGCATAACGTTCATTTTATTATTAACCATCCTACATAAGAATATTGGTTTCCAAACAGTTGCGTTCTTCCAAAGCGGAAATCAAATGGTGCAAAAGGAGATCCCTGTGACGTGCAGACGTAATGGTACCCCGGACGGGCCCTCTCAGTATTCTCTTCAAACAAGAACGGACCGAGAATAAGGACGCTTGTGAATGCACGCCATACAATAACATGCGGCACAATACGTGCTTTAATAGTGCCTCAAATTCGACAGTTTTATGTATTAACTTTACCCTGTAGTGTAAAATGTGCTTTGTCACACTATAGAATTCCCGCCCCCCCCCCCCGCATGTCATCAACTTTAATGTGCCATAAACAGAAGAGCAAATTAAGAACGTTGCTGCGGATCATGAGGATTCAGTTGCTGTGTCGTCTGGATCTAATACGGGTACAAGTGTAACTGCACGAGCTGCAACAGCAACCTTGTCAATAATTTTCACCGGGATAGGACGCTTTTCTCTTCCTGGAGCCACCAAAACATAACCCGTGTTTTCGAATTTCATTATCTTCTTCTTTAAACCATTTAATGATATCGCATCTCTCCTCTGACCTTTCGGTCGGCGATACTCTCTCAGTGTAGCGTTTGAATTGCTGCCATTCACATAAAACAGTTTTACTAACAGCGCACGATCTCTATTCTAACTCATGTTGTGGTTTGTCAAATGACAGCGTGGATGCGATACTGTCATACAAACAGTGTACAGCGCCAGAGTTTCACCTGGTGGTCACAAATGGAACAAATTTGTTTTCTAACGTGAATCGGTTTCGCATTAACGCATTAGCATACCTACCAAGTTTGGCTGCCGTACGATAATTGCAGCCCACAGTGGAACTCCGTGAGCAGATGCACTTTAATTATCACCATGCAGTACGAAGATAACGTAGTGTATACCTTCAGTACAGTGTCACAGTTTTATTAGCTGGGTCGTCGTCGTTTGCATCTTAAGTTCGTAAATGAAATCAGTAGTGCAATTTTGCCATTTGTATGCGGTGATTCGTACATCATCCTACCAATCTGAAAATAGTCACCGCTAATCGATATGCACCGTTTCTACACATATGCTTTGAGCTAAGCCGTTGCTGGTGAGTGCTTCCTGAACGCACTTGTTCCCGTTGCGGAGGTTGGTTGGTGTAGGCCTAGATGTACAAGCGCCCCATTCGTAGCGAGGCGCTTGAGTTCTAGAACACCGGAAGTAGTGCCAAGTTCGTGCGGTGAGCTGTCCATGTACTCACTCATGCCGTCGTTCGGTGCCATCCGGCCGCCGTGTCATTCTCAGCTGAGAATGTGGATAGGAGGGGGGTATGGTCAGCACACCGCTCTTCCGGTCGTTATAATGGTTTTCTTTGACCAGAACCGCTACTATTCGGTCAAGTAGCTCCTCAATTGGGATCACGAGGCTTAGTACACCCCGAAAAATGGCAACAGCGCAGGGCGGTCCGGAAGGTCGCCCATCCAAGTGCCGGCCACGCTTAGCTTCGGTGATCTGACGGGAACCGGCGTATCTACTGCGGCAAGGCCGTTTCCTCAATTGCCCACATAGTAAATAATAATTAGGTTGTTGTAACATGGTTAAAATTCTAATGAGGGACAAGGGAGAACCTGATTAGATACAGAAACTCAGATAATGTCTTTTGTAAAGTAAGTCATATTGTGCCGATTTTCGGCACGATTGTGTCCCAGCCGCGAGTGTTAAGGTCGATATTGGCCTCGCCAGAGATACTGGGGGCCGAGTTGGCGGCCAGTGGCCGTCTGGCGACGAGGAGTGGAGGATTAAACAGTACCGAGCGAGAAGTACAGAACGGCAGAGTGTTGGGGTCCGGATCGTCCACATTTTGCATTTAATAATTTTGGCACTCGGTGGTTGTGGACTGATGGTGAAATCGATACGCTTGGGAATTCAACGGTGCTGTGGAACGTTACGCCGTGGGCTTTGCAGTTGTATGGACGCAATTACTGCGAGCGGTGGCCGATGTCGTTTGTGGGTGTTCTGCCACGGCAGACAAACAATACAGCGTCAGCCCAATCTGAATACTTTGCGCTGTAGTATGTTCGCCTACAATAAGGATGTCATGATATTGGAGAAGAAAGTAGTAGAATACGGTACGTGTATTAACCTTCAGTGACTTCTGCGGTGTTAGTTTGCTTAACTGTGTGGAGACTGAGCAGTAACTGTCACTTTTCAAAGGAACTGACGAGTGTGTAAAAGTGTGGCCAATGCCGGATGGGCGTTTTCATAAAGTTGTTATATTTCTTATTTGTGAACATAATTTTGTTATCAGGATTACTCATTGGATAGATTTGAAATTCAGTTCTGCGCTGTGCCTCAGCGGGTTATAAATGCTGGAATTTGCTATATCTGCTAACTGTGAGTTTTGTATATGTTTTCATATCTGCATGTTAAATGAAAATTTTGAAGTTTGAAAGCTACCTTTCTAACGCTACGATTCTGCAAGTTTTTATTCGGAAGTGATGTTGTTTGCTACTGTTTTTGGTTGAGAAGTTATTACCCAAAGGAACAGTTTTTTGATCAGTCTTTTGTGAAGTGTTTTAAGACTTGTTGTTTTGTTGAACTATTACTAATAAATTACGTAAGATAGTAATGTTGTGTAAGCAGTTGTTGAAGGCGCCCATCTCCATTAGCCAATCAACCATGGCCGGTTGGGAACGGGCATGGATGTAGCATTAGGGAACTAGAAGCTATTTGTTAAGTTGTGGCAACGCTAATCCTGTTGTTTGTTGTTATTGTTGAAGTGTCTAGCCGCCCCTAAATTGAATAATAATTCTGCACAATATCCAGTTATAAAATCAACAAAATACACTGATAAGAAGTATCCGGAAATCCCTATGTAATGCGCAGTTGGCCACTAGATGTCACGAGATGTGGATCTACCGTATAAAAGGAGACGGTGAATACTGTGTAGCTCCAGTGTATCAGTAACACCAAAATGGGTCGGCTAGGAGAACTGAGTAACTCCGAACGAGCACTCGTCGTAGGACTTGAGTAACAAGTCCGTCAGGGACCGTTCAATCCTCCTAAAGTTGCCCAAGTTCAATGTTGGTAACGTAGTTGTGAAGTGGAAACATGGAGGAACAAACACACCAAAGTTAAGACGAGGCAGGCCTCACATATTGCCGGCAGGGACTGTCGAGCATTGAGGAAGATGCTTGCAAAAATTCACGTGAAATCAGCAGAAAGCATCACTCGCGAGTTCCGAAAGTGCTGCTAGTACTCCAGCTAACACAATGATTGTACGTAGGGAATTAAGAGTTACAATGGTCTGTCAGCTCCTCACAAGCCGCACATTTCTGAATTCAGTGCCTAAGCGACGCTCGAGGTGATGCAAAGAGCGAGGCTACAGGACAGAGGATGCAAGGAAAAGAGTGATTTGTAGCGGCGAATCAGGCAATAAGCTGTTGCAATCCATTGGAAGGGTTGGATTTGGCGAATGTCTGGAAAACTTTATCTGCAATGACGTGTAGTGCCAACAATGAAGTGCTGAGAGATGGTGTCGCCATGTGGAAGTGGTTTTCGTGGTTAGGGTATGGTTACCTTATTGTGCTCAAGGAAACCTAAATGAAGGAGGATGAGAAGACCTTTAACAGCATCGTGTATTAAGTACAGCAGAGGAATAGTTCGGACACGACGATTGTTAGTATCACTATAACAGCGCACCCTGTCTTAGAGCAGCACCTGTGAGGCAACGGCTTGTGGAAAACAACATTGCCTGCCCTGAGTCCCTGCCTGAAATCAGTGGGATGAGTTAGAATGTCGACTTGGCTCCAGATACCCGCGTCCACCAGCATTACAATCTCTGGTTCCCGCTCTTGAGGAAGAATGGGCTGCCGCATCTGCACATACATTGAGAGACGTCAGTGTTCTATCCGCCATAAAGGCGAAGGGTGTACACACCCCATATTAATGTCTATTAGCAGGTGTCCAGATACATTTGGTCAGGTGGTGTGTGAAGTGTTTTCCGGCAGAGTCCGAACGTGCACGACCTTTCATAATTGTATAGAATGTGCTGTCAGCCAACGTGATTCAGTGACACCACCCAAACCGTGTATGCTAGTGAAGTGTAAGAATTTTCCTGTAATTTTGGGCTTTTATGTACCAAGGACAAAGAGTGCTGTAGTGACAACAAAGGCCACAATAGATTACTGTAGTGGTATCCCTGTTTGATTTAAAGTGAAACACGCAACTTCAAAGTCAGGTAACTCTACTATGTGAGAACTGTCATCAACAGCAGGTATGGAAGTCGCACTGTTAGGGTTAAGTTGGACTAGTCGAGGCTAAGGCAGGCTCGTGAATTTCTGATGTAGAGCTAGTTAGTTTCAGACTTGTGACTGGCACGCCACGAATTCCTCTCCTCTGCCAGCCACTGCAGCCTCTAAGAGTAGCACTTGGGACTTACGTCCTCAGTTATTTGCTGTATGTGTTCCAATCTCTACCTTTCTCTACAGTTTTTTCCCTCTACAGCTCCTTCTAGTACCATGGAAGCCATTTCCTCATGTCTTAACATGTGTCCTATCGTCCTGTCCCCTCTTCTTCTATTTTTCATACATTCCATTCTTCGCCGAATCTGCAGAGAACCTCCTCATTTCTTACCTTACCAGTCCACCTAATGTTCAACGTTCTTCTGTAGCATCACATTTCAGATGCTTCTATTGTCTCTTCGGTTCCGGATTTGCTAAAATCCATGTCTCAATCCATACAGTGCTGTGTTGCAAACGAACATTCTCAGAAATTTCTTCCTCACATTAAGGCCTATGTTTGATGCTAGTAGCCCTCTCTGGCCAGAAATGCCCTTTTCCCCAGAGCTAGTCTGCTTTTTATCTCCTCCTTACTCCGTCCGTCATGGGTTATTTTGCTGCCTAGGTCGCAGAATTCCTTAACTTCACGTGCTTCGTGATCACCAGTTATGATGTTGCTTCCCGCTGTTATCATTTCTACTACTCCTCATTACTTTCGTCTTTCTTCGATTTACTCCCATTTCATATTTTGTGCTCGTTCCACTGTTCATTCCATTCAACAGATCCTGAATTCTTATTCACTCTCACTAACGACAGCAATGTCATCAACAAATCCTAACATTGATACCCTTTCACGTTGAATTTTAATCCCACTCTTGAAACTTTCTTTTATTTCCATCATTGCTTATTCGGTGTACAGATTGAACAGCAGGAGCGAAAGACCACATCTCTGTCTTACACCTTTTTAGTCGGTACACTTCGTTCTTGGTCTTCTACTCTTATTGTTCTCTCTCGGCTCTTGAAAATATTGTTTAGTACCCGTCTTTCCTTACAGCGTACCCCTGTTTTTCTCGGAATTTCAAGCATCTTTCACCATTTGACATTGTCGAACGCCTTTTCCAGATCTACAAATCCTGTGAACGTGTCTTTATTTTTCTTTAGTCTTGCTTCCATTATCAACCGCAACGTCAGAATTGTCTCTCTGCTGTCTTCGCCTTTCCTAATGCCAGACTGATCATCTAACACGTCCTGACTTTCCTTTTTCATTCTTCTGTATATTATCCTTGTAAGCAAGTTGGATGCATTAAGCTGATTGTGCGATAATTCTCGCACGTTTCGGCTCTTACAATTTTGGGAATTGTTAGGATGATGTTTCCCAAAGTCTGATGGTATATCGCCAGTCTCATACGTTCTACACGCCAACGTAAATAATCGCTTTATTGCCACTTCCCCCAGTGATTCCAGAAATTCCGTTAGAATGTTATCAATCCCTTCTGCCTTATTTGACTTTAAACCTTCCAAAGCTCTTTTAAACTCTAGTTCTAATACTGGAATCCCTATCTCTTCCCTATTGACTCCTGTTTCTTCTTCTTTCACGTCAGCAATTACTTCCTCCCCCTCATAGTGGCCCACGGTCTGCTCTATTCACCTTCCCGCTGTCTCCCCTGCATTTAAAGGAGTAATTCCCATTGCTTTCTTATTTTTGCAGTCCTTGCTTTTAAGTTCACCGTATGTTGCTTTGGATTTTCTGTTTGCTGAGTCAGTCCTTCCAACAATCTTTTTTTTTCGATTTTTTTCACATTTTCATGTAGCCATTTCGCCATATCTTCCCTGCACTTGTTATTTATTTCATTCCTAAGTGACTTGTAAAACGTTCTTTTAATATGGGTGACTGGCACGCTTATGTGATTCTTCGAATATAGGAAGTCGGAATTGTTTTTAGACAAAGCCAATCCGGTGAGGAGAAATTGTAGCAGGAACACCAGCCAGCGATGGAAATAGACTGCAGGGTAAACGAGTGCCACGAGGAAAAGTCACAGAACAATAGCGGGAAAGGAGGACAGAACTTGTCAACCGGTTCGATATCGAGTTCGTTACATAACAGCCATTAGCTAGCGTACAGTGCGGTACTAAGCGATGCACGGTGGGAACATAAAATACTGAGATTTTAAAAATAATGTCCCTGAATTCTTATAACTCTTCTTATAACTCTTATAACACCAGGTGACTTTTATTGCTTTACTGATTTTATGCAAGTTATGAATTCTGTGTGTAGAACAACTCTGTGTCAGCGTAACGTTCGGCCGATCGTTTTTAGTGGGATGTTGTACAAAGGGATCGACTTTCGTCCGAAGTGTCTGCAGTATCCGTCGGGACGATCTTGATCTGCTGTATCATCACAACCCATCAATTAGATAAGCCGATAAATGGGAGAATCTAAAAAATATATGCGGATTTAAATCCGAAAGCACAATGCAACGTTCAGAGACAAATGCGGCCTTACTTACAAGCAGGCACGCAAAACCAGAGTCCACAAAGAAAGGAACGTAAAATTGGCTTGAGAATAACGGACTGAACCATCTAGCAAGAAACGGCTTCACAAACATCATTTCCTAACGAGAGGCATGTAAAACCTATCTGGGCTAAGAAAAACAGAAGTTGACCAGCAGCTGCGGAAGATTACTAAAGGCCCCGTTCCAAGATGAATGAAGAACTACAATAGCGCAAGCTCTCCAGTGATTGCGCAAACATCGAAACAAGTAAAGTAAATTTGGTTTGCAGGGCAGTAAAGTGTCAGTCACATGTCTAAAGCTAAATATAGATTACGTCCAGAAATTGTGCCATGCGGGCATGTAAAACCTGCACATAGAAACTTAGCAGAAGACGTCCACCGTAGTACAACATAGTATACTGGTAGAATGTAGTAGAAAATATTCCTGCTATTGTACAATGATCTGCTTGGATGGCACATCACAGAATATCAAGAGACACGTGTAACAACGGGCGTACTGCACAGGCGTCAATTCTTTCAGGGGCTTCCAGCCAAGGAGCGGTAATATTGGTGGAATTTGCTCCATTCCTCACCTACCCTGTCCTATACTACTGAAATGTTCTCATGTAATACCTTTCGCGTCCTGTACAACTAATTAAAATTTAGAATTTATTCGACGTTCTTTTTAATTTGTTAGTATTTCCGTATTTTTAATACTAATTTACTCGACGTTCTTTTTAGTTTGTTAGTATTTCTGTATTTTAATACTCCTCGCTAAAAAGGATGTATGTTTTTATAAGACGCAGTTTGCATTATTGTAGGTCAAGATTGTAAAATGTAGGGTCTGTTTTAAGAAGAAACGATAAAAACCATGTGTTAAACTAGTACCGCAGAATATACGATAAATTTTAGAAGTGTAGTAGGCAGGGACAGACCTGTGGTTATCAGTAGTGGTAGTTTTTGAAGCAAGAATGTTAATGCAAAAGGTACACAGTTGTAACTGTAGCAGATTCGCTAGTAGTTATAGTGGCAACAGAATCGTAACGAGAAAATACAGCCTATTGAAGATCACTGGATGATTGGCTATTTTGTACTACAAATGAACAAAAATGCGTCATCAGATCTGGTAACATAGCCAGGCTTAATCAACCTAGGTACTTCCCGTGGGCTTTGCTGAGAGCTGGGTGCATAGCACAAACCTCGCAGAAAAATTTTAAGGCCAATACTTTAGCAAACATTTTCCCAGATAAAGATGTGACGACGCTCCCTAGGGGAGTATTCACCGTTTGATTAGATTTCGCTTCTAAAGTTCGGATGGGCGGATTTTATGTTGTTGTGAGATTTATCTTCTAAAGAGCACAGCACTGAGCTAACGTGCATCAGCATATCTAAACCTACGCCTACGCTTCAGGTATGGAGGAGGAGAATAGTGTTTACCGTCCCGTCGACAAATGTTCAAATGGCTCTGAGCCCTGTGGGACTTAACAGCTGAGGTCATCAGTCCCCTATAACTTAGAACTACTTAAACCTAACTAACCTAAGGACATCACACACATCCATGGCCGAGGCAGGACTCGAACCTGCGACTGTAGCAGCAACGCGGTTCCGGACTGAAGCGCCTAGAAGCGCTCGTCTACAGCCGCCGGCTCCCGTCGACAACGAGATCATTAGAGACGGAGCAAAGGCTCGTGTTAGGGAAGGATGGGGGATGGAAATCGGCCGGATTTTGCCTGAAGCGATTTAGGGAAATCGCAGAAAACCTAAATCTGGATGGTCGGATGCGGGTTTGAACCGCGGTCCTCGCGAAAGCGAGTCCAGTGTGCAACCCACTGCGCCACCTCGCTCGGTACACAGTAGGTGCGTTGAACACCTGTAAATATTTAGAGATACAATTCTCTGTGACAGAATGGTCTGGATTCCATTGTAATTTCATTCTTTGACAGCTGCAAGATCACCAATGGTGCCTGTTCTTTTGAACATGTCAGAAAGAACAGATTCCATCTTCATATAGATGATTACCGCCCAATGATCATCTTCAGTGTGGATGCACTCACATTGCTCAACCTCTTACGGGATTCGGTAGATTGACTACCGCGAGTAAAGAGTATAGTGGGCAGGGGCACTACAAATGTAGTGTGTGGACAGTAAGTTGTAAATGTGGATCTCATGGGGAGCGTGTCAGAGATAAGTTCCTGCAATCGGAGGTTGGTACTCGATGATTCAGTCGGATAGAGCGTTTGCCATGTAAGCGGGAGATCCCGGTAGGGGCACACATTTTTGACTGTCCCTGTTGCTATTTATCAACACCTCTAAGCAGCTATAATGGTCTGGATTTCATTTAATGCAGTTTTAGCAGTGGTCTATGGCTGACCACGGTTCACACTCGATGTGTCCCAATCTCCTACCTCCAGGATGTCCAAATTTGCTACTAGCAGTTCCTTTGTTAGCCTTACTTCATCGGTGACAAAATTATCCAAATACAATAATGCCACTTTCCCTCAATCTCTCTCCTGTATGTGTACAATGCTTCTCTTAACAAAACAACGTGTTGTATCCAATACATCATTTTCGTCTAGTGGCAACATACTACAGGCACTCCAGTTCCACACGCACCCAAAGCAACTTAATGGTGTCCTCCAGTACATCTGAATAAAGACTTAGTGTTTTTGTATGCAGTTTCTTTGAGTTGTCCCTTAACATGATGACGCTTCTGACTGTACTTCAGTGGCGACAGCTTCCCATAGTTGGAAGGTTGTTCCACTAAGTTCCGTCACACATTGCTGAAGATCAGTATTAGCATGATGTTCATGTAAAAAGTATAACCTCAGAATCACACAGTAACCTTCGCTTCCATGAGATACTACTTCCACATATTGTTCAAAATGAACCACTCAAAACTGAAAATTTAGCCTACTGACGCCAGTGACCTCAAAATACTTTCTTCCGCTCCAAGCAATCCATAGCATGGTCAGTTCAATCGCTTCTGACCCACGACGTCCCTGGTTGCCATTGACACATGCGCCGCTATTTCCAACAAAAAATGTTTCCTGCCTCCTACAATCTCTAATATAGCACATTCCACCTACACATGCATCACTGCATCAATATTTAATGGGAACACCGCTCGGCGGACGTAGGGTTTCCTCCTGCGTTTAACACTTGTCCATTTCACCTTAGTCTAGGTTCTTCCACCATCCCGTTGCTGGTACCCACATGTTTTATCCCACTGAGATTGTTGACACTGCCTTTGGTCATACTCTATTCATCCACATCTATAGCGTTTCACGTTAGTGGAGGACACACTGCCTTTATCCCATATTCTTGTTGCCATATCAATGACCTCATATTCTGTTGCCAAGGTAACAACAGAGAACAGATCTATTGGGTACATGTCCAAGCCCTTCTTATATTATCCTGTGACGGGTCTCTCGAATAAGCTTGAAGTGCCTATGCTCGGTTTCCTGAAGCATGATGTTGTTTGTCACTTCATCTGACTGCTCACGAAAACCCTTTCATCGTTTTGTTTCTTATATCACTGTATTGAGGCGCTGCTCCAAATGCTCAAATGCTTGTGCGATTCTCAATTCCTCTGTGCACCAAACAGAAATTTTTGCCTTTGCCACCAACTGTAACTTCGTCACCTGTAACAACCAAAATCCCGCCCTGCCAAAGATTTCAGATCCTCCAAGAAAGACATCACATCCTCATTTGACCTACCAGGAAAGGGAGTTAATAAACAGCTGGTAGCTGGATGTGTCTGGGGCTCAGGCTGCTGGAATCTTGCTAACTGCTCACCTTTAATTACAATTTATCCTAGAAACTCTTTTAGGCTCTGTCAACTGCTTTACCTTATATAGTGACACCTGCTTTGTCTCTCACTAGGAAACACCATTTGTCCCAGGCTCTACCACTGTGAAACAAGCAAATAAAACACAGTATTACTTAACAAAAACCCACACAATCAATATTACAATCAACTTATACTGTGTGCCTTCCGAGATTCTACTCCAGGTGGATGTAAAATGAATGTGCGCAACGGAAGGTAATAAACGCTAAAATGAAGATTTGGCCGTCTGACTACCCCCTGAAGCAGATTTTAGGATCTCTTAATTCTGTAAATTACAATCTAAACATAAATGAATAATGAAGGCAACTAATCCTACTAAATGATAAACGTTGTTCCTGCTTATATATTTATTGTAGATTAAAAAAACCTTTATATTACAAAGTTTACATTTCCTAAGTAAAATTACTGATCAATTGTCCAACTCTGCCCCTTATTATGACTGCGCGGTCTAATATCAATAACGCGGTATGACTGACATCATCTATGTACCAGACACTAGAAAACACTACTTTCAAAGATGATCTACGATGGTGTGGAACCTCAGTGGAAATAAACTAACGTGATCACAGCTGTTTAACTTTTATAGCCCTAATAAGCCGAAGCAATTTGCGATATCATCGTATCTACTGCGTCCGGTGCATCGAAGTGATGGTTCTCGTACTCGTCTGCGACGATGGAAGAACTCCAGCCACAAATAAACTCTTTCAAACATTAGGACGACAGAAAGCGGTCCTCTAACTAGTATACTCTAATACTGTCTTCTCCTCTCTGTGTTCTACAGACGAGAAACTCCCAGCCACAAGGACGGACTTCAGATAACGTCTCAACGTAAGTATAGGCAGAGGAAGTGCTCTCAATTACTGAACGCTGCGTACTCAACGACGACTTCCAACCCAGAGGTGAAGTCCAGAATCGTATAGGTTCGCAACAGTACAGTGCCTAACTGTTCTAACTATAAACTCTTCTGAGAGCAAAGAGAGCAAGTCCATCTGTACCAACAAAGCTGATATCGAGCGACCGTCACACACGGTCGCTCACAACAGAAGACTTCGTCTCTCCAGCGCTGGCCTCCAAGCAAGGCTCAGCTCCCCACCCTCGTAATTCCGGAAACGAATCATTTCCCAATACCACGAAATATTCTCCCTCTCTACAGATTCTTCCGAACGCTGACCAACCATATTTTAGTCTGTCGTCCAGCGTGGAAAGTTTGCGAGGAAAAACCTACACTCATACAATGGTACGCTTCTGAGTAAATATCCTTGGAAATAACACAGCCTGCGTGGTTTCCGAGGTGCGCTTCCTCGTTCCTCTCAGCTGCATCCAAGGTTTTCGTAGTTTCCGAAGTATAATCCTTCCCTACCGGCTACAAAAACGGCCGGTCGCGACTCTATTGTGCCCCAGCGCTCAGGTGTCAAGATGTCCGTCTAGCTACTTCCTGTGTTTAAGCAGGACCAACACCTGCGCAGGCCTTCCATCCAGGGCTTGAGTTCTGCCTGCCATTTCATTTCCACTGTCATACGAACCTCTACTACTATGATAATAAGGTCACTCCGTCACCTTTCATGCAATAAGCGTTAACTATTATTTACAAGGCATAAGTGACAATGTCAGTCTCCTTTATATATTCATATATACGGTGTACAGCCTATCACATGACACCTAATTGTGTTTGTAGCTCACCGCAAAGTATGTGGATGGGTGCTTGTAAGGTGCGAAATTATAGCCACCTTACAGCCTTTTTATCAACCACCTAGTCTTAGTACACTACCTAGGAGTATGGCTATAATGGTGACATGTAAAACATTCTACTGACACTCCCCCCAGGGGATCCACAACTCTTTTGTGGATACGTGCGTAGCGAGCACGGGGCCCCGAGCTAATGTGGCCTTCCTTCCTTTCCGGGCTGCATACCTTCCCTTTCCGCATCCTTCCCCATCCCCTGTCTTCACCCCCCCCCCCTCACCTCTGGCTCTTTCCTTCACTTTCTCCCCCTCTGGGAGTATGGTTTGCGCCTACGTCCGGAGACGGACGCTTGTAAATGTACCGCATTCTTCTTCTTCCTTGCTTGTATGTCTTCTTCCTCCCTTTGTCCTTCTCCTTTTCTTACCTCTTCTCTTTACCCTTTTCTCCGCTGCGGCGTTTGAGACCCCTTCTTCTTTCCTTTCCCTTTCTCTTTCTTCCTCCCTGTGCGTGTCTGAAGGCCGACCCACGCACTTCCATGCGTAGCCGGTGACGGGGTAACGCGTAATTCCCCGCCCCGGGTAGACAGGTAGGACACGTACGTACCCCCTGGTGAAGGCCAGGCCCAGGGAGGGGTGATTACCCGAGCTGATACCTTCCGAAAGTGCCGATTGGTCCCTCCGTCCGTTTGTCGGGAGGTGTGACCTGAGGTGTGAACAATCACCTAAGGCGGGAGTGCCCTCAGAGAGGGCCCCCACTAGGGAGGAGCGCGCCATCGGAGACGCCGGTAATCATGGGGGATTCTTCCGCAATGGTTTCCTCACCTTCCACTAAGTCTAGTCACAAACGTAAGCATACTGAGTCTCAGCCACAGACGATTCTTCCATCGTTGCCACAGTTCCTTGTTGTTTCTCGGTCTGATGAAGGTCACGACTTCTCCACGGTCAACCCTTTCATTATCCAGAAAGGAGTCGATGCAATAGCAGGTCCTGTAAAGTCTTGTTCCCGATTACGGAATGGCACCCTGTTGTTAGAAACACACAGTGCCCTCCAGTCACAAAAATTGCTGCGTACTACTCTGCTCCACACCTTCCCTGTCCGGGTGGAACCGCACCGTACCTTGAATTCCTCGCGTGGAGTCGTTTATACACGCTCCCTCGATGGATTGTCTGACGAAGAAATTCAGCACTATCTGTCTGACCAGGGCGTAACGGCAGTTCATAGAGTAATGAAACGGGTTGACACGAACATCATTCCCACCCGCACTGTCTTCTTGACATTTGACACAGTTCAACTCCCATCGAAAATCAAAGCAGGCTATGAGATAATTTCCGTTCGCCCTTACGTCCCAAACCCTACGCGTTGCTATCGATGTCAGCGGTTCAATCACACCAGCCAGTCCTGTTCCAATCCAGCCAAATGTGTTACGTGTGGCACGGATGCCCATGAGGGTGCTTGTCCACCTCCATCCCCTCGCTGCATCAACTGTATGGGTGACCACGCTGCTTCCTCTCGAGATTGCCCCGTTTTTAAGGATGAGAAGCTCATCCAGGAAATAAGGGTGAAGGAAAAGGTGTCGACCTTTGCTGCTCGAAAATTATTCGCCAGTCGCAAGCCCACCGTGCCTCAGACAGGAAAATACAGCACTGTCCTTGCTTCTCCTCGGCCAACAAAGGAGGCGGCCACGCAGACTTGCGACCTCACCTTTAGTACCACGGTCGTCAGATCGGCCAGCGCAAAGATCGCTCGTTCAACCTCACCACTTTCGCCTGCCCACTCTCTGGCTCACCCTTCGTCGGGTTCTGCTACATCTCGAGCCCAAAAGTCGGACGCCAAGTCTTCCAAAAAAGAGCATACTCGTGAAGAGTTTTTACGGACCGCAGCTTCACAACCATCGGTTCCTCCTTCCTCTAAACAACATTCTTCCAAGAAGGCTACAAAGAAACCCAGTTCCTCTCCTTCTCCGCCAAGGCGTGCCCCCTCTACAGCACCACCTGGCGGAAATCGCCCTCGGCCATCTTCTGTGTCGCCGAGGCGCACTGCTGGTGGCCGGTCAACCGGCCGATCGCTGGTGGCAGGGACTGATCCTGACCAACTTATGGATCAGGATCTTCTGCCTTCGGCTGAATGCCATTCCATGCTGTCGGTTGCTAGCTCCGAGCAGTCTTTGAGTTGACAGCAACTTTGGTCACATTCCTCCATTCTCTTTTCACCCCATGTCCATTATCCACTGGAATATCCGCGGCATTCGAGCCAATCGGGATGAATTGTCGGTCCTCTTACGCTCCTACTCGCCGGTCATCTTCTGTCTTCAGGAAACAAAGCTGCGTCCCCATGACCGCTTTGTTCTCCCTCATTTTCAGTCTGTCCGATATGATCTCCCCTCTGTTGCAGGCTCTCCAGCCCATGGAGGACTCATGATTCTTCTCCGTGATACTCTCCATTATCACCCAATCCCCTTAAACACTTCCTTCCAAGCTGTCGCCGTCCGTCTTTCACTTTCCGGATACACGTTCTCTCTTTGTACTGTATACATTCCATCGTCCACACCACTGGCACGAGCTGATCTCCTTCATCTTCTTGGTCAGCTTCCACCCCCCTATTTGCTGGTTGGGGACTTCAATGCCCACCACCCGCTTTGGGGATCTCCACACCCTTGTCCACGTGGCTCCGTATTGCTAGACGTCTTCCACCAAGCGGATCTAGTTTGCCTCAACACTGGGGTCCCCACATTTTTGTCTGCCTCCACGACAACCTTATCTCATTTGGACCTTGCGGTCGGTACTGTTCCGCTAGCTCGGCGCTTCGAATGGTTCGCCCTTGATGATACACACTCGAGTGACCACTTTCCATGTGTCCTCAGACTGCAGCCTCAACTGCCATATATGCGCCCGCGACGCTGGAAGTTTGCCCAAGCCGATTGGACACTTTTTTCGTCTCTCGCGACATTCGATGACCGTCGCTTTCCCAGCGTCGACGATGAGGTCACACACATTACCGACGTTATCCTTACAGCTGCGGAACGTTCAATACCACGCACCTCCGAATTGCCCCGGCGCCCCCCAGTTCCTTGGTGGAACGAGGCATGCCGTGACGCAATACGTGAGCGGCGACGTGCTCTTCGCATTTTCCGTCACCATCCTACTTTGGCCAACTGTATCCGCTATAAGCAGCTCCGTGCGCGATGCCGTCGCGTCATCCGCGATAGCAAGAAGGCAAGCTGGAAATTCTTTATTAGCTCATTTAACACCTTCACTCCCTCCTCGGCAGTTTGGAGTCGGCTTCGACGGTTCTCAGGCGCGCCTAGTTTCTCCCCGGTTTCTGGGCTCACTGTCGCGCATGATA
This sequence comes from Schistocerca piceifrons, assembly GCF_021461385.2. Lineage (NCBI taxonomy): Eukaryota > Metazoa > Arthropoda > Insecta > Orthoptera > Acrididae > Schistocerca > Schistocerca piceifrons. Next base: position 330,059,186 of record NC_060144.1, read on the forward strand.
CCTTAGTGGACCCCGTCGCAATTTCTAACTCGTTGGGTCAGCACTTTGCTGAGATTTCGAGCTCTTCAAATTACCCGCCAGCGTTTCTCCCGAAGAAACGTGCAGCGGAAGAGCGACCTCTTGCTTTCTCCTCCCAAAATCACGAAAGCTACAATACTGTTTTCTCCATGCGGGAACTCCAACATGCCCTCTCATCTTCTCGCTCCTCCGCCCCAGGACCGGATGGTATCCATGTCCAAATGTTGCTGCATTTATCCACCCATAGCCTGCGCTACCTCCTTCGCCTTTATAATCGAATTTGGACAGACAGTACTTTTCCCAGACAATGGCGGGAAGCTATCGTCGTTCCTGTTACGAAACCTGGAAAGGACAAACATCTCCCCTCTAGCTATCGCCCCATTTCTCTCACGAGTAGTGTCTGTAAGGTTTTGGAGCGTATGGTGAATTACCGTTTAGCTTGGTGGCTGGAATCCCGCAGCCTTTTAACACCAGCCCAATGCGGATTTCGGAAGCATCGTTCTGCAGTTGACCATCTTGTCGCTCTCTCCACTTATATCATGAACAATTTTCTCCGGCAACGCCAAACGGTAGCAATATTTTTTGATCTGGAGCGAGCATACGATACCTGTTGGAGGACAGGCATCCTCCGCACACTGTTCTCTTGGGGCTTTCGAGGCCGGCTGCCCCTTTTTCTTCGCGAATTTATGGCAGAGCGCACTTTTCGGGTACGGGTGAACACTACTCTCTCCCGTACTTTCTCCCAAGAAAACGGGGTACCCCAGGGATCCGTGCTGAGTGTTGTACTGTTTGCCATCGCCATAAATCCAATTATGGATTGTCTCCCTCCTGATGTCTCGGGCTCCCTCTTTGTGGACGATTTTGCGATCTACTACAGCTCTCAACGGACCAGCCTTCTTGAACGACGTCTTCAAGGATGTCTCGATCGCCTCCACTCGTGGAGCATCGAAACTGGCTTCCGTTTTTCACCCAGTAAGACCGTTTGTGTCAATTTTTGGCGACGTACGGAGTTTCTTCCGCCCTCCTTACATCTCGGTCCTGTCAACCTTCCGTTTTCAGACGTCGCTAAATTCTTGGGTCTTATGTTTGACAGAAAACTATGCTGGTCCTCCCACGTTTCCTATCTTTCGGCTCGCTGTCTGCGATCACTTAACACCCTCCGTGTCCTGAATGGTACCTCCTGGGGAGCGGACCGAGTGGTCCTTCTCCGCCTCTATCGCGCCTTAGTGCGCTCGAAATTGGATTATGGAAGCATAGTCTACTCCTCTGCTCGGCCGTCTATTCTTCGGCGTCTCGACTCTATCCACCACCGTGGATTACGTTTAGTGTCTGGAGCTTTTTACACTAGCCCTGTGGAAAGCCTTTATGCTGAGACTGCTGAACCTCCGCTGTCCAATCGGCGAGCAGTCCTCCTGAGTCGTTATGCTAGCCGTCTGTCTTCCATGCCTGCTAATCCAGCCCACGACCTTTTTTTCGACGCCTCCTTTGATGTAGGGTATGCAGGCCGCCCCTCCTCCCTACTACCCCCGGGAGTCCGCTTCCGTCAACTGCTCCATTCTCTTTCCTTCCGCTTTCCTAAAACCTTCCTGACCACTTGGGGTACAGCACCGCCTTGGCTCCGTCCCCGGATCTGCCTGCTCCGTGACCTTTGTCAATTTCCCAAAGATGGTACCCCTACACTTGTTTATCGTCGGGCATTTGCTGCTCTATGTGCAGAAATGACGGACGCCACATTTATTTACACCGACGGCTCGAAAACATCGTTAGGTGTAGGGAGTGCCTATATTGTTGGCGACACCCCAAATCGCTTTCGGCTTCCCGGCCAGTATTCGGTTTATACTGCGGAGCTTTACGCTGTTCTCCAGGCTGTCCACTACATCCGCCGCCATCAGCGGATACAGTACGTTATCTGCTCAGATTCTCTCAGCTCTCTCCTCAGTCTCCAAACTCTTTACCCTGTGCACCCTCTGGTCCACCGGATTCAGGACTGTCTGCGCTTGCTTCACCTGAGGGGCGTCTCGGTGGCGTTCCTCTGGCTCCCGGGACACGCTGGTATCTGTGGGAATGAGGCGGCCGATGTAGCGGCCAAGGCCGCAGTCTCTCTTCCTCGGCCAGCTATTCAGTCGCTTCCCTTCACCGATCTTCGGAACGATTTATGTCGCCATGTTGCTCAATTATGGCATGCCCATTGGTCGGCACTTTCCTGTAATAAATTGCGGGAAGTGAAAGCCCTTCCTTGCGCTTGGACCTCTTCCTCCCGAACGCGTCGTCGGGAGGAGGTAATTTTAGCTAGACTCCGGATAGGGCACTGTCGTTTTAGCCATCGACATCTTTTAAGCGGCGATCCTCCCCCACTCTGTCCCCACTGCTCTCAGCTGTGGACGGTAAGACACCTTTTAATTGAATGCCCCTATTTTAATCCATTACGCTCCCGTCTACAGCTATCGCCTGATCTATCGTCGATTTTAGCAGATGACACGCGCTCCGCCGACCGCGTTCTCCAGTTTATTAGTGACAGTGAAATGACGTCAGTCATTTGAAGCTTTTTTTGGGGACAATCACCCCCTTTCTGTAGTGGATTTTTAAGCAGTCTTCTATTTTTAGTTTCTCCAATTTTCTGACTTTGTTCCCCTTGCTGCTGGTTTTAAATTTCGGTTTCTTACTGTCTTAAGTCACGGGCTGGGCGCTAATGACCATAGAAGTTTTGCGCCCTAAAAACCACAAAAAAAAAAAAAAAAAAAAAAATTCTACTGACACTGATTTTGCACATGGTGCACTATGCCCCAACAGGCTGCATGAGCACATCTTACTGGTTATAAATAATGCTCGTTGTAGTTACCATGAAGATGCAGCAAGTCGGCCAGATAGTTTGACAAACACAACGTTCGAGTTTCAGTGTATCTCCCACCTAGACTGCATCTCGTCCGTATATGAAAGTAAAATCAAAAACGTAGTCACTTACCTCTCAGTGTGATGACACTGCAAGTTGTGGTTGTGACACCGTGCTGTGTGGAAGTTCTCTTCTGACACCAACCGAAGTGGATCCCCAGGGGAGGCAGTCGACTTCTGCACAGGCCTGGGTGGCACTGCCGCTAGTCTTAACGCGTCATATTGTAACGGGTACCGTCCAAATTACCGACTGTGCGAACCAGGGGTAGTCGAGTAGTGTACCCCATGACACTCCATACTATCACACCAACTACTGGATCCTTATGAAAACGACGAACGCAGTCTAGCTATGTCCATTATTTTCGGACCCTGCAGACGTGGATACGTCCATCGCAACGCCGCCTGCAGAAGCTGAAGTCGTCTGAAAAGACGACATGGTGTCACTTGCACGCGCAGTGAGCTCATCGAACGCACTGCTGTCGGCGCGCTTCTTCCTCCTGCCAGGTTAAGGCAATCCGCAACATTGGTCGCAGTGCTGATGGTCCTTGATGCTGCAGGCTCCATCGCATTGTCCAAGTGTATACTTGAATCGCCGCAAAATAGCCCATTTCCTGATACAAGGTACGAGGCGTGGTTGTAAGAACCTCCACAACAGAGCGGACAATTTGTCCTCTCGGGCGCTAGTCACGCCACTGAGCTCGTCCATAGCGTTAAGTACGACTCTCTTGAAACCCACATTTGCATGACAGTCAGGGGATCCCGTTCAATGCGACCAGGCATGTCGCCGTCCGCTGTGGCCGAGCGGTTCTAGGCGCTTCATTCTGGAACCGCTCGACCGCTACGGTTTCAGGTTCGAATCCTGCCTCGGGCATGGATGTGTGTGATGTCCTTAGGTTAGGTTTAAGTAGTTCTAAGTTCCAGGAGACTGACGAAATGGTTCAAATGGCTCTGAGTACTATGGGACTTAACTTCTGAGGTCATCAGTCCCCTAGAACTTAGAACTACTTAAACTTAACTAAGCTAAGGACATCATACACATCCATGCCCGAGGCAGCATTCGAACCTGCGACCGTAGCAGTCGCGCGGTTCCAGACTGTAGCGCCTAGAACAGCTCGGCCACCCCGGCCGGGGAGACTGATGACCTCAGATGTAAGGTCCCATAGTGCTCAGCCATTTGAACCATCTGAACCAGGAATGTCACCGTAAGATAACTCGCATCGTTTATAAGCCTCGATCCAACCGCTATTGAGGTTCTAGACCTGCTGATAGTTTATTCTTCTTATACGAGGCATAATAGGACGTGCTCACAAACGACGTTTAAATGCGATTTCTTGATAAGAAACCCAATACGTAATGTTTTCTTATATACACAATATACAGGGTGTCTCATAAATGTTGCGACAAAATCCGTGGGGTTGTCGAGGGTGTCAAGGAATATATCCAGGGTGAGAACCCATATCCGGAAACTCCATCCAACGACGCTACAGAGCAGTTAGCCCTGTAGAGTCCGGAGTCTGCTACTAGGCCACCCTTTCGGCAGAAATCGTAACTTCGTGCACTAACGGGCCGTAGGCGGAGCGTCTCATAATGCTGTTTGTTAGTTACTGATCATGACCGATTGCTGTGAAGGCCACTGGATGCAGCTAGCTGCTACGTAGACAGGCCTTGTCTCATATAAATACGACGCTCTATTGCTTTGGTGGATGACTGTTTTGACACTTGTTACCATCTGCTGTTCATTTTACTCCTGTATACCAAAAAACATAGGAGGTTTTAGAGGGTTCAGGAGAAAAATAAACTGAGGTTGTAAAACCGTGTACGAAACGGTCATCCACCGAGGCAACAGAGCGTCTCATTCACAGTATACAAGATCGTTTTCCATTGGCGATCGTGGCAGTCATCCGCGATCACTGAATAACAAACAACAGTGCGAAACGTTCCACCTACGGTCTGTCAGAGTACAAAGCCACGTTTGATGCCGAACGGGTGGCTCAGTGGCAGGCGCCGGCGCCTATAACTTCGACGCCCTGTAGCGTCGTTCGATGATGTTTCCGGACACGGGCCCCTAACTTATTTTTTTCTCAATACACCCTCTATAGCCCCTCGATGTTCATCGCATTATTTCCGGAATACCCTGTAGATGACATTACTGTTATCCACACTACTGCTCATAAATTAAGGCTAATTGCAGAATGTGGTGCCACACAACGTGACACTGCAAAAAACTGGCGCTAATAGCATCGGCACATAGGGAACACACACGACACAGATCAGTAAAAGTCCACGGTATTGGTGATACGTCGAGAAAACCGTCCCGAAACACATGTGCCACAAAAGGCCACTGTTTCCTGCGCATGTTCCCCGACATCAGGATGGGATATGATCACCATGCACTCGTACACAGGCCGCACAACGGGTTGGCATACTCTGGATCAGGTGGTCGAGCAGCTGCTCGGGTATAGTCTCCAATTCTTGCACCAGTGCTTGTCGGAGCTTCTGAAGTGTCCTAGAGGTTTGAAGACGTGCAGCGATACGTCGACCGAGACCATCCCAGACTTGCTCGATGGAATTTAGGTCTGGAGAACAGGCAGGCCACTCCATTCGCCTGATACCTTCTGTTTCAAGATACGATTGCAGCTCGGTGGGGTCGTGCGTTATCATTCATAAGGAGGAAGGTGGGACCCACTGCACCCCTGAAAAGGCGGACATACTGGTGCAAAATGACGTCTACATCTACATCTACATCCATACTCCGCAAGTCACCTGACGGTGTGTGGCGGAGGGCACTTTGAGTACCTCTATCGGTTCTCCCTTCTATTCCAGTCTCGTATTGTTCGTGGAAAGAAAGATTGTCGGTATGCCTCTGTGTGGGCTCTAATCTCTCTGATTTTATCCTAATGGTCTCTTCGCGAGATATACGTAGGAGGGAGCAATATACTGCTTGACTCCTCGGTGAAGGTATGTTCTCGAAACTTCAACAAAAGCCCGTACCGAGCTACTGAGCGTCTCTCCTGCAGAGTCTTCCACTGGAGTTCCTCTATCATCTCCGTAACGCTTTCGCAATTACTAAATGATCATGGAACGAAGCGCGCTGCTCTCCGTTGAATCTTCTTTCTCTCTTCTATCAGCCCTATCTGGTACGGATCCCACACTGGTGAGCAATATTCAAGCAGTGGGCGAACAAGTGTACTGTAACCTGCTCGCTTTGTTTCCGGACTGCATTTCCTTATGACTCTTCCAATGAATCTGTCTGGCATCTGCTTTACCGACGATCAACTTTATATGATCATTCCATTTTAAATCACTCCTAATGCCTACCCCAAGATAATTTATGGAATTAACTGCTTCCAGTTGCTGGCCTGCTATATTGTAGCTAAATGATAAAGGATCTTTCTTTCTATGTATTCGCAGCACATTACACTTGTCTACATTGAGATTCCATTGCCATTCCCTGCACCATGCGTCAATTCGTTGCAGATCCTCCTGCATTTCAGTACAATTTTCCATTGTTACAACCTCTGGATGTACCACAGCATCATCTGCAAAAAGCCTCAGTGAACTTCCGATGTTATCCACAAGGTCATTTATGTATATTGTGAATAGCAACGGTCCTACGACACTCCCCTGCGGCACACCTGAAATCACTCTTACTTCGGAAGACTTCTCTCCATTGAGAATGACATGCTGCGTTCTGTTATCTAGGAACTCTTCAATCCAATCACACAATTGGTCTGATAGTCCATACGCTCTTACTTTGTTCATTAAACGACTGTGGGGAACTGTATCGAACGCCTTGCGGAAGTCAAGAAACACGGCATCTACCCGTGAACCCGTGTTCAAAATGGTTCAAATGGGTCTGAGCACTATGCGACGTAACTTCTCAGGTCATCAGTCGCCTAGAACTTAGAACTAATTAAACCTAACTATCCTAAGGACATCGCAAACATCCATGCCCTAGGCAGGATTCGAACCTGTGATCGTAGCGGACGCGCGGCTCCAGACTGTAGCTCCTAGAACCGCACGGCCACTACGGCCGGCGGGAACCCGTGTCTATGGCCCTCTGAGTCTCTGGACGAATAGCACGAGCTGAGTTTCACACGATCGTGTTTTTCGAAACCCATGCTAATTCGTACAGAGTAGATTTCTAGTCTCCAGAAAAGTCATTATACTCGAACATAATACGTGTTCCAAAATTCTACAACTGATCGACGTTAGAGATATAGGTCTATAGCTCTTCACGTCCCGATATACCTGACCTGTTACAGTTCCTCTGTCAAAGACATGCAGCTATTTACGTGCACCAATCATTATCCCACCCCACACCATCAAGCCACGACCTCCATACAGGTCCCTTTCAAGGACATAAAGGGGTTGGTGTCCGGTTCCTGGTTCACCACAGATGAAAACCCGGCGAGAATCACTGTTCAGATTATACCTGGACTCGTCCGTGAACATAACCTGGCACCACTTTTCCAATGACCATGTACTGTGTTCTTGACACCAGGCTTTACGGGCTCTCCTGTGACCAGGGGTCAGTGGAATGCACCTTGCAGGTCTCCAGGCGAATAAACCATGTCTGTTCAGTCGTCTGTAGACTGTGTGTCGGGAGACAACTGTTCCAGAGACTGCGGTAAGGTCCCGAGCAGTACTCCGTGGCCGTCTGCGGGCACTGATGGTGAGATATCGGTCTTCTTGTGGTGTTGTACACTGTGGACGTCCCGTATTGTAGCGCCTACACGTTTCCTGCCTGCTGTAATCGTTGCCATAATCTTGAGATCACACTTTGTGGCACACGGAGGGCCCGTGCTACGACCTGCTTTGTTCGATCAGCCTCCAGTCGCCCTAGTTTTCTATCCCTCATAACGTCAATAATATGAGTTCTTTGAGCCATTTTCAACACAGTCACCATTAGCATGTCTGAAACGTCTGCACACTTACTCTCTGCACCGTACTCTGACATACACCAACACACTTATGCATATGTGGACTGCTGCCATCGCCACCACAGGTCAAATGCACCGCTTGGTCATACCCCGAGGTGATTTAAACCCGCAAACCGCCCACCAGAGCGTTGTTTCACCATGTATCAGCATTTTCCTTTATTTATGAGTATGAGTGTCCTTTGTGCATATCCACACATGTAGAACCCCTCACGTCAGTCTGACGACTGTTTCATTCCGTCTTCATGTTGTTGCAGTCTTAATGGCCACCAGTGAGTTTATTTTCCGTCCCGCGATCACTTACCTCGATTCTGTGGTATCACTCGTCCGCGAGAAACTGTAAACTGTTGCACTCGCAGTTGAGTCGGGACGAAGGGAGCGCTGCAGCGGCAAAGGGCAGGAGGCAGCACGTGGGTCCCACGTGTGCGGTGGTGGGGGTGGGGGTGGGGGTGGGGGTGGGGGCGTGGGCGGTGAAAGTTAACGAGCCCGCGCCACTGCGGCCCATTTGCCCGTCTGTATGAATCGCGGCCGCGGGCCTCATTCTGGAAATTAGATTTTAATTGGAATTGCTTAACTGGCTCACGGCCGGGATAATGACGTAATTCCCGGCGTAATGCGCCTTTGGTGGTTCGCCGTCCACGCGGACTGCGCCGGGCCTCGAAGCCAGAGCGTGCACACTACGGACCCACCGCATAGCGGAGCGTGTGTTCAGGTGCATTAGGCCTGCTCCTTCGCCATCTGACACTCAGATACGCGCGTTCATGAAATTCGGTGCTTACAATTTCTTTGTATGCGAAAAGAAGAAAGACTAGGGATCAAAATCCCGTCGACGACGAATTCATTAGAGGCGGAGTACATCCACATCTACATACATGCTTCGCAAGCCACCATACTGTGCATGACTGAGTGTATCTTTTTCCACTATTTCCTGTTTCTCTCGCAAATGTATCGGGGAGAAACGACTGTCTGTATGCTTCCGTACAATCAATAATTTCTCTTATCTTGCGCCGGACGGAGTGGCCGAGGGGTTCTAGGCGCTACAGTCTGGAACCGCGTGACCGCTACGGTCGCAGGTTCGAATCCTGCCTCGGGTATGGATGTGTGTGATGTCCTTAGGTTAGTTAGGTTTAAGTATTTCTAAGTTCAAGGGGACTGAAGATCTCAGAAGTTAAGTCCCATAGTGCTCAGAGCCATTTGAACCATCTTATCTTGCTTGAGGGTCCTTACGCGATATGTACATTGGTAAATAAATGTAAATGTCATGTGACTAGGGCCTCCCGTTGGGTAGACCGTTCGCTGGGTGCAAGTCTTTCGATTTGACGCAACTCCGGCGACTTGCGCGTCGATGGGGATGAAATGATGATGATTAGGACAACACAACACCCGGTCCTTGAGCCGAGAAAATCTCCGACCGAGCCGGGAATGGAACCCAGGTCCTTAGCATTGACATTCTGCCGCGCTGACACGTACGTTGGTGACGGTAGATTCGTTGTGCTGTCAGCTGATAATGCCCGAATTGGGGGAGCGTGGGGTAGGAAATCGGCCGCGCCATTTTCACAGGAACAATGAAAAGGCTCTGAGCACTATGGGACTTAACATCTACGGTCATCAGTCCCCTAGAACTTAGAACTACTTAAACCTAACTAACCTAAGGACATCACACACATCCATGCCCGAGGCAGGATTCGAACCTGCGACCGTAGCGGTCGCGCGGTTCCAGACTGAAGTGCGGTGCACATACGAGAGTGTGGCGAGTACTCCACGAACAACAATTACGCCCATATCACCCACAACGAGTCCATGCACTGACTTCGCACCAAGGGTCGCATCGTGTCAGTGGTTGCTCCAACAACGGCTTGATCGACCAGTTTCCTCCAGATAGTGCTGTTCACTGACGAGCCCTAATTTGATCTTGATGGTATTTCTAACAGCAGGAACAGCCATGTGTGGGGTTAGGAAAACCCCCTCGCTGTAGTAGTCACACTACCAAGTACGTTTTGCTGTGAATATCCGGGCCAGCCGCGCGTGGTAGCCGTGTGGTCTTGGGCGCCTTCCCACGGTTCGCGCGGCTCCCCCCGTGGGAGGTTCGAGTCCTCCCTGGGGCATGGGTGTGTGTGTTGTCTTTAGCGTAAGTTAGTTTAAGTTAGATTAAGTAGTGTGTAAGCCTAGGGACCAATGACCTCAGCAGTTTGGTCCCACAGAACTTACCATGATTTCCAATTTTTTTTTACCCTGTCCGGCATTGTAGGCGACAATTTCATTGGGCTCTATCTTCTACCTGGCGTCTGGACGGCCACCTGTACTTCAGATTCGTGCAAAGAGGTCTACCTGAGTTGTTGGAGAACATGAGGATGTAGCTACAACACGATGGTGTAACGCCTTCCTTCAATGTGGATGTTCCTAACCATCTCAATGCTGTATTTCCTGGTCGCTGGATTGGAAGGCGAGGTCCTATTCCATGGCCTGCGAGGTAACCTGGCCTGAATCCCCTTGATTATTTTCTTTGTGGATATCTAAACTCACTTGTGTATGAGACCCCATTGGACAAGGAGATGGAATTAGTTGCCAGAGTTGTAGCTGCCCGTGATGTGATTCGAAACACACTAGGAGTATTTGTCAGGGTGCGTCAGACTCTTGTAACCCGATGTCATTCTTGCATTGAGGACGATGGCCGTCAGTTTCAGCACATTTTTTAAGATACAGTACAAATGGTACGTTCATTGTGCTAGTGACGGTATTTGCATGTAACGGTAACTAATGTAAATAAAAAAGTACACAGTAATGTTATTTTATTCCTATTATCTCCTTAAGCTGGCTTCTACGACCCCAGGTTCTCTACGTCAAATTGTTCAGTGGAACGTCCTCTATGCACCGTTAAATTTTTGGTAGAGGGACGAGAGAGGCAATTCTCACGTTACGGCTAATAATGGAAGCAAAGCTAAAAAAAATCAAGACACTTCCATAGGATTTGTCGACCTGGAAAAAGCGTTCGACAATATAAAATGGTGCAAGCTGTTCGGGATACTGAAAAAAGTAGGGGTAAGCTATAGGGAGAGACGGGTCATATACAATATGTACAACAACCAAGAGGGAATAATAAGAGTGGACGATCAAGAACGAAGTGCTCGTATTAAGAAGGGTGTAAGACAAGGCTGTAGCCTTTCGCCCCTACTCTTCAATCTGTACATCGAGGAAGCAATGATGGAAATAAAAGAAAGGTTCAGGAGTGGAATTAAAATACAAGGTGAAAGGATATCAATGATACGATTCGCTGATGACATTGCTATCCTGAGTGAAAGTGAAGAAGAATTAAATGATCTGCTGAACGGAATGGACAGTCTAATGAGTACACAGTATGGTTTGAGAGTAAATCGGCGAAAGTCGAAGGTAATGAGAAGTAGTAGAAATGAGAACAGCGAGAAACTTAACATCAGGATTGATGGTCACGAAGTCAATGAAGTTAAGGAATTTGCTACCTAGGCAGTAAAATAACCAATGACGGACGGAGCAAAGAGGACATCAAAAGCAGACTGGCTATGGCAAAAAAGGCATTTCTGGCCAAGAGAAGTCGACTAATATCAAATACCGACCTTAATTTGAGGAAGAAATTTCTGAGGATGTACGTCTGGAGTACAGCATTGTATGGTAGTGAAACATGGACTGTGGGAAAACCGGAACAGAAGAGAATCGAAGCATTTGAGATGTGGTGCTATAGACGAATGTTGAAAATTAGGTGGACTGCTAAGGTAAGGAATGAGGAGGTTCTACGCAGAATCGGAGAGGAAAGGAATATGTGGAAAACACTGATAAGGAGAAGGGACAGGATGATAGGACATCTGCTAAGACATGAGGGAATGACTTCCATGGTACTAGAGGGAGCTGTAGAGGGCAAAAACTGTAGAGGAAGACAGAGATTGGAATACGTCAAGCAAATAATTGAGGACGTAGGTTGCAAGTGCTATTCTGAGATGAAGAGGTTGGCACCGGAAAGGAATTCGTCGCGGGCCGCATCAAACCAGTCAGTAGACTGATGACCAAAAAAAAAATGCTTTTATGGAAATACTTTTTATAACACAAAATGTCCTAGAAATGTTGCAACGAACTTCGAGGGGTTGTAGAGGGTGTCTTGAGGAACAAGACGTGGATAGGAATCCGTATCCGCAAACGTCATCCAACGACGCAACGCAACGTTGAAATCACAGGCGGTGGTGCCTGCCATTAGGCCATCCCGTCGGCACCAAACGTGACTTCGTTCACTGACGGGCGGAAGGCGAAACGTCTGGCAATGATCGCTGTTAATTGCCACGATCGCTTGCGGTGAAGATGGAGCTAGCTACTGCGCAGAAAGGCGTAATCCCCCCTGAATGCTATGCTCTGTTGCCTCGGTGGATAGCGGTTTCGGGCACAAGTTTACGAGGGGCGTTTGAAAAGTCTGTGCAAAATAAAAACTACTTCCGTGTTTGGTGTAAACCGTTTTTATTTTTCGACATAATCTCCTTTTACACTTATACACTTCGTCCAACGCTGTTCTAATTTGTTGATCCCTTCCGAATAATAGGAATTGTCCAAGTCTGCAAAATAGGTATTAGTTGCTAAAATCATCTCCTCGTTTGAATAAAATCTTTGTCCTGCCAGCCATTTGTTCAAATTGGGGAACAAATAGTAGTCCGAGGGAGCCAAGTCTGGAGAATATGGGGGATGTGAAACGAGATGGAATCCTATTTCCAATAATTTTGCGACCACAACTGCTGAGGTGTGTGCTGGTGCATTGTCGTGATAGAAAAGGACTTTTTTGCGGTCCAATCGCCGGCATTTTTCTTGCGGCTCGGTTTTTAAACTGGTCCAATAACGATGAATACTATGCACCTGTAATAGTTTTATCCTTTTCCAGATAGGCGATGAGGATTATCCCTCGCGAATCCCAAAAGACAGTCACCATAACCTTTCCGGCCGAAGGAATTGTCTTAGGGTTTTTGAAGCAGATTCTCCCTTGGTAACCCATTGTTTAGATTGTTGTTTGGTCTCAGGAGTATAGTAATGTATCCATGTTTCATCCACAGTGACGAAACGACGCTTAAAGTCCTGCGGATTCTTCCTGAACAACTACAAACCATCCTTTCAACACTTCACACGATTCCGTTTTTGGTCAAGCGTAAGCAATCGCGGAACCGATCTTGCGGATAGCTTTTCATGACCAAATGTTTATGCAAAATATTATGTACCTGTTCATTCGAGATGCCCATAGCACTAGCAATCTCAGGCACCTTAACTCTTTTGTGATCCATCACCATATCATGGATTTTATCAATGATTTCTGAAGTCGTAACCTCCACAGGGCGTCCAGAACGTTCAGCATCACTTGTGTCCATACGGCCACTCCGAAAATTTTGAAACCACTTATAAACTGTTCTAATCGAAGGTGCAGGGTCACTGTAATGTTTATCAAGCTTCTCTTTAGTCTCCTGAGGCGTTTGCCTTTCAGAAAGTAATGTTTAATCACCACACGAAATTCATTTTCGTCCATTTTTTGACAATCAATCGACTTCCTTGATTGACACGAGTGCCAAACACAAATAAATAGACCAATATGGCTCAAACTTGTTATGCATTCTTTCCAAAGATGCTACTAACTTAACTTGACCTCGATAGTGTGCCGGTGGTGCCATCTCTCGGACTTTGCACGGACTTTTCAAACGCCCCTCGTACATCTGCAGTTTATTTTTCTCTTGGAACCCTCAATGTTTTTCGGTGTACAGGAGAAAAATAAATTGGGTATGTAAATCTGTGTCCGAAATCGTCATCCACCGAGGCAACAGAGCATTGGGGCTGTCTGCACAACAGCTAGCTCCGTCTTCTCCACTGGCGATTGTAGAAATCAGTCGTGATCACTGAAGAACAAACAACATTGCGAGACATTTCACCTACGGTCTATCAACGTACAAAGTCAGATTTGCTGCCGAAGAGGTGGCCTATAACTTGGACGTTCTTTAGCGTTGCTGGATGTCGTGTCCGTACAGAAGCCCCTATCTCTATTTGTTTCTCAAGACATCTATGGCCCCTCGAAGATTGTCACAACATTTCTGGAACACCTTGATACATAATAATTACATATAATATCTAAAGCGGAATCGTTGTTAGCAAAAATTTCGAGAAGTTCTTGACCGATATATTTCAAATTTTATAGGATATTCTATTAAACATTCGGACTGTCACGGGCGTGAAATATAAAAAAAATAAAATTAATATACAACTCTTTGTTAAAATGCTATGCAGTGTTAAAAAGACCGATTTATTTTTCTTCCCCACAGTCGGTTTGAACTACAATAGCACAACATTTAAACCATTAGACAATTTGTTTCTCCCATGCATACAGTTTCTGGGCGTGCATAACTTTAAACAAAAATTTATACTTTATGCTTTGTTTGCTTCCTCGCAGTCAGCGTAGCTTTGAAAGTAGGGCATTTTAAAAATTAGACAAATTTTTTTCATTGTCAGTTGTACATTGTCCTTTCAAGAAATGCATTTCATACTCTTACCATAGAGTATCCAAAAAACGAATAATGTTGCGTATTCTGAAGTTTTGCAGTTGTGTTGTGCACAAAAATTTAAAAAACCCTAAAAACAATGAAAACCAAAACAATGGAGTTTTTTGTTCATATTCTTTTTGATTTATTCTGGTATCGAGTTACAAACCTTCGAAGTCTGCGAAGTCACAAACTTCGCGTGCTAACACCATTACCAGGAATACTACACATTACGACGTACATCAAATTCACATACCTTTTTAGCTCTTGCGAAGCACTGCCAGTCTTTTGTGTAAGATAATATCTTTAATAAAGAGGAAGAAGTGATGCCTGACATTTTGAGGGAAGGAGAAAGCATCACACGTAATTTCTTAAAATTAAAAAGAAACATACCTTTAAAAAGTCTTTTAATTGCCTAGATTTCATTTGTCAACACAACCATGCTCAGACCATGTCCGTATGAAATGTTAAGTTGAACAAGAACTGGATGTGCCAGTGACAATCACACCATGCAATAACTTGCACTTGCGTGAGAGGTAAGTTCAATGAAAAATTTTGTTTGTAACTGCACAGAAAAGAGGCTGGTTCTACACCACTGGCAATAAAATCATAATCAAACGTAAAACATGCGAAGGTCATCGTTACAGCATTATATGATTGTATGATAGCGGAACAAACACTGGTAGCAGTTGCTTCTGTAAAATATCTGGGAGTATGCGTGCGGAACGATTTGAAGTGGAATGATCATATAAAATTAATTGTTGGTAAGGCGGGTACGAGGTTGAGATTCATTGGGAGGGTCCTTAGAAAATTTAGTCCATCAACAAAGGAGGTGGCTTACAAAACACTCGTTCGACCTATAATTGAGTATTGCTCTTCAGTGTGGGATCCGTACCAGATCGGGTTGACGGAGGAGATAGAGAAGATCCAAAGAAGAGCGGCGCGTTTCGTCACAGGGTTATTTGGTAACCGTGATAGCGTTACGGAGATGTTTAGCAGACTCAAGTGGCAGACTCTGCAAGAGAGGCGCTCTGCATCGTGGTGCAGCTTGCTCGCCAGGTTTCGAGAGGGTGCGTTTCTGGATGAGGTATCGAATATATTGCTTCCCCCTACTTATACCTTCCGAGGAGATCAGGAATGTAAAATTAGAGAGATTCGAACGCACACGGAGGCTTTCAGACAGTCGTTCTTCCCGCGAACCATACGCGACTGGAACATAAAAGGGAGGTAATGACAGCGGCACGTAAAGTGCCCTCCGCCACACACCGTTGGGTGACTTGCGGAGTATAAATGTAGACGTAGGTGTAGATGAATATGTCGATGGCAAATAAAATGTTACTGTGTCCAGTAGAACTAACTTAACTATTATCCACTTATAGCCCTAACACAGTCTTACTGAACAATAGATCGACTGACTCCTACGGAAACATGGCATTCAGTGTGTTTAGATCGCTTCAACTAAAATAAAAAGTATCATTTGTAATGTTAAAGACGATCTATGTGTATCGCACAATGAGACCTGTATTGTGGTGCAAACACAAAGCTTGTGGGATAGCATAATTAAGGAGTCTATCGAAAAAAGTTTGTCAGAAAACTTAATAAACGGGGACGCGGCTTTCAATTTAAATAACGCTTGGGGTCCGGCATTCAGTGTACAGGGTGAGTCAGGAGGAAAGACACATGCTTTTGGGATGATAGTATCATTGATTCGAAACAAACTTCGTAAACACATATGCCATACTGCGAATGGTTTCCGAGAGAGAAAACATTTAATGTACATTACTGTTTATTTTCTGTATTGTTCAAACACTGTCAATGTTTACAACTTACCACAGTAGTGTATCGGACGTTGAAGCGAAGAATTCGATGCAGAACACTTGTGATCCATCGAGTCGGAAAGTTA
This sequence comes from Schistocerca piceifrons, assembly GCF_021461385.2. NCBI lineage: Eukaryota > Metazoa > Arthropoda > Insecta > Orthoptera > Acrididae > Schistocerca > Schistocerca piceifrons. The sequence goes on from NC_060144.1 coordinate 330,075,460, forward strand.
AATTAGTCTACAAACATCTCCCTAAGCTACAGCGCATGCGCGTCGCGCGAGATTTGCAATTTCTCGCGCTCGCCTCGCTCAAGCTATCAGTCCCGGAAAAAAAATGAACAGGACCTTTTTTGTAGGAAATTGAATTTAGTTTAATTTTGTATTTCGACATGTTTTCGCTGGAGTGTGCAGCTTTCGAGTTATTCTACGAAAACGTACAAAAATGATACTAAATGTGTTCTATCTCGGAAAACATTGAGATAAGGCATATGTCCATATGAAGTTTTCTGTTCAAAATCAGTATCAGCACTCAAAGTATGTACCTTTCCTTTGAAATCTCGCCGGCCACCACGTCCACTAGAGCTGGAAGACGCTGAGAGACTCTGCGGCTCACAGAATATGAAACACAAGAGAGGATCAAAAAACGTAGAGGGCATCTGCATTCGAATTCGGTTATCAAATAGCGGCGCGAGACCAACAATAGTCCACAGTGCGGCTGGAGTCCAGACAGCGAGTACACATAAAAGCAAACCGCACGGCGCCTGAAAAAGACGCCTGTGTCGGTCTTCGAATTATTATGCGTAAAATCGAAACAACAATTTAGCAGCACACCCGGGACCACACAATTAAGGAAAGAAAACTAATAATACAGGTACGATGTACCGTCTGACATGCAGGTGCCGATCATAGAGAAGGGGGTGGGGGGAGGGCGGAGCGAAACCACGCTGTCAAAAAATTGTTACGATTACACTGAAACGTTATATATATAAGATTGATGCATAATTCCGTAGCGTTTTTGTTTTGTTTGGTAGTATTCCGGTTGCAATGGGTTTATTTACCGATTGACATTTTTTATTTGTAGTTCACTGTTGATATTTCAGTTTGCGTATTGTCGTTTTGTCATTTGGAGACAGCGAGTGGAGCTGTGGACGCTAGAAAATGAAGTGTCAAGTGGAGAAATCGGAACATTTCCGGCATATTCTTCTTAGAGTTCAATAGAGGAATGACAGCAGCCGAGGAAAACAGAAACATTTGCGCCGGGCATGAGGATAATGCCATCGTAAAGAGCAAAAATGGTTCAAATGGCTCTGAGCACTATGGGACTCAACTTCTGAGGTCATTAGTCCCCTAGAACTTAGAACTAGTTAAACCTAACTAACCTAAGGACATCACACACATCCGTGCCCGAGGCACGATTCGAACCTGCGCCGTAGCGGTATCGCGGTTCCAGACTGCAGCGCCTAGAACCGCAAGGCCACTTCGGCCGGCTGTACAGAGCACGGCAAGAAAATGTTTTTCTCATTTTAAGGAGGATCGTTTTGACGTTAGTGACTCTCCGCGTTCAGGAAGAACTCCGGGGCTTGACAAAAATATGTTTAAAGGCACTAACCCCGGTGATGCATGTCACTGTACTGGAGAACTCGCAAAATGTGATGAACTGTGATCATTCTACCATCGTGCGACATTTGCACGCAACCGGGAAGGTTCAAAAGAGGATGCATAGGTACTGCTTGCTTTAAGCCAATATCACAAAAAATCAGTGCATGGTCATAAGTGCGTTCCTGCTTGCTCGCCGTCAGGTGACTCATGAACAACACCGACCGTTCCTATCCGTATCGTTGGCGTGTCTTTATGCTAACATGTGGTGTCTTTATGCTAATATAAGGAAGAGAAAGGAATGGTAGAGCCAAAACAAAGCAGCGACTCCCCCTACAAAGACCTGTGCGATCCACGAAGGATAATGCTATGCATCTAGTGGAACAGCGACGGTGTAGTGAACTACGGATAGCTTCCCAGAGGTGTAACCACCTCTGTTGACATTTATTGTCAACAACTGAGACGTCTTGCAGACGCAGTCCAAGAACAATGCCCAGTAAAACTGAGTAAAGAGATACTACTCCACAATAACTCCTGCCTGCGTTCTGCTAGTCTGACAAAAGATAATATACCGGAGTTGGATTGGGAAGTCAAACCGCACCCACCTTATTCACCTGATCTGGCGCCCACAGATTTTCACCTTGTCCACTCTCTATCGAACTACCTTCAAGGAACTTCCTTCCAGATGAAAATGAGCTCCGAACATTTAGCGACGAGTTTTCACCTTAAAAAAAAGTGATTTATCCCCAGTCGCGGAATCGAAAAGTAGCACCAGCCCTGGCAAACTGCTGTAAATAGTGAAGTATATGTTATTGATGATAGTCTCTTTTGCGTTTATTAAACTTATAGCAAAACGCTACTAACCTATGCACCCGCCCAATATTTTATTTTTATTATTTTCTAGAGACCTGTGGTATGTTAGTTGTGGGTGTAACCGTATGTGTGTGGGTAGGATTGTGGCAGGGAGACAGTAATATACCGTCCCCTTGCCCCAGAACCGAACCCTGAATCCGCCCCTGGTGGCTTGTAGAATAAGTATGTAGATGTGGAATCCCCTCCCCCCCGCAACCCCACCCCCACGCTCTCCTCATCGCATCCCCTCTTTCACCCGTCATCCGCAAAGCTGGCTGGTGGTACACATATAACGACGTGATTGTTCACGGGACGTTAAATGCCAAAAAAAGAAGCACCGAGCGGCGTTTAGAATCGAAAGAAGAAACCAGTGCTTGCGGTAATCAAGAGACGGCGGGGTTGGGCGGGCTTTGTTGTGGCGTCAGGCACACTTGCACGCTACGGCCGCTGGGCATGCGCCGCGCCGCGCCACTTAATGAAGCGGAGAGGGGTGTCGTAGGGCAGTGAGGCGCGCTCCCCGCTCAGATGGTTAGCCGTCTGACCACCGCCGCGCGGCATCTGTTCGCGGCCAGCGTTCACGAGGCCGCGCCGGTATCAACGGTGTACTGCGCGCGGCCCGACTCCAGTTCCTCCCCGTGGCGCGCCGGTGGGCGTGGCGACGCCGCCGGCGGTGGTGGTGGTGGGGGGAAGTGGAGGGGGTGCGCCCGAGGACCGGGGGTGGGGATGGCAGGGCGGGAAGATGACAGCACCGGCCGCCAGCGACGGCCCGGCGTCGCGTCGCCTTCTTTTGTTGGCGGCGGCCGCGCGTCGTAAAGCCGCAGCCGCGGCGTCGCCGGCCTAGGCGGCGGCGGCGTCCGGCCAGCGGCGTCGCGCGGCGCGGCGTGGTGAAGCGTCGCGACGCGGCGCTGGCGTCGCGCCTCAGAGCGGGCGCCGGCCGAGCGGGATTGGTTCCGGGCGGCGCGTCGGCCGGAATGGCGGGCGGCGCGGATTGCTATCGATTGGCGGCGCCGCGCGCATCGCTCCGGTCGACCACGGCCGCCGATATCCCCGATAAGCGGACAGCGCGTCGCCGCCGGCGCTGCGCCACCTCTCCGCGCTGCCCGCTCGCCTCTTGCCGCAACCGTACATTCTGGAGTAAACAAACCTATCCTCCCGGTACACAATCGCCGATGCCTACGGCGCGCAGAACTTGGGCACAGTCAGAACGTGGGGTTTCCCTCCCTGTCCCCGGATCTCTCCCCTCCCCCCACCCCCTCTCACACTTTGCCCCTTCCCCTTCCCAAGGAGTACCACCCCTGCTTCATCCTCCCTTAAATGAGAACTGTGTCGAACGCGTCTTCTTTCCTGCTCAGTTACCATCGTAACGCCGATGAGAAAACGGTTAGGGAAGAAACATCACAACATATTCTTATCTAATTTTAATTCATTTTAATCCTCGTATTTGATCGCAGCGATACAACGTTTTACTACCCATTTTGATATGGCACTATGTAGAAAAGTATGTGGAATAAATCCATTCTGGCGACATCAGTTAAAATCAAATGCGGAATTGACGCCTCCATATTGGAATAACTGTTTGTATTCCATGGACTGTTTTTATACGTCAATGTTCAGATCTGAAATTCATAATAAACTGATCTATGTTTGCGATCATGCTCTGGGCGTAAAGAAAATTAAAGTTGACTTTTCCGGGATTTCAGTATCTCTTCTTCGATAGCTCAACTCGTATGACATTCCTTCCTATGAAAATAGACATACCTTGCTATGGACAGCAATTTATATTGTCCTATATTTAATCTCTCTATCGTCGTCTGCTACGGCATCACGGAGATAGCCAGCCGTAATAAATTTTATTATGTGAAAGATAGCAGATTTCCTAATGCTCCAATGTAGTCATGTTCGTCATTGATGTAACACACATTCCAGCATATACATTCGTAAGCATACTGGGGAAACGTGCCACATCTATGAGAGCATTCTGAAAAGTAATGCCTCCGAATTTTTTATGTGAAAACTCTTAAAAAAGTGCTCCGTCTTCAGGCCACGAGTGGCCTACCGGGACCATCCGACCGCCGTGTCATCCTCAGTGGAGGATGCGGATAGGAGGGGCGTGGGGTCAGCACCCCGCTCTCCCGGTCGTTATGATGGTATTCTTGACCGAAGCCGCTACTAATCGGTCGAGTAGCTACTCAATTGGCATCACGAGGCTGAGTGTATCCGAAAAATGGCAACAGCACATGGCGGCCTGTATGGTCACCCATCCAAGTGCCGACGACGCCCGACAGCGCTTAACTTCGATCATCTCACGGGAACCGGAGTAACCACTGCGGCAAGACCGTTGCCTGAAAACTCTTAAAGATCTTTAAATAAAACTAATGTTACGAACATTCTTCATCTTTATTCTTCATGTCTAAATATTTGCAGCTGTCTGTCGCCAGAGGCCTTCGAACTTCAGCGTGTAACATGGCGAGGTGTAACGTTAGTATGTTGGTCCGTCGGAAACAGTGTGCTGTAATCGAATTTCGATTTCGGAGAGTTCATCCTCATACGGGGCACCCTTTCCTTCAGCATGAGAAAGGCAGATCACAGACAAGCGCTGCGACATCCGACGCCTTCGGTTCAATGTCTTCCATCATCCCTTCATACAGTCCCAACTTCACCCTACTCGATTGTCATCTGTTTACAAAACTTAAAGAACGCCTTCTAAGGCTTCACTTTGACAGTTATGAAGCGGTGGAAACGGAGCTGAGGTCGTGGTTCTGTCAATGAAGTCAGGAAATTTATTCGCAGTTACAAATACGAACCACCTCGGAGTGTATATTGGAATGACACAACAAAAATTTGTGCCAGACCGGGACTCGAAGCCGGATTTCCGACTTCACGCGTGCGGTCGCTTTATCCGCTTCGGCTATCCGTACACGAATGATGGCCGGACCCAAATTTCAGTTTGTCGTTGTCCATGTGTCACAATCTGCACTCGTTGGTTACGAGTATTCCCGTCCAGAAAGGACATTTTTATTGATAGCTGAGGGCCTGGTACTGCCGAATAAATGCAAAACAGCAGACCTGCGTGATTAGGAAGCATGGAGCAATCCTGCTTCAGACAGCCACGCATATCGTACTTCTTAATAACATAAGCATTGCTGTTTCGCATTCGTGCTCAGGAACGTTTTGCCCCACTCTCACCAAATGGTTCAAATGGCTATGGGCACTATGCGACTCAACTGCTGAGGTCATAAGTCGCCTAGAACTTAGAACTAATTAAACCTAACTAACCTAAGGACATCACACACATCCATGCCCGAGGCAGGATTCGAACCTGCGACCGTAGCGGTCGCTCGGCTCCAGACAGTAGCGCCCAGAACCGCAGGGCCACTCTGGCCGGCTCCACTCTCATCGTTGGAATAGTTTGTGTGTGTGCTTTTAACCGAATAATCTTTTTCTCAATAGCCCCTCTTCTGAGTCGAATATGCTGCATAAAGATAAACCTGTTTTCCCAGTCCACCTCAGCAGAGTGCACTGTCTCCAACCGTAAACCGGACAGGGTACCTTGTGCATACTATTCGGTCTGTCAGCATACCACGAAAAATCTTTCCAAATTTGGAGGGAGACCACTCGGCAATTGGATTTTTGTACTTTTTATTAACATTTATGATCTTCTTGTCTGAACTATTTGCAGTCCAGGTTTCACTTCCGTACAAGGGTACAAATCAGACAAATGCCATCAGAAAACATTACCGAAGACTTACACTTATATTCCATGTTAGATACCTCTTTTCCGAACGTTCTTTCTTGCTATTGCCATTCTGCATTTTGTAAGGTCTCTATTTCGTCGGTGGTCGTTTATATTGCTACCCAAATAGCCAAATTTGTTGACAACATGTAGTTTCTCATTACCTAATCTAATTCCCTCACCATCGAATACGTTCCATTACTGCTGTTTCACTTTTATTGATACTCATCTTATAATATATTTTCTACAAATCATCCATTCTGTTTAGCTGCTCTACCGAGTCCTTTGCCGTCTCTAGCAGAATTCCTGTTTCATTGTCCGCCCCCGGTAGCTGAGAGGTGAGGGAGTGATTCAGGGATGGGAGGGGGGAGGCACTGTGGCCAGGCCTCGGGTACCGACCCCTGCCCGCCTTGTCTCCACCTGCTCGTAACTGACCACTCTATTAAAAAAAAAGTGGTTACCGTTTGAGCTTCATAAGATGAAACTGTATGAGGCTACAGATTGACTTCCGCTTAAATGTTCGTTTTTGTAGTACGAGTGCAAATTCTGTGATATTAAAAAAAAGAGTGGTCAGCGCGTAGAATGTCAATCCTAAGGGCCCGAGTTGGATTCCCGGCTGGGTCGGAGATTTTCTCCACTCAGGGACTGGGTGTTGTGTTGTCCTAATCATCGTCATTCCATACCCACCGACGCGCACGACGCCGAAGTGGCGTCAAATCAAAAGACTTGCACCCGGCTAACGGTCTACCCAACGCGAGGCCCTAGTCACACGATATTTACATTTTTACTGTATCATTGGCAAATCTGAAAGTTTTTAACTTCTGCTCCGTGAACTTCATTTCTCTTTCCAAATTTCCCCTTGTTTTATTTTACTGCTTGCTCAATCTACAGATTGAATAACATAAGAGCTGCTATCCTGTCTCACTCCCTTCTCAATTACTGCTTCCCTTTCATATCCTTACATTCTTACATCTGCAGACAGGTTTCATCTTTAGCTCCCTGTCGTGTTTACTCCCGCTATGTTCAGAATTCCACAAACTCAGTGACGAACTTCCTGCACGTTTCGCAACAGTCCGCGCTACGAAAGGTGGTTTTTCAGGTTTCTGACAGATCGTCAATTAATGTGACTCAACAGTGTCTCATAACGCTGTCTACATGTCCAGTTACTGGTTTACATTAGCTGAGACGTGTTACTGATACACTATGTTATCAAAAGTATCCGGACACACCCAAAAACATACGTTTTTCATATTAGGTGCATTGTGCTGCCACCTACTGCCAGGTTCTCCATATCAGGAACCTCAGTAGTCATTAGACATAGAATGGGCGCTCCGCGGAACTCACGTACTTCGAACGTGGTCAGGTGATTAGGTGTCACTTGCGTCATACGTCTGTACGCGAGATTTCCACACTCCTAAACATCCCTAGGTCCACTGTTTCCGATGTGATAGTGAAGTGGAAACGTGAAGGGACACGTACAGCACAAAAGCGTACAGGCTGACATCGTCTGTTGACTGACAGAGACCGCCAACAGTTGAAGAGTGTCGTAATGTGTAATAGGCAGCCATCTATCCAGACTATCACACAGGAATTCCAAACTGAATCAGCATCCACTGTGAGTACTATGACAGTTAGGCAGGAGGTGTGATAATTGGAATTCATGGTCGAGCAGCTGCTCATAAGCCACACATCACGCCGGTAAATGCCAAACGACGCCTTGCTTGGTGTAAGGAGCGTAAACATTGGACGATTGAACAGTTGAAAAACGTGGTGTGGGGTAACGAATCACTGTACACTATGTGGCGATCCGATGGCAGGGTGTGGGTATGGCGAATGCCCGGTAAACCTCATCTGCCAGCGTGTGTAGTGCCAACAGTAAAATTCGGAGGCGGTGGTGTTACGGTGTGGACGTGTTTTTCATGGAGGGGGCTTGCACCCCTGTTGTTTTGCGCAGCATTATCACAGAGCAGGCCTCCGTTGATGTTTCAAGCACCTTTTTGCTTCCCACCTTTGAAGAGCAATTCGGGGATGGCGATTGCATCTTTCAACACAATCGAACACCTGTTCGTAATGCACGGCCTGTGGCGGAGTGGTTACTCGAGAAATAACATCCCTGTAATGGACCGGCCTGCATGGATTCCTGACCTGAATCCTAAAGAACGCATTTCGGGTGTTCTGGAACACCGACTTCGTGCCAGGCCTCACCGACCGACATCGATACCTCTCCTCAGTGCAGCACTCCGTGAAGAATGGGCTGCTATTCCCCAAGAAACCTTCGAACACCTGATTGAACGTATGCCTGCGAGAGTGGAAGGTGTAATCAAGGCTAAGAGTGTGTCAACATCGTATTGAATTCCAGCATTACCGATGGAGGGCGCCACGGACTTGTAAGTCATTTTCAGCCAAGTGTCCGGATACGTTCGATCACATAGTGTATATTTCCTGTTAACAACGCTCAGAAAGTAATAGTGCTTGTTTCTGAGAGAAATTGTTGTCGTGGAGATTTTTTCTAGGTTTACTGCCTCGGAGCTCTGCTTGGAAAAGTGTCGCCCTTATTAGATTGGCGGTGCTCGTCTCTAGTGTTGTATAATCACGTCGAGGCTGTACCCAGCAGTGAATGGACGTCTTAAATAATGAAAAACGAATCGACCGCAGCGGTGAGTGGCTGCCGAGAGCGGGTGCCGGCTCGCAGAGGGCAGCTCCCCCTGGCGGCGCATCCCCACACGCCGCCGCGCCGCTCCCCTCGACAGCTAACTGCTCCGCGCACCCGCCTCCCTGCCGCTGCAGCCACGCTCGTCCACAGCCAGCTAAACACTACGCATCCCGGCATTTCTGCATTCGAACGGTGAATGATGGAGGGTACAACGTTCACGAATGTATAGGCATAATATGTATGAAGTCTGTTCAAAAAAAAAAAAGGGAATTTTTGCTTTTTGGGAAGAACTATACGAGGGGGGACCCAAAAATAACCGGAATTTCTTTGATACCTGCTAGCACTTTCATGACATTGCGTTTTACGTCTTCCACATCCGCAAAACGCTTCCCTCTCAAGTCACTTTTCATCCTCGGGAATTGGAAGAAGTCCGAGGGTGCTAAATCCGGCGAATAGGGCGCGTGGGTCAAGGTAGTCGTCTTCGCTGAGGCCAAAAACTGACGAACGCTGAGAGCCGTGTGCGCGGGAGCGTTGTCGTGATGCAGGAACCACACACCAGAATCCCACAAAGCCGGACGTTTTCGCGGCAAACTTCTGCGAAGCCGTTTCGTAACCTCCAAATAGAATTGTTGGTTTACAAATTCAGAGTGTACGATCCCTTTGATGTCAAAAAGACAGATCAACATCGTTTTCACATTTGATTTCACTTGTCGAACTTTTTTTGGTCGAGGTGAGACAAGTGACTTCCATTGTGATGACTGTTGTTTGCTTTCTCGGTCGTACCCATAGCACCACGACTCATCGCCTGTAATGATTTTGTTGAAAAAATGTGGATCATCTTTGAACGCGGCCTTCATTTCGAGACAGGCTTGAACGCGACGATCCCTTTGGTCTCCGGTAAGAAGCTTCGGCACGAATTTTGCTGCCACTCTTCGCATCCCCAAATCGATGGTCAAGATGCCCTGAATTGAGCTCCAGGAGAACCCGGGCAAGTTCTCGAGTTGGTCGATTGTCCTGCGTCGATCTTCACTGATGAGATCACGGATTTTGTCGCTGTTGTCTTCGTTTCGAGTACTTGAAGGTCGACCGGAATGGGGCTAATCTTCAGCCACCATTTCTACCTTTTTAAACCGAGAAAACCATTCGTACACTTGCGTTTTACTGAGAGCATGGTCTTTGTAGGCTGTCTGAATCATCGCAACAGTTTCTGCTGCGTTCTTGCCGAGCAAGAAACAAAACTTCACTGCCGCAAGTTGTTTGTAAGAACTAGCCATTTCCTCGTGTCACGTCTGCACTGTACGCACACTCAAAGAACTGCCAAAGAAACCACACTTCTCACGGTTGGGTGACGCCGCGTGGCAGAACGACTCAGCAGAGCTCCTACTACAACCCTCTGGCGGCGCAACCTGCTACTGCAAGTAAACGATGTACTTCATTACGATTCCTGTTACTTTTGGGTCCCCCCTCGTATTTTTAATTATTCGTCTAGAGCATGGATACTCAACATTTTTCACCTGCCACTCACTTTCGTCGCTCTGTTAGGTGTAAAATCTTCTAACCCTCCTCTCAGAGAGGTCACAGTAAGAAGTGATAGACGGTAAATCATCGAGTAGAACGGAAGTGACATCTGGCGTTCCGCAAGGTAGTGTCATAGGCCCTCTGCTGTTCCTGATTTTCATAAATGATCTAGGTAATAATCTGAGCAGCCCCCTTAGATTGTTTGCAGATGATTCTGTAATTTACCGTCTAGTAAAATCATCAGACGATCAATTCCAATTACAAAATGATTTGGAGAGAATTTCTGTTTGGTGCGGAAAGTGGCAATTAGCACTAAACAAAGAAAAGTGCGAGGTCATCCACATGGGTATTAAAAGAAATCCGATAAATTTTGGGCCGGCCGCTGTGGCTGAGCGGTTTTAGGCGCTTCAGTCCGGAACGGCGCTGCTGCTATGGTCGCAGGTTCGAATCCTGCCTCAGGCTGGCTGGCTGGCTGGCTCTGAGCACTATGGGACTCAACATCTGAGGTCATCAGTCCCCTAGAACTTAGAACTACTTAAACCTAACTAACCTAAGGACATCACACACATCCATGCCCGAGGCAGGATTCGAACCTGCGACCGTAGCAGTCGCGCGGTTCCGGACTGCGCGCCTAGAACCGCGAGACCACGGCGGCCGGCCCTGCCTCGGGCATGGACGTGTGTGATGTCCTTAGGTTAGTTAAGTTTACGTAGTTAGAAGTGCTAGGGGACTGATGACCTCAGATGTTAAGTCCCATAGTGCTTAGAACCATTTGAACCAATTTTTGATAAATTTTTGGTATACGATAAATCGCACAAATCTAAGGGCTGTCAATTCGACTAAATACCTAGGAATTACAATTACGAGCAACTTAAATTGGAGAGACCACATAGATAATATTGTGGGAAAGTCGAAACAAAGACTGCAATTTGTTGGCAGAACACTTTGAAGATGCGACAAATTCACTCTAGAGACAGCCTACATTACACTTGTCCGTCCTGTGCTGGAATATTGCTGCGCGGTATGGGATCCTTACCAGGTAGGATTGACGGAGGACATCGTAAAAGTGCAAAGAGGGGCAGCTCGTTTCGTATTATCGCGCAATACGGGTGAGAGTGTCACTAATATGATACGCGAGGTGGGGTGGCAGTCACTGAAACAAAGGCGGTTTTCTTTTCGGCAAGATCTATTTACGAAATTTCAATCACCAACTTTCTCTTCCAAATGCGTAAACATTTTGTTGACAGCCACCTACGCAGGGAGAAATGATCATCATAATAAAATAAGAGAAATCAGAGGTCGAGCGGAAAGATTTAGGTGCTTCTTTTTCCCACGCGCCATTCGAGAGTGAAATGGTAGGGAAGTAGTATGAAAATGGTTCGATGAACCGTCTGCCAGGCACATAAGTGTGAATCGCGGAGTAGCCACGCAGATGTAAATGAAGAATTTTTCTCAGTAAAGGTGATTTATAAACTAGGAAAGTAACTTTACCGTTCAAAGTATACACTGTGGTGACAAAAGGGAAGGGACAGTGATAGGCACATATACTGATGGCGGTAGTATTGCGTATAGCATGTATCAAAGGGCAATGAATTGGCGGAGGTGTAATAGGTACTCAGGTGGTACATGTGAACCTTTTTCCGAAGCATGCATGACGATAATCAACAGAGTTTGAACGCGAAGTGATAGTTGGAGCTGGACGCATGGGACGTTCCATTTCCGAAATCGTTAGGGAATTCAGTATTCCGATACCTACAGTGTGAAGGATGTGCCGAGAAAACCGCATCTGAGGCGTAACGCTCAGCACGGAGACGGCAGTAGCCGACGCTCTTCACTAATCCACCGAGAACAGACGCGTTTGCGTAGAATTGTCAGAGCTAGTAGACAAGCAACACTGCGTGAAACAACCGCAGAAATCTATGTAGGACGCACCACGAACGTATCGGTTAGGACAGTGCGGTGAAATTTTCCCTTAATGGGCTACGGCAGCAGGCAACCGACGCGAGCGCCTTTGCTAAGAACACGACATCGCTTGCAACGCCTCTCCTGGGCTCGTGACCATAGACGACTGTAAAACCGTGGTGTGATCACATGAGTTCCGATTTCATTTGGTAAGAACTGATGGTGTCGTTGCAGTGTGGTGCAGACCCCACGAAGCCATCTACATCTACATCCACACTCATAATCCACAAGCCACCTGACGATGTGTGGCGGAGGGTACTTTGAGTACCTCTATCGGTTCTCCCTTCTATTCCAGTCTCGTATTGTTCGTGGAAAGAAAGATTGTCGATATGCCTCTGTGTGGGCTCTAATCTCCCTGATTTTATCCTCATGGTTTTCAAATGGTTCAAATGGCTCTGAGCACTATGGGACTAAACTTCTGAGATCATCAGTCCCCTAGAACTTAGAAATACTTAAACCTAACTAACCTAAGGACATCACACACATCCATGCCTGAGGCAGGATTCGAACCTGCGACCGTAGCGGTCGCGTGGTTCCAGGCTGCAGCGCCTAGAACCGCTCGGCCACCCAGGCCGGCCTCGTGGTCTCTTCCCGAGATATACATAGGACGGAGCAATATACTGCTCGACTCTTCGGTGAAGGTATGTTCTCGAAACTTCAACAAAAGCCCGTACCGAGCTACTGAGCGTCTCTCCTGCAGAGTCTTCCACTGGAGTTTATCTATCATCTCCGTAACGCTTTCGCGATTACTAAATGATCCTGTAACGAAGCGCGCTGCTCCCCGTTGCATCTTCTCTATCTCTACATGAACCCAAGTTGTAAACAAGACCCTGTGCAAGCTGGTGGTAGCTCCATAATGGTGTCGGGTGTGTTTATATGGAATGGACACGGTCCTCTGTTCTAAATGAACCGACCATCAACTGGAAATGGTTGTGTTCTGCTGCTTGGAAACCATCTGGAGCTGTTGATGGACTTTGTGTTACCAAACAAGGATGAAAATGTCACCGGGCCACAATTGTTCATAATTGGTTTGAAGAACATTCTGAACAGTTTGAGCGAGTGATTTGGCCATCCAGATCGCCCGACGTGAATTAAATCCAACATTTATGAGATATAATCGAGAGGTCAGTCCGTGCACAAAATTCTGCATCGGCAACACTTTCGCAGTTATGGACCGTTATAGAGGCGGCATGGCTCAATATTTCTGCAGGGGACTTCCAACAACTTGTTGAGGCCAAGCCACGTCGAGTTACTGCACTACGCCTGGCAAAAGGAGGTCCGAGACGATATTGGGAGGTATCCCGTGACTTTTCTTGACCCGCCAGTATAGCCGAGAGCGCTAACGCGCTGCTTCCTGGACTCGGGTAGGCGCGCCGGCCACGGATCGAATCCGCCCGGCGAATTAACGACGACGGCCGGTGTGCCGGCCAGCCTGGATGTGGTTTTTAGGCGGTTTTCCACATCCTCATAGGTGAATACCGGGCTCATCCCCACGTCCCGCCTCAGTTACACGGCTCGCAGACATTTGAGACACTATTTCACGATTTACACTAGACGCAGACAGCTGGGGTACACTAATTCCGTCCCGAGGGGTATGGGGTGGTGGCAGGAAGGGCATCCGGCCACCCCTTAAACATTCACCATGCCAAATCCATACTTAACCCTGCGCACAATGCGGGATAAAGGCAGTAGCCAAAGAAGAAAGAATCCCATGACTTTTGTTACCTCAGTGTGTGAAGCAAAGTTACAGCAAGTTGAAGCATAATGTAATGATTGGGTCCAAATAATTTATGTCAAAATTTTACGAAAATCCAGTGGAAATGTTTTCAAAATCCGCTACTGCCTACCACCCCTCATGAAACATGGAACTTCCACTAATGAGTGGTAGAGACCACGTTGACTATCACTCGTCTACAGCAATCTTTTCCCTTGTAAATAGTCCTCAGTAGATATTATGTACTTAATAAAGTTCTTTAATTTACGTCTATGGTCACAATCTTTTTTGTTTAACAGATTACCGGTTTCGGTCTTTAATTACCATCATCAGATCTGTTTCATAAAAACAAGTAGTTTTACTGACAGCATAACTCGTGCATGTGATGTGATTTATATGTATTTGACGATGCTGGTGCTGATTCCACATTTAACGTTTGACGATGCCACTATGGCTGCAGTACATTAGGACTTTGTTTTTATGAAACAGATGTGATGATGGTCATTAAAGACGGAAACCGGTAATCTGTTAAACAAAAAATATTGTGACCATAGACGTAAATTAAAGAAACTTATTACACGTACAGGTCACTGTGTTTTTTCGCGACGATATCGCAGCTTGTGAAATTACGTACTTAAGCCAGAAGTTTTTCCAATGCCCGAAACATTAATGGAAAATGGTTCAAATGGCTCTAAGCACAATGGGACTTAACGTCTGAGGTCATCAGTCCCCTAGAACTTAGAACTACTTAAACCTAACTAACCTAAGGACATCACACACATCCATGCCCGAGGCAGGATTCGAACCTGCGACCGTAGTAGCAGCGTGATTCCGCACTGATGTGCCTAGAACCACTCGACCAGAGCGGCCGGCAAACATTAATGGAACTCGATCTTAGATACAGTTTTTAGTTCTGACGGAGATGCGTTTTGAATCTCATCTAGGCTTGTAAAACGATGGTATTTTAAGGTTTACTTTAAGTTTGCGACTGGAAAAAAGTCACATAGTACCACGTCTGGCAAATATGGAGCCTAAGGCATCATTACAGAATAGTTTTTTTGATAAAAATGCACGAACAAGCAACGAAGTGTGAGCAAGGGCATTTGCAGGGGCAAAACAACGAAACGTTTCATCATAACTACTGACGCAGTTTTTTTCAAATTTCTTCGAGCTAAATGCGTTGAATTAGTATGTGTAGTTGTGATCTTCAGTCCTGAGACTGGTTTGATGCAGCTCTCAATGCTACTCTATCCTGTGCAAGCTTCTTCATCTCCCAGTACCTACTGCAACCTACATCCTTCTGAATCTGCTTGGTGTATTCATCTCTTGGTCTCCCTCTACGATTTGTACCCTCCATGCTGCCCTCCAATGCTAAATTGGTGATCCCTTGATGCCTCAGAACATGTCCTACCAATCGATCCCTTCTTCTAGTCAAGTTGTGCCACAAACTTCTCTTCTCCCCAATCCTATTGAATACCTCCTCATTAGTTATGTGATTTACCCATCTAATCTTCAGCATTCTTCTGTAACAGCACATTTCGAAAGTTTCTATTCTCTTCTTGTCCAAACTATTTATCGTCCATGTTTCACTTCCATACATGGCTACACTCCATACAAATACTTTCAGAAAGGACTTCCTGACACTTAAATCTATACTCGATGTTAACAAATTTCTCTTCTTCAGAAACGCTTTCTGAATTAGTATGTTATTTCTTTATTGATGTCCGCAGCTCGTGGTCTTGCGGTAGCGTTCTCGCTTCCCGCGTATGGGGTCCCAGGTTCGATTCCCGGCGGGGTCAGGGATTTTCCCTGCCTCGAGATGACTGATTGTTGTTGTGTCGTCTTCATCATCATCATCATTCATCCCCATTACGGTCGGAGGAAGGAAATGGAAAACCACCTCCGCTAGGACCTTGCCTTGTCGGCGGTGCGGGTTTCCCGCATCGTTCCCTACGCTCCTCGGAGTATGGAACCTCATCATCATCATCTTTGTTGATATATCTTGTGGCTACAAATCACTGTCCAATACGGCGTTAATAACTTTGGCGATGTAGAATGTTTCTACTGAGACGTTTGAACCACAGTTTCGACGTCATATCCGTAAGCCCATGTTTCATCGCCTGTTGTGACCCATTTCACTTCCGCATTGCTGTTGAATCACTCTAGCAACCCCTGTGAAATTTCCATTCGCCGCTGCTTTTGGAACAAATTTTGCACTCATAAGTTTCATACCAAAAATATGCGAAAAATGCGCTCATTGGTATTTCAGCATCATCAGCGACCTCTCTGAGTGCGATTCGGCCATCGTTCATAACCAGTTCTCGCCGTTTTTCCATGATTTCATCAGCTGATAATATTCCGAGGAACCCAGGACGCTCGTCGTTTTCAGTATTTCCCACATATGTGTCTCGAAGAATTTTTAAGTAATGGGGCCCAACACGTTGTCCTCGGCGCTGCAAGTGTGATAAACCAGCTCTTGTTCTCTACAGGGTGATTTCGTAATGCAGGGATGATGGAGAAGGGTAAATGTATCAGTCTGAGATGAAGTACCCTGGTCCGCAAACGACGGATTTGAAATTTGTAAGCGAAAGTCGTTCTGACAGCTCTGAAGTGGAATGTGTGTGCCAGTATTGTTATTGTTAAGACTGTGGGGGTTTTTCGACGCATGCGATTCCAACATGGCGGAGCACCGTCTCACTTTTGACTAATAGTTCGTGAACACCTGGCTCACACATTCCCTGGAAAGCGGTTAGCCAGAGGAGATCCTATTTCGTGGCCAGACACGTCAGTTTATCTCACATCACTTGAATTCTTCTTGTGGGCTCATGCTAAAAGTCTTGTGAACGAGTCGCCTTTCGAGACTGAAGGGTATCTCCTAGAAAGATTTATCCCTTCTTCCGACACTGTTCAAACGACACCGGGGAGTAAAAGCGGCTATGACAGAATTTTGTGCGGTGATGCAGTGCGTGGATTGACACTGGCGGACGGCATTTTGATCAACTATTGTGAATGTAGCCACTCGTAAAACCTGTGATGGTAAAGGGAATTCCTTATTACTGAACCCCAGACTTAAGATTTTCGGTCTGCCTGGCAGCAAGTTAAGTGCGCCGTTACTAGTTCATCAACAAGGGAAATTATCTATATATACGCCATGATCAGAGTTCGGAACTTGAGGCCCTTAGTTTCAGCGTAGCACGAGGCTAATGCGGAACTTGGGTAGATTTTCACTTATACCTTTCCACTAGGTCGCTTCCGGACTAGGATTCCTTACCTCAGATTGATGTATTTACCCTTTTCCATCGTCCCTGAAAGTTTGTAACATCATCACGGTATCAGCCTGTATATACATAAATCATCTGACAGAGAGGGTGCGGCAGTCTGTGACTGCTGATGAGAATGTAGTATACGTATAATATCTTCAATGAGTGACTGTAGAAGAATACAGGATGGTTTAGAGAGAAATTCTACTTCATGTGATCAATGAAAGCTTTTTGCAATACAGAAAAATGTAAGTTAATGAAGATAAGTAGGAAAAACGAATCTCGTAATTTTCGAATAAGGGATTAGTAGTGCGATGCATGCCATAGTCGAGTCGATTATATATCTGGGCGAATTGGCAGCCAGGCCAAATGTTGGATTTCCTGGCTACTAACATACAGACAAATCATAATTCCTTAAAAACGAACCTTTTCAGGTCTAGCTGATCTAAAGACTTGGCCCTCCACTCCGAATACGCCATTTAAACATAAAAGAAATCAGCCGAACTAAAAGCGAGTACTTACCTATGCTCTTTGTAGATAATGATATTGACGTAGTTCTGAGCCAGGAAACCCGCTCCAACTATGGAAAACCAGCGTAAAACAGGTAGGATCCATGGCTACGATCTTAAGGGTGCTACGTATCACAGTGTGTACGGAGTTGCCAACTCTGTAAGGAGCAATATCGAGCATGTTCGCCTCATTTCAACAAATATAGAAAATGAGATCCATTATGTCTTGATACAAATGAAGGAGATCATCCATCAGTTTGGAGATTTTAAAAGTCACCATGGTCATTGGAACTGTCTCTGTCTCTCTCTCTCTGTCCCAATACCGAGAGACCTGTACCGCGACCCAGATGGAATTTCCACAGGGCTGACTGTCAAAGTTTTGCCGACCATCTAGATAAATATATCTGCTTTATTCCACCAGAAACTTAAAAATTACCCTAGATTTGTTGGGGCCGTTCTTACTGTTACTAATAAGTTTCCACTTCGTGGAAACCGAAGGGATATCATACCCGGCTGGAATGAACTCAGCGAACAACTTTATGAAGAATATAGTGAAAGTGGTGACAGCGATATTGCAGACGACCTTGTCCAAAGTCTTGGCGCTGCTAGAACAGTGCGATGGTGCAAAACGGTAGAAAATGTGAACTTCGAACGTTCTGCGTAAGCTTGGTGGAGCCTCCAGTAAATCCGGTGAGCAACCTGGCATTTCAGGTAACCAGATCGCTACTCGTGTAGTAGAATCATCTAGATCGTCCAGTGACAAACAACATACTTCCAAAATAAAGCAAGAACTGAGGTCTCTAAAAGCTCAGTGACCAAACGAATCCAATATTCTTCGCCATGTACACGGACTGAATTGGACGAGGCCTTGAAACAAACTAAACATGTTAAACTACCTGATCTGGATAATATACACCCAAAATTTCTGATAAACATTAGTAATGGCGGAAAAAATGTCTGGTCCGTATAGCGTCCCCAGTGCCAAATTTTTATCATGTAGCCGTAAAATAATAATTTCTCTGTGTAGGTTTAGATTGCAAAGAAATAATTTGACAGAATGATCTAAAGAGACAAGATACGCTCTTTTGTTAATTTTTTAGTCGACTTCACTTCTTCTTTTGTCTTGAATGTGTCTAGAGGGACATCTTGCGTGTGCTGACAAATGTAAGCATATTTGTATGAGTTAAACATATAATATAACGATTTAATATTATTGTGCACTTTTAATTTGTAAGAGGTGATCCCGATTTCATGTCCGCCTTCCTTGAATTAAACTGCATTCAAGTAATTTACAGCTCAACAATCGCAGCGGCCGATGCAGCCAACGACGCCATTACGTGGCGATATTAACTTACGAAAAATTAGCGGAAGCGGAAAACTCGCCAGCTATTAACATAATATTAATTTTTCTCCACAGCCATACGAAGTTGCAGAAATACTTAGCTTTAAGATTCTTATTTTCAGTACCATAGCTGAGAGCCAGAGCCAGGACTCCGACTAAAATACAATGGTCAACGGAGGTAAGAAAAATACTCTCGCGCGTGTGTGGGCCGCAATTTTAATTAATAACTAAAGATTTCTTGCTTTAAAGTGAACTGACTAGCCGAGGAAAGTAATATGAAAAGTTTATTACATTGTTCAACTTAAATATCATTTTTATTAAGGCCCACCACGTAAGTCGGCAACAATCAAAAAATAATAATAACAATAATAATAAATACATTAAATTCCGACGGCCGACGGATGCGAGATCCGCTTCTTCTCCAACATCCTGTATGATGGATCACTGACCCACGAACTAAAGAGAACAAAAATAGTGGCAGTTTTGAAACCAGGTAAACCAGCTGACCACCCTCAAACTTTCAGACCAGTTTCCCTTCTGAACTATACTTATAAACTCTTGGAGAGGATCATTTATAACAGAATTAACGGTTTCGTTCTCGAACGTATCCCAGCTGAGCAAGCAGATTTCAGACCGCAGAGAAGTTGTTGGGACCAGGTACTGGTCCCAAGAACTTTAATTGAGACTGGTTTCCAAGAAAACAAGAAGACATCTGTCGCGTTCGTAGACTTAACCGCGGCATATCACACAGTCTGGAGAGAAGGGATGATACAGTAGTTACTAAAACAATCCGATGACGAAAAACTGTAGCTCTCAACAACACCATGATAAACAACTGATATTTCCGCGTGTACTAGGGAGCAAACGAGTGCAAGGAGAGAAAATTAGGTAATGGTTTACAACGGGACTCCGTCTTAGCCCCTCTATTATTCAGTCTATGTATCTCCTATCTCCCCAATACCAGGTCAACAAAATTCTGCTACGCGGCCGGTGTAACTCTTACTTGTAGAACCAAAGATCTCGGACAAGCGGAGACAATTCTCACAAAACATCTAGGAGTTATGAGCTTCTGTTTTAGAAAGTGGAGACTTAAACCCAATACAAGTAAAATTGAAGTATGTACATTCCATCTGAACGACAAACTAGCTAACAGGGAGTTCCGAATGAAACTTGACGGAAACAATCTTTGCCATAACAAGTACCCTAGGTACCTTGGGGTTACCCTTGACCGCACCCTTTCATGTAAAAAATATCTTGAAAATACCGCTGCCAAGATAAAAACTGGTAACAATATTATTCAAAAACTGTGTGGAATGAGAGGGAGCTTCAGCAGGTATCTTGCGCACACCATCCATTGCGCAAGTCTTCTCAGTAGCCAAGTATAGTGCCTCGGTGTGGCTAAACAGCTGTCACACCAACTTCATCAACGTACAATTGAACCACGCTGTGCGGTTAATAATTGGGACAATCTGACAGACATCCATTTATTGGCTTCCTCCGCTGAACAATCCGTAGAAGCGATGCTTTGGTTGGGGAACAGCGCAAGCTACAGGAGTACCTGGTATTACCCGTACAGAAAGACGTGCCAAGCCTACGACGATATAGACTACATTCAGGAAACCCATCGTTACGGCAAGAAAAATGATTCAGATGGCTCTGAGCACTATGGAACTTAACATCTGAGGTCATCAGTCCCCTTGAACTTGTTGTTGTTGTTGTGGTCTTCAGTCCTGAGACTGGTTTGATGCAGCTCTCCATGCTACTCTATCCTGTGCAAGCTTTTTCATCTCCCAGTACCTACTGCAACCTACATCCTTCTGAATCTGCTTAGTGTATTCATCTCTTGGTCTCCCTCTACGATTTTTACCCCCCACGCTGCCCTCCAATACTAAATTGGTGATCCCTTGATGCCTCAGAACATGTCCTACCAACCGATCCCTTCTTCTGGTCAAGTTGTGCCACAAACTTCTCTTCTCCCCAATCCTATTCAATACTTCCTCATTAGTTATGTGATCTACCCATCTAATCTTCTGCATTCTTCTGTAGCACCACATTTCGAAAGCTTCTATTCTCTTCTTGTCCAAACTATTTATCGTCCATGTTTCACTTCCATACATGGCTACACTCCATACGAATACTTTCAGAAATGACTTCCTGACACTTAAATCAATACTCGATGTTAACAAATTTCTCTTCTTCAGAAACACTTTCCTTGCCATTGCCAGCCTACATTTTATATCCTCTCTACTTCGACCATCATCAGTTATTTTGCTCCCCAAATAGCAAAACTCCTTTACTACTTTAAGTGTCTCATGTCCTAATCTAATACTCTCAACATCACCCGAGTTAATTAGACTACATTCCATTATCCTCGTTTTGCTTTTGTTGATGTTCATCTTATATCCTCCTTTCAAGACACTGTCCATTCCATTCAACTGCTCTTCCAAGTCCTTTGCTGTCTCTGACAGAATTACAATGTCATCGGCGAACCTCAAAGTTTTTATTTCTTCTCCATGAATTTTAATACCTACTCCGAATTTTTCTTTTGTTTCCTTTACTGCTTGCTCAATATACAGATTGAACAACATCGGGGAGAGGCTACAACCCTGTTTTACTCCCTTCCCAACCACTGCTTCCCTTTCATGTCCCTCGACTCTTATAACTGCTATCTGGTTTCTGTACAAATTGTAAATAGCCTTTCGCTCCCTGTATTTTACCCCTGCCACCTTTAGAATTTGAAAGAGGTTATTCCAGTCAAAAGCTTTCTCTAAGTCTACAAATGCTAGAAACGTAGGTTTGCCTTTTCTTAATCTTTCTTCTAAGATAAGTCGTAAGGTCAGTATTGCCTCACGTGTTCCAGTATTTCTACGGAATCCAAACTGATCTTCCCCGAGGTTGGCTTCTACTAGTTTTTCCATTCGTCTGTAAAGAATTCGTGTTAGTATTTTGGAGCTGTGACTTATTAAGCTGATAGTTCGGTAATTTTCACATCTGTCAACACCTGCTTTCTTTGGGATTGGAATTATTATATTCTTCTTGAAGTCTGAGGGTATTTCGCCTGTTTCATACATCTTGCTCACCAGATGGTAGAGTTTTGTCAGGACTGGCTCTCCCACGGCCGTCAGTAGTTCCAATGGAATATTGTCTACTCCGGGGGCCTTGTTTCGACTCAGGTCTTTCAGTGCTCTGTCAAACTCTTCACGTAGTATCGTATCTCCCATTTCATCTTCATCTACATCCTCTTCCATTTCCATAATATTGTCTTCAAGTACATCGCCCTTGTATAGACCTTCTATATACTCCTTCCACCTTTCTGCTTTCCTTTCTTTGCTTAGAACTGGGTTTCCATCTGAGCTCTTGATATTCATACAAGTCGTTCTCTTCTCTCCAAAGGTCTCTTTAATTTTCCTGTAGGCGGTATCTATCTTACCCCTAGTGAGATAGGCCTCAACATCCTTACATTTGTCCTCTAGCCATCCCTGCTTAGCCATTTTGCACTTCCTGTCGATCTCATTTTTGAGACGTTTGTATTCCCTTTTGCCTGCTTCATTTACTGCATTTTTATATTTTCTCCTTTCATCAATTAAATTCAATATTTCTTCTGTTACCCAAGGATTTCTACTAGCCCTCGTCTTTTTACCTACTTGATCCTCTGCTGCCTTCACTACTTCATCCCTCAAAGCTACACATTCTTCTTCTACTGTATTTATTTCCCCCATTCCTGTCAATTGCTCCCTTATGCTCTCCCTGAATCTCTGTACAACCTCTGGTTCTTTCAGTTTATCCAGGTCCCATCTCCTTAAATTCCCACCTTTTTGCAGTTTCTTCAGTTTTAATCTACAGGTCATAACCAGTAGATTGTGGTCAGAGTCCACATCTGCCCCTGGAAATGTCTTACAATTTAAAACCTGGTTCCTAAATCTCTGTCTTACCATTATATAATCTATCTGATACCTTTCAGTATCTCCAGGGTTCTTCCATGTATACAACCTTCTTTCATGATTCTTAAACCAAGTGTTAGTTATGATTATGTTGTGCTCTGTGCAAAATTCTACCAGGCGGCTTCCTCTTTCATTTCTGTCCCCCAATCCATATTCACCTATGTTTCCTTCTCTTCCTTTTCCTACACTCGAATTCCAGTCACCCATGACTATTAAATTTTCGTCTCCCTTCACAATCTGAATAATTTCTTTTATTTCATCATACATTTCTTCAATTTCTTCGTCATCTGCAGAGCTAGTTGGCATATAAACTTGTACTACTGTAGTAGGTGTGGGCTTCGTATCTATCTTGGCCACAATAATGCGTTCACTATGCTGTTTGTAGTAGCTTACCCGCATTCCTATTTTCCTATTCATTGAACTTAGAACTACTTAAACCTAACTAACCTAAGGACATTACATACATTCATGACCGAGGCAGAATAAGAACCTGCGACGTAGCGGTCGCGCAGTTCCAGGCTGAAGTGCCTAGAACCGCTCGGCCACTCCAGCCGGCTTACGGGAAGAAAAACAGCTAGATGCCAGTTATATCGAAGCTGTCAACTTATTGAAAATCCTGAAGAGCGTGAGTGATTCCGAAAATATTGCTGTGATGCTGCTGGCACATAACTCGACAGGAAGCTATGGGTCAAACTGAACAGAGCTCTCACATGACATGGTCGATTCGCAGACTTACTTTACGAATGGTGTGTTACAGAGTCTGCGGTTTGTGACTGTGGGGCTCCGAACCAGACAATCAAGCACATTAGAAGTGAATGCCCCTTGCGTTCCTTTCAGGAGAATTGGAGCTCTTACATGGATTAGAATCTTAGATACTGACGTTTAGTTAGTTTCATATGTTGTTTTGTCGTTCTGTATTCTTGTTATATTCATATACTAATGTCACCATCCCTGTGTTTTTACACTGCACGTGAGGCATACGAATAAAGAAATATATCTGGGCGTAAGGTTGTAATGCGATGTGAAATGGATCGAGCACTTAAAATTAGTAGAAGGGAAGGCGAATGTCAACTTCGGTCTACTGGTACAATTTCAGGAAAATTAAGGTTATTTATGAAGGAGTCCGTTTGTAGAACATTAGTGTGACCCATTCTTGAGTACTACGCAAGTGGATCGAGTGTTTTGGATCTTCACCAGGTTGGATTAATGGAAGACAGCTCAATATATAGTGTTTGACAGTGATGAGGATGAGGAAAAAGAAAACGTAAGTGAAACTTGATGTAAATGGGCAGACACACATGCACATAGAACTTATTAATTTCAGGCATAGAAATAACCATTTTCAAATAGTTAATTTATCTGCCGTAAGGTGTAAGTGGTTGCAGATGACAAACTGAGGAACAAAACAGTCACTGTAGAAACACAATACACCAGAAAAATCATACCAAGTGGTAAAATGATATGAATTTGTAATTTTATGTGTTTTTTCAAATATCTGTAATTACGATTTAAAAACTAATAGTTACATGTATACAAATAGTAAAGAACATTCTTTATCTTTAACAGCCATAAAATAAAAGCCCTCTGAAGATACTGCATCTGCAGTGATACAGGCGGACCCTATCCAAAAACATATGTGTTGTTTAATCAAACACGGAAAAAAAAGAGCTTCAACCCCAAGTTGATTATTTCACAATAATTCTCTGTTGTTCCAGTGTCGAACACCGCGCGGAAAAAACGAACGCCTATATCTTTCCGTGCGAACTCTGATTTCCCTTATATTATTATGATGATCGTTTCTCCCTATGTAGGCCGGATCAATAACATATTTTCACATTCGGAAGAGCAAAATGGTGATCGAAATTTCGTGAGAAGATTTCGCCGCAACGAAAAACGCGTTTGTTTTAATGATGTCCACCCCAAATCCTGTATCTTGTCCGTGACACTCTCTCCCCTACATAGAGAAAGTGTTGCTCTTCTTTGAACATTGTCGATGTACTTCGTTAATCCTATCTGATATGGATCCCAGACCGCGCAGTAGTACTCCAAAAGAGGACGGACAACTGTAGTGTAGGTAGTCTCTTAGAAAATCTGGTATATTTTATAAGTGTTCTGCCAATGAAAGCAGACTGTAGTTTGCCTTCCCCACAACATTCTCTATGCGTTCTTTCCTATTCAAGTTGGTCGTAATTATAATTCCTAGATATTCAATTGAATTTACTGCCTTTAGATTTGACTGATTTATCGTGTAACCGAAGTTTAACGGGTTTCTTATAGCTCTCATGTGGATGACCTCACACTAAGTAAATAATGCAACTAGTGATAGAATCGTTAATAAACGTCCAGTAATTTGTAATCACATTGTATTTGGTTGAAGTTAAAGTTCAACAGAGTTTCTGATTTCGACAAATGCATTTATCCGAGATGAATAGCGTACTTAAATTATTCGGTAATATATTATTCCCTATTACCTATGTGTATTTCTCTATGCCATGATAGTTTCTCCAATCAATGTGAGGAGGAACTAGATGGATGCAAGTTGAAAACGTCGTAGGGTCGATGCCTGAATATATCTCAGTTATCTAAAGTGTGTCCGCCTTTGTAGCTGAGCGACAGCACTGCTGCCTGCAATGCGAGGGGTCGAGGGGGGGGGGGGGGAGGGGGTAGGTGTGGAGTGGCCGCGACGAGGTCTGAGGTTTGAGACCTCCCGTGGGCATGCGCGTATGTGTTGTCTTTAGCGTAAGTTAAAGTTACTTTCAGTAGTGTGTAAGTCTAGGTACCGATGACCTCAGCACTTTGGTCCCTTAGGAATTAACACACATTTTGAACATGCGGGGGCCCGCTTTCGATTCCCAGCAGGGTCAGAGGTTTTATCCTCTCGGGGACAGGCTGTTGGGTTGCCTTCATCATTTCATCCCCATAGACTCGCAAGTCGCCAAAGTGGCGTCAAATAAAGAGACTTGCATTAGGTAGCCCAACAATCTAACATAGGGTCGCCCAACCAATAATGGCATACTCTCATTTCATTATCCAAATAGTTTGTGACTGTTCCCATCTCACTGTGATTGCTTTCCCGAGTGAACAGGCACCGACAAACGATAGACAAAATCGCTGAAGCTACAATTCCGCGTTATAATCGCGAGGTGTCAAGAGAGGCCGCAGATGAAGGAAAATTTTAGCAAAGTCCTCGCTACAAATGCAATAAAAATACCTTGTAGTGTTTTTTTCTAATTTAGGAGAGTAAATGATTCAGATATTCATCAGTGAGAATGACCATTTCAGAACATGTAAAAGGCTTCCTCCCTCCATTTGTAAAATAAGACAAGCATGTAGAATAGGTTAGCATAGTCAAATTCTGGGGATTAGAACTTCATAATGAATTCATTGGCAAGATCATATCACAAAACAGCTGAAGCAGCTAAACAAATTTGTAATGCGAGTGTTGTCACACGTTACTGATAAGACAAAACTTATACACATCGCGTACTTTTAGTCCATAATGTCATATGGGAGCATTATTTCTTTCTTTTTGCGTAACTTATCATGTCGATATACGCTTTCCGGATCCAAAAGTATGTAATACGAATTATTTGTAGTGTCAACTCAAGAGCTTGCTGCAAAGGGATGCTCAAGTAACAGGGAATTAAAAGAAATTTATCATAAATAATGTACCTCATTTTCAACCCAAAAGCACAGTTCATGGAATTAATGCCAGGAACAAGAATAACAAACATTAAGGTGTTAATGTATTTAACGATCACTTCTTAAGTGTAGGAGAAAAAATTGGTGAGAATAGTTCAAAAGAAAAAGCCAGGCAGTACATGGAAGAGTCAGTTTTGAAAAATTTTAGTCAGATTTAGTTTCATCTAACAAACTCTTGTGAAATAAGGAAAATTGTTAAATCTTTGAAAAATAAATGATCTGTTGGAGTAGATGATATCTCTAACAAGTCATTAAAACAATGTGGAGCAATTACAGCTGATGTTTTGAGTCATATATGTAATGCATCACTGACTCAGGGTATTTTTCCAGACAGGTTAAAATATGCCTTTGTCAGGCCTCTCTACAAAAAGGGGGAAACCACAGATGTCAATAATTACCGGCCAGTATCCTTGCTTACAGCATTTTCAAACATCTTTGAGAAAGTAATGTACTCAAGAGTGGTTAGCCATCTCAACAGTAATGGGATACTTAGTAAATCACAGTTCGGATTTTAGAAATGCTGTTCCACTGAGACAGCAATATACAAGTTCACTGTTCACATAACAGAGTCTGTAAATAGTAAAATGTCACCAATAGGAATATTCTGTGACTTATCCAAAGCATTCGATTGTGTAAACCATGACATTATGTTAGAGAAATTACAATTCTATGGTATAAATGGAACAGCATATGAGTGGTTTAAGTCATATCGACAGAACAGGAAGCAAAAAGTCTCTTCGTGTGCTTCAAGTGATTCAAAGGAATTTGCCACTTCATCTAAATGGGGTGAAATTACATTAGGTGTTCCAGAAGGTTCGATCATGGGTCCCCTCCTGTTCTTAATATATATATGAATGACCTCCCTTCTTATGTAAAACAAGGTGCTGAATTGACACTGTTTGTTGATGATACAAGCATAATTATTAATCCAGTAAAAGAAAGTCCGATAGAAAATGATACAAATAAGGTCTTTGGAAAAGTTATTAATTGCTTTTCTGCGAATGGGCTTGCTCTGAACTTTGAAAAAACGCAGAACATTCAATTTTCTGCTGCAAAAAGTATAATTCCTTCAATAAACATAACACATCAAAAGAAGTCAGTAGCCAGGGTAGAGCATACTAAGTTTTTGGGTGTACATATAGATGAGAAATTTAATTGGAAAATTCATATTTTGGATATCCTAAAGCGACTAGGTTCAGCAACTTTTGTAATCAAAATAACTGCCAATTTTGCGGATCTAGAAATTAGTAAGCTAACATACTTTGCATGCTTCCACTCTCTGATGTCATACGGAATAATATTCTGGGGCAACTCAAAACTTAGGCAAAAGGTATTCACTGTTCAAAAGAAAGTAGTTAGAATAATGTGCGGGGTTCATAGTCGCACATCTTGTAGGCATCTGTTTAAAAGGTTAGGAATTCTTACAACTGCTTCACAGTACATTTACTCAGTAATGAAATATTTTTCTCAACAACATGGACCAGTTTAAAATCAACAGCGACATTCATGATTACAATACCAGAAAAAAGAAAGACCTACACTATCCTTTACTTAACCTATCTTTGGCACAGATAGGGGTAAAATACGCTGCTATAAAACTTTTTCATAAATTACCAGATGAAATAAAATATCTGACAGACAGCAGAAATAGCTTCAAAAGCAAATTGAAATCATACCTCCTTGACAACTCCTTCTATACCATAGATGAATTCTTGAATATGAGTAAATAAATCTGGAGATATAATATATGCATTTTGTGCCATATAAAGGAATGGGATAGATAATAGAAATATTTAGGTATAACACTATAAGGTAAACAAAAGAAAAAGAAAAAAAAACTTGTTTCCTGTGCGCATTTCTTGTGCATTTGACAGTTCCACATCGTAACGGTTTTCCGTGCTATTGATCAATGGAACACGTAACTAACTAACTAACGAACTAAAGTCACGCAGTTTGGTCCAGAGAGGTCTCAGTTTTTCGAGAGCACTATTTTTAATAACTTGCCAACAGCCATAAAAACTTTAACGGCTAATATGGTTCAGTTTAAGAGGATACTAAAGGATTAGTTGATGGTCTGCTCCAATGACTAATTTCGTACTAGAATCAATTGACACACTAGGCTCAGCGGATACTCCCTCAAAAGAGCTTATTTGTCGCTCAGTACAGGTGTAGATGGTGTAGAGCTGGTACTAGGCGGTCATGTCACCCTCAACCGTTGACATTAAGTCCTGTCAGTGAAATAATACCTATTTGTCAATCGGTTGTACCGAATCAGTGCAGCAGAATGGGTCGACTTGAAGACTTGATAGAATGGCAGAAAGGAACTATCATGTTTGCTCTGTTTGATATGCTAGTGTATCAACGTGGACTTATATCGGCACACTAACAACGTGTCCACAATAAGCGGTGTACCACTAGACTCCGTTTAACACGGCGTAGGACAATGGTCGTAAAAAGGTCCTGACAGAAAGGAACCGGAAACAAGCGACATACCTTGTCAATGACAATCGATTTCAATTTCCACATGAATTACTGCTGTCAATGAGTGCATCTACATCTGTATCTACATAAAAACACAGCAAGCTTCCATATGGTGGAAACCTGTACCACTACTAGTCATTTGCTGTTCCACTAGCAAATAGGGCGAGTGACTGGATTGGATTGTTCGGGAGAAGAGACCAAACAGCGAGGTCATCGGTCTCATCGGATTAGGGAGGGACGGGGAAGGAAATCGGCCGTGCCCTTTCAAAGGAACCATCCTGGCATTTGCCTGGAGCGATTTAGGGAAATCACGGGAAACCTAAATCAGGATGGCCGGACGCGGGATTGAGCCGTCGTCCTGCCGAATGCGAGTCCAGTGTGCAAACCACTGCGCCACCTCGCTCGTTTAGGGCGAGTGAAAAATGACTTTATATGCCTCCGTAAGAGCCCTATTCTCTCTAACTCTATCTTTCATGGTCCTTCCGCGAAATGTATTTAAGGCGCAGTAGAATCGTTCTGCAGTCAGCCTCAAATGCTGGTTCTCTGGATTTTGTAAACAGTGCACCTTGGAAAAAAAGTCACCTTCCCTCCAGTGATTCCCGGTTGAGTACCCGACGCATTTCCGTAACATTTACACATATTTCGAACCTACCAATAACAAATCTAACAGCCAGCCTCTGAATTGCTTCGATGTCTTTCTTTAACAAGACCTGGTGCGGATCCCAAACACTCGAACATTACTCAATAATGGGTCGTGCTGGTATCCAATATGCGGTCTGATTTACAGATGCCGCCGGCGTGGCCGAGCGGTTCTAGGCGCTTCAGTCTGGAACCACACGACCTCTACGGTCGCAGGTTCGAATCCTGCCTCGGGCATGGATGTGTGTGACGTCCTTAGGTTAGTTAGGTTTAAGTAGTTCTAAGTTCTAGGGGACTGATGACCTCTGGAGTTAAGTCCCATAGTGCTCAGAGCCATTTGAACCATTTGATTTACAGATGAACCACACTTTCCTAAAATTCTCCGAATAAACTGGAGGCGACAATTCGCCTTCCCTATTACAGACCTTACATGAACCTTCCATTTCATATTACTTTCCAAAGTTACGCCTAGGTATTTAATCGAAGCAACTCTGTCAAGCAGCACACTAGGAATGCTATATCCGAACTGTTTTTGCCGAACTGGTTTGATGCAACCCACCACAAATTCATCTCCTGTGCCAACCTCTTCATCTCAGAGTAGCACTTGCAACCTACTTCCTCAGTTATTTGCTGGATGTATCGCAATCCCTGAGTTATTACCCTCTACTGCTCCTTCTAGTACCATGGAAGTTATTCCCTGATGTCTTACCATGTAACCTATCACCATGTCCCTTCTTCTTCTCAGTGTTTTCCGTTACTCCTTTCCTCGCCGATTCTGCGGAGACCCTCATCACTCCTTACCTTATCAGTCCAGTTAATTTTCAACATTCTTCTGTAGCACTGCATCTCAAATGCTTCTATTCCCTTCCCTTCCTGTTTTCTCTCGTAGCCATAGAATACTGTGTTCCAAACCTACATACTCAGAAATTTTTTCCTCAAATTACGGCCTATGTTTGGTACTAGTAGACTTATCTTCGCCAGGAATGGCCTTTTTACCAGTACTAGTCAGCTTTTTATACCCTCCTTGCTCCGTCCGTAGTGAGTGACAGAGGAAATTCCTTAACTTCAACTATTTCGCGATCCCCAATTCTGATGTTAAGTTTCTCGCCATTCTCATTTCTGCTGCTTCTCATTACTTTCGTCTTTTTCCGATTTACTGTCAGTCCATATTCTATACTTATTAGACGGTTGAGTCCGTTCAACAGATCCTGTAATTCTTCACTGTTACTGATGATACCAATGTCATCAGCGAATCTTAACACTGATATCCTTCCACGTTGAATATTTATTTCTACTTCTGAACCTGTTTTCTATTTCCGTCATTGCTTCTTCGATGAGGATGTTGAACAGTAGGGACGAAAGACGACATCCCTGTCTCACACCATTTTTAATCTATGCACTTCGTTCTTGGTCTTCCACTCATACTATTCCCTCTTGGTTTTTGTACATATTGTATAATACCCATCTTTTCCTACAGCTTATCCCTCTTTTTGTCAGGACTTCGAACATCATGCTCCATTTCACAGTGTCATAACAACCGTAGAACCATTCAAATTAAAAAGTTCTCATTCAACAAAAACTCTGTAATCAATTATTAAATAATAGATACCTAAAATAAAGATTATAGTTCTTGATAAAAACAAAGGAAAAAACTCGTAGAACAAATAGAAAATCCTATGAAAGTGGTCTTACTTTTCTTTAGTCTTGTTTCCACTATCAACCGTAATGTCGGGACTGCTTCTCTGATGCCTTTACCTTTCCTAAAACCAAACTGATCGGCATCTAACACATCCTTAATTTTCTTTTTCTATCTTCCGTATATCATTCTTATCAGGAACTTGGATGCGTGAGCTGTTAAGCTGATTGAGCGATAATCCTCACGCTTGTCGTATCTTACAGTCTTGGGAATTATGTGGATGATGCTTTTCCGAAAGTCTGATGGTATTTCGCCAGTCGAATACATACTACACACCAACCTGAGTACTCGTTTTGTTGCCACTTCCCCCAATGATTTCAGAAATTCCGATGTTACGTTATCTATCACTTCTGCCTTATTTGATTTTGGGTCTTCCAAAGTTCTTCTAAATTCCGATTCTAATACTGGATCCCCTATCTCTTCCCTATCGACTCCTCCTGGTGCTGGGAAGATGCGCCGGCTCCGGATCGAATCCTCTGTGATACGAAAAAGGTCCGCCTGGATGCGGTTTTTAGGCGGTTTCCATTCCACTGGATGAATGTCGGGCTGGTACCCACGTCCCGTCTCAGTTACACGATTTGCAAAGTTTTAGAGAACTTTCGCTCACATCCACCTGCAGGCAGTTGGGGTAGCGTATTCCGTCCCGTGGAGGAAAGGGGGGAGGGGCGAGGGGCGTAATAGGGTGGCGACAGGAAGGCCATCCGGCCGCCCCTTAAAGTAACCAAGCCAAATCCGCAAATAACCATGCCGATCCTGAGCTTATGCGAACAAAGGCACAAGAAGATGAAGAAGAACCACTCTCTTCGTGTCCTCGAAGAGATTGCAAGTAACAGAAACAGTCACCTCTCACCTAAGCAGAGCGGTTCAACTGCTCGCAACGAGCGCTATTCCACAATTGGGTAGCTGAGCCACGTCCGTGCTCTGTTCGGTCGCGACCGAAAGCGGCGGTCAACTGCGCGTTCTGCCCCCACAGACAGCCCTTTAATTCGTCCTCTCGCTGGACGTGAAAACGAACGTAGACGAGGTGCTTGTGATGCCACGGGGTGGAATTACACGTTCCACTAGTTTGCGGTGTGTGAAGTAAAGAATCTGGCATCTCAGATTTTTGTCTCGTGGAGAGGAACGTGGCCAATGAGATGTGACAATGTTTTACGCCTCAAGCACAAGCACAACATAGAGCCCCCATACTCTATGCGGTTAAACAAAGAGTTTGATGGGTTTCCCTTCACTTAGAATACGTGATATAACTGTTTCAGGGCATTAGCAAATTGAAGATCTCTCTAAAACGTGTCGTTTTAGCTACCGTTTGTTATAATAAAATGAGAGGAAATTACATACAGTGCCTTTCGTAAGTTTTGGAACAGATATAACAGTTTTGCGTTTACTTTGAGAAATAACAGATAAACAATTAAACCTATTATATTTGTAGTCCCGGCCGGCCGCGGTTCTAGGCGCTACAGTCTGGAGCCGTGCGACCGGTACGGTCGCAGGTTCGAATCCTGCCTCGGACTTGGATGTGTGTGATGTCCTTAGGTTAATTAGATTTAAGTAGTTCTAAGTTCTAGGGGACTGATGACCTTAGAAGTTAAGTCTCATAGTGCTCAGAGCCATTTGTAGTCCCAACAGACAAAATGATATTCACAGAGCAATAAACTGAACATTTTACTTCATTTAATGACTCACAAAATACAAATAATTTCATATTTATATGAAATAACATAGATAGGCCTTCGCAAAAGTTTTGGAAGAAAGTGTAGAAATAAACCAGAAACTGGGAAACAATAAGGAATTAGCACTTTGTACTTTTACCACGACGTTGTAACACTTGTCAGCCGTTTTGGCAGACTTTGTACAAGCTCCTGTACGTACGAAATACTTAGATTTTCCCATTCTTCATGCAGCCGTCTTCTGACGTCTTGTTTGGACTGTATGGGGACTTTTCGAATATTTATTTATAACGCATCCCATAAATTTTCTATGGGGTTCATGTCCGGATTTTGTGGAGGGGGATTGACAACTTTTGGACAGTTGTACAGGAGCCACAACCGTACAATATACGGGTATGTTTGGGGTCGATATCTTGATAAAATTTGAAACAGCCTCCAGTCCCCATATTTTCTGCGATCTTCTTAAAATTGTTCCTTAGAACCTGCAGGTATACATTTTTATCCATCGTTTCGTCAATGAAAACCAGCTCACCCACTCCGTGAGCCGACATAAAACCCCAAACCATAACATGGCCCTGCCATGTTTCACTGTAGACTGCATTTTTTTTTCTTCCAGCTCTTTGGTGGGCTGCCGTCAGACCGTTATTCATCCATCCTGATTTGTTAAATTTTGATTCATCCGAAAAAATTACCTGATTCCACCACTTCATGTTCTTGTCCATGTGTACACTTGTAAATACCGGCCTCTTCTTCCTATCGGCAGGACTGGTGTAAGGCTTCTTTCTTGCAGTTCGCCCATGGTAATTCTCTGTGTACAGTAGTCGTCTGATTGTGCTAGGACTGGCCTTCTTCCCAAACTCTTCCTCAGCCTCAATGCCAATTCGTGTAACTTTGATTCGTGGATCTTTCTTGACCTTTTCTACTATTGCCCTCTCTTCTCTCCCCACAAATATCCTTCGACGGCCTGACTGTGGCATATTTTCTATCTTTTGTGTATATCGACGGACGATGTTTCCTACAATACTTTTGTTCATATTCAGTAACGTTGCTGTTTCTCGATATGTTCTTTCCGTTGGCTCTAAGCACTATGGGACTTAACATCTGAGGTCATCAGTCCCCTAGACTTACAACTACGTAAACCTAACTAAATTAAGAATCTGCGGCCATAGCAGCCGCGTGGTTCCAGACTGAAGCGCGTAGAACCGCTCGGCCAAAGCGGCCGGCGTTCTTCTCTTTTCGTGGTGGAATATTAGTAACTGCCTCTGTTCAAAAGTGCTATTTTTACCTCTACAGAACATTGTATATAAACACACTTGTGTTTCCTTTGATATTGCAGGAAGTAACGAATAACAGAAATATGCGCACTGACTTTGTTGCCAACATTTGTTCCAAAACTTTTGAAGTGCAGACTCTTACATCTCGCAGTAAGGAATGTATCTTGTTCTGTTGTAAACAAGCAAACATATGTGATTGCACTTTTCATCATCCATAATTACATGTACAACTTGAAGACGTACATCTTTACTTCCGTATTAACCATCATAAATTCTTTCATACACAGACATACTGTGCACAATGTTTGTCCCAAAACTTACGAAAGGCACAGTAAGTACTGGGGCTAAGCCTGAACCACCCCAAAGTACCGTTATCCAAGACGGCGGCGGTGACGTCACAGACACACCCTCAGTGGCGTCACCCAAAATGGCGGCCGTGACGTCATTCAAGATGGCGAATTTTGGCGGGAGGTTTGAATTTTGGCAGGAAAGTGCCATGCCCCTCACCCAGAAAAATGGCGCGAATATCAAATTCCAACAGGATAATGCATCATACCAAGAAACATGGTGGGAAAAAGGGACTTGTCTTTATTATATAACCAGTTTCAAGCATGTGTGTTCGCCACTGGTTCTGGACTGCAAATGGCTTAGTTCATATCAGTGCTGCCAGAGGGCGCTCTTCTGAAAAAAGATCATAATGCGAGTATCGTTATGCAAGATGGCTGCACCCGATATATCCACCACAAGCTCCAGAGCACAAGTGACCTTTCTTAGTGCCAGAATTGAAACTTGGCGCTGGTTCCCAGGATGAGGTGGCGGCCTTATCCTTGAAAAGTAGTTGAAACTAGGTTTTTGAAAGCGTAGCAAACGCCTTTTCTTAGATATATGACAAGTTAGGAGTTGTTTGGCTATCTGGACATAAATGTATTGCGCTATTTATGAGTGGTTCACATGTCTGTAGGTTTTGCAATGTGCTATTTTTTACGATTTACAATTAGCAAGAGTGTGTGTAGAGCCTTATACGTGAGTTATCTAAGAGTAGTTTGCAGGCCTGTATGATGTGGGGAATGTGATAAATACAATCGATTCCTTAATAAACCGCTACCAAGTAAATAAAGTACACTTCTTCCTCTCTCCATCAGCCTAGTGCGGGCTGAGTCCTTTTGAAACGTACCCTTTGGAAAATTATGAATTACTGTGCTGGTAAACCTCTTACATTATCTGATTTTCAAACAGCTGAGCAGAACTGAACATACTCAGACATTTCGCTCTTTACCTATTCTGATAAACACTAAACTCACATACAACATTTTTAGCGCAACGTAATCTTTCAATAATCCCTACAAAAGAATGGCCCTGACGGACAATAACCTATACCTTTCATGAATCACTTACCTCACAAAAATCTTCGTTATTCGAACTACTGCAATACAGCGAGTGCCACTACTGCCAGCTAAATAAAAGATTCTAATAGAGAACAAACAATGTATTTACCTTAATAATGTTCCAAAGTCATCGTATATATATATATCTCCAATACTACAAATTTACTCTTTCTGATGGGCACACATCCAGATCTGCTCTCAAAACTCCGCCATATCACTCCCCACATGCACCACTGCTGGCGGCTCACCTCCAACTGTGCAGCGCTATGCACTGTTCACATCCAAATGCCCAACACTACAATGGCGAATATTTCAACAATGCCAACCATCCACAGACTGCACACAGCACAGCCTGTGATTTTCATACAGAGCGCTATGTGACGTTACCAACGTAAAACCCTAAACAGCCTACTTACATAGTCCCCATGCTCCCCACAAAAAATTTTACAAATTGTTTTGGGCAGTGGCCAATACAGATTTGAAATTTTTTTTCATAATTACAATAACAAAGATATCAAATGGATGCACTTATTGATACACTGTTGGTCAAAAGCAAAAACTGTTCTCATAAAGACAGTCCTGATTATTTATCACAATAATAAATACAGTTTTTTTTCACAAAGTCTCATTAGTAAAAGAAAATGCACACAGAAGTAGTGGATTTCCATGCAGTCTTGAAGAAGTAGTGTTGTCCTTCCAACGGAAAGACAGTGCTGACTCTTCACATGCAGACAGGTAATGGGCCACAACAGAGCAAACCCACAGCAGAGTCAGTCGAAGTTTTGAAGAATATTGGTAGGTAGGTCATCACAGAGCAGACCCACTGTAGTCCTGGTAGAGATGGCCAGCAGCCATCTGTTGCGACTGTGCAGGTGCACAATCACCATCGAAGAGTCTTGTGGACAATATAGCAAGTCCATAAACCACTACTTGTGCACTCCCAAAGTTTGTGGGATTGTCCTTAGAACCAGCAATGCTGTTAACCAGTCCCTTGTTGAATTATTAACACATGTGCAAACACTGAAGTCCCAACTTCTCACATATTGTGCACATACTATGACCAACAGAAATGTGTGCACTGAAACGAATGCTTACAAGTTACTTAATTTGATGAAATGGTGTCCATTACAATTTTATAACATGAGAAAACAATTACAAAGATACAGAAAACATCATTAAAACATAATAATACAGATAACATTTGTAGTAATACAGGCTTTACAAAAGAATAGAAATAGACATATACATCAGTGTTGCAGGAATTATGACATAAGTAAATTTATAAAATAATGAGAATCGTTTTCGAAACATTAATTTCACACGTGAGCATTAAAACAGGACAGAATAAATAATGTCTGACATCTTTACAAAGTAAATAACATAGTGTTAGAAAAATTCTACAACATATCTCTTATCAGATAAACATATAAAGACAGGTAGAACACAAATACACAAGGATACACAAACACATAGCGGAATAACACAAAAGGAAAGGACAGGGTTTGTTTTCAGTGTAACGTTTGGTACTGCAGTCCAAACCAAAACTTCATTCCATAGATCTAACCCTGTTGTCCCTAAACCCTACTGTTATTTTCGTATCCTCTTTCAGTATAAATATTTCTCGTTGTACAATACTCATTT
Source organism: Schistocerca piceifrons (assembly GCF_021461385.2). Lineage (NCBI taxonomy): Eukaryota > Metazoa > Arthropoda > Insecta > Orthoptera > Acrididae > Schistocerca > Schistocerca piceifrons. The sequence goes on from NC_060144.1 coordinate 330,112,794, forward strand.
TTGCCCAAATCTTTTTCATATAACTTCTCAATGCATTCTTTCCCTATTCTTCATAGTTAGTTTCTTATATAGTCTACCCCCTCTTAAACTAACTTAAATCTACTGAGCTCTGATATATATACTAAGGGACAAGGCAATACAGCAGCACAAAACAATTTAACACAAACAGCAATGACAAAAAAATGCAAATTGGCAAAGCAAGCAGCAGTATATCTAAATTAGCAAAGCAATTGCAACATTACAACTAATATGAGCCAATGTGCAGCAACAAGAATAATAAATCAGTAGTAAACCTGGCTTAACAGAGTAATACAAAGTGAAATTTAGTAGCACTATGCCTGTCAAACAGCAGCAGCAAATACTATAACTTATATCTAAACATGACAAAACTCAAGCAGAAAAAATATTACACTAAAGATAGGAAATGTCTAATAACTATGTCACATCTTAACACTAGAGTGATGCATCAACTTGACTTACTCTGGGAAACAAGTTACCCAGTCATTGACAAAAATTATGTATGCATTTCCTGTGAAGGGAATGTCTTTTTGTGCTCCCTGGTTTTTTTGGAAGTAGATCATAAAATTATTATTTACTGGATCTGTAGGCATAAAATATCTATATTAGTACATCTACTAAATTTTATTTTAACCAATGCTCCAGTGCAGCTAGAAACTTGATATTAAACGAAATATATAAAGTAAGGCATGAAACATCATTCACTAGGCATATGGCTTTTCATAAAGCAGTAAAAAAACTCTCAACTAGAAAGACAGTAGTCATAATCAGGTGTATAGACATAAAATATTTCTCAAGTATGAGCGTGTCTTATTAGAAATGCTTTCTACAAAGAAATGTCAATAGCGAGGTTAATGACCACTTTATTTTTTTTCACCTAATGGCTTTTTCTATAGACGACTGGCACTGCTGGGCATCCATAACGCGTTACTTCAAGGTTACATAGCTTTCTTACCGAAAGATTTACGACAGCAGTTTGCACTACAGTGACAGTCTGATATCAAAAAATTTCACAGGTCGAGAATTTACGTTACAAATGTGTAGAAACAAAATCCTATAAATATAACAGAGTCCAAAAAATTTTCGGTGGCAGTGTGATACATTCACACATTTACACACATTTCATAACTCTTAAAGTACGATTCTTGGTTTCCAACTTCCTTTGTCACAAATCAGAGTCCCTAACCACTACTCATTATTCCTTACCTTATTACACATATACATATTCGTCGACACTTCTTCAATTTTTCATCATAATAAATATGTAGCATAACCAGATTCCTCATATAGCATCAGCTTATTGATCATAAACATACCTCAACAGCATAAGACACATCGTCGTCGTAAAAATAACATCATAACACATCAGTCAAATCTCAAAAACGTCGTAGCTTTCTGCAATAATCTCATAACCTACAAAAAATAAAAATACTCTGCTCATTTCAGTAGTGTCATCTACCTCAAACGTACTTTAAAAATCATGATCCCATACCAAATACATCATTCAAAGCTCTCATAGTATCACTATGGTTCCAAAAAAATATGAACAGTTCACAAAGTACAGACAAAATACAATTTCATAAGTGAGAAGTTATACAACTGTGTAATTACGTAATCATATGTCACTGACGTAGTAAAAAAAATGTTTGTCTCTCTCAGTTAAATGATCAGGTAGCTGTGTAATTCTGTGTTATGGAATTATGGTACCGATGTGTAAAGTTGTATAAGCAAATACCATATTAGCTAGGGCTCCTAGCGCTCGCTACACGCTTAGCACACAAGGTAGGCGTATACCACCTGAGGATTAATGTAATTATACCCTCAGGTGTTACCAATTACAGCAATGGAATGGAATGTATCACGGAAAACCTTTGTATCTTAGTAATTCAAAAATCCTTAAAAATAAATGTTTTAAGTACATAATTAATCACTCAAATACATGTACTGTAGCGCTAAACTGTGCGTCTTGTAAGATAATTCTGTCGAAGTGTCGTAGTTATCGTCCTCTGTAAGCAAAGTTCTGCAGAAGTCAATGTACTTACCTCATAACAAACAAAAGTGAAATGCTATGCGTATAGATGTCGTAGTTATTACGTACATTACCGTGATCCAGAAAGTGCTGTACTGTAAAGTATTGTTGTGCCCGGAAAAGGCTGTCTGATTGTAGCTATACCACAAAAGTTACTACTAAAACATGTTTTACTTTCCAGAAGAATTCGGAAAAACTGTGCAGATATGAAACAGATACAGCGCAAAAGCAATAATGTAAATTGTCACTCATTAGTAACGTAGTGATATAATCATGTAGCTGTCAAATCAACTAAAAATGTATTTTCAAGTAAACCAAAATGTTGCATTAAAATCTCATTAGCAGTGCCCGTATATGTTCTAAGTATATGAGCCTTATAGTCATTGCGTAATCGTGCAACTAAAAGCAAGAATGTACAGACACAATAATACTGTGTCATCTGTTCACTATAACAATGCATTCGTAACTACTGTCTAAATATGTTCCCTAGGTTCTAGACTGGATAGTTAACTTCAAAACATTGTTGCAAGTTAAGTTTCTAAGTGTGTCAAAGCGTACTAGTAATGTGAAGTGAAAAATTTTATAGTAAAGACTAAGTTAAAAAGCAGATTATCTCTCAATAAACGGTTTTACATGTGAAATGTGGTGCAATCTTTTACCCTTTCTAGTGCGCAGAGATTCAACTTCAAAGCAGTTCTCATGTTGTATACGTCGGTAAGGGATGCTAAAATTTTTCTCAAGGTTAGTGTCTGTTATTTTTCTCTGAGGCAGCCGGCGCACATGGCTGCCTCCGGTGCAAGTCATTGTCTGTCTCTTTGTTGGCGCGCATCGTTATTAGGATTAGGAGACCTAACTTCTACAAATTCACCTTGTCGAGAGGGCCCTGCCCTGTTTGAATCCCGCCAGTTCTGATGACATTCAGGTCTGTCGTTTTGTCGGTAGTTTACATAGTTTCTTGTTTGTCGGTCATGTGGTGGAGAATTTCTGTCTCCCTTGATAATAATTATTTTGGTTCCCATATTGTCTGTTTCTCTGATTGTCGCTGTCATAGTCATTACCGTGGAGAGGTGATCTTTCCCTGTAATTATTACTACTCTGTCAACGGTTGTCATATGGGTGGTGTCTGTTTTGGTCACGATTTGCGTTGTAAGAATAGCCTTGGCGTGTCCAGTTATTATTTCTGTCATCGCGGAATTGTGACGGATGTGACCTGTAATTGTTGTGTTCCTGTTTTTGCGCCCCGCGATTGTCAGTGTCAATTTCCAATTCTTGTAAGAGTCCCTGAAATGCTTCAGTGTCGTCTTTGCAATGTCCTGCCAAAATAATATGTCGTAAATGCTCCGGCAATTTGATTAAGCAAATGCAGATGAGTTCTGAGGGGCTGTATGGGTTTGAAAGATACTGATTCTTATGTAACATGTCTTCGAAATATTTGACAAGACTGGAAAATTCAGATTGTTCGAAATGTTTCATCATTATGATGCTATGGTCCTGTGTAGCTTGAGACCAATATGCTGAGAGGAAGGCATGATAAAATTCTCCTTCACTGTGACAATCGTGATTGACCGATCGCATTCTTACAGCTGGTTCATTCTCTAAGTAGTCACACATAAACTCTAACCTGTGCTCCAATGACCAGTTGGGAGGAAAACAATGAGAGAATTGATGAAGCCATGCTTGTGGATGAATGTTATTGCCAGAATTCTTAAATGTTTTGAATTTACGTGTAGTAATGAACAGCATATAGTCAAAATCATCATGTCGGCGAGTCGCATATCGGTCATTGTTACTTCGTTTCGGCGGTTCCACCTCAAAATTCGGTGTACCTTGCCGATTTCTTTCATAATTTCCAAAGTGCCCTGTGTTATTATTTTGTGGCTGTTTTGTATTTCTATGTCCCTCTTCCTCTATTGGAGCGCGAGTGTCCTCTGAAATAAGTAGTTCTTGTATTACCTCTGTCAACTGATCTTGTACTTCCCGGATTTATCTTTTGTACCGTGTATTGATTTGATTTTGATTTTGTTTGAATTCTCTAATTTGTTCATACTCTTCTGTGTCAGTGAAGGCTACCGGTCTTGTGTCATTCAGATCATCATCTACCATTGAAGATAAGTTAGTGAACTGATACGAAAGTTTGGCTACATTCTCCGATAATGAACTGATTTCCTCAGTGGGTTTTTTCTGAACCAAGTTTCAGAGTGTCCATTTGTGTTGAAAGCGTATCTACTGTGTCCTTTAAGTTCTCCTGCGTTTTTGCAAGTTGCATAACCGAATCGGTAGATGCAACTGAGTCAAATTTAGCTTGCAAGGTGTCGTGATTTTCATGAACAATAGTTTGCAGTTCTTTTATGGCTGCTTCAAGATTCTGTAATGCATTTTCATGACACGAAAAAATAGGTTGAAAATGCTCACAGATTTGTGTTTTTACGTCATTACAGACATTTTGACATTTCGATTCGATTTTAAGTAACTCAGCAGTTAAACCTGTACGTGTTTGTTCAAGCGTTTGTTCCATCATGTCTAACTTTTGAAGCTTTTGTCCCATTTGTTGCATTAATTGTAATAACAATGCACTGGTGTTCCTCAGTGCTATTCGGCAGTGCATTTGAACCGGCAATATTCACGTTTTGAAAAGCAGAAAATGTGTCTTGAATTATTTGAGAAAACGGTGGGGACGCAAAACCTGAATCTACAGTATTTGCAAGATTGTGTCCTGTCATTTCGGATTCCTGAGGCGAGCTGTTGCCGACCGATCAATCGATAATGCTTCCCTGTTCACTAATTGTTTCACTGTCTACACCATTATTTGCCGCCCGCTCCATTTCCCTATGCACAATTACCAGATTACTACTTTGAATGTCTGTTAATTCATTACACTGTGGTACTGATAAGCTACGCTCGTCGTCACTATCATTTCTCAATTTACTTTGGAGCCTAGTGTTACGTTTTTCACACGCCATAATTATCACGTATTTCACACGATAGCAAGAAAAGCACAATTTGAAGAGCAAAAATAAGAAAACATATTAACATAGCACTGAAAATAATATCCAGTTAATTGCAAGTGCAGCTGCGAAATACTTGGTGCAAATCTACATGCATGCCACAATTGTTTTACTGTACAACAATGAAAAACTAAAACTACAAAGGAAATTCTCTCTCATGATTACGCGCTAGCAATAAACATTAGCTATACTAATTACACAAACTACACGGAAAAATCAGAAGATTCCAGTGAGGTATTCTCGGCTAAGGGTCGACATATGAAACGTCCCCTTAGAAAAATTATGAATGACTGTGCTTAAACTGACACACAATATATCAGTTCATGATATCCAATATTACGAATTTACTCTTTCTGATGGACACACGTCCAGATCGTCCGCTCTCAAAACTCCGCCATCTCACTCCCCACGTCCACCACTGCTGGCGGCTCACCTCCAACTGTGCAGCGCTACGCGCTGTTCACATCCAACTACCCAACACTACAATGACGAATATTCCAACAGTGCCAACCAGCCACAGACTGCACACAGCACAGCGAGTGATTTTTATACAGAGCGCTACGTGACGTTACCAACATAAAAACCTAAACAGCCTACTTACAGTATTACCACCCGCCCCTAGGAAGAGGTGGCGGCCTGGTGACTGAGGTTAGTGGTGGTGTACTTCGTTTGCAGAAAATTTTCTTACGTTGGTAGCGAAAAGACAAGTGAGCTTTGTTTACTGGTAGAATTCACACTTGGCGCCAGATCCTAGGAGGAAGTGGCCGTCGGGTCGATGAGGTTAGTACAAGTGTCCTTTCTTTCCCCCAAATTTGCTTAGGTTGGTAGCGAAAGCGCAAGTGACCCTTCATTACTGCCAGAATTCAAACTTGGCGACAGTACCTAGGAAGAGGTGGCGGTCTGGTCATTGAAAAGTAGTTGAAACTAGGATGTTGAAAGTATAGTGAACAGCTTTTCATACCTATATGAAATTGTAAATTGAATTATTTAATATGATTAAAATTGAAATGCAATTAAGTACTTACGTAACTGATAGGTTAGATGCGCGATGCGATGTGGGTGTTATCATACTTACAGAAGACTATGTCCGGCGCGTGTGTGGAGGTGGCGACCGAGGGTGTGTGACTTAAGCGGTCCGACAACCCGTGGGCCAGTGTCGCAGCTCGTGTCCGATTATAACGCGCGCACGCGAGAGAGAGCAGACGATCTTGTGTCATCACGCGACGTCACGATAAAGTCCTCTGGTGGTTCACGATATGAACTAAGCCACTTGAGCTCTGGAGCTCGTGGTGGATACGTCGGGTGCATCCATCTTGAATAATGATCTGACGTCAGGAGACCACCCTCTGGTGGCGCCGATGTGAACTAAGCCAGCTGGAGTCCAGAACCAGTGGAGAACACATCTGCTTGAAATTGGTTAAATAATAAAGACAAGTGCATTTTCCCGCCATTTTCCTAGGTGTGAAGCATTATCGTGTTGGAATTTGAACTACACGCCATTTCCTGGGGAGGGGGGGGGGGGCTGGGGGGTTAGGTTAGTGGAGGTAGCCCAGTTGACCTTCTTGCTGCCAAAATTCAAACTTCCTGCCAAAATCCGCCATCTTGAATGACGTCGCAGTGGCGCTCTCTCGCGGCGACGATATGACTAAGCCAGTTGGAGTCCAGACCCAGTGGCGCACACACATGCTTGAAACATAATAAACGCAAGTCCATTTTTTTCCCTCTATTTTTATTGGTGTGAGGCATTATCCTGTTGGAATTTGAAATTCACAGCACTTTTCTGGGAGAGAGGGGTGTGGCACTTTCCTGCCAAAATTCAGACTTCCCGCCAAAATCCACCATCTTATATGACGTCACGGTCGTCATCTTGGATAACGTCACTGGGTGTGTGTGTGTCTGTCTGTGATGCCACGGCCGCCATCTTGGATAACGGTACTTTGGGGTGGTACAGGCCTAGCCCCAATACTGCAGTATATGTAGGTAAAGGCTTCCTGTAAATGATGTTCTTAGTTCAATAATTTGTGTGCTATGAAAGTATATAGTCAGTTTCAGTGCTTCGGTACAATGTTGATCCATCCAAAACGTCTTTTTTATTTTGCACAAACTGACATTGGACACTATAACTTAATTGTATCCAATTTAAAACCAAAAATAGGATGAAAATTCAATTGAGATAACAAATAGCTTCTACCACTATGTAACTCAACTTGAGGTCATCAGTCCCCTAGAACTTAGAACTACTTAAACCTAACTAACCTAAGGACATTACAAATATCCATGCCCGAGGCAGGATTCGAACCTGCGATCGTAGCGGTCGCGCGGTTCCGGACTGTAGTGCCTAGAACTGCTCGGCCACTCGGCCGGCTGTGGGGCATTACTTATTGGTGCTGAGCAATTATGTTTTTCATGCAACACGAAAAACTACCATTTCTCGGAGAGCACCTAATAATACTGGAGAGGAAATTTAGATTAGTTATAGTCTGAAATAATGACGGATGTTCAGCTCGAATGGACATATACTGCAAGTACGAGTTGCTACAAAGTACGTAACCCCCTGACTCTGTTCTACCCCTGTGGCAGATCCTGTAACCCGGCTAGGAGAGGCGTATTGTCCACGGGCAATGGCGCACACGTGATTGCTCGCACCGCGTGCACACTGAGTGCCGATCAGAACCGGGCGTCCCAACCACGGAAGCGCCGACAGCGTTGCACAGTTTTTCAATTACGTCTGGTGACATCCTCGAGCGTCTCAATATCCGAGAGATAATCCCTGCTAGTCGTCCATAGATCTGCGAGCTCTAGCTCAATGAAGTGGAGGGCATAAACGCTTAAATGATGTCGAACAAAGGACAAGTGATGCACTGGCGAGCCGCGGTGTACCGCAGAGGACGCATTAAGTGCGGAGCCCGCAGCTACGCAGCGTCGGTTGCTCTGAATACTAGCGCAAATTACCTGCGCCAGCAGCAAGTGCCTCTTGTCTATGTTACCGAGAGCGCTCACCGCTCGCCGCTTGCAAGCAGCCACTAGCCGCTCTCCACATTCCTGTCTCGAGTATCTCCACGATATTCCATACAACCAGCGCTATGTCGATCGTGACTATTGCCGCGTGGCGGCACACAAGAAAGGGATAAGTACCGGGTGATCAAAAAGTCAGTATAAATTCGAAAACTGAATAAATCACCGAATAATGTAGACAGAGAGGTAAAAATTGACACACATGCTTGGGATGACATGGAGTTTTATTAGAACCAAAAAAAATACAAAAGTTCAAAATTTCCGACAGATGGCGCTTCATCTGATCAGAATAGCAATAATTAGCATAACAAAGTAAGACAAAGCAAAGATGTTGTTCTTTACAGGAAATGCTCAATATTTCCACCAACATTCTTCAACAATAGCTTTAGTCGAGGAATAATGTTGTGAACAGCACTGTAAAGCATGTCCGGAGTTATGGTGAGGCATTGGCGTCGGATGTTGTCTTTCAGCATCCCAAGAGATGTCGGTCGATCACGATACACTCGCGACTTCAGGTAACCACAAAGCCAATAATCGCACGGACTGAGGTCTGGGGACCTGGGAGGCCAAGCATGACGAAAGTGGCGCCTGAGCACACGATCATCACCAAACGACGGGCGCAAGAGGCAAGAGATTTTTCACGCGTCTAGCAATATGGGGTGGAGCGCCATCCTGCATAAACATCGTACGTTCCAGCAGATGTTTATCAGCCAGGCTGGGGATGATGCGATTCTGTAACATATCGGCGTACCTCTCACCCGTCACGGTTTAGTTACAAAACCAGAATCACGCATTTCCTCGAAGAAAAAAGGCCCGATAACGGTAGATGTGGTAAATCCAACCCATACCGTGACTTTCTCGTCGTGCAATGGAGTTTCCACGACAGTTCTAGGATTTTCGGTAGCCCAAATTCTTCAGTTATGGGCGTTGACAGACCCTCGGCGCGTGAAATGAGCTTCGTCGTTCCACAACACGTTACTCAACCAATCGTCATCTCCCGCCATCTTTTGAAACGCCCACACCGCAAATGCCCTCTGCTTCACTAAATCGCCAGGTAACAGTTCATGATGCCGATGGATTTTATACGGATAGCATCGGAGGGTACGCCTCAGTGCCAACCAAATAGTAGTGTATGGAATGCCGGTGCGACGTGCAACTGCACGAGCGCTGACTTCCCCGTGCATGGACGAACCCGCTACAATCTCCATTTCTTCCTGAACTGTCTCAGCAGCATTACACCTTGTGCTCGGTCGGCCACTACGGGATCTATCGTCTAAACAGCCCGTGGCTTCGACCTTCGAAATCATTCTCGCCACAGCTGCATTTGTCAACGGACCTTTACCAGTTCGAATCCCCTTCCTATGGCGATAGGATCGTAACGCTGAACTAGCACATTTCCCATTCTGATAATACAGCTTCACTAAAAGCGTCTTTTCAGGTAACATCAACATACCGCGACTGCTGGCGCATCTGATTCTCTCTCTCATTACAGCTCCTTTTATACACGATTGTCATGCGCAGTCACGCTGTCCAGCGCCATCTGTCGGACATTTAGTGAACTTCGTTTTTCTTTTTTTTTTATTCTAATAAAACCCCATGTCATTCCAAGCATGTGTGTCAATTTTTACCTCTCTATTTACATTATTCCGTGGTTTATTAAGTTTTCAAATTTATACTGACTTTTTGATCACCAGGTACTTTAGAAACAATGAGCGCAAGGTGCTCTTAGTTAGACACAAGGACGATTATCTGCGATAGCACTGTTCAACAGTGTTTACTAAACGTAAGTAATCTCAGTAAACTACAGATGGTAATAGACGAAGTGAAAGAATTCTGATACCTCGGAAGCAAAATAACTGATAGCGCACGTAGCGCAGAGGACACGCGAAGCAGATTATCAAATGCAAAGAGAGGTCATTAAAAAAATTGTCCATTAGTATAAAAAAGCTACGACGGTTGTCATAAAGTTTCAGTCACTAGCTCAGCAAAATAAGGTTACGAAATCAATTTTTGTGATCGTTTCCATGTACATATTTGCAGTCCTGGTACACCTGAAATTCTCACTACAGTACACCACATTACTGTACAATAGCACAGCACCAGAGGATCGAAAACAAAATCGTGAAGCCTGTTGATAAAGCCGAGTAAATAGCAAGAGGCAGTCATAATGTACCCTGTGATTATAATTAAAGTTCAGTCACTCACGGAGATCTAATGTGGGCTGTAATTATCGTATGACAGCGAAACTTTGTAGATATGGTAATGAGGCAATGCGGAACGGATTTACACAGGAAAAAAAATTAGTTCGAGTTTTGAACACCAGGTGCGAATCTGGCGCTGTAGACTGTTTGTGTGCGGCTAGTCCCGTCGGAGGTTCGAGCCCTCCCTCGGGCATGGGTGTGTGTGTTTGTCCTTAGGATAATTTAGGTTAAGTAGTGTGTAAGCTTATGGACTGATGACCTTAGCAGTTAAGTCCCATAAGATTTCACACACATTTTTAGACTGTTTGTATGACAGTATCACATCCACGCTGTCATTTGACAGGCCACAATGTGAGTTAGAAGAGAGATTGTGGGCTGTTAGTGAAACTGTTTTATTTCAACGGCAGGAATTACAGTTCCGCATTGAGAGAGTGTCGCCGACCGGAAGGTCAGAGGAGAGGCCCGATGTCATTAAATGGTTTAAAGATGATGATAATAAAATTCTAAAAGACGGTTGAGATAGGTGTGGCACCTGGAAGAGAGAGACGTCGTATCTCGGTGAAAATTATTGACGAGGTTGCTGTCGCTATAACTGAACATGCAGCGCGTGCCCCGGGTAGTTGTAGTGCTTCTGCAGCGTCACGAGAATTGTTCATGCAGTGGCCAACGGTACGGCAAGTTTTGGGATCTGTATTACACAGGTACCCGTACAAGGCCCAGGCGGTACATGAATCCTCATGATCCGCAGCAACGATCAGAACTTTCTCTTCGGTTTCTGGCGCGGATCGTAGTTGATGAAATGTGTCTGGGCAATATTCTGTGGAGTGACGAGGCACTTTTTACATTACTGGGTGCATAGTGAATACATAGGACCTCCGAATTTGGGGTACTGTTAAACCGCTTGTTGCGCTCGAAAAGCCAGTGCACTCGTTGTATGTGGCTGTAAGGTGTGGATTCACAGGCACCTTTACTCCTGGGCCGTTCTTCTTTGAAGTGAATACTCCCAGAGAGCTTGTCAAGGGTACCGTGACGTCTACACGTCATCGGGACCTCCTTGTGCAGCTTGTGATTCTCGCTTTGAAAGAGCGCAACTGTGCAGAAACCACTACTTTCATGCAGGACGGTTAATAATAAAATGAACGTTATGCCTTTCTCACTTGCTTGACCCATTCTGCCCACGTCCCGTTTCTAATCCATTACATATGGAAACATTTCTACACGTCTTTCTTTCTCGCATTCGGGAGGAGAACGGTCAAAACCCGCGTCCGACCATCCAGATTTAGGTTTTCCGTGATTTCCCTAAATCGCTCTATGAGAATGGCGGAATGGTTCCTTTGAAAAGGCACGATTGATTTCCTTCCCCATCCTTGACAGAGTCCGAGCTTGTGCTCCGTCTCTAAAACCTCGACGTCGACGGGACGTTAAACTCAGTCCTCCTTTTATACATCTTACTTTCATTCACAGCACCAGTGTATCCCACCTGCCAACAGCGCTCAGCAGACACGGTCGGTGACTCATCCAAGAAATGACGAAGCCTAACAACGCTTAACTTTGGGGATCTGACGGGAAGCGGTGTTAGCACTGCGGCAAGGCCTTTGGCACACCTCCGTGCGTGTCTGTATTTTAATTACAGCTGCTTGGTGTTAATCGTATCAGGTGTGCACGCACAGTGACGAGTCCTTCCGTTTTCTGTCGTCGTGATCAGATGCCAGTATTCTGTTAGTTAAGCTATGGTTCCACCACTCTGTCCACTGACACTTAGTATGTTTTTCTTTTGACTCGTGTTAAAGCCTCGCTGACTTACCAACAGGGATCCTATCACTATCCCTGACCGATCTGGTTCTTCACTCCGAATTTTTCGGTACACTTAAACCTACTTTCGTTTTCCTACATTGCCGCATTTGTAGCCTTAATTGCGAATCTCAGCAGCAGCCTCGGGAAACGCCGCCTGGTCCATTGATAGTGACCGGGCCAAATATCTCACGAAATAAGCATCAAACGAAAAAACTACAAAGAACGAAACTTGTTTAGCTTAAAGGGGAAAATCAGATGGCGGTATGGTTGGCCCGCTAGATGGCACTGCCGTAGGTCAAACGGATATCAACTGCGTTTTTTTAAATAGGAACCCCCATTTTTATTACATATTCGTGTAGTACGTAAAGAAATATGAATGTTTTAGTTGGACCACTTTTTTCGCTTTGTGATAGATGACGCTGTAATAGTCACAAACATATGGCTCACAATTTTAGACGAACAGTTCGTAACGGGTAGGTTTTTTTAAATTAAAATACAGAACAAGGTACGTTTGAACATTTTATTTCGGTTGTTCCAATGTGATACATGTACCTCTGTAAACTTAAGTTGAAGGTTTGAATTTAGGTAACGCAGTTTTTTTTCTTACCTTCATTTAAATCCCATAAGTAGGAATGCAGTGACGATTTTGGACCCAAACTGGCCTTTGGATTACCTACGTGTAGGGAAAGGATCAAACGCACGACATACAAAATCAAATAGGGATATTGCAGGAGTAAGTGTTAAAATGAATAAGAAAATAGGGATATGCATAAGCTACTATGAACAGCGTAGTGAATCCATTATTGCAGCCAAGACGGACTCGAAACCAGTACCCATCACAGTAGTAAAATTTTGCATGCCAGCTGGCTTCACTGACAATGATGAGATTGAAAGAATGTTTGGTGAGATAAAAGAAGTTATGCAGTTAGTTAGGGAGACGAAAATTTAATTTTGGTGGGTTGGCATTCGATAGCAGCAAAAGGAAGAGAAGGATAAAAGGTAAGAGAACATGACTAGGGGGATGGGAATGAAAAGGGTAGTAGCTGGGTAGAAATCACTGAAAAGTTTCGGATGGTAAGACACACACACACACACACACACACACACACACACACACACACACACACACACACACACACACAGGCCGACAGACAGGGAGGAAGAGAGAGAGAGATAGAGAGAGAGATAGAGAGAGAGAGAGAGAGAGAGAGAGAGAGACTTCAGAACGAGATTGCAAACTGTAAGAAATTTCCAGGGCAGACGTGTAATCTGACCAAAATTTATTGCTTTTGAACTGCAGATTATTAACTGAATAAACGACAAAAATGTAAGAAATTAAGGAGCTGGCATCTGGATAAAAAGAAAGAACCGGAGGTTGTTAAAAGTTACAAAGGGAATATCACGCTATAATTGACGGAAACAGGGAAAGACTTACAATAGAGGACAAATGGGTATTTGAGAAATGATGTAGTGAAGGCAGCAGAGGGTCAAATGGCTAACAAGACCAGGCCTAGCAGAAATTCTTGAATAACACAGAAAATATTTAATCCAACTGAAAAAAGTAGAAAATACACAAATTCAGAAAATAGAGTAAGCAAAAGAGAATAACGATATCGACGGAGAATGTAAAATGGCTAAGAAATAATGGCTAGAAGATAAATACAAGGCTTCAGGAGCTTGCATAAGTTGGGGAAGAGGAGTGTTAGCTATACGAACTTTTGAGAGGCTTCAGTGAAAAGAGAACCAGGTGTATAAACAGCAATAGCTCAGACGGCAAGGAATTAGAATCGTAGAAGAGAAATCTGAAATATTGAAGGAAAATATAGGAGGCCTATGTGATCCCCCTCATGAACCATGACCCTTGCCGTTGGTGGGGAGGCTTGCGTGCCTCGACGATATAGATAGCCGCACCGTAGCTGCAACCACGACGCAGGGGTATCTGTTGAGAGGCCAGACAAACGTGTGGTTCCTGAAGAGGGGCAGCAGCCTTCTCAGTAGTTGCAGGGGCGACGGTTTGGGTGATTGACTGATCTGGCGTCGTAACATTAACCAAAACAGCCTTGCTGTGCTGTTACTGCGAAAGGCTGAAAACAAGGAGAAATTACAGCCGTAATTTTTTCCGAGGGCATTGCAGCTTTGCTGTGTGGTTAAATAATGATGGGTAAAATATTCCTTTGGTAAAATAGTCCCCCATTCGGATCTCCGGGTGGGGACTTCTCAGGAGGACGTTATTATCAGGAGAAAGAAAACTGGCGTTCTACTTATGGGAGCGTGGAATGTCAGATCCCTTAACCGGGCAGGTAGGTTAGAAAATTTAAAAAGGAAAATGGATAGGTTAAAGTTAGTTAGAGTGGGAATTAGTGAAATCCGTTGGCAGGAGGAATAAAACTTCTGGCCAGGTGAATACAGTGTTATAAATACAAAATCAAATAGGGGTAATGCAGGAGTAGGTTTAATAATGAATAAAAAAAATAGGAGCGTGGGTAAGCTCCTACGAACAGCATAGTGAACGCATTACCGTAGCCAAGATAGATATGATGCCCAGGCCTACCATTGTAGTACAAGTTTATATGCCAACTAGCTCCTCAGAGGATGAAGAGATTGAAGAAACGTATGATGCGACAAAAGAAATTATTCAGATAGTGAAGGCAGACGAAAATTTAATATATGAAGTCTTCACGGGTTGTCAGCCGAGTAGCATCGTCGTCTCGTAGCAACGTTTCGATGGAATGCGTCTCCATCATCTTCAGGCGAAGTGTGGGGATATCGCTGCTGCTCTCATCTGTTACTTTCCCCTCTTTGTGGAAGTGTGAGGGGGAGTTTGTAGCCTTTCGGTTTTTACTCCCTTGTGTGCGTGTGTGTGTGATTATATCTGTAGTTTTTTGGTGTCTGTGAAATATGACGACTGTTCTGTTTGTGTCTGGTATTTGCCTGAGGTTGGCGAGGTGTTTGGTGTTATATGGGAAGGAGCAGGATTAGGGATTGGATATTGGGATTTTCTCTTCGACTTAATCGTCGAAGATCGTCATGGGGCGCTTGTGCTTGTCGCGGGATATGTCATACCGACCTAGGGAGTGGATGAGGGCGTTTCCTGATTTGGAAGAACCCTCATAGAAGGCCCTTGCCAGATCTTGGAAACGCTCTCTCAGGAGTGGGATTTCGGCTGCGGCGCGCAGATCATCTATGGGGAATCCAAGAGGTAAATGCAGTGCCCTCCTGAGGGCGTGGTTCTGCAGCCTCTGGAGTTTGTCCAGGTGCTGCTTTGCCGCGTATCCCCAGACAGGGCACGCATATTCCATTACTGGCCGAATCAGGGCCTGGTACATATTTACTCCTACTGGGCAAGGAAGGGAGCTGGTTGAGTTCAGGATTGGGTATAGGATGGACATTCTGGCGCAGACCTTCCAGTGGATCTCGTCTATGTGGGGTTTCCACGTAAGACGAGAGTCCAAGGTTACGCCAAGATACTTGGCGGTTCTGCGCCAGGGGAGTTGGGTTCCGTTTAGGTGAAGGTGGAGGGGGGAGGGGGGCGTTGAGGAGGTTCACGCCTTCCGAGCCTGCGGGTAATCAGCATAGCCTGCGTCTTTTCAGAGTTGATGGTGATGCGCCAACGACGGGCCCAGGTTTCTGCGTCGTATAAAACCCTGTACAAGACGGGCCCAAGGACCGATCCCTTTGGCACCCCAGCACAAATACGCCTTTTGGTGGAGGTGGCAGTTTCTACTTTGATGGACAAAGTTCTGTTCGTGAGATAGCTTTTGATCAGATGAACTATACTCCTGGGAAACCCTTGTGAGTACAACTTGTAGAGTAGCCCTCTATGCCATACTGAGTCAAAGGCTTTGGCTACGTCGAGTAGCACTATCCCGCAGTAGCCTCTGTGGTTGAAGCCCTCTGTGGCTGCTTCAACCATTCTCATGACCTGCTGTGGGGCAGAGTGGTTCTGCTGGAACCCGAATTGGAAATCCGGCAGAATTTGCTCTAGTGGTAATATGTTCTTGTATGGGTCTTAGCAGGAGGCGCTCATAGATCTTGCTGAGAGTTGGCAAGAGGCCAATCGGCCTGTAGTGCTGCGGGAATAGTGGGTCTTCCCTGGTTTGTTTATCGCGACCACTTCCGCGTGTTTCCAGCAAGCTGGGAACTCACGTGATCTCGTTAAGGACGTTCGCGAAGTGTGTGATCGCTGTGGGTGGGAGATTTTTGACTGATTGGTGACACTGTCGTGTCCTGGCGCCTTTTTTGTAGGGAGGGACCTAATTACTCTTGCCACGTCCTCGGGGGCAAAAGTATGGGTTCGTCCTCTGGGTCCTCCTCAGTATTGAGGAAGACAGCCAGTTGACGACTGACTATCTCTTCATGCTCTTCATCCTGGGGTTCAGCCGCTTGAAACTACTTCTCGAAGGAGTCGGCGAGGGCGTTGGCCTTCCCAGCATGGCTGTAGACCAGACGCCGCTCGCCGTGCAGTGGCGGCATCTTAGCGCGTCTTTTTGTGAACTGTTTGGTTCCTTGCCGTAGTGTATGATCGTCTACTTTGAGAGCTGTGAGGCGGTTTTGCCATTGCTGGTTTCTGTGCTCATTGAGCGCTGCCTTCATTTCTCTCTGTAGACGATTGAGCAGACTCCTGGTGGCCTGATTTCTGGTGATCTTCCACTCTTTTTTCACTCTGTTCTTATGTCGAATTTGAGCTAGCAAGTGTTCCGGGAGCTGTATTTGCGGCGGTGGGCCATCCCTTTGTGGAGGGGTGGCATCTTCCGCTGCCTGCAAGATGGTGCCTGTTAAGTCTTGTAGCGCTTGTTCTACTGTTTTGGCAGTAAGTGGCGGAGCGCGAGCGATATCAGAGGCGACAGTTTCTCGGTATCGCTCCCAGTCTGTACGTGTGTAAGACGTCTGGTACCGTGGTACCCATTCTCCCACATCGACTTCTAGGATCACTGGGTTGTGGTCGGAGGACTTTCTGTTGATTGTCCTTCCGGTCACAAATCCTGCGATCCTCCTAGTGAGAGCTATGTCTAACACGTCAGGCCTGCCCCCATTTTTTGGAAAATGTGTGGGCTCGACCAGACCCCATGTTTCGATTTGGTGGATGCGCCCTAGTTGTTGCAATTTGGGGCCTGCTCTGGAGGTTACTCTAGAACTCCAGTCAGGGTGTTTGGCATTGAAGTCGCCCCCTATTATGAGTTTGCCTTCAGTTTGCCCTAGAGCAGCTATGTCTCCCTCATCTATCTGGTCTTGTGGGGGTCGGTAAATTGCAACAATTGTTAGGGGTCCGGTGGTAGTGGTTACTTCCAATGCCACTGCTTCGATTTTGTTGGTAGCTGGTAAGAATACTTGGTGGTGAGGGATCCCTCTTTTTATGTATATGGCCACTCCTCCGCCTTGGGTTGACCTGTCTTTACGGTAGCTAACGTAGTTGGGAACTGTCACTTTTATTCCCAGTTTTAGGCGGTTTCCCCCATCATGCATATGTCGATGGAGAACTCCTTCATGAGTTCTCTGAACTCGACCTCTAGATTAACAATGCCGTCTGCGTTAAAGGCGCACATTGTCAGGCCTTGGATGTTTGGACGTCTATCCATGATTGGGTTTTGAAACTACTGAGGAAGTCGCAGAGGGGAGCGACTTCTGGACTGCTGCCCGAGGGGCAACGAGGATCTGTGTGTTCTGCCTCTGGGCCTCCCTGAATTCCTTCATCATATCCATGACGAGGTTCATGGTCTGCACCATAATGCCTAACACCTGATCCGAGGGTGTGGGCTGTATGTGGGGTTCCCTAGAGCTTTCTCTGTCATGGTGGGCCTGGTCGTTGTTGCTATGTGTTTCCCGGTGTTGTTCTTGTGATGGTGTCTGGTGTTGTGGTGATGGGGCTACGTTTCCATGTCTCCTCGAAGGAGAAACCACTTCCGCGTATGTTGCCCTCGGTGTGCCCAGTCTTGGTTTTACCCAGTCCTTGTCTGTGTGTGTTGTGGCCGGACGCGGTGGTCTCGCGGTTCTAGGCGCACAGTCCGGAACCGCGCGACTGCTACGGTCGCAGGTTCGAATCCTGCCTCGGGCATGGATGTGTGTGATGTCCTTAGGTTAGTTAGGTTTAAGTAGTTCCAAGGTCTAGGGGACTGATGACCACAGCTGTTAAGTCCCATAGTACTCAGAGCCATTTGAACCATTTTTTGTGTGTTGTGTTTTGTTTCCTTGTGTGACTAGTTGGGTTAGTAGTGTTTTGTTCGCGTGCATGGGGGGCGGCCTTGGCGCCCTTTGCCTGCTGTGAGTGTCTTTTGTGAACCTCACAACCTTGGTAACACACTGTGTGGTTTTTACCACACAGTGCGCACCTTATATGTGGGTCCGTGTGTTTTAGTGTGCATGTCCTTGTGTCATGGGCGTCGGCGCATTTTCTGCACCTTACTGCTATGGTGCAGTGTGCTGCAATATGATTAAGGCCCTGGCACCCGAAGCACTGCACCGTCTTGTTTTTTGCAGTGCAGTGGTTCAGTGGTCACAGGAACAGCCAGGATCGTCTTTATTTCCCTCTTGTTTTGCGTGATATTTGGCAGTGTGACCTGATATAGTGGCCATTTGCTTCCTATGTTGCCCATCTGCTGGACCGCCTTGACGACATACCCCTGGGCAGTCAAGTCTGTTTTGATCGCCTGGGGGGACAGTCGCCTCGGGAGGTCTCTGATCACAATGTTTTTGTTTCGTGTCTTTGTTGTGGTGAATGTGTAGTGGTGTATGTTTTTGTTGTTAAGAAGTGTTTTGATTGTGGTGTAGTGTTCAAAAGTTCAAGAGTCGGGATATCGTCGGTCGCGGGCTTGTATCGCTGCTGGACCGCTCTCCGCTTCCCGTGGCCGGCCAATCAAGCGCCCGCGGATTCGCCCGATGCGCCTGGATCGGCCGGTGGTGGGGGGGGACGCGTGCACGGGGTTCGAGTCCCGGCGTCCGTCTTGTCTGCTCCGTCCGCGGCCCTTGGTGGAACGGAACGTTCTTCTCTGATTTTCCTGATTGCAGGCTCCCAGGCTGTGCTGAGATGGTAGCCACTGTCGCGGTTGATTAGGTTGTCGTGTAACCGTATTTCTATGGTTGGAATCTTTCTTGAAAGTAAATGAATACCTATAGAACTTTAAATTGTTGACTTTGATCGTGTAAAGCCTAGTTTACACGACGACACTAGGTTGCAGGCAATTATGTTACTGACCATTGCGCATGCACGCCGCACCTTTGCGCAACTCGTTGGTGAAACTAAACACTTTCGGCGTGTTCCAACTTTAGCGACACTAGTTGCATGAGTTTTGAGGTTATGTGTGTTCGAAGAGTGTAGACAAACTGAGATATGAATTGGGGAACGGAGAATAATGTTCGCTTTTTGGACATCTATGCTTTGCATATGTATTTGTGGGATTTCAGTGATGCCGATTACAAAAATAAGTAACATATTGCTGCTCCTGAGACTGTCATGTGCGATCAGAACACAGATGGTTTGACAGTATCTGAGCTGCAGGAAAAAACTTATAGGGTTAGGAGCACATATGCAACTGAATCAAGAAAAATTCGAGCGAATATTTCTAGATGTGGCAATGCTCTCATGTACAAGACTAAAATCTCATCGTTAGAGCTGGCCGACTCTTTGTTAAGGGGGGTAGGACGTCAAACGGGCCGTCTTGGAGCAGGAGAGGCACCAGAGGACATTTTAATTTCCACTGTCTATACTTTTACAAATAAATTCATAAAACTCTGTCAGCATGACCAGGAAGGATTCAGGATTCACAATCATAGCAGTGGAAGCTCAAAAAAATAACAAAATAATTTTTTTTACATGTGAAAGTTCATCGTTTTTTCACTTCTATTAGATGCGTTTGTTACTATAGGTAGACGTTTCTCCATAAGTAAGAGAGATTTTTCGATGAATTTTGCACAGCATACAAACCATACTTAAAGGTGTATGAAACTCTACAAATTATTTAATTTATGAAAAAATGAACGTGCTGTTACATTTTAAACTTCATGTTTAGAAAAAACTCAAATTTTATCGTTAATTATCTCAATTTCTACCACAGTTTTCAATAGATTTGGAAAATTCTAGAGTTTCATACACCTGTAATTATGGTTTGTATGCTGTGCAAAATTCATCGAAGAATCTCCCTTACTTATGAAGAAAAGTGTACCTATAGCTACAAATGCAGCCAATGGTAAGTTAAAAAAGGTCAAATTTCAAATGTAAAAAAAGATTATTTTCTTATATTTTTGAACTTCCACTGCTATGAGTGTAAATCCTGAATCCTTTCTGCCCGCTTTGACAAAGTTTTATGAATTTATTCGTAAAAGTATAGACAGTGGAAATTAAAATGTTCTCTGGTGCCTCTCCTGCTCCAAATCGACCCGTTTGACGTCCTACCCCCCCTTACGGAACATTGTTGACAGGAGGGGCGGCTACACAAATCAAGAAGCTGCATTCTTTATTCAATACTCATCTATTTAAAACGTCCCAGCGGTGATCCCCATTCACATATGTTAAGAGTTTTGAAATATTGTCACAGTACAGATCTATCTGCAAGAGAGTAGTTTGCAAACCATTCTCTTCTTAATGCACCCTGCATCGAATAATTATTGCTGTTAATGTTAATAATTATTGGTGTTAATGAAAAAGTGTCATCACCAACCAAAAACCTTATCTTATAACGTGCCGAGTTTTCTCGATTGTAATGCACACAATATGATATGTAATTTCAGTTCTGGCATCAGTGCTTCGTGGATTACGGTATCTTCATTCCTTATCGCATAATGAACTCTATTTAGAAGAAACTTGAACAGTTCTGGTGACATTCTAAGATAACTGAAAGAACTTCTTGGGTGTTCCATTATAAATTATTTCAGCAAGGATGCTGTGCAGCCGAGCTGACATGTGTTCTTCATACATTCACGAATCGAAACAAGTTTCTTATTTTTTTTCTTATGCAGCGATTCCACGCAACAAGCTTTAACTCCATCACAACTCGTGCGGCGTGCAGCTGCCAAAACTTTCATTTCAGACGCGACTCAGAGACCCTCAAAACGACGAAACTGTGGTGTATATTGGTGGCACCGTATCTACAGTCAAATATGAAACCATTTGCGTGCAACTCATTCCACCCAACGAGTGGCGCAGCCCAATGTCGTCGTGTAAACTAGGCTTAAGAAGTTTAACGCTGTCTCGCTGGTGAAAGCGAGGGTGGCGACTATTAGTTTTACGTGTGTAGCAACGCAGAGAATCAATTCGGATCCGTCAGTAAACTATGCCGCTGTTATCTGCAGAGCAGTACGTCGCTTAAATGGCGTCGCGCATCGCACATCGCCAAAATGTAAGGGTTCTGCCTGCGGCTGCGAGCGTGTTTTCGCGTGACGTCAAGGACGCTTCGATGACTGACGAAAGATACTTTTCAACGTTTATGGCATTTGTTGGTTTAGAGGACGGTTTCGACACTGCAAACTGGAATACAATCTCTGAAATTCTGACTATGGCTGGGTGAAAGAAAGGATGCAAAAGGTTTGTACAACATGTACAGAAACCACACTGATATTACAAGTCCAGTTATATGAAAGGGAGCGCTGCTGCTACGGTTGCAGGTTCGAATCCTGCCTCGGGCATGGATGTATGAGATGTAGATGTCCTTAGGTTAGTTAGATTTAAGTTGTTCTAATTCTAGTTGACTGATGACCTCAAATGTCCGTCTTAAATTAAACTGTAGGTTCCCTTTCCCCGGTTGGATAACTGGGATAGGTTGGGGACTTTCACGACCCCACTGAGGCTCACGAAATTATTGTTGTTACAGCAAAAAAATTGTAGTTACCGCAGAAGCTGTTTATGTATAAGTAGAATCGAAGACAACCTTGTAGTTCTACACAGAATCTGGGAAAGGCGAAAAATGAGTATCAGGGAAGAAACGGAACTTTTCATTCATAATACAAAATATGTAGATAGTATTCTTACTGATATAGCCGAATTCAAAAACTGAAAATTCTTCAGTAGCCTAAAGTCGGTTCTAATGCAACAGACTTAAGCCATGCCGATGTAAATCAAACGACTACCAGGCTGAAATATCGTGAATATCGCTGTAAAATGCGATAATCGATACTCATCCACACGCTGCAGGACCGTATATTGTATTAAGTATACAGTGTTTACATGTGCGTAGAAAAATTTGCGCAGTCAGTTACGCCAAAAAATAGTAACGGAATAAATAGTGCAATAGTGTAATGTTACACTGTAGCTCCACCAGTATAGCAAAGATCAAAAACGAAGCCTTGGGACGCCAAAATCGCAAGTCAACAACAGTCAAATAAAAAAGTGCATCACACTTTCGCAACGGAATAACCGATGCAATGTTCCCTCATCTCATACAGGCTGTGCTGTTAATCAGAATGAAACACGAGACACATCTCCATACCAACACAAGACATCACTGGACATCATCTTCTGGTCAACCACTGCCCGCCCCACCCACCTCCAAATATCGCAACAGACACTCCTGCAGCAAACAGTAAACGAAAAATTCTTTGTTACTTTAGTTTAAGACAGTTTATTTTTAAGTAACAGTTTTCTGTATGTATAGATGTCTAAAGATGAGCAGAACATGCTCGAAACGTGTTGCAGTACTTTAAATTAAACATAAAACAAATAAATGTGATTGGTAGCAGGAAAACAAATAAGTAACATTTCTTGGTGAATGAGATTTTCACTCTGCAGCGGAGTGTGCGCTGTTATGAAACTTTCCTGGCAAATTAAAATTGCGTACAATACCGAGACTCGAACTCAGGACCTTTGCCTTTTACGGGCAAGTGCTCTACGAACTAAGCTACCCAAGCACGACTCACACAGATTTAATCTGACAGGAAAGTTTCATAACATCGCACACTCCACCGCAGAGTGAAAATCTCATTCTGGAAACATCCCCCAGGCTGTGGCTAAGCCATGTCTCTGCAGTATCCTTTCTTCCAGGAGTGCTAGTTCCACAAGATTCGCAGTGAGCTTCTGAGAAGTTTGGAAAGTAGGAAACGAGGTTCTGGAGGAAGTAAAGGTGTGCGGACGGCGTCTGAGTCGTGCCTGGGTACCTTAGATGGTAGAGCACTTGCCTGAGAAAGGCAAAGGTCCCGAGTTCGAGTCTCCGTCCGGCACACAGTTTTAATCTGCCAGGAAAGTTTCAGCGTTTCTTGCTTTTTACTCATGTCAAACTGAAGCATTGTAATATGTTTTTCCTGTGGATGCATGATCTTACTGTCAACAAATACCTTTGCAGATAACTGTCTTTTTACAGCTAGATGACTATGGTCAGTTCACAACAAAATATAAAATTAATATTATTGTGGAACACAAATAATGTTTCTTTTGGAGATGCTTAAAGATCTGCATTTCTTCCAAAACATCCAGTTTTAAGCTCTTAGCCTCGGCATGAAGTAACTCGATATTAACTGGAGGGCTCGGCGCATGAGCCGTTTGCACAAGATGTTCCGCATAAGTAGAGCCCTTAATACCGTCACCGCTTCTAGTAGGAATATGCTCTATATACCTGAGACCCAGAGCTCGCCCCGTTTGCCCGATGTTAATATATTAACCAACGATTGCTGACGCGCTGGGATGTTGGAGGTTCTTATATCTCGAGATGCCTGCAGTCTGCTTGAACGAGGACGCTCACACAAGTTCATGTTGCTGCTGAGACGCCACACCCCTTCCGCGGCGCAGCGTCGCGAACCGGCCGGCTGTTTGTTTTGTGGCGACATTCCTGGGCGGCAGGCGGGGCTCTGGCGGCAGGTGACAGGACGGCCGCTGCCAGCGCTCACAAAACAAAGAAGCGGCGGCCGCGTGGGCGGCATCTCGGCGTCTAGCGGCCGGAACCGGTCCGGCCCCTGTAACACAATACGGGATTCCGGGCAGGCGCGCCATCAAAGGCCGCCGACACCCATCTCGCTGCGCCCAGATCCCAGCCGCTGCACTGGCCGGCTGCGGGCACGGATCGCTCTGCCCCTCACTGCAGCGCTCCCAGCCTAATCACGAGTTACCACCGTTCGCGCACACGTCGTGGCAGGCGTTCTCTGGGCGGCTGCAGACCCACGGAATTTTACTAAATGCGTTTGTAGGTTTACGTATATCATCGTCGTTATCAACTAACACACTAACATACCTTGGACTAAACTCTGACAGACAACTAACGAGTAAACATCACCTACAGCAAAAAGTCCACTATTGACTAAAACTACTAACTGGTGGGACTTGGGGACTGCAGCCTTCTACAGTTCTCTACACCAATAGATCCTTTATCTGATACATCCTTTGCTGTGCGAATGTTGCGGGGGCCTCTATCCCACCCAAGTTCTATCAGTCCTTCCAGATCCTGGAACTCCATGCACTCCGTCTCACTTTACCAACTCTTCAAATTCCTGCCTCTCCTCAGTCACATTGAACACCTCCGTACAATCTACATAATACGCAAATTCGACTCCAATAATCCTATCGTTTTCCCTCTACTTTCCAATACTCATATGCTGTCGCGCCATTACCAACAGATTCCAGCAAACCTACACCAACACAACCTTCACAAATTCCCCCACAGAAATTTCAACCATCTCAGCCTCCCATGTCATGAACTCATCCCCTAAAGGTTTCCCAACCTACTGGCTATAGGTCCACCCCCTCCCATCCCCCCCTCCCCCTCCCCCCATCAGGGCTTTTTGTCCCTCCTCTCTTCACATTTCTCTAGCCCCTTAATCCCCCCTATTTTCCCTCATCTGCCTGTCTTCCCCCCCCCCCCTTTCCCCAACAACTATTAGTGTCACCAGTCCCCCCTCTGCTTCACCCCTTCTTCTGTCCCAACAGACATTCCTACTCATCACTGCCACGCACCAGTCACCCATTCTTATAGCACCACATCCCTACCCTCCTCACTGGCCAACCTTTCTTCCATCAACGACAGACTCCCAATCCCAGGAGAGGTCCTTCTGCTTCTTAGTGGTAGGAAAGTACTTCTTTTAAATAGCAGTACTTCGGCTTCAAGTTTTAAGTTTTCTTAAATGTGCGCTTATTTAGTTTTGTTTTACCTTTAACATTTACTGTTTTTAACTACCAGTACAAGCTGTCATACTCGCCTATATCTAAACATTACCTTCTTGTTTTTCGCCTCAGAAAGTTTTTAAATTTAATCTAAATATCTCCCCTATTTGTTTCTTTTCAATTTCTTTTAATTTTTACTGTGTGGCTGGTCCCGGTGGAGGTTCTAGTCGTTCCTCGGGCATGGGTGTGTGTGTGTTCCTCCTTAGGATAATTTAGGTTAAGGAGTGTGTAAGCTACCTACCTTAGCAGCTAAGTCCCATAAGATTTCACACACATTTGAACACTTTTATTTTTTATTTTTAGTGTCACCTGGCTGAACAGCGGGTTGCCTTTACCACCGATAGACAGCCGCCCCCCCCCCCCCCCCCCCTCCTGCACTGTGGAGTGTGGGGAAGTGAAATAACGACAAGTAAAAAGATCATCATCATCATCATCATCATCTTTAACAGTTTCCAGCTCCAGGCTGGGTTTGTTTGGAACATAAGCCTCGCCAGCTGGTCCTGTTTTCCCACTGTCTTTCTGTGTTCACTCTTTTCCTGCGTTCGCTCCTTTTTTCAACAGACTCCTCCACACCTTTCAGCCGCCTTTCCTTGGTTTTCCTCTTGATCGTTTCTTTCTCATCTTCACTTATGTATCTACTTGGGAGTCCTATTGTTTTCCATTCTCTTTAAGTACCCACACCATTGGTGTTTTTATGCTGCTCTGCAAGAGTATCTCTTTCACTATGTCCCTCACTCTGCCATTCCTCATCCTATATCTCCTTGTTACTCCTATCCTACTACTGAGAAACTTTTCACATACCTGTAGTCTGCTTACATCTGTTTTCTTCATTACCGGTGTTTCAGATGCAAAGGTCTGTATTAGGATGTAGTAACTTCCATATATCATTTATTTGCTTTTTTTTGTGGGACGTCTATATTCCAACCAGGTTCCTAACACTTTACAGGAATGCTTCCGCCTGCGTGCCACGTTCACTGATCTCCTTCTCATTTCTTCCATTTTTCTCTATCACATTTCCCAAGTGCTGAAGACTTTCCATCTTCTTCAGTTGTTAACCTTCAAACGTTAGCCCATTATACTATCTGCCTTTCTTTCTAGTTGCAACCAGGATCTCACATTTGCTTACATTAAATTTCATTCTACATTGTCTCACTGTTTCCTCCCAAGTATCCAGCTGTTCCTCACTCTCCTCCTTCCTGTTCCCCGATCTTCGAGACATCCACCAACATCATTGCTTCCATCTTGTCTTCTCCAGTTGTTTCTGCCAACTTAGTCATTACCCAATATCACAACGAAATCAGGGGTGACAACGCAATGCCTTGTTTGACACTACCTGTTTACTCAAACCAATCTCTCCTTTATTTCCCACTTTCACACAACTCAGACTTCCACAATACATCTCCTCCACTCAGCTTATTGTTTACGTATATAAATTTCCTAATCTCTCCGCCAGCTTTCCTAGAATAAAGTAGCATGAAATCTAAGAATCTAAGAATCTCGGAACTGGCAAGGGTACTTACATATTCTAAAGGCTAATGAGTTTTCGATACTATTTCCAGAGATTTGTCAGCAGTAGTGTAGCTGTACAGTAGTGGATTTCTTTTCCTATGTATGCACAATTTATCGTCCAAGGTCAACTGCCAGAGCCTGCACCATTCATCAATTGTCTGGAGCTCATTCTGCAAATTTTACTCTCTTCTGGCGTTGCTACTTTGTTACAGACAAAGCCTTAAAGAGCATCCGACCTTTTCTACTAGATAATTTATATAAATACTGAAAACACTGACAGTCCTATCACACTTCCTTGGGGTACTCCAGAAATTATCTTTACACCTGCCATTTCGTTCCGTTAAGTGCGATGTGTTGAGTTCTTTCTACAAGGAAGTCTTGAATCCAGTCACAAATCTTCTCCGATACTCGATAAGCTCGTGTTTGTTTCATTAAACGGCAGTGCGGGACGTTGTCAGATGCCTTCCTGAAGTCACAGAACACGGCATCAATCTGAGCGCCGTTGTCTACGGCACCGTGGATCTCATGGAGGAACAACGGGAGGTGAGGTCCATGTTGATTTTTATAGGGGACATTTTCATTCTCCATAAACGTCATAATTCTTGAGCATAGAACATGTTCAAAAATTCTACAACAGATTGACGTCTACGATGTAGGTCTGTAATTGTGCGCATCTGTCCTATGGCCATTCTTAAAAACGGGAATGACCTGCGCTTTCTTCCAGTTGCTAGGTACTCTTCGTTGGTCAAGCGATCTACGATAAATTGCTGCTAGATAGGGGGCAAGTTCTTTCACGTAATCTTCGTAGAACCTCTTAGATATATCATACAGTCCTGACGCTTTTCCAATACTAAGCGATTGCAGTTGTTTTTTTTCTCAATATCTGCCACTTCGACGTTCGTACGACGATTGAAAGGAGGTACCATGTTACGACCTTCCGCGGTAAACCATTTCGGTAGACCGCATTCGGTATTTTCTATACATTGTTCTTGGTTTCCGGTTTCAAGGCTAACACATTCTTCAAATAAGAATCGATATATGTTTTGTAGCGTAGCCGTTGTGGTCTAACGCTCTGGAGTTTGGCTATGGAGATCGCGGGTTGAATTCCGGCTAGCAGCGGGGATTTTTCTCCTTTCAGTCTCTCCAGGATGACCCCAGGTCCTCTGAGCCTGTTATCAAGCTGGTTACCGGGGTTTTCTGTCCGGGCTTCGGGCGGGTGCTCACCACCCTCCTCTAGTAGTGCTGCGGAGAAGGAAAGGCTGCACTCTGCCTGCATTCAGGCCAGAAGCGCTTTCACGGGTTGAGCGCCACACACTTTACCGCTGTCTTTTACCTTTGTTTTAGATAGAAAATTCTGTATCTACATCTACATATATACTCCGCTAGCCACCAAGCGGTGTGTGGCGGAAGGCACAATTTGCGTCAGTCATATTTCCCCCCCTCTGTTCCACTTGCGGATCGCGCGAGGGAAAAACGATTGTCCGAACGCCTCAATACGAGCTCTAATTTCCCTTATCTTTGAATGCTGATCATTTGCGATTTGAAAATTGGTGGTAATAACATATGCTCCACATCCTCGGTGAAGATCGGATTTCGGAATTTAGTGAGCAGCCTATTCCGTTTAACGCGACGTCTGTCTGCAAGTGTGACCCACTTCAAACTTTCTATGAGATTTGTAACGCTCTCGCGATGGCTAAATGTACCAGCCACGAATCTTGCTGCTCTTCTTTGGACCTTCTCAAACTCTTGAATCAGACCCAACTGGTAAGGGTCCCATACAGGCGAACAATACTCTAATACTGGACGAACTAACGTATTGTAAGCAATTTCCTTCGTTGAAGGACTGCATCGTTTCAGGATTCTACCAATAAACCGCAATCTAGAATTCGCCTTGCCCGTCACTTGTGTAATCTGATCATTCCATTTGAGATCATTTCGAATAGTCACACCCAGATACATGACCGATGTTGTTCGCAGCTCGTGGGGGTGCGGTAGTGTTCTCGCTTCCCGCGCCCGGGTTCCCGGGTTCGATTCCCGGCGGGGTCAGAGATTTTCTCTGCCTCGTGATGACTGGGTGTTGTGTGATGTCCTTAGGTTAGTTAGGTTTAAGTAGTTCTAAGTTCTAGGGGACTGATGACGATAGCTGTCATGTCCCATAGTGCTCAGAGCCATTTGAACCACTTTTGACCTATGTTACCGCTTCCAAAGGCTAGACATTTATTTTGTACTCGTACATTAATGAGGATTTTCGTCTTGTTATACGCAGTAGGTTACAGTTACTAATATTGAGAGATAACTGCCAATCATTACACCACGCATTTATTTTCTGCAATTATGGCATCAACCTGGGAGCCGGTATCTAGAGCCTGTTGTATATCATGCACAAAGAGGGCCAGCTGTGTCTCGAATGACCGCTGTTTCCTAAAACCGTGCTGGTTTCTGCAGATGAGCTTCTCGGAGTCGAAGAAATATCGATAATTTACATTCAGTACATCGCAGCAGCGACGTCACTCAGGCGGAAAGAGAACTTTGGCCCCTCTACGTAAGTATAACTGGGCACGCAGCTAGCGGCACGGTCCACGGCAAGGTGCCGGGCACCTACGGAGCGTGCGGTCTGTCGGCGCCACACTCCACGGTGACAAATAGCGCAGCGCAGCAGAGGGCGCCAGCTCTGGGACCCCAGGCCGCCCTGTTTAACTCTGTGCTCTTAAGCTGGTCGTTGACAAAGGAAAGTTAATTAGTACACAGTTAAGATCGGGCCGGGGGGCCGGCACGGCTGCCGTCTGCTGCGCGCTCGTTGCCGGCCGCTGGGCGCTCCCCCACGCATCAAACGCACGTCCAGACGCGATCCTGTTTGTGCCGGGCGGTCCCCACCCCGGCGGTGACGCGTCGCATTGTCCGCCAGCGCCGCCACCCCAGTACACCCCCGCCCTCTCACGCAGTATTTGCGCAAACGCGCGACAGATCGACTCGTCGAGGCCTGTGCCTGATTCCGAGTAATGTTGCTACCACTGCCCCAAGGCTACATGCAGACTCTTTTGAGCATTATTATCAGCGCAAATGAGACGTTACTAATTTATGTCTACATCTTACCTGGCAATTTAGGGTCTTGAGGCTCTCCGTTACGTCTACGCAGCCGTCCTTAGTGAGCCAGCATTACAATTGTTAAAACAACAAAGAGCTCATCCACTCATAGACAAGTCCACAGCTCGTGGCTAGCGTTGATCATGGTGTCCCGTGTTCGATTCCCGGCAGGGTCGGGGATTTTTTCCGCTCCAGCACTGGGTCTTTGTGTTCTCCTTAGCATTTCACCATCATTCGGGAAAGTGGCGACACTGGGCAGTGAAAAGATTGGAAATGTGTACGGGCGCTGATAATCACACAGTTGAGCGCCCCGCAAACCAAATATCATCATCATCATCATCATCATCTTCTTCTTCTTCTTCACCTATAGGCAATGCTAGGCGAAAATGAGTGTTCTATCCGGTAGATTAATGGGCTACTATCAGATTAAAGTTCGGAGTAGGTATTAAAATCCATGGAGAAGAAATAAAAACTTTGAGGTTCGCCGATGACATTGTAATTCCGTCAGAGACAGCAAAGGACTTGGAAGAGCAGTTCAACGGAATGGACAGTGTCTTCAAAGGAGGGTATAACATGAATATCAACAAAAGCAAAAGGAGGATAATGGAATGTAGTCGAATTAAGTCGGGTGATGCTGAGGGAACTAGATTAGGAAATGAGACGCTTAGAGTAGTAAAGGAGTTTTGCTATTTGGGGAACAAAATAACTGATGATGGTCGAAGTAGAGAGGATATAAAATGCAGACTGGCAATGCCAAGGAAAGCGTTTCTGAAGAAGAGAAATTTGTTTACATCGAGTATAGATTTAAGTGTCAGGAAGTCTTTTGTGAAAGTATTTGTATCGAGTGCAGCCATGTATGGAAGTGAAACGTGGACGATAAATAGCTTAGACAAAAAGAGAATAGAAGCTTTCGAAATGCGGTGCCACATAAGGATGCTGAAGATTAGAGGGGTAGATCACATAACTAACGAGGAGGTACTGAATAGAATTGGGGAGAAGAGAAATTTGTGGCACAACTTGACTAGAAGAAGGGATCGGTTGGTACGACACGCTATGAGCCATTAAGGGATCACTAATTTAGTACTGGAGGGCAGCGTGGAAGGTAAAAATCGTAGAGGGAGACCAAGAGATGAATACACTAAGCAGATTCAGAAGAATGTAGGTTGCAGTAGGTACTGGGAGAGGGAGAAGAGTAACATGGAGAGCTGCATCAAACCAGTCTCTGGACTGAAGACCACAACGACAACGACATGAACATCTTACCTGGCAATTTAGGGTCTTGAGGCTCTCGGTTACATCTACGCAGACGTCCTTAGTGAGTCAGCATTACAACTGTTCAAACGAAAAAGAGCTCACCCACTCATAGCCTATGTCCACAGCTATGTCTAGTGGCCATCGTCATCATCACTTATATGCAATGCACGGGGAAAACGGGTGTTTTATCCGGAATATTAATAGGGTACTACCAGCTTAAACCAAATACCAGGAAGCGAATAAAGAGGAGAACACGATTTCGTTTAACACAGCAAGAATCCTCCGTAAATTTCATGTGAAACACGTGTTGCTCCCACCATCTAAGACTGCAGACGTGCTAAGATCAGTCAAGGATAATTTGTTATTGCGGAAGGCCGGAATTTACAAAATACCGTGCCAGTGC
Source organism: Schistocerca piceifrons (assembly GCF_021461385.2). NCBI lineage: Eukaryota > Metazoa > Arthropoda > Insecta > Orthoptera > Acrididae > Schistocerca > Schistocerca piceifrons. The sequence goes on from NC_060144.1 coordinate 330,144,178, forward strand.
GGAATGGCTTACGTAGGTCAGACCACATGCAGCGTGAAAGTACGCTGCTCTGAACATCAACGTTGCACTCGCCTTTTGCAACCAAGCTACTACGCCTTGCCGAACGTTGTATTTCCACTGTACATTCAATGGAGTATGACAAAACAGTGATTCTGAACACAGCAATAGCTTTTTGGGACCCCATTATTAAAGAATCAGTGAAAATATACCTAGCAGAAAATCGTATGAACCGTGGTACGGACTGCCAGCTGGACAATGCGTGGAATCCTAAGATTTCGACGATTTGCTCAAATCGAAGACGACAGACTGCTCTAACGGTAACGACAAGCGATAACGCAGGGGACAGCTGAGTGCCACGGTTCCAACAGCTAGGGCGCTGCCGCCTGCATCTGTGGTCCGTCTGACAACTTGGTTTTGACTCTTGGGTTGAGTACTCACAATGCGCAACATATTGCGGAACGTAGAACGTCTTCGTCAGTCTTCGATGGCTCATCAGGGGATGACTGGCAGGTGCCCTGTTGAAATGTCGTGGAATGTATTGAAAAATGACCAGCAGCAACCCCGAAACTTGTTTGAACATTCAATGAGTAGGAAAAATTTTAAAATTCACGATATTACAATTGTTATTATTCACGTTTCGGCTCTACTGGACCACGCAAAAGGGTATTTTCAGAGTTTTGTTTCAGCTTTCCTTTGTACCCATGCTACTTTCATTCTCTAAGCATTCGTTCTTTTACGCTCGTTAGACAACGTTTTTCAGGCCATCCTGGCTTTTCTGCCAAGCCAATTGTCCAGTGATTAAGTTCCTGCCTAATATTTTTCTGTCTTATGAATCAAACTGAATTATTTTTGGTTTCTTCAAGAGCTTTTTAGTGGACTGATCCAGTTTGTTTAAGTTTTAGCTGTAATGCAACTTCGTTATAATTCCACAGCCTGTCTCCTTTTTTTTTTAATATGTCATAGAAATGTAGCTTGCGTTTTTTCGCTTCCGTGTAAATTTTGGTGTGTTTTCAATTTCTTTATTTACCTTTAGTCTTTATGTAACTTCTTCAGTTTACTTTATACGTAGTTTCCTAATTACTATGCGTTATTTCTTTTGGATTACTTTTTTCTATTTAAAGTGAGTGTCTCAGTCGCATAGAGACACTTTGGTTTGATGGGTGTATTCCAGTGTCTCAGTTTTGTGTATTTTCAAAGGAATTTTTCGTTGTAGATGTTCTTATGGTCTTCAGTCCAGAGACTGGCTAGATGCAGCTCTCCATGCTATTCTATCCTCTTCAAGCCTCTTCATCTCCAAATAACTACAGAAACCTATATACTTCTGAACCTGCGTAGTGTAATCATCTCTTGGCCTCCCTCTACGACTTTTACCCTCCACGCTTCCCTCCAATACTAAATTGGTGATTCCTTGGTGCCTCAGAACGTATCGTACCAACCGATGCCTTCTTGTAGTCAAGATGTGCCACAAATTTCTCTTCTCCTCAATTCTATTCAGTACGTCCTCATTAGTTACGCGATCTACCCATCTAATCTTCAGAGTTCTGTAGCACCACATTTTGAAAGCTTCTATTCTCTTCTTGTCTGCACTGTTTATCGTCCGTGTTTCACTTCCATACATGGCTACACTCCATACAAATACTTTTAGATCAGTATAGATATCTTTTGTAATTCTCAAAGCTGTTTTGTCTTCAGGACAACGAATGTCGTAAGCAGTCTCCTGAATGGTTTCGCTTATGTATTTGAACTGACAAGCTCTCTCGGTTTCGCCATATTTTTCACAATTTCGAATGCCTGTTTCTTGCTAGACATGTATTTTCTTTTTTCAAATGATAATTGGACACCTACTCTTCCTGCTGTTTATTTTAGAATTTCTAATCGTTTTGAGCTATTTGAATGTCTTGACATATACTCGCCAGGTCGTCTATTTAATATTAGTTCTTAATTTGGTTTTTTCGTTTATTTTATGCCCTAATTTTAGTGTACTTTTCCTGTGACACTTTTGAAATGTGATGGAGAGAGTCCAACACCTTATCTCATTTATGTCCCTAATTTTCCAGAATTTGAAATAAAAGTACACGGTCCACACTATAAAAAGTATAATGTGGTACATGAACAATATATAATGATTAAAATGCTGTTAGTAATAATAATAATAATATTAATAATAACAGCAACACAAAGCTCCACATTAAGCAGAAAGGAAGGAGGAAGGGGATTTATCGACATAAAAAACCTACATTATGGACAGGTAGTCAATTTAAGAAAATTATTTATAGAACGAGCAGAAACTAGCAAAATACACAAAGCAATCACCCATATAAATACATCGGCTACACCATTGCCATTTCATAACCACTTCTACAGCCCTTTAGATCACATAACATCAACAGATACGAATAAAGTAAATTGGAAAAAGAAAACACTACATGGCAAGCACCCGTATCACCTAACACAGCCACACATCGATCAAGACGCATCCAACACATGGCTAAGAAAAGGCAATATATGCAGGGAGACGGAATGATTCATGATTGCAATACAGAGCCGGCCGCGGTGGCTAGGCACGTCAGTCCGGAACCGCGCGACTGCTACGGTCGCAAGTTCGAATCCTGCCTCGGGCATGGATGTGTGTGCTGTCCTTAGGTTAGTTAGGTTTAAGTAGCTCTAACTTCTAGGGGACTGATGACCTCAGATGTTAAGTCCCATAGTGCTCAGAGCCATTTTAATAAAACAACACGTTCCCACATACAAGTATGCACCACAAAATGTACTGGAGAATTATGAGTACAAATTATACTGGAACAGAACCATTATAACAGATAAAACAACACCACATAACAAACCTGACATCATAATCACCAATAAAAAGAAGAAATTATCACAACTAATCGAAATATCCATACCCAATACAACAAATATACAGAAGGTAACAGGAGAAAAAAATTGAAAAATACATCCAACTGGCTGAGGAAGTCAAGGACATGTGGCATCAGGATAAAGTTGACACTATCAACTACAGGAGTCATACCACACAATATCCACCAGTACATCAACGCAATACAGCTACATCCAAACGTATATACACAACTACAGAAATCTGTGTAATTATTGATACATGTTCAATTACCCGAAAGTTCCTAAATGCAATGTAACATATACTGTACAGTTAAAAGGAAGTCACGCTTGATCAAGGTCCGCGTCACTTTCCATTTTTAACCAGACATGACGTCTGAGAAAGGAAAGAATTAATATTAATAATAATAATAATATTAATAATAATAATACTTAGCAATAAACATTTGGAATTTAAGAAATGTCAGTTTTATTAACATAGTGTTAAGCAGTTTCCTCCTTGCTCTCTTTTCGAATGTACTCGTAAATAATGACGTAGAAAAGAAATTTGTGGCAGCGGTGCGGAAGGAATTAATGTGGAAAAGAAGTTGACTGGTCAGAGGAGGAGCGAAAATTAGTGGGATAAGATTAGCAAATGAGGCGGAAGGAAGAAATTAAAAACAGAAAGGGATGAGAAAAGAATGAATAGTATAGGATGTGGTAGAGAGAGTGCGACCCTGTTCGATGGAAGGAAATAGCTAAGATATGCTGAGACGGAAGTTGCACCGATTATAACAGATAAAGCTTTAATCACCTCTTGAATGCAAAGTGGCTTTCGATAAGACGTAAGTTACGGGTAATTTGTTCTGTACTCGTATGGCTGAAATGAAGGAGGGGATGGAAAAAGATGTAGTGTCGTCCAGAGGTACAGTCAACGGGCGGGACATATCTGATCTGGCACTGTAGTTATGGAATGATGACAGGTATCCATATACATTATAAAACATGGTTGTATATGAGTTTTTATGTTCCACATCTCCTACTAAACTACTGGATCGAATTTAGCCACACCTGGTATGCACATCACTTACTGTCTGGAAAGAATCGCTGTCGGGTAAGAAGCACTTTCCTATCAAATGCGTGGGGGTGAAAAAGAAGTGTAGCCCACGACGCACAAATAGAGACTTTATTCATCCAGTAATTGAGAATGATAGTACTTAGTGACTTGCAGCAAACTTTACCCATAATTTCAAACTTTTAGAAAGTTTTTCTCGCTGACAGCCCGACAAAATTATGAAAGGGAACAAGTTTCTCGGTTACTAAATTTCCGCTGTTTATGCATTAAAACTGCCACATCAGGCATGACGCTTTAATTTATTACTTCTTTACTACTAACTGTACTCGCAACACATTTGGCAGAGGGTATTGACATATGCCGCTGAATGTACCTACAAAACTAACTCGCTGTACGACAGATAGTTCAGGAGATTTGACGTCTCAAACACTGCACTGCGTGAAAACGAAAGTGCGCGGTGAAATTCACTAGAGATACAGGTGAATTATCTATACAAAAATGTGTGAAATCTGTTAAATATAGGTGACGTATGAATACTTGGGAATAGCTAAGGGGAAAAGCTTCTCCTAAATCACCTAAATCCCTGGATAGATTTCAACCCATCTTGGTACCACTTACCACCTGGAAGGAACTACTGTGGGGGTAAAAACCATCAACCTCCTACTGGAATAGGAGAGATAATGTGGAGGTTCAAAATGGTTCAAATGGCTCTGAGCACTATGCGACTTAACTTCTGAGGTCATCAGTCGCCTAACTTCGAAATAATTAAACCTAATTAACCTAAGGACATCACACACATCCATGCCCGAAGCAGGATTCGAACCTGCGACCGTAGCGGTCGCTCTGCTCCAGACTGTAGCACCTAGAACCGCACGGCCACTCCGGCCGGCTAATGTGGAGGGAGAGGGCGGTAGTAGGAGATGGATAGACAGGCATGGGAAGGAGGAGATGAGAGGTGAACAGAGAAAGGAAAGCGCAGGAGATGGACAGAAAGAGGGGGCAAGAGCAGGAGGAGATCGACAGGGGAAGGGAGACGGAGACGGAGATGGACAGAGACGGGGTGAGGAGGAAATGGAGAGAAAAGAAAGAGGAGATGGACAAAGAGAGACAGGGGGGGGGGGGGGAGAGGAGATGGACAGAGGGAAGGTGAGGAACAGATGGACTAATAGAAGGTTGGAATAAATAAACACGTTGGCGACGCCGTATACTCAGCTAGTTTCAGACATATGAAGAGAGGTACGGAGGACACTACTGGATAACACGTCGATAAGAAAACAGAGAGCGAGACAAAATCACGTCGCCTATCCGTTCGTAGCCATCCTCAGCATAGGAAGTACTAACATAACCAAAAAACACCTATCTTATGCAAGCATTCAGTGCTGGCTCGATTCGTCTGGAGTTTTCTCTAGTTGTGCTCTTCGAACTACATCACAGCACTAAAGATTTGGCAGGGTTAAAGGGTGGAGTAATTTTTGTTTAACTTGAGGGTGAAACATGTTTCTAAATTTTTAGACTCGAGACTTAGACTACAGATTTTTAGATTTTTAAGGAGAGATTTCCTTTATGTTATGACTGTTCATGCCATTTCAGAGATATGTTACAGTTTTTTTGGTAGGGTGACTGCATAGTATCAAGAGGAATTGGAGAAAATGTTTCATGAGAATTTCCGCATATCAACTTTCGGTGTGACGTCAGGATGACCTTCGACTTCTTACTGTTTAGTGTAAGACACAGCATATGGGCTGATCGTGACACGGAACAAAAGTCATCGTTCAGTAATGTTGTTAGGGCTGGGGTCGACGGGACGTTAAACTCCCACTTCCACCGTATTGTTTCTTAGATAAATGCGATTTGAATAAACTATTCTTTTCACGAAACTGTCTGACAAATCCTTTTACAAACTTTCGGGCGCTTTTCTTCACAGCGAAACAACAAAAAAAGTAAAATCGTTGATTTTATTTATTAATGTAACAGTACAATATGTTACGAATTTCTCGCGTCAGAAACTCGTAACAAATGTTCAAAATGCTCTCCGCTTGCTTGTACATACACTTGCATAAACTGCATCAAAACTGTCAGATATCACTGGAGAGTGTCAAATGGTTTCGCAGGATTCACTGTCAAGGGCACGAAGCCTCTCTGCTCTAGAAATGTCTGCTACATAAATCGACTATTTCACATACCCATACCGACAACAACGCGAAGGGCTGATGATGGCGGACCGTGCAGGCCATGGAACTAATACTCCCCTGTCTATCTATTGGGCAGTTTGTGTTCACAGGGTCTATCGTAGTTGACGGCTAAAACTAACAGGCGTGAATGTATACGGCAATGGAAGCAATAACGATCCTGTAAACATGTGTCCGCAAATGAGCCAATTGCGAGGAGCCATTGACTTCAGTATGAAATGGTGTCCTAGTCGCTACAACTGTATTTGAAAAGTGAACTTTCCGATTAACTCCCCGTGTAACTGTGCTCAAATTTCACACACTGCCTACCTTGCCGAGAAATACAATACTACTACAACATGTTATAATACGAGTATAATATTTGCGAGCTGTCTCCCGATAGGTTTAAAGTGCACGCCACGACTTCTTCTCCCGTCCCATCCTCTTGATCTCAGAATTACAGGTATACTTAGCCTCCCAGATTGTTTGTTGGACGTATTCCAGTCTCTGTCTTCACCTACAGTTTTCCTCTCTACGGTTCGCACTAGCATCGTGGAAGTTACGTGTTAACACATGCCCTATCGTAGATCTCTTCTTCTTATAAATGTTTTTCATATGTTTCTCTTTTCACCGATTCTAGGGTAAATCTCATTTCTTATAAGCCGACTTCAGCTTCAGTATACTTCTCAAACATCACATCTCAAATCCTTCCTTTGTCTTCTTTTCCTGTTTCCTCTCACTGCACGATTCAGTTCCAGACATACATTGTGATTCAGCTGCCCCTACCGCTGTCTTTTTATGCAACCCGCCATGTTATACTCGGCCTAAATGGACCACGCGCGAGATTTTGATACCCTCTCGCTCGCTAAAAGCAAACTCCAAACTCCTGGTCCTGAAAAAACAAAAAATGCAGAATTTGTTTGTAGAAAATTTAATGTGGTTAAAATTTGTACTGGGATACGTTGTCTCTGGAGGCCACAGTTTTCGAGTTATTCAAGTGACCTTCAACCGCACTTCCACCCCACACTCATGCCTCACCAGTCAGGATTTCCAGTATGTTGTTCGTGGCACTCTCTGCTACCAATGTACAAAAAATTGCGACTACACAAACTATTTCTGATATTCGACCTTTTTTGGTCTCTATTTGTATGGATTTGGCTTTTACGCCACCAGCGTAATCGGCTATTTTGTTAACATGAAACGTGACACTGAAGATAGTGAAGGAAAAAGACTTTTATAAACGTTACGCTAAAACTAATTACATTGACAATTCGATCCAAACTTAACCTTTTTCGTAGTCAGAAACCCTGACTAATACAACGATGTAACCGTTTATTTTATGCTGTTAAAATTCACACTCTACCTTCTTCTACAGTTTTCCCTGTGTGGTCCCCAGTAGCACCACAATTTTTGTGTGTTCGACTAAGCCTGTGGCGTAATAAGTCCAATCAATGATGATGAAAGAAAGTAGAATGTGGGAAATAATTCGTGCAATCGTAATTTTTGTGCAGTGGTGCGATAAACAACATACTAGAAGTCCTCACCTGTTCGGGAATGGGGGTGCGTTTGAAGGTAATTTTTGTACGTATTTCTCGAATAATTCCAAAACTACGGCCTCTAGCGAAAACTTATTCCAGGACAAAATTTAACTACACTAAATTTCCTCCAAAAGGTCTTGTTAATTTTTTTTTCTGTAGGGCTGTTAGTTTGAGCATAGCGTGTGGTTTATGGAGGCCACATATAACATTGCGGGTTGCATAAAACGACAGCAGTAGGGGCTGCTGAATCGCACTGTATATCCTCAGAAATTTCTTCGTCGAATTAACTCCCACGTTTGATACTAGTAGACTTTCCTTGGTGAGTAATGTCCTCTTTGCCTATGCTAATTCGTTTCCTCTACACCGAGCAAGGTGGCACAGTGGTTAGCACAATGGACTCCCGGAGGACGACAGATTAAATCCGCGTCCTACCATCCAGATATAGATTTTCCGCGGTTTCCCTAAATCGTTCCAGACAAATTCCGGGATTGTTCCTTTTGTAAGTCGCAGTACTGTGACGATAGTTCAAAGGCACGTAATTTGATTTGAAGTCGCTTTTGAGGTGCGGCGTCAAAAGCCTTCTGCGAATTTAACTATGTGAAATCAGTTTGACGTCCCCTGTCAGTAACACTGATTACTTCGTGGTAATTTGGCAGCCTCATGCTGAACGTAATGTTTTGACGAAAACAAAACATTGTTTCGGCCCATTTTCCGGCATAAATAACCACAGAACAGTTACTGGTTCCAACCGCCCACACTTAGTTGCGAGGCTACGTGGCGGGATACCGAGAGGACGGGACTCGTGCAGAAAGGAGCAGGCGGCGCCGGTGGCAGGTCGCAGGGCCAGATAAGCTGCAACCGATCTTTTCACTTAGGCCCGTGCCCGGCCTCCGCGCAGCCGTAATCCCGCCACAATGGCGGGCCGCTCGTTATCCGTCAAAGATGCCGCCGCGCCACCAGCTCCCACCAGCAGCTATCTGCCGGCATTGTCGGCCGCACCGCAGGTAGCATCCCGGACAGGGCACGGGACACAGGGGGGCTGCGATCCTGTCAGCGCTACCCTCTGGACCGCGAGGTGCCAGCCGGGGACATTCCGCGCCGACGCCGACTTGCTTATGCAGCACACTCGCAGACCAGAAACGACACACCTACACGTAACTGCAATGTACAAGAAGGCATCACATCTCTCCATGCCCTACAAAACTATAAACAGCTCTCCATTCTTGACCTGAAAAACAAACATGTGCAAACACTTGTACGAGGGGCGTTTGAAAAGTCAGTGTAAAGTCCAAGAGATGGAACCATCGGCGCGTATCGGGGTGATGTTTAGTTAGTAGCATATTTGAAAAGAACGCACACCAAGTTTGAGCCATATTGGTCTATTTCTTTGAGTTTGGCATTCGTGTGAATGAAGGAAGTCCAGTGATTGTCAGAAAAATGGACGAAAAAGAATTTCGTGTGATGATTAAACATTACTTTATGAAACAAAACACGCCTCAGGAGACTAAAGAGAAGCTTGATAAACATTACGGTGACTGTGCACCTTCGATTAGAACAGTTTATAAGTGCTTTCAAAATTTTTTGAATGGTCGTATTGGCACCAGTGATGCTGAACGTTCTGGACGCCCTGTGGAGGTTACGACTCCAGAAATCATTGATAAAATCCATGACATGGTGAAGGATGACAGAGGCGTTAAGGTGCGTGAGATTGCTAATGCTGTGGGCATCTCTAATGAACAGGTACATAATATTTTGCATAAACATTTGGACATGAGAAAGCTATCCGCAAGACGGGTTCCACGATTGCACGCGCTTGACCAAAAACGGAATCGTGTGAAGTGTTGCGAGGATTGTTTGCAGCTGTTCAGGAAGAATCCGCATGACTCATGCGTCGTTTCGTCACTGTGGATGAAACATGGACACATTACTATATTCCCGAGACCAAACAACAATCTAAATAATGAGTTACCAAGGGAGAATCTGCACCAAAAAAGGCGAAGGCCATTCCTTCGGCCGGAAACGTTATGGCGACTGTCTTTTGGGTTCGGCAAGGGATAATCCTCATCGACTATCTGGAAAAGGGTACAACTATTGCAGGTGCATATTATTAATCGTTATTGGACCATTTGAAGAAAAACGCCGGTGATTGGACCGCAAAAAAGTCATTTCCATCACGACAATGCACCAGCACACACCTCAGCAGTTGTGGTCGCAAAATTACTGGAAATGGGAATCCAACTCGTTTCACATCCCCCCTATTCTCCAGACTTGGCTCCCTCGGACTACTATTTGTTCCCCAATTTGAATTAGTGGCTGGTGGGACAAATCTTTTATTCAAACGAGGAGGTTATTGCAGCAACAAATAACTATTTTGAAGACTTGGACAATTCCTATTATTCGGAAGGGATCAACAAATTAGAACAGCGTTGGATGTGTATAAGTCTAAGAGAAAGCTATGTCGAAAAATAAAATAAGGTTTACACCAAACACGTAAGTAGTTTTTATTTTTGCACGGACTTTCCAAACGCCCCTCGTACTTCCAAATACTTATTACACTTCGTTATCCTGCAAGGACATTTTTGGAAAGCGTGGGGCGCCTGGAACTGGTTAAGAACTACTGTGTTCGAGATATCTATGACTTTCGACACTTCGATCATATTTCACCATCATATGCACAGCTATCCTGGCTGCGTGCGAACAACCGTAGTGATTTCCAACCACTCTGTCTCCTCTATTGTGTTATCAAAACACTCTCCATCATCTCTTTCCTCGACCTCAACGCGCTTGTTTGAATAACATGGCAGAAACACCCATTCCCATCAGAGCAAAATTCTGTCCCACTTCATCGCTCATCCACTTCCTTTAAGTTATTTTCAGTAGCAGAAACCTGACTCTGGAACATCCTCCCGCATTGTAGAAGAGAACTGAACAACATCTCCGGTTTCTAAACACAGATGATGACGTATCTACAGAAGCAACAATAATGACTACATTGTCCCAGTACATCCTTTACATCCTGTTACCAATCCGATGTTCCTTATTTCCAAAAGTTCTTAGCTAGTGCAGACTTCTTAAATTTTCCGTCCCCAAAACTCACTATATCAGAAAATATCTGTACAACTATAAATTCTTTTTATATCTGCCACTGTCATTATTATTATTATTACTATTACTGGAAGCAGCAGTAGTAGAACTACTGCCAGTATTAACTTCATTAGTTCTTAATACTATTTATTTATATTGTCTCTGTAAACCTCAAATCATTTTATTACTATTTGTTATATTAAAACTACTGTTACTTCTTAGGTTACTATGATATAAAAAATACACTGTATGTGTGAAACCCTGCCCAACGCAAGAGTGGGCCTGAATGTCCTAATGTGATTAGGTTAAATACAGAAATAAATACAACGTATTCCGCAATCAGTCATGAATGAGAAAGTCTTCCCTTCATAGATGGAGCCTGAGAATCTTGATGATTACATCTGCATCCACATCTATACTCTGCAAAGCACTGTCACGTGCGTGGCAGGGCGTTCTTATTTTTGACGCTGTAATGTATGGGATACTGCCATCGTTGAGTGACTATAGGAGACTACAGACTTTCTGTTTCGTGTAATGAGTGGCACCTCGCTCTAAAAGTGAAAAAACCTTAGTTAATGCAGATGACTAGGATAAGGAATCCTGTAATCTTTAGTGGTGTGATGGTTGATATACTTCCTTCGATTAAATATTTAGGCGTAACGTTGTAAAGTGATACGACATGGATCGATGATATCAAATTTTAGCCCCCATCAGTACCTCCCCCCCTGCGGGTCCGGGGATTAGAATAGGCCCGAGGTATTCCTGCCTATCGTAAGAGGCGACTAAAAGGAGTCCCTCTCCCTCAAGGGGGTAGTTAGCGCCTGCGTCCGGAGACGGACGGTTCCACGACCTCTCTTTGCGGTCATTTTGCTTTTTCACTTCTCGTTTCTTCCTTCCTTTGGTTGGTTCCTTTCTTTGCTCTTCCCCACCTCACTGTCTTCCTTACTCTTTCCCTTGCCTTCTTCTCCTTGCCTTCTCATTGCCTTCTTCTCCTTGCCTTCTCATTGCCTTCTTCTCCTTGCCTTCTCTGGTCTCCGCCTCGGCGTTTGAGACAGTCTGTCCTCTCTCTCCCTCTCTCTCTTCTTTTTCCTCTTCTTCCTTCCTCCCTGTGCGCGCCTGAAGGCCGACCCACGCGTTCGCACACGTAGCCGGTGACGGGGTAACGCGTAATTCCCCGCCCTGGGTAGACATGTAAGGCACGCACGTACCCCCTGGTAAAGGCCAGGCCCAGGAAGGGGTGATTGCCTGAGCTGATACCTTCTGACCATGCCGATTGGTCCCTCCGTCTGTTTCTCGGGAGGTGTGACCTGAGGTGTAAACATTCACCTAAGGCGGGAGTGCCCTCTGAGAGGGTCCCCACAAGGAAGGAGCGCGCCATCGGAGACGCTGGCAATCATGGGGGATTCCTCCGCAATGGATTCTACTCCATCGCTTTCGACTTCGACCCACAAACGGAAACGTGACCAGCCAACAGTGACAAAAGTACTACCGCCTGCCCCACAGTTCCTCGTAGTTTCTCGATCTGAGGACGGAAAGGATTTTTCCTCTGTCAACCCTTTCGTTATCCAGAAGGGCGTAGATGCCATAGCCGGATCTGTCAAATCTTGTACCAGGTTGCGTAACGGTACCTTATTACTAGAAACTGAGAGCGCCTTTCAGGCACAAAAACTGCTTCGGGCCACACTCCTGTACACGTTCCCTGTCCGGGTGGAGGCTCACCGAACTCTGAATTCGTCTCGTGGTGTGGTCTATACTAGATCCCTCGACGGATTGACTGACGAGGAGATGCAATCTTTCCTCGCTGAGCAGGGCGTGACGGCTGTCCATAGGGTCATGAAAAAGGTCAACAATGACCTTGTACCGACCCGGACACTTTTCTTGACCTTTGATAGTGTTAAGCTGCCATCGCGCATCAAGGCGGGCTACGAGGTCGTTTTGGCCCGGTTACGCATTGGACACTGCCGGTTCAGCCATCGCCATCTGCTGACGGCTGCGCCGGCGCCGTTCTGCCCATGTGGGCAATTGCTGACGGTCCGCCACATTTTAACGTCCTGTCCGGATTTTAACACACTGCGTCTTGATCTTGGCCTGCCATGTACTCTAGATGCCATTTTAGCGGATGACCCACGAGCAGCTGCTCGCGTTCTTCGTTTTATCAATTTGACAAACCTCTCTAAGGACATTTGATTATGCTGTTTTTTTAATCCTATGCCTGTCAGTCTGTCTTTTATCGTGTTTTCCCTTTTAGTTGTTGTTTTAAACTTGTGCCTCGCGGTGCATTCTTAACGTAGTCTGGGCGCTAATGACCATTGAAGTTGTGCGCCCTAAAACCACAAAAAACTCCCCCCCCCCTATAATCCACCCCATCCTCTATCCCAAAGGCCGCTCCTTGTCCATAGATACTATGCACCAGTCCTCCGTCCTTACACCACCACGTTCCTGCCATCCTCACTGGCCAACATTTTCCCCTTCAACAACGGACTCTCTCACGAAGAAGGACTCTCTCACAACAAAGGTTTTTAAATATACTCTTACTGTGTTTCGTTTTACCTTTCATTATTACTGTTTGTAACTAAAAGAGCAGGAAATCGCGTATCTTATATACGAGGGTTGCCCAGAAAGTAATGCACCGCATTTTTTTCTTCAACAATACTTAATTGTACATAATGATAATTACACACACGAAAGAATGGTATTTTATCTACATACCCTATTTTTCCACGTAATCTTCATCCAGTTCTATGGCCTGCCTCCAGCACGAAACAAGGATGTTTATGTCCTGTCGGTACCAATCCTTGTCCTGGTGGCGGAGCCATTGATTCACTGTGTGAATCACCGCATCGTCCTCAAAATGTCTTCCACGAGCGGATCCTTTAATGGCCCAAACAAGTGGAAGTCCGAGGGGGCTAGGTCAGGTGTGTCAGGTGTGACAGCCGTGGATGGTCTCCCCGATCGCTGCAACTCGTGGAGCTCCGCTAAACCGCCTTCTGATGACCTCACTCTCCGTGGCCAGCGAATAACTGTACTTCTGTTGACAGCATATGCTCCATAGATTTTACACAAGCGTTTGTGAATATTCCCCTTAGTTTCTTTCTCTGCAGTGAGAATTCAATGATGGCACATTGCTTCTAACGTACATCACCTAGAGACGCCATTTTGAAACTGTCCTGCAGCTACGATATCTGTCAGAAGTGACGGAAACTTGGCGCGCTCTCTCAGGAGACTTCAAATAATACATACGTAACGTCTCGCATTCGTAGCATTGTTTCCGGCTGAGAAAAAAAATGCGATGTATTACTTTCTCGGCAACCCTCATATATAGAAACGTACATTTCGATTTCTCCTTTAAAAAGTTTAAATTCGTTGTGCGTATCTCACGTTTCGGTTTCTTGTTTTCACATTTATTTTTTGTCGATTGGTTGAAGAATGGGTTGGATGTACCGCTGACATCCTAACCATTCCCATGTGGGGCTTTGGGGGATGAAATAACAATAAAGAAAAAGAAAGAAAGAAAGACCAAGGCCGAGGCGAACACTAAACACTCACGCCATTTTATTCTTGTGACTGATGACTGCTGCTGTGCTTACAACACGTAAGTAATTTTGGGTATCTTTTAAAACAGATTTTCGCGTCTCCACAGTAAAACATGTAAGTATTATGTAAGTGGTGTGTTTGACCTTGTGTATACAAAGTTTATAATTGTTACCCACTTGGAAGTGACCGAGATGTTGAAACTACAACAGCGGACAGTAAACGTGCATTCTGAGGCGAACACGAAGTCTTTCAACGATTCTGGTTCACGTCAACGTGAATGAGTGGGCCCAAAGATGGTACTGAAAACTTCCCCAAAACATTACATTGCCCGTTCCCTCCTCAACTATGCCCTTCCAGATAATGCGGGGTGAAGGACTCGTTGGGCTTTCGCTGCACTCGACACCTGGCATCATTTCAAAAGAAGCAAAACTAGCAACTCTTTCGGACCATACTACTCGCCTCCAGTCATCTACTATAAGGTTTTCTGTGTTGTCTCACTCATTCATGATGTGCAATCTTGTCTGCCGCTTTTGCGAAATTCCCGACTACAAAGTACACAGCGTGCAGTTCCCCTTACATTCTTGGCTCGGAAGCTGGATCAGATGGACATACATTAACTGACAGCGGGTGGTACGAATAAAGTCGTACGAATAAAATGGAGAACATACTTTATTCTCGGAATTTTGAAGAATATTCTCAGGTTCGCATGAATAAAGCGGGTCGGAGAATATACATCACCTGAAAATGTTCTCTGATGGGTAAAGGGTTGGGGGAAGTTGATAAACGCGAAGAACAGTCTCCGATTTCGTAGGAATAAAACTGGAGTTGGTAAGGAGCTATGTGGCATATTTCGAACCGAATTTGTTTTAACAGGTTTTTTTTTTTACTAAAAATGGCATAATTTGTCACTCCAAAGGCAACAAAAGATATAGGTAGCCTGAAGAAATAGTGAAGGGAGAAATGGTGAACTTTCTTCCAGAAAATTATGAATGAAGAGGGGGAGACCTTTCAAACAAAGTGAAAATGAAAAAAAGTTGGCATTTAACGGACCCAAGTTTTCAGACAGGTGTACAAGAAAGTAGTGGGGTAACAGGGGTATCAGTGCACTTTCTGGGTTGCATATATCAGAGGCAAGTATACATTCTGCAGCAAACCTATTCTTCTCTTTTGATTGACAGCTCCTTAATCTATTGTTCTGCTAAGAGGATTATGATCCCATGGGGATAATCCATCCTTTTGATTGACAGGTCTTTAACCTACTGATTGGTTAAGTGGTTTTCCACATCACCCCTCTCCCTCCCTCTCCTCCTCCCCCTTCCCTCTTGGAACTCCTCTCACTGATACAAGTACACTTTTAATATCAATTTGATTAACTAATTAATTAAATAAATCGAACTATTAATTAACCCCTCCCCCTCTGGCAAGCGTTATGAGAGTTGAGTAATGGAGTATCCACCACTAATAGGTCATAGCGCTAAATATTTCTGATGTCTTGTATGCACCGATGTTTGAGAGCACAAACACCCTCATCCATCAAACATATCTGGTGGAAAAAAAAATCCTACTGGTCACACAAACTAGCGATCATGAGGTGCACACCATCCACTCATTACAGCGTAGCCCTGTCCGCACCGGTCAGGAGAGAGACCCACATCTGTGCACACCATGTCTGCCAATACCGAATGCATGTGCGCATGCAATACAACAACCAGAAACAGTAAAATGATCAGTTGGGCATTTGACATCGAGTTTGAGTTTTTAAAAGTACTATAAATTAATATACTGGTTCTCTCTGCTACACCCAGAAGGAGGGAGGAAGGTTCTGCTGCGTGCTAGAATAGAAAAAACAGCAAATATCACTGCAAGACAGAGTCCACTGCGGTGTATTGAGAATCTCTAAACATGACATGCAAACCACGATCCAGTCTGTAGCCCTGTCCGCACTGTCGCCTGATAAAGTAAGAGCCTACGGAATATCAGACCAGCTGTGTGGCTGGATTGAAGAGTTTTTAGCAAACAGAACACAGCATGTTGTTCTCAATGGAGAGACGTCTACAGACGTTAAAGTAACTTCTGGCATGCCACAGGGGAGTGTTATGGGACCATTGCTTTTCACAATATATATAAATGACCTAGTAGATAGTGTCGGAATTTCCATGCGGCTTTTCGCAGATGATGCTGTAGTATACAGAGAAGTTGCAGCATTAGAAAATTGCGGCGAAATGCAGGGAGATCTGCAGCGGATAGGCACTTGGTGCAGGGAGTGGCAACTGACACTTAACAAACAAATGTAATACATTGCGAATACACAGAAAGAAGGATCCTTGTGTATGATTACATGATAGCAGAAGAAAGACTGGTAGCAGTTACTTCTGTAGAATATCTCGGAGTATGCATACGGAACTATTTGAGGTGGAATGATCATATAAAGTTAATTGTTGGTAAGGCGGGTGCCAGATTCATTAGGAGAGTCCTTAGAAAATGTAGTCCATCAACAAAGGAAGTGGCTTACAAAACACTCGTTCGACCTATACTTGAGTATTGCTCATCAGTGTGGGATCCGTACCAGGTCGGGTTCACAGAGGAGATAGAGAAGATCCAAAGAAGAGCGGCGCGTTTCGTCACAGGGTTATTAGGTAAGCGTGATAGCGTTACGGAGATGTTTAGCAAACTCAAGTGGCAGATTCTGCAAGAGAGGCGCTCTGCATCGCGGTGTAGCTTGCTGTCCAGGTTTCGAGAGGGTGCGTTTCTGGATGAGGTATAGAATATATTGCTTCCCCCTACTTATACCTCCCGAGGAGATCACGAATGTAAAATTAGAGAGATACGAGCGCGCACGGAGGCTTTCCGGCAGTCGTTCTTCCCACGAACCCTACGCGACTGGAACAGGAAAGGGAGGTAATGACAGTGGCACGTAAAGTGCCCTCCGCCACACACCGTTGGGCGGATTGCGGAGTATACATGTAGATGTGGACGTAGAGACCCACATCCGTGCACACCACACAGTCGCGGCAGATGGTCCAATCACCAGGCCGAAAACAGGGGCTGAAGGACAAATCGATTCAGCAGAAATCAGGCAGCTGTCCTGTCTTTTAAATCAGAGAACAACCAGGAGGCTTAAGCCATAAGGGAAACCTTAAGTAAAGCAATACACCATAGATTTGATGAGACAAAAGTTAATACAGCAAACACAGTAATTCTTGAAACTGGGACACACGCAGACAGGAGGAAGACTATTACAAAAACATCAAACTTAAATGACATTCGATGCGAAGAACCTAGAAAACTAAGATCACTACTGGCAGTAAAAGGCATTCCAACAGCACTCACGGATAATACTTTCTACAAGAACTTTTCGAAATTCATCTCAGCGACCACATCACCAAAGAGGAATTTCTAGAAGAGTCAAAATACAATTCAAAACAGGTCCGAAAGGGAAAAGAACGATAAATAATACTGTAGAGGTGACACCATGGGTCGGTCTACTGTTATTATAGAAGGATATGGTGCACATACAATTTAAACCTTTACGCATCAGGGACTATGTGACGGTAAGAAAGTGTCTTAACTGTTGGGAGTCTGGTCATTCCTCGTAAAGATGTGACAGAGAAGCTATCTGCGGGAAATGTACGAACCCTGGTCGTAAAATATTCGAATGTCATGAAGAAACAACTACTGCCTGTGTTCCTTGCAAGAACAGGAAAAGAACGTGTAACAAAGCTGCGGATTAGAATACCCTACCTACAAAGAACTTAACAAAAGACAAATCGAAAAAACACAGTATGATGTTACCAATAATGTCAACTAGCACACGCCAAAATAAAAGCAGCGAGACAACAGCCTTTGGACATCTGGGTAGGGATATGAATACAGATAAATACAAATATCAACAACAGAAATGTACAGATGTCCTCTCAACAAAACACAAACATGAACACCTGCATCCCACCTCGCAGAAGCAAACACAAATCACCAGCAACCAAAACAAGAGCGTGGCGACGTGCAGCAGCCTGGAGGCGACAACTTGGGGTGCTACTGACCACAGATTCTCCAATTGATATGAACCCCTCAATAGTTCAAACATTGAGCAAGAAAAATGTTTTAGCCTAACAGATTACATCGACTGCGCCATAGATTGCAATGTGACGAGGCACATCATACACGAAATTTTCCAGTGGGCAACACTCCAAACGGCGACCTTTCTGAGAGCAGAAGAACTGAAAGAGGAAGCCGTTAGTAAAGAAGACCTTAAAAACAACTACACACAACGAAGTACCTAAAAATGACGATACACATCCGAGACATGATCGTGCCCACCCGTAATTTACAGAGTACATAAAAATGACGATAGACATCCGAGGAAGGGCCCATTCAGAACAGGATTATAACACAGGCGAATCATCAGTACACCTGAAAATATCGAGACCACATAAACGTAAATAAATACTTCCCTCAGCAGAGGAAAGGTTACCGTATAAAAAAAAACAACTACTTCAGAAAAATATGAATATGACACATCAAAATAAAAACCATACATGTCAACTGTGCGTTTCGTCTACTGTGACAATACAAACGAAAAGACAACTCAGGTGCAAGAAAGCGTTATCAGTGAGAAACAAACGGAAACAGAAAACTTCAAACAACAAAAACTGACCACATCGTATGTGAATACTAAAAGCAACATGAACACGCACATGAAAAATCACAACAATCTTCAACTGACGAGACACCACATCAGCAAAAACCGGGAAATACATCAAGAGATAAACACCACGACCCAGTATATCAAATAGGGTTACAAAGCCAAGAAGTAAGAAACAAAATAGACTGTGTTGACATCGAAGACAACTAGCCTAAGTCGACTGGAAAAGAAAGGAGTTTTTCAAACTTCACTAAGGACACTATATGCTACCCCACGACCGAACAAGCAGACAGAATGATTCTACGATCCGAAAACCTACCAATAGATAAACTCGAACTTCGTAACCTTTCACTGCAAATCATGGTAATGAAGAAATGAAGGCCTTGACCTTGATAATGTCTACAAGGAAATGCATCAAAAGTGCGCATGGACGCGTGTACCTCGATTTCACCCAGAGCGGACCGAAACTCTTTCTTTTTACTAAATTTCTGTAGTGAACGTCTTGCAGCTAAACTGTATGGGTAGCACCATGGTGGACGCAGAGCTTGACGGCTTGTGAACGAGATACACACGGACATATTGTGTCTGCAAAACCGTGCACACGAGGTGGAAGAATTCCAGCCCTTCCGAGGCAGTACATGCAAATCACAAGCACAAACAATGCCAATGCTGCAATCGTTGTAGTAAACACATTACAATAACACAAATAACTCAACTATACACACAGCATACCGTTACAGTCGAAATAACATGAGGCACGGAAATAGCAATCATCTCGTCGATCTACGCCCAGTAGTCATTTAAGACAGAACCTTTTGGTGAAGTAATAAAAGGAACTGCGTGATTTACAAATAACAGACGACTGCTTATCTCAACAGACATAAATGATAGGTCAACCTCTGGCACTCTGGCAGAACGGACGCCAAAGGACAAACGAATATCATCTTTTCGTTTTAAACAAAATAGGCCAGTCGCCGACTTACCACGGAAGTAGTGGAGCAGGCAGCAACACAGACATTTCTCTGTCAAACAGCTCATCATTAATACAGGTAGTGAACTGGCTGGTGATCGATAAGAGCCGGCCGAAGTGGCCGTGCGGTTAAAGGCGCTGCAGTCTGGAATCGCAAGACCACTACGGTCGCAGGTTAGAATCCTGCCTCGGGCATGGATGTTTGTGATGTCCTTAGGTTAGTTAGGTTTAACTAGTTCTAAGTTCTAGGGGACTAATGACCTCAGCAGTTGAGTCCCATAGTGCTCAGAGCCATTTGAACCATTTGATCGATAAGAGAATACTCAGTGATCATAACGCAAAAATTATGAACACTAAAACGCATCACAACACAGACACGTCACAACTCCCAAGGTTGCTGCTTCGCTAAGCACATTGGCAGAAAATAAGGTACACGCATGAAGAGCTTCCTCTATGTGTCACTCAAGGAAGCATATACTACAGAGCTCAAGTTCTTAGAGACGTCTTAGAGAAGCACAAGCTACTCATTGGCTCTGAGCACTATGGAACTTAACATGTGTGGTCATCAGTCCCCTAGAACTTAGAACTACTTAAACCTAACTAACCTAAGGACATCACACACATCCATGCCCGAGGCAGGATTCGAACCTGCGACCGTAGCAGTCTCGCGGTTCCGGACTGAGCGCCTAGAACCGCTAGACCACAGGGGCCGGCCACGAACTCATGCAAAGGGCACTATGGTCAGCACTATTAATAACACTAAGGAAAGACACATGTGATAGATGACTGTTGTTGTTGTTGTTGTTGTGGTCTTCAGTCCTGAGACTGGCTTGATGCAGCTCTCCATGCTACTCTATCCTGTGCAAGCTTCTTCATCTCCCTGTACCTACTGCAGCCTACATCCTTCTGAATCTGCTTAGTGTATTCATCTCTTGGTCTCCCTCTACGATTTTTACCCTCCACACTGCCCTCCAATACTAAATTGGTGATCCCTCGATGTCTAAGAACATGTCCTACCAACCGATCCCTTCTTCTAGTCAAGTTGTGCCACAAGCTCCTCTTCTCACCAATTCTATTCAATACCTCCTCATTAGTTACGTGATCTACCCATCTAATCTTCAGCACCACATTTCGAAAGCTTCTATTCTCTTCTTGTCTAAAGTATTTATCGTCCACGTTTCACTTCCATACATGGCTACACTCCATAAAAATACTTTCAGAAACGACTTCCTGACATTTAAATCTATACACGATGTTAACAAATTTTTCTTCTTCAGAAACGCTTTCTTTGTCATTGCCAGTCTACATTTTAAATAGATGACTATATTACCAAAAGTCAAAGACAGCATAGGAACGAGAAATTACAGCGACGCTAAAATACGATACAAAGGTGAACTACATAAGACAAGGAAAGACCACTGGGACAAATACGTTAGGACAGACTTACAGAACGTCTGGGGGGAGCCGTTTAAACTGCAGACTAAACTTATCAAGACGCCTACAGTATTATCAACAATGAAGAAACCAGATGGTACTACTACAAGAGGCTGGAGATTCACAGCACAGTATCTCCTCAACAAACTACTTCCTGACGATGACCACACTCATAACAACCAACTTGACACCGCACTTCGCAGTCTACCTTATGACAAATACGGAACCGAAGGTATCACTACCTTCTTTGGTAGCGAGGAAGTTGTATTGGCAATATACAAAATAAAGAACAAATAGGCTTGGGACCCTGATGGCATCCACTCCGCAACCATCAAACAAACTGCTCCACTTATCGTACCATATCGACATACTTCCAGAATGATGCACTTCTAGAAGGATGAATATCGAACATATGGAAGGCAGCAAATGCAGTTATAATAAAGAAAGGAGAGGACAAAGATCCTATTGATGCCAAGACCTACTGACAAGTATGCCTCATTAACATTCTGGTAAAGGTATATGAGAGACTGCTGTGCGACTGACTTCAATCGCAAAGATAGTTCTTCGGCCTTAGAACACATCAGTTTGGTTTTCGACCGCATAAATCCAACCGACGACCCAGTGAAAGGGCGTAGAAATGACACAGAAAATACATGACAAATACATAGTAACAATCCTAATTGACAGCTGTTGCTTCCGACAACCTTTGGTGGCCAGGCCGGCGCTATTTGTAAGACTTAGAGAGAGGAATATTCCTCTGGATCTATACAACAGCCTTAGAGATTATTGTCAAAACAGGTTAGTGGAATCGAAGACTCATCGCCAAAAGGTCGTAAAGAGGGTAACTAGGAGTTGTCTGCAAGGATCGATATGCGAACCGATTTTCTGGGATATAGCCGTAGAACCACTACTGAATTCACTAGAAGACAGCGTCATGGCACGGCGATGACCTTATGGTCATGCTATCTGCAAACTCTAGGTCCCAGTT
The DNA here is from genome assembly GCF_021461385.2 of Schistocerca piceifrons. NCBI lineage: Eukaryota > Metazoa > Arthropoda > Insecta > Orthoptera > Acrididae > Schistocerca > Schistocerca piceifrons. The sequence goes on from NC_060144.1 coordinate 330,166,443, forward strand.
AGAGTAAACCCACGTGGCTCCTAGAGTTCATCGGCGAATGGTGCACGAACAACAAACTTACAATAGAAACAAACAAAACCGTTTACCTAAGTCTAAAAGGCACTCTGAACAAAAATTCCAATTATAAAGTTAAAAAACATATCTATAAAAAGGAAAGCTATGACAAGATACCTTGGCATATATATTGAGGAACATTTACACTTTAACGAACATGCCAGACTAACAATTAACAAAGCGACGAAACTGATGTATAAACTTGCAAGACTGAAGACTGTAGACTGTAAGACACAAACTACCCCTGCAGACGATGGGGACGTATTACACAGCACTCTTTGAATCAATAACTTGTTTTGCGGCTAGTGCTTGGGCACATCGATTATGCTTAGGTACGCATAAGACCATTGTGCGGTACGGCCAGAGGACTGTTAGAATCACTGGGGCTTTTGGCTCGATCTCGACTGAGGTACTGTGTGGTACTGGGATATTAAAATTCACCAAGGAACAGCTGCTTACTGGCTAGCCGCGTGGGGTAGCCGCGCGATCTCGTCTTGTCACGATCCGCGCAGCTCCCACCGTCGGAAGTTCGAGTCCTCCCTCGGGCATGGTTGTGTGTGATGTCCTTAGCGTAAGTTAGTTTAAGTTTTTAAGTTAGGGATCGATGACCTCAGCAGTTTGGTCCCATAAGACCTTACCACAGATTTCCTACTGGCTGAAGAAGAGAAGACGCGACAAAATAAGAGAAATATGTGCACAAGACATAACAGACAAAGGAAATTAAACAAGTGGAGAATTGATACCTGGCACAGACAGAATGGGATACAACTGATAAAGGAAGACGAGTCTACTCCTTCTTCCCTGCCGGGGTGGCCGAGCGGTTCTAGGCGCTACAGTCTGGAACCGCGCGACCGCTACAGTCGCAGGTTCGAATCCTGCCTCGGGCATGGATGTGTGTGATGTCCTTAGGTTAGTTAGGTTTAATTAGTTCTAAGTGCTAGGGGACTGATGACCTCAGAAGTTAAGTCCCATAGTGCTCAGATCCATTTGAACCATTTTGAACCTTCTTCCCTAGTATCCGAGAGCGGGTCAAATTGAAGTATATAAATCCAACACGCAGCATGGTGCAGTTTCTCACGAACCAAGACCAGTATCCTGTGCATCTCCATAGAATTGGCCTAAAACAGACTGACACATGTGCCTGTGGTGAGAATGGCACGCCTCATCTGCGATGCTCTAGGTCATATAAGACCGAGTTTAGGGTATCAGGACGTAGGACAAGATGAATGGAATTCTATAAACAACATCGCAGACGAAGTATCTCGAGAACTACATGCAGCATACAAACAGGAGAGACCATACCCTAGACAGGCTCCACATCTGACAGATCAGCAACACATAGTAAACGACACAGATTCAAACGCAGACACTGAATCGGATGCTATATCACACGCGGAAACTGAAGACAAGATAAACAAACAAACCTAGCAAAAGTAAGCTACGATTCTCCAACACCAAATCGAAGCAGTCTGAAAATGTAACTCTCTATGTAGTTGGTTGTTATACGGTTTCATAGCATGTTACACAATTTGAAGATGTGACTTTCTTCTTCTTTCGCTGCTTCAAGTGTGACTGTCTCGAAGTTTTACCGAGCCCTCGCACCTGATGTAGCTGATTAGGACATTTTAAATCAACTCCCAATTTCCGCTGTTACCTTAAGTTCAGAGACGCATTGTAACCTAATTCGTCAATACATTATCAATTAAGTATTACAGTCAAGACAACAGATGTAACAAGACACATAGAAGATATAAAGGGAAGAACTGACACATCATATCTAAGTCAAATTGCCATCTCTTGTTTCTTCTACTGTATAATTTTTAATTTTAATTGAAAATACATCCACAACCTATTATGTATCTTAATTATCATCGTTACCTAAGTTAGTAACAAGTTTAAACAAAATTGTGTATAAACATGAGTACTTTTTTATTTGTTACTTTTTATTTTATCCTTTTGCAAAATTCTTAAAAAAACATACTAGTAATAAAACTCAATTTATTTGATGTAACATGCAAAATCATAAAATTTACGACTTGCTGTGTAACAGCAGCTCTTTACTTGAAAAATAAATAAATAAATAAATAAATATTTACATGGACTTCCATGAGACCTGCGGTAGTAATTGAAGGCACCTGTGAGCTGTCGACTACGTGTACATGCCAGAGTAATATTCGTTGACAGAATCATTAGGAGCTATAGATCACTCTTGAAAGAGGTAGCTCATGCAGCAGTCGTTTGGGCAATACTAAAGCATTATTGCTCAGACTGGGACCGTAACAGAAAGCTCAAAGAAGAGCAGTGAGCTTAGTCACAGACCGTTTAGAAAGCACGAAAACGTCGGAGTGATGTTCACCTATTCTAGTGGAAGACGCAGCAGTGTCACTAAGAAGTATCCTGTCAAAATTCCAGAGCAGGGATTCCAGGAAGTCAAGCTCCCTCCTGCATACATCTTCCGTTCACTTATCTACTGGCGTTAGCGATAGTATTGTTCATAACATCAGTTAACTTCGGCGAGCAGCCCCATTGCCCGCCACAGGGAAGTGTTCGGGTCCTGTACACTGTTTTTGTCTATCAGATTCAATCAGGGGGCTGAAAGAATTCCAGTTCTAATCTTCGATTATTGCGAACAACCATACAGCCGGGTTCATGGCATCCGAAAAAAAGGTGATGTGAGCTTCGCATTAGGGCCGTTTTGTAGGAAGTATGCTCACTTTATCAAAAATCAAGTGCTGTGTTTGCATAAATAGGTAACTAATTTTCTCCTGTATTTCTTTCACGAATAGGACGAGAATTTCTCAACGCAGGTGTTTCCGCCTCTGCCCTTAAGTGGCTATGCTGTTGTTCCCAGTAAATGCCTGAACCATGTCTGTCAATAGTTTCCAGAAATGTAGGCGGAGTCGAAAGGGACGCACGGTATTGTTAACTGGCAGACCCTTTGCGGTCGCTCGGCTGCAGGACTGGAGAGGTTTTCTTTCACTCACGTCCGAGCTACGTTTTCCACGAGTTGTGAATAGTCTGGGTTAAGTGTAACGTGATCGATGAGACATATGGGAATAGCAATTCTTTCTTGTAATTGGTGTTGCTGCTCCTGTTGTCGTCGTTGTCGTTGTCAAACGAGATAAAAAGAAGAGGATGAAACTCAAGCACGCAGCGTACAACTATCGACAATCATGAACAGGGCACAGAAATGCATGTTCCATCCTACAGAAGGATCTACTGTATAGCATTCATAATTATCTATATTTGTACACTTTGATATAGTTTGGATTGCAAGCCAGAAGATTCTGCAAAGTCTATGATCATAAATTGTGTGATCGCCTCCTCTTGTCAACCAAATTCTCGCAAAGCAAATTTCTTTCATCTCCAGTATTCGGGGCCGTTTCAAGTTTCAGAGCGTCTGCAATTTACTGACGTCAGCCAAGCAGGTAGGACGGCCTTATGATTCGTGATGGGAAAGGATTTAGCCGTCCACTGTATCCCAGTGCGTTTCCACTTCAAGTGTAAACACCAATCCACACTTTTTGCAGCTTATCTTTCTCATTTCGGAGAGCAGAGGACTGGGGTAGGAGGAGGGATTGGGGTAGAAATTGTTGAACGTAGTCTGTCAAGAAAGAGAGACTGTACAAGAGATCATAGCTGTGGATCCACCAATCATTTAAAGACTCGTATGAGACGAAAATGGGTATTCTTTTCTTCGCCTAAAAAGCTCCATCAGGGTAAATCTGAGCCACTAAATGTTCCTTTGGGTCACGGGTGGATTTCCATTTGTTTGCCACTAGTAGAATTTCAATAATCAGTGACTTCCAGCATGCTGGACGGCAACAAGCAGCTATGGTTCAACGAAATTAGAAGACTGTCATACTTGCACACAAGTTTGTTTTGATTTAAATGGTGATCAGTGTCGGACCTTTTTAGTAAGTTATCAAACCAACCGGCAGAATAGAACGTATCTTGTTACACACAACATATACAATATATAAGGCCTACCAAAAGCACAAATACGTTTGCATGCCACATTACTCCTACCATAGCATCATAATGTGTGTACGATGGCCACATTGCTTATGTGAGTGGCTGACTGCAAGATACTATCTGTGTACGACTATCTAGTGCTACATGCACCAAAAGAATATGACATGAATATTGAACGTCGTTAGGTAAATTGAGGTAAAGTAATAAAATAAAAACGAATTTCCATACAACTTTGACGGTTTTGTAGTTTTATTGAATGTGGCATGAATAAAATATTCAGTAAAGAAATCTCTATCGTATGACAGAATAAGACATTTCAATAGGCGACCAATCACTTAAAGCAACTGAAGATACTACGATTATTTATAGTTATTTGAAGCATTTCATATTCATTACAGGCTCGTGGGTCTTAGTGCTCTACCTGCATTGTTCTATCCTTAACCTACCCGAACGGCCTAGGTGTATATATGTGAACAGTGGGTAGTCACGAACTGTGTGAAGCTTATCCTGTGGCTGCAGATCAGACTCGCAAATACTGAAGAATTACCATTCTTATACTCAAGCTAAGCATGAGATCCAAGCGATCACAAGAAGTCACCAAAATCTAGAATTTAATATTAGAAATGTACCAGTATGAATAATAAATCTTGCAAAATAACAGATGACCTAAAATTAGCCCGGCCTGAAGAGCAAGTATCAACAAAAAAACTCCGCAAAATTAGCGTAAAGCGCCTATATTGCTTCAATATGAAGCCTAGAAGCGTCGATCCACATGGCCTTCTCTCTCATCATTGCTCTCTACCGCCTTGATCATTTCCAAGTTAACCTACACTGATGGGTCTGAGCGTTATGACCAGCTCTCTAACAACGTTTTGGTCCACGTTTAGATGGCAATATAACAGCGATATCGCTTGGAATGGATTCAGCTAGTCCTTGTTTTGATTCCTATTGTATGTGACAACAAGTGTTTAAGAAGAGGTCACACAGTTCCCGTAAATAACGCGTGGTGAACTACACTATGTTATCAAAAGTATCCGGACACCTCCAAAAACAAAAGTTTTTCAAATTAGGTGCTTTGTTCTGCCACCTACAGCCAGGACTCCGTATCAGCGACATCCGTAGTCATTAGATTTTATGAGAGACCATCACACAGGAATTCCAAACTGCATCATGATCCACCGCAAGTACTATGACAGTTAGGCGAGAGTGAAGAAAACTTGGATTTAATGGTCGAGCGGCTGCTCATAAGTCACATATCACGCCGGTGAATACCAAACGACGTCTCGCTTGGTGTAAAGAGCGTAAACATGGGACGATTGAACAGTCGAAAAACGTTTTGTGGAGTGACGAATCACGGTACACAATGTGGCGATCCGATGGCGGGGTGTGGGTATGGGGAATTCCCGGTGAACGTCGTCTTCAAAAATTTTCAAATGTGTATGAAATCTTATGGGACTTATCTGCTAAGGTCATCACTCCCTAAGCTTCCACACTACTTAACCTAAATGATCCTAAGGACAAACACACACACCCATGCCCGAGGGAGGACTCGAACCTCCGCCGGGACCAGCCGCACAGTCCATGACTGCAGCGCCTTAGACGGCTCGGCTAGAACGTCATCTGCCAGCGTGTGTAGTGCCAACAGTAAAATTCGGAGGCGGTGGTGGTATGTTTTGGTCGTGTTTTTCATGGAGGGGGCTTGCACCCCTTGTTGTTTTGCAACGCACTATCACAGCACAGGCCTACATTGTTGTTTTCAGTATCTTCTTGCTTCCCACTGTCGAAGAGCAATTCGGGGATGGCGATTGCATCTTTCAATACGATCGAGCACCTATTCATAATGCATGGCCTGTGGCGGAGTGATTGCACGAGAAATAACATCCCTGTAATGGACTGGCCTGCACAGATTCCTGACCTGAATCCTATGTAACACCTTCGGGATGTTTTGGAACGCCGACTTCGTGCCAGGCCTCACCGACCGACACCGTTACCTCTTCTCAGTGTAGCACTCCGTGAAGAATGCACTGCCATTCGCCAAGAAACCTTCCAGCACCTGATTGAACGTATGTCTGCGAGATTGGAGGCTGTCATCAAAGCTAAGGGTGGGCCAACACCATATTGAATTCCAGCATTACCGACGCAGGGCGCCACGAACTTGTAAGTCATTTTCAGCCAGGTGTCCAGATACTTTTGATCACATAGTGTATAGGCGCGGAGCTGACACCTGGCAGTTTCTCAGAAGTGATCCAGCGGGTTTAGATCAGGTGAATTTGGTGACCGTAGCAACATATAACTTCAGTGTTATGTTACTCAGACCTCTGTATCACCATTTTACCCTTGTGATAAGCATAGTTATCCTGGCGGAAGGTGCCATGATCGTTCGGGAAGTCTTCAAGCATGAGAGGATGCATAGAGTCAATAACGTTCACCTCGTCCGGAGATGTACTGTTCACGTCGATTACTACCACAGGTCTCATGGAATCCCAAAAGCATGTCCCCCAGTGGCCAGAGTCGGGGATGCGAAGCATTTTTCAGGCAACCGTTTATCTGGATGACGGTGGATACGTTCACTACAACCGAAACGCGACTCATCCCCTCCAGGCAATCTGTGTTCGTAGGACCGAAGTCCTGTCACAATGACCCTGTGCCCAATACATCGTAACTGACGATGTTGGATCAACATGGGAAGACGTCGAGGTCGTCTGCTGTGGAGCCTCCTGTTTATTAACGAGTATTGAACGGTGTGCTCCGAAATGCTTGTGCGTGCACCAGCACAGCATTCTGTCGTAGATGCGCCACAGGATGCCTCGTATGCTGCTTTCACCCGGAGCAAAACTCTGACCTCCACGTTCTGTGATGGGGCGTGGACATCTATCATCGTGTCGCCTACTAGTGGTATCACTGTCCTTCAGTCACTTTTCATAGATGCTCACAACGGTAGCACACGAACAACTGAGCAGTTTCGCCGTTTTCGAGATGCTCGTTCGCAGGTGTCGCACAATAACAACTTCCATTCGTCAAAGACGCTTATGTCAGTGGATTTCCCATTTGTATGAGTTGGCCGATTCCAGCAGTGACTCACTGATATCATAGTCATAGGATACTACATTTCTTCGTTTTGTAAAGGGCACAATATTACATTTCTGAACATTTAAAGCAAGGTGCCAATGTTTGTGCCACTTTGAAGTCTTATCAACATCTGAATGAATATTTATCCAGCTTCTTTCAGCCAGTACTTCACTGTATGTAACTGCATCATCTGCAAAAAATCTAAGGTTTCTATTAACTCTGTCAGCAAGGTGATTAATATGCAACATGAATCGGCTACGGTCCCAGCACACTTCCCTGAGGCGCACGCGAAGTTACTTCCACGTCTGACGATGATTCTCCTTGTAAGGTAACATGCTGCGTCCACCCTACCAAAAAGTTGTGAACCAGTCACAGATTTCGTCTGATACCCCATATGATCGAACTTTTGACAATAAGCATAGGCGTGGTAGTGAGTCAAATGCTTTTCGGAAATCAAGAAATACTGCATCTACCTGAGTGCCTTGATCCAAAGCTTACAGTTTGTCTTGTGAGAAAAGTGCGAGTTGGATTCCCCTAAATCACTTGAGGCAAATTTTGGAATGGTTCAGTTGAAATGGCACGGTCAATTTCTTTGCCCTTTCTCATCAAATACGAGATTGTTCTCAATCTGCAATGACCTCGTTGTCGACGAGGCATTAAACAGTAATCTACCTTCCTTTATGCAACTGACTTTTGTATGTTAAACCCGAAAAGAAAGGCAGAGGTAGCGTGACTTTCGGCTCAAAAAAGGTAGTGTGATAGCATGTTCAACCATCAAGTAGCCACAAGCTCAGAGACGTATAAGCTCATCGCTTCTCAAATCGTGCTCATGCAGGTAAGCAGTGCCTAGATGTGAGCAATGCTGAAAGGAGACAAAGTAAAATAGGCACTTTTCAGTGACACCGCAAATATTTCTGAAAGGGCCCTTGCATCTGAGTGGGAGTTTTGCCGGCCGGGGTGGCCAAGCGGTTAAAGGCGCTACAGTCTGGAACCGCGCAACCGATACGGTCGCAGGTTCGAATCCTGCCTCGGGCATGGATGTGTGTGATGTCCTTAGGTTAGTTAGGTTTAAGTAGTTCTAAGTTCTAGGGGACTGATGACCTTAGAAGTTAAGTCCCATAGTGCTCAGAGCCATTTGAACCATTTTTTTGAGTGGGGGGTTTGTGTGGTGGTTACCCACAGGGACTCTCAGTGTTACAGTACGCATCTGTAATGGTGTGGCTCAAATCATTATTCAACACGGCACGATAACAGAGGCAATCCTTACAATGATGTACACGTATTGTAATCATAGCTTGCAGCCTTTCTTTCCTATCATAAAATGAAGGCTAAGTAGACCTCAGCGCAGGGAAAATTCTTGACAAATCTGAGCACTGAACTCCTTCATCCTATTCAGTTACAAGCATCGCAATGAGCCTTTTAATATCCAGAACTGAATAAAGGTATCCTCTGGGATTTTCCATACATTACGATATTTAATCATGCACTTTCTGCGTGTTTTCTCTAGTCATATAGCCGCGTTCTATTAGATCGTTGTCTCTGTCATTTCCTATCTCTATGCAGCAAGAAACATACTCTGTGCACCTACTATCCAACCTCCTGGTTACATATCCCACCCTTATGATTCATAAGGTCTACCTCTCAACTGTTCGCTGAGCAGTTTTTACTTTTGAATTGATTTGACACTAAAAGACCGTGTCTCAATAATCCAAGTCAGAGCTGGTAATAGACATTTATTGTAAACTTTCCTCCTCGGACACATTGACTACTTGGTTTAGAACAGGCTGTTTACTCTACCAAAAGCATCTGAGGCCATTTTTAATCTTATACTCTCCATCCAGTCATTGTCTTCCATTTTCCTTAATGCCAAAATCCATCAACTGGTTCTACGAATTAATTAATAATTGTCATGGTTTTCAAAAATGGTTCAAATGGCTCTGAGCACTAAGCGACTTAACTTCTGAGGTCATTAGTCGCCTAGAACTTAGAACTAATTAAACATAACTAACCTAAGGAAATCACACACATCCATGCCCGAGGCAGGATTCGAACCTACGACCGTAGCGGTCGCTCGGCTCCAGACTGTAGCGCCTAGAACCGCACGACGATTCCAGCCGGCTCATGGTTTTCTTTGAGGTTTATACATTGAATTTTATTTTAGTCTTATCCCAATTCTCTTTCAGGCTTAACTTCAAATTTGCTTTAAACGTTTTGCCACATGTTTCTGAAGTTTATCCGCACTAGAGACAAACAGGGCACGATAATGAGTGAAACGAAAATGCTTTAGTTTATTCCATTTGACACGTAGGAGTTGAAAACCGCTTCTGGGACTGCTGAAAATACTTTTGATGACATGGAATCTACTTTCCTGACTCCTCTTTCAACTTCGTTTTTCCCTCTTTCCACGTGAATTCTAATTAAAGATGAAGTATTCACGTACATATTTTGAGAGGAAGAAACAATGCCCAACCTCTTTTAATAGCTTTATAAACGGGCCAGTCAAGTGGTGGACTGACATGTCTCGCATATCGCTGCTTTTTATTCATTTTATCGAAATGCGTGTCATCTTTTCATCGGCTGATGAACATCTGGTGCTGATAATATGGGTGATATTGGTGACTGCCAAGATGGAGTCGCTAACACACCTTTTAATGTCCCTCTGTCGTTAACTACACCCACTGTATTTGTTGTTCTGTGTGAATCTGACAGAGTGCTGGATGGGGCTTCACGAAAGGAGGGAGCAGGGGCCGCCGGTGGGCAGCCCCGGAGCTCCCAACGGAGAATAGGCGACTGGTAAGGACTACGCCGCTCGGAGCAGGAGCAGTGACCTGGACAGTGGTCGTCAGGTGGGCATTTGCAGGGGAACTGTATTGTCCGGCTTGGCACCGACGCCGCACAAGTAGTCAAAAATGCACCTGACTCGGCCACGCGCCTTGGTGTCCCTGAGCCTGTTTAATAAGGACCAATGTAGTGAACTGTGTCGCACATCCGACCAGCGCAGAATAAATTATTTTTAGAAGTTGGTCTCTCTGTTCAAAGAACAAATTGGTATTACACTGTTTTCGACATTAACGCTTTTCCTAGAAAACAGGAGTGTACCGTGTTGGCACAGCTTCCTCGTGGGAAGCTCAGCAGCTGTTTACTGGTGAAAGATTTTTATTCTTTCCTTGTGGGGGGTAGAAGTGAGACACATGTCCACGTGGAGTGAGAATTTCTCCTCGTCGCAAAGTGGGGAAACAACCCATTGCAGGACGTAAAAACATATCTCAAAAATTGAGTTCAGTTTTCTCTGAGTTGGCCGGCCGCTGTGGCCGAGCGGTTCTAGGCGCTTCAGTCTGGAACTGCGTGACTGCTGCGGTCGCAGGTTCGAATCCTGCCTCGGGCATGGATGTGTGTGATGTCCTTAGGTTAGTTAAGTTTAAGTAGTTCTAAGTTCTAGGGTACCTCAGATGCAAACTCCCATAGTGCTCTGAGCTATTTGAACCATTTTTTCTTCTCTGAATTGTATACACCGGAAGGTAGCCCACTGGGTAGCTTATAAAACGTTTGCTAGTTGGACGGTGGGCCATTGGCCAATGCTTAGCAGAACCTTTTTATGGAGAAGAATGTGATGCTCAGGTTTTTTGCAGGGTAGAAACAAAAGATGGAATTTTTTGGACATTCAGGATGGAGACACGGAAGTAGTCGGTTGGGGCTTAACGACGTGGAAAGGCGGACGTTCTGAAACACGATGGAGGCATGACTTGTGTTTCTGAGAGTCTTCCGATCACAACACATCTGATGACTAACAGGTGACAGAAGGCTACGCCGTATGCAGGACTCGATGCTCCAACGCATCAGCTATGATGAGATTATCTTGCAGCAAGGGCTAACTCCAAAGGAAAGCACATAGGCTTTTGTCTGTCCTTTGCTTCTAAATTTGGTTAGATTCCGCAGTTTAACACCTGGTTAGCAATTCCAGGGCTTATCCATGACCCAGCAGACTTGCCATTAGCTTGCGGATTTCATGTATTTTTCCGGCATGATGGGGTCGATCTCTGTACCCCCGTATGCGGTTATATTCGAGAACGGCCTGTTGAAACGATAGTCACTCCCATCTCACTTGTTCCTTGCAAACTTTACAAAGCAAACACGTCTCTGATTTAAAAGTGTTTCAATGTACGTAGTTGTCAGCTCCTCTGTCTTTGCAATGCATAATTATTGCTTTCTTGATTATTGACATGATTACGAAGAATAATTGAAATAAATTGAGGGTCAGCTTGCCCAAAAGTTTTGACCCGGTAGTAGATAAACTATCTTCCAATTAAATGAACCTTTAATCTTTTTTGTAAGAGCCAGAACCCAGAACTCATTTACGAGGGCACTCTGCTCATGTTGTACAATCCGTGCGTGACAGAACAATTTTCGTATTTGGGTTCATAGAGAGCGATCCGTGTCTTGGTCTACCCAGCCGGTACAGATCATCATAGCAACCAGAAGTCTTGGTGACTTGGCTGACGTCTTATACCGTTATACTGAGGAGACAAAAATCATGGGATATCTCCTCATACCCTGTCAGACCTCCTTTTGCCAGGTGTAGTGCTGCAGCTTGACGTGGCTGGACTCAACAAGTCGCTGTAAGTCCCCTACAGAGATACTGAGCCATGTTACCCCTATAGCCGTCCATAATTGCGAAAGTGTTGGCAGTGTAGGATTTTGTCCACGAACTGCCCTATCGATTATCTCCCATAAATGTTCTATGGGATTCATGTCGGCCGATTTCGGTGGCCAAATCGTTCGCTCGGACTGTTCAGAACGTTCTTCAAACCAATCGACACCAGTCCTGGCCCGGTGATATGGCGCATTGTCATCCGTTGTTTGGGAACATAAAGTCCGTGAATGACTGAAAATGCTCTCCTTGTAGCCAAAAATAGGACTTTCAGTGAATGATCGCTTCAGTTGGACCAGAGGACAGAGTCCATTCCATATTAATACAGCCTACACCATTATGGAGCCACTACCACCTTGCGCAGTGCCTTATTGATAACTTGGGACCATGGCTTCGTGGAGTCTGCGCCACACACGAATCCTACCATCAGCTCTTACCGACTGAAATTGGGACTCATCTCACCAGGCCACGGTTTTTCAGTCATCTAGGTCCCAACCGATATAGTCACGAGCCTAGGAGAGGCGCTACAAGGATTGTCGTGCTGTTAGCAAAGGCACCCGCGTCAGTCGTCTGTTGCCACAAGCCATTAAAGCCAAATTCCGATGCACTGTCCTAAAGGATCGTTCGTCGTGCGTCCCACATTGATTTTTGCGGTTATTACAAGCAGTGTTGCTTGTCTTTTAGCGCTCACAACTGTAAGCAAACGCCGCTTCTCTCGATCATAAACCAAGCCGTCGGCCACTGCATTGTGTGTGGTGAGAGTTTATGCCTAAAATTTAGTGTTCTCGGCACGCTCTTGACACTGTGGATTTCGGAGTGCTGAATTCACTAACGATTTCCGAAATGGAATGTCCCTGCGTCTAGCTCCAAGCACCATTTCACGTTCATATTCTGTTAATTCCCGTAGTGCGGCCATAATCAAGTCAGAAACCTTTTCACGTGTATCACCTGAGTACAAATGACAGATACGCCAATGCACTGCCTTTTATACCTTGTGTATGCGATACTACCGCCATCTGTATATGTGCGTAATGCTAGCCAATGACTTCTGTCATCTCAATGTAACACAGACTTTGTATTAAGTGAGATAAAAGCTTTTGTAAATACCTAAGAATCCTAGGAGAAGTTGAAATTCATACCCACTGCAAGTGTTCCATTATGCCATACGCACTTCGAACACCTGTTTGTTCCTTTGTCTGAATAAACATCCTTTGCTTTTTTATGTGATTGCTGATAATTTTACTGTATGTTTTTTACTTTGTGGTAAGGAGGCTTATCGCCCTGTGTTTTTCGTATTTCCCCTATTGCTTTTCTTGTGAGATAGAGGAATCACAGCATTGTTCCAGTTTAGGGGAATTTCCCTTCCTTCGCGGACAGGCTGTAAACAATTGCTCCTCCAGTTTTAACCATTTCTATCGAACCGGCTTCATCTCCCGGTGCCTTTCCCTTCTTCATACCTAGAATGGACTTGTAAACTGATCTGGAGTTACTACCGAACGATTACTGCTTTCAGTATTAACTATATGTCTTTCTGTTTCATGTGTTGAGCTACACAAACATTTATAGACATACAGGTCTTTTTTATTGTAGACGCAATCACAGAAAATAATTTCAATGATAACCGATTTTGACAATAAATTGGTGATGTTCAGAACCTGTACTTTCTAGGCAACGTTTCGCAAACAAACCGTATACGAAATTCACTGAAGCCGCTCACTTTTCTACGTAAACAAAATGTTGTTTTGCCTAATATTTTAAAGAAATATTGGAATGGCAGTAGAAGAGTCTCTCCGTTGTTGTTACTGTACCATTGTCATCTTAACTGACAAAATGTGGTGTTTACTAAACATAAGTTTGTGTTTCTTTTTCCTTTCTCCCTTACTGTTTCTCTTTTTCTTTTCTTTATTGTTATTTTTAAACCTGTTTACAGGCAGGTGAGCAGCAGCATACTACGCTGCTCTTTGGCCACAGAGAAACACAAAAGATACAAATGAAGACAATTAGAGAAAAAATACGGTGGACATATAAACGGAGACAAACACTTTTTAAAATACATGGAGCCGTTCACGGGCATAGAGTCCAAGATAAAATTTGTTCAGACACTTGGACACACACATAGACGAAAATTGTCACACGTGAACGTAGGTGCACAAAACGAATAACACTGAACCACTTAAGCACAAACGACGGCACACATAGAAACACGAGGCGTTGATCTCCTTCGCGCGAATGTTCACTACGCGTGTACGAGTCTGGGGACCTGCCAAGAGAGGAGGAGGGCGGGTGGAAGAGGGAGCGGGGAGAGCAGAGATGCCATGGGCAGGGGAGATAGGGGGGAGGGAGGAAAGGGGAGGGGAAGCCCGGGGGAAGAGGGGTGGAGGAAGGGGGGGAAAGGAGAGAGAAGGGAGGAAGGGTGCCCAAAGCAAAAGACACAGGATGTGGGAGGGTACGATCAAAGTTGATAGGAGGGGTAGATGGAGGGGAGGAGGACATCATCAGGGAGGGGGAGCTGGCGGAAGCCACCTTGGGAGAGGGTAAGGAGGGTGGAGAGATGGAGACCAGGTGGGACGTGGGAATACAGGCGCGGCTGCGGGCGGGGGTGCGAGAGGATGGGTGAGACAAGCAGGTGAGTAGGATCGAGTTTACGGGAGGTGTACAGAATCCGTATCCTTTCAAGGAAAAGGAGGAGCTGGGGTAACGGAATGAGGTCGTACAGGATCCGCGTGGGGGAGGGGAGACGGATGTGATAGGCGAGGTGGAGAGCATGGCGTTCAAGGATCTGTAGGGATTTATAAAAGGTAGGGGGGGCGGAGATCCAGGCCGGATGGGCGTAACAAAGGATAGGGTGGATGAGGGATTTATAGGTGTGGAGTACGGTGGAGGGGTCCAGACCCCACGTACGGCCGGAAAGGAGCTTGAGGAGACGGAGTCGGGAGTGTGCCTTGGCTTGGATTGCCCAGAGATGGGGGGTCCAGGAGAGGCGACGGTCAGGGGTGACGCCAAGGTACTTAAGGATGGGGGTGAGGGCGATAGGACGGCCATAGATGGTTAGATAGAAATCGAGGAGGTGGAAGGAAGGGGTGGTTTTGCCTACAATGATCGCCTGGGTTTTGGAGAGAGTGACCTTGGGCAACCACTGGTTGCACCAAGCAGTGAACCGGTCAAGATGGGATTGGAGAAGGTGTTGGGAGCGCTGCAGGTTGGGGGCAAGGGCAAGGAAGGCGGTGTCATCGGCAAACTGGAGAAGGTGGACAGGGGGTGACGGCGGCGGCATGTCCGCCGTACACAAAAGGTACAGAAGGGGGGAGAGGACGGAGCCTTGGGGCACACCGGCGGAGGGAAAAAAGGTGTAGGAATCCGTGTTATGGATGGTGACGTAGGAAGGACGGTGGCAGAGAAAGGAGCCGATCAGATGGACGTAGTTAATGGGAAGAACGAAGGTTTGGAGCTTGAAGAGGAGACCAGAATGCCATACGCGGTCATAGGCACGTTCGAGGTCCAAGGAGAGGAAGATTGTGGAGCGACGGGAATTAAGCTGCTCGGAAAGGAGATGAGTGAGGTGAAGGAGGAGGTCATCGGAAGAGAAGGACGGCCGAAAGCCACACTGGGTAACGGGAAGCAGGCGGTGCTGGAGGAGATGTTGGTGGATGCGTTGGGTGAGGATGGATTCCAGGACCTTGCTGAAGACCGAGGTAAGGCTGATGGGATGGTAGGAGGAGACGGCAGATGGGGGTTTACGAGGTTTAAGGAACATCAGGATATGGGAAGTTTTCCACAGGTCGAGGTAGTAGCCGGTGGACAGGACTATATTGTAGAGCCTGGCCAGGGTGGAGAGGAAAGAGACAGGAGCTTCACGAAGGTGGCGGTAGGTGACACGAACGTGACCAGGAGCGGTGTTGCATTTTGTGCAGAGTGTAGCAATGAGATCCTGTGTAGTGACAGGGGCATTGAGTTCCGTGTGTGCAATGTTGTCTAAGTACTGGAAACCAGGTGCGAGGGGAGGGACAGAGGTGTCAGTTCGATCGTGGACATCCGGGAAGAGGGAGTAATCGAACTGGGGATCATCGGGGATGGAAAAGATATCGGAGAGGTAGGAGACAAAGTGATTGGCCTTACTGAGGGTGTCAGGGAAGTGGTGATCATCATGGAGAAGAGGAAAGTAGGGGGAGGGTTTAGTTCTGGTAAGGCGACGGAAGGCTGGCCAGAACTTGGACGAGTTTATAGGTAGGGTAGCATTTAAATGGGTGCATGTCTGTCGCCAGTCCCAGCGTTTCTTAGCTGCAAGCAAATTTCGAATGTGTCGCTGGAGTTGCTGGTGGCGTCGTAGTGTGTCTGGGTCACGCATGTAGGGGAAGGCACGGTAGAGACGGCAGGATTCATGGAGGAGGATGACAGCCTGTGGGGGTAAGGTAGGACGGTGGGTGTGGATGGCGACAGTAGGGCCATGGGCCTCCACGGCCTCAGACAAGGTCTGCTGGAGAAAGGAGACGGCATGGGTAACATCGTCAGGGTGGTGGTAGGTGAAGGGGTGGCTATCGTCCTGGGTCGAGAGGGTATCCCGGTAGGCATTCCAGTTGGCACGGGAATAGTCATGGACGTACTTTGGGGGAGGGTCATTATGAGGGTCGGGGCAGGGGCGACGACCATCTGAAATGGTGAGGAGGACAGGGAGATGGTCGCTACCAATAGGCTCCAGGACATCCACCGTTATGCAGCCAAGGACGTTAGGGGAGGAAAGGATAACATCGGGAGTGGAATTGGATTTGGGACGGGTGTGCTGGGGAATGGGGATGAGGTTGCCTTGAAGGGAGGAGAGGAACCGATGCCACCGCCGTAACTGGGCGGCGGAACGACTATGGATGTTGAGGTCGGCAGCAATCACGTAGGAGGAGAAGGTACGGTCAATGTGGGAGAGGAAGTCGAAGGGAATAGGGGCGTTAGGGCGGACATAGATGGTGGCGCAGGGAAGAAGAGACTAAGGATCAGGTGTTCGGTGGGGTCGGGAAGGAGAGGTAGGAGCCGAACTGGGATCTAGCGGTGGTGACCAATGGCAACTCCGCCATGCGCAATCGGGAGGGGATTATCAGAGTGGTGAAGGAGTTAGGGTGAAGTGTGGATGGTGTGGTGGGGTTGGAGGAAGGTTTCATTGAGGAGGAAGGCATCCACACGGTGGGTGGCGAGGGTGTGCAGGAAGAGGTTCTTGTTGGTGGGAAGGGAGCGGATGTTGTTGAAAAGGATACGGTGCTGTCACGCCATGACAGGGATTTAGACTAGGGTGTCAATAAGGGAGAAGATGAAATA
Organism: Schistocerca piceifrons; assembly: GCF_021461385.2. Classification (NCBI taxonomy): domain Eukaryota; kingdom Metazoa; phylum Arthropoda; class Insecta; order Orthoptera; family Acrididae; genus Schistocerca; species Schistocerca piceifrons. Next base: position 330,183,490 of record NC_060144.1, read on the forward strand.
GGCCTGGCTGTTGGAGTAGGTGGCATACATTTTTGGGTGAAAATGGACCGGGAGGCGAGGGATATCTGTTGGAGGGTGTTGGGGCGCTGGAATGGGTGAACATTTTGGAGGACAATGGTGAGGAATCTGATGATGTCCTCAGCGGTAGGAGGTGGGTGAAGGGAATTGCCGGGAGGGGTGGGGGCGTCCAGAGGGCGGACAGGAACGGTGTGTTCAGGGGTGGTAGGAGGGGGTTGGGCCTTACATTTCTGGGAGTAAGTAGGGTGAGGGAGGTTACAGGTATTACAGGAGGGGGGGATTGGAGATTGGGGCACTGCCGTAAGAAGTGGGCTTGCTTACAGTGCGGGCAGGTGGGGGCCTTGCGGCACTCAGATGTCGGGTGTGCATTATACCGCAAGCACCTCTGGCAGTGGAGGGATTGAGGAGGGGAATGGGAAGGGTCAACTTGGTATCGTTGGTGAAAGAGAAGGGCACCCTCCTTCAGGAGACGGTCTATGGAGGGGGCGTGTTCAGAAAAGACCTGCATAAGGTGGGTGGGGCCAGCTGAGTTATGGATGGGGCGAACCACACGCACCTCCAGATGGGGATGTGCCTTGAGCTCCGCCAACACCTCTTCCTCCGTGATCGTCGGACTAAGTCGAGTGATCATGGTGATGAGGGTCGGTGGGCGACGTGGGGGTTGGCGCTGGCGGGAGGGAGTCGGGGAAAGAGCAGGGGTGAGGGAAGCATTAGGGCCAAAGCGGGTGACAGGGATGCGGGAAAGGAGATCTGTGTGAAGGGTAGGGCTGATGGAGGAGATGAGGACCGAATCACGGCAAGGAGTGAGGAGGGAGATTGCACCGAGAAAATGCTGGCGAAGGAAGAGGGTGAGGTTTTGGGCCTCAAGAAGGGAGGGATCAGGACGGGAGAGGGGGTAGCGGTAGGAGGAGGGGGAGGAGGAGGAGGAGGAGGGGGCAGGGACAGGCGGGGAGATATCCATGGCATCCTGGGCAGGGGAAGGGGGATGAGACGGAGCCTTTTTAGATGCAGAGGAGGCAGGGGTGACACTGGGGGGTTTCATGGCGGCGGAGGAGGTGTGGGGGACGGGAGCAACTGGAAGGTGGCGTGGAGTGGCAGGTCCCGGAGCTGGAGTCGGCGCCGGAGATGGTGAGGGTGAAGGCAATGGCGACGGCGATGATGAAGACGAAGAAGAGGGCGAAGGGGAAAGTTGAGCATAGGCCGTGGCCCTCCGGGCCACCACCCTAGCGGGGGCCGCAGAGACGGATGAAGCAGAGGGAGGGAGTGGAAGGAAAGGATCAGAAGAGGCGCCGCAGGGAGGAGCCGAGGATGGGGCAACAAAAAGTGAGGGAGATGGGAGAGTGAGGAGTGGGGGGATGGACTGAGGGGAGGGTGATTGGGCACACCACGTAATAGTGGTGGCCGCAGTGGAGGGAGATGTATATACGATGGCAGTGGTGGTGGCTGTAGTAGTGGTGGTGGGGGTTGACATGGTGATAAGGGGAAAAACACAGGACAGGACAAAGAAGCAAATGAGGGATGGGCAAGGCAATGATAAACACAGAGTAAAAGGGACGGAGAACAATGAAGGAGACTGGGGCCGAAGCCCCACTCTGCTGCTGCTGGCGGGGGGCGGGGGGGGGGGGGGTGGCCACCAGGCTGGGTGGCCGGTGGGGATGCTGCTGCTGCTGGCTGCTGGAGGCTGCCTGTGATCGCTGCTGGCTGGGACCGCTGCTGGCTGGGACCGCTGCTGCCTTCTGGCTGGGACCACTGCTGGCTGCCGGCTGCTGGCTGCTGACTGGAACCGCTGCTGGCTGCTGGCTGGAACCGCTGCTGGCTGGAACCGCTGCTGGCTGGAACTGCTGCTGGCTGCTGGCTGCGACCGCTGCTGGCTGCTGGCTGCTGGCTGGACCGCTGCAGGGTGGCTGGCACCTGCAATAGACCTATCGCTTCAACTAGAACCAGAAAGGCACAATCGAAGGGCGGTATCCTTCCGGATTACCGCCGGAGATGACTTTTTCTCTTACCCAATTTTCATTTTATCTTCTCACATTTTCAAGAAGGCTTTTTCGGATAGTTTTTCCTAATTCGATTCATTGTAGAATGTCCTGTTTATCGTTTGCTTTAACCTCTCCCATTCTCTTCAGTATACCTGTGGTCTAGGGGTAGCGTCTTTGATTCATAATTAAAACGTCTTCGGTCCCGGGTTCGATCCCCGCCACTGCCTAAATTTTGATAAATAATCAGTATTGGCGGCCGAAGACTTCTGGCATAAGAAGTCAGCCCCATTCTGATAACGGTCTTGTCAAAGAGGGCGGAGGAGCGGATAGAGGTTCAGGGCACTCTCTTGTCCTAGGGGTGGGAAATTGCCACTATAGGCGGAAGAATCAGCAATGATCAACGACATGAGGATGCAGAAGGCAATGGAAACCACTGCATTAAAGACACGTAACGTGTATCCACAGGACATGTGGCCTGTAATTGAAGAAGTGTCATGATGATCTCTCCATTGGCAAAAGATACCGGAATAGTCCCCCATTCGGATCTCCGGGAGGGGACTGCCAAGGGGGAGGTTACCATGAGAAAAAGATTGAATAATCAACGAAAGGATAACGTTCTACGAGTCGGGGCGTGGAATGTCAGAAGCCTGAACCTGGTAGGGAAACTAGAAAATCTGAAAAGGGAAATGCAAAGGCTTAATCTAGATATAGTAGGGGTCAGTGAAGTGAAGTGGAAGGAAGACAAGGATTTCTGGTCAGATGAGTATCGGGTAATATCAACAGCAGCAGAAAATGGTATAACAGGTGTAGGATTCGTTATGAATAGGAAGGTAGGGCAGAGGGTGTGTTACTGTGAACAGTTCAGTGACCGGGTTGTTCTAATCAGAATCGACAGCAGACCAACACCGACAACGATAGTTCAGGTATACATGCCGACGTCGCAAGCTGAAGATGTACAGATAGAGAAAGTGTATGAGGATATTGAAAGGGTAATGCAGTACGTAAAGGGGACGAAAATCTAATAGTCATGGGCGACTGGAATGCAGTTGTAGGGGAAGGAGTAGAAGAAAAGGTTACAGGAGAATATCGGCTTGGGACAAGGAATGAAAGAGGAGAAAGACTAATTGAGTTCTGTAACAAGTTTCAGCTAGTAATAGCGAATACCCGTTCAAGAATCACAAGAGGAGGAGGTATACTTGGAAAAGGCCGGGAGATACGGGAAGATTTCAATTAGGTTACACCATGGTCAGACAGAGATTCCGAAATCAGATACTGGATTGTAAGGCGTACCCAGGAGCAGATATAGACTCAGATCACAATATAGTAGTGATGAAGAGTAGGCTGAAGTTCAAGACATTAGTCAGGAAGAATCAATACGCAAAGAAGTGGGATACGGAAGTACTAAGGAATGACGAGATACGTTTGAAGTTCTCTAACGCTATAGATACAGCAATAAGGAATAGCGCAGTAGGCAGTACAGTTGAAGAGGAATGGACATCTCTAAAAAGGGCCATTACAGAAGTTGGGAAGGAAACCATAGGTACAAAGAAGGTAGCTGCGAAGAAACCATGGGTAACAGAAGAAATACTTCAGTTGACTGATGAAAGGAGGAGGTACAAACATGTTCCGGGACAATCAAGAATACAGAAATACAAGTCGCTGAGGAATGAAATAAATAGGAAGTGCAGGGAAGCTAAGACGAAATGGCTGCAGGAAAAATGTGAAGACGTCGAAAAAGATATGATTGTCGGAAGGACAGACTCAGCATACAGGAAAGTCAAAACAACCTTTGGTGACATTAAAAGCAACGGTGGTAACATTAAGAGTGCAACGGGAATTCCACTGTTAAATGCAGAGGAGAGAGCAGATAGGTGGAAAGAATACATTGAAATCCTCTATGAGGGTGAAGATTTGTCTGATGTGATAGAAGAAGAAACGGGAGTCGATTTAGAAGAGATAGGAGATCCAGTATTAGAATCGGAATTTAAAAGAGCTTTGGAGGACTTACGGTCAAATAAGGCAGAAGGGATAGATAACATTCCATCAGAATTTCTAAAATCATTGGGGGAAGTGGCAACAAAACGACTATTCACGTTGGTGTGTAGAATATATGAGTCTGGCGATATACCATCTGACTTTCGGAAAAGCATCATCCACACAATTCCGAAGACGGCAAGAGCTTACAAGTGCGAGAATTATCGCACAATCAGCTTAACAGTTCATGCATCGAAGCTGCTTACAAGAATAATATACAGAAGAATGGAAAAGAAAATTGAGAATGCGCTAGGTGACGATCAGTTTGGCTTTAGGAAAAGTAAAGGGACGAGAGAGGCAATTCTGACGTTACGGCTAATAATGGAAGCAAGGCTAAAGAAAAATCAATACACTTTCATAGGATTTGTCGACCTGGAAAAAGCGTTCGACAATATAAAATGGTGCAAGCTGTTCGAGATTCTGAAAAAAGTAGGGGTAAGCTATAGGGAGAGACGGGTCATATACAATGTGTATAACAACCAAGAGGGAATAATAAGAATGGACGATCAAGAACGAAGTGCTCGTATTAAGAAGGGTGTAAGACAAGGCTGTAGCCTTTCGCCCCTAGTCTTCAATCTGTACATCGAGGAAGCAATGATGGAAATAAAAGAAAGGTTCAGGAGTGGAATTAAAATACAAGGTGAAAGGATATCAATGATACGATTCGCTGATGACATTGCTATCCTGAGTGAAAGTGAAGAAGAATTAAATGATCTGCTGAACGGAATGAATAGTCTAATGAGTACACAGTATGGTTTGAGAGTAAATCGGCGAAAGACGAAGGTAATGAGAAGTAGTAGAAATGAGAACAGCGAGAAACTTAACATCAGGATTGATGGTCACGAAGTCAGTGAAGTTAAGGAATTCTGCTACCTAGGCAGTAAAATAACCAATGACGGACGGAGCAAGGAGGACATCAAAAGCAGACTCGCTATGGCAAAAAAGGCATTCCTGGTCAAGAGAAGTCTACTAATATCAAATACCGGCCATAATTTGAGGAAGAAATTTCTGAGGATGTACGTCTGGAGTACAGCATTGTATGGTAGTGAAATATGGACTGTGGGAAAACCCGAACAGAAGAGAATCGAAGCATTTGAGATGTGGTGATATAGACGACTGTTGAAAATTAGGTGGACTGATAAGGTAAGGAATGAGGAGGTTCTACGCAGAATCGGAGAGGAAAGGAATATGTGGAAAACACTGATTAGGAGAAGGGACAGGATGATAGGACATCTGCTAAGACATGTGGGAATGACTTCCATGGTACTAGAGGGAGCTGTAGAGGGCAAAAACTGTAGAGGAAGACAGAGATTAGAATACGTCAAGGAAATAATTGAGGGAGTAGGTAGCAAGTGCTACTCTGAGATGAAGAGGTTAGCACAGGAAAGGAATTCGTGGCGGGCCGCATCAAACCAGACAGTAGACTGATGACAAAAAAAAAAAAAAATAAAAAAATAAAATAAAATAAAATACTATTATACAACAATGATTAATTCGAATATACAGGGTGGTCCATTGATAGTGGCGGGGCCAAATTTCTCACGAAATAAGCATCAAACGAAAAAACTGCAAAGAACGAAACTCGTCTAGCTTGAAGGGGGAAACCAGATGGCGCTATGTTTGGCCCGCTAGATGTCGCTGTCATAGGTTAAACGGATATCAACTGCGTTTCTTTAAATAGGAACCCCCATTTTTATTACATATTTGTGTAGTACGTAAAGAAATACGAATGTTTTAGTTCGACCACTTTTTTCGCTTTGTGATAGACGGCGCTGTAATAGTCACAAACGTATAAGTACGTGGTATCACGTAACATTTCGTCAGTGAGGACGGTATTTGCTTCGTGATACATTACACGTGTTAAAATGGACCCTTTACCAATTGCGGAAAAGGTCGATGTCGTGTTGATGTATGTTTATTATGATAAAAATGCCCAACGGACGTGTGCTATGTATGCTGGTCGGTATCCTGGACGACATCATCCAAGTATCGGGACAGTTCACCGGATAGTTACGTTATTTAAGGGAACACGAAGTGTTCAGCCACATGTGAAACGTCAACCACGACCTGAAACAAATGATGATGCCCAAGTAGGTGTTTTAGCTGCTTTCGCGGCTGATCCGCACATCAGTAGCAGACAAATTGCGCGAGAATCGGGAATGTCAAAAACGTCGTTGTTGAGAGTGCTACATCAACATCGATTGCACCGGGACCATATTCGTATGCACCAGGAATTGCATGGCGCCGACTTTGAACGTCGTGTACAGTTCTGCCACTGGGCACAAGAGAAATTATGGGACGATGACAGATTTTTTGCACCGTTCTATTTAGCGACGAAGCGTCATTCACCAACAGCGGTAACGTAAACCGGCATAATATGCACTGTTGGGCAACGGAAAATCCACGATGGCTGCAACAAGTGGAACATCAGCGATCTTAGCGGGTTAATGTGTGGTGCGGCATTATGGGAGGAAGGATAATTGGCCCCATTTTATCGATGGGAGTCTATATGGTGTAATGTATACCGATTTCCTACGTAATGTTCTACCGATGTTACTACAAGATGTTTCACTGCATGACAGAATGGCGATGTACTTCCAACATGATGGATGTCGGGCACATAGCTCGCGTGTGGTTGAAGCAGTATTGAATGGCATATTTCGTGACAGGTGGATTGGTCGTCGAAGCACCATACCATGGCCCGCACCTTCACCCGATCTGACGTCCCCGGATTTCTTTTTGTGGTGAAAGTTGAAGGATATTTGCTATCGTGATCCACCGACAACGCCTGACAACATGCGTCAGCGCATTGTCAATGCATGTGCGAACATTACGGAAGGCGAACTACTCGCTGTTGAGAGGAATGTCGTTACACGTATTGCCAAATGCATTGAGGTTGACGGACATCATTTTGAGCATTTATTGCATTAATGTGGTATTTACAGGTAATCACGCTGTAACAGCATGCGTTCTTAAAAATGAGAAGTTCACAAAGGTACATGTATCACATTGGAAAAATCCGAAATAAAATGTTCAAACGTACCTACGTTCTGTATTTTAATTTGAAAAACCTACTTGTTACCAACTGTTCGTCTAAAATTGTGAGCCATATTTTTGTGACTATTACAGCACCATCTATCACAAAGCGAAAAAAGTGATGCAACTAAAACATTCATATTTCTTTACGTAGTACACGAATATGTAATAAAGAATGGGGGTTCCTATTAAAAAAAACGCAGTTGATATCCGTTTGACACATGGCAGCGCCATCTAGTGGGTCAACCATAGCGCCATCTGGTTTCCCCCTTCATGCTAGACAAGTTTCGTTCTTTGTAGTTTTTTCGTTTGACGCTTATTTCGCGATATATTTGGCCCAGTCACGATCAGTGGACCATCCTGTATACTTGTTTTACGGATTTGTTTAACTTAGTCGTGACATGTATCGTTTGAGCTACAGGCCTACCATGTAGTTTCCCATCTTTCGTTACACATGTGTTCCTCTTTTGTTACTCTATCCTTTCCACGCTTCTAATATCCTGTCACTCTCCAATTGCGAGGGGGTGCTGAAAAATGCCTCTGAATTTTTTATGTGAAAACACTTAGAGTTTCTTAAATAAAACATACATTATTTACATTCTACATCTTTATTCTACATATCTGCAGCCAACTGCCTCTAAAGGGCTCCGAATTGTTGTGTGTAACATGGAGATGTCTAACGTAACTATGTCTGTGGGTGAGAAACATTGTGCTGTCATCGGGTTTCCAAGTCTAAGAGTTTGTCCAAACATCGAGCAATCTATGAGAATCCCGGACCACACAGACAACAACGCTGCGACATCTGCAACACTCCGACGCCTCGGGTTCCACTGTCGTCGATCATCCTCCACAGAGTCCCGATCTGACCCCATCCGATTTTCCCTGTTTCCAAAACTTAAAGAACACCTTCGAGGACTTCACTTGGAAAGTGATGAAGCCCGGCAAGCAAAGGTGAGGTTGTGGCTCCGTCGCAAAGTGGAACATTCCACAGTGACGGTAACAACAAACTTGTCTCTCGTTGGGAGACAATGTTGAGAAATAAATATGTAGTTCCTTGGTGCAGACCTTGGCAAATATGCGCGTTATATGTCGAAATCTTATTTCCAAATTAGAGAACTCAGCTGAGACGTAAATTTCGATTACGGTATAACACTGAGACATCACCGGACCACGAAGACAATTCAAAGGAGAGACGGAAAGTCACTGTTTTGTTTCAACAGAAAGAGCGTGGATATGCACATAAATGACATTCGTACTATGTACGGTCAAACTGCTATCATTAGTATTTATTTACAACCATTATTCGAGGAAGTGGTGGAATAAACGAGGTGATGTTTATATTCTGGTTATGTAGTTAGCGTTTTATTCGAGTACCTATTTAATTTCCTTCAGTCAGATCCTTTCTAACTGCCTGTAATTAATATGGTACGAGCGAAAGTAACATCACTCCCCTAACACTGGTGAGAAAAACTAAGGTAAGTACTAGAGTAAGGGCTGGATATTGTAGGGGTGGACGTGACAGAACATATGAGGCGATTCCAGCCCAGAATACACTCATTGAAACAGTGCCAAAGGATAGAAGAAATTTATGTGAATGGATGTCGGTAGTAAATGAATCATTTATTAATTGCCGAGGCACTGTCGTATTTACTCCGTGCCTGTCGTTGGCGGGAATTTTTGTACGTATCTCCGAAATTAATTAACGTCTTTGCCTGTGTTGTCTTATGGGGTGGTGTAATGTAATAAAATATAAATTTTTTATTTGTTTTGTGACTATTAGTGTAATGTAATAAAATAAAATATGAGCCTTGACTTATATAAAAAGAAACACACATTAATGCAATGCCTCAGCATAAGCCCGCATCTCGTGGTCGTGCGGTAGCGTTCTTACTTCCCACGCCCGGGTTCCCGGGTTCGATTCCCGGCGGGGTCAGGGATTTTCTCTGCCTCGTGATGGCTGGGTGTTGTGTGATGTCCTTAGGTTAGTTAGGTTTAAGTAGTTCTAAATTCTAGGGGACTGATGACCATAGATGTTAAGTCCCATAGTGCTCAGAGCCATTTGAACCTCAGCATAAAAGAGAAATAACTAATGTAGGAATATTATTAACAGTGTAATATGTTGTTTAATTTAGTCCGACGTCTGTAAGCACTCAGCAAACTAGCTCAGTTCTCAGGGTAGTTACGTAATGGCCGATACTTAATTGTCCTTTTCTCATTTATTCAACAATATATAATATTTGCCGAGTCTGTTCGATGTACACTACTGTAATACGTAAATTAATGTCGTGGTTTCGTCTCGATTCCCCACTATAAGATAACAAGAGTAGCATCTACCAGTGAAATGCTATAATGCAACTGGAATCCTGTGACCAGACCTTTTCTGCCTGGGATGTTATCTCGTTATATAAAGAAAATCTGTAAGTAAAATTGTTAAATTATTAGTAGCTGCCTCCTGTCTCGCGGGATTTGAAATAAAGTTAATTGTCCTAACCGACGGCACATCTCGTAGATGAGCTAAAAGAAAAATGTTAAAAATTTTCTAAGATGGCGCTTAACAATGAAAATTCTTTGTTAAGGCCCATATCTACTTAAGACAATAAAGGTCTCAGATTTACAATAGGTTGACCAGATACACAAATTCTTTTGACTAAATAACCATTATATTTTTCGGGTTTTAAGTACAACTTACATTATCAGCTGGTACAGCAAGATGAGCTTTACACAAGAACGTTCTCTTAGGTCCGAATCCAAGCAGATAAGATAAGCGAAAGACAAAGGAAAGATAGTTTATGCATAGAAGCGCAAGAGTCCATGGCAAACCTGTCCATTGTAGTTCTATCTCTTCTTCTTTGGCATACTTGTCGATTATTTATAAAATTTTTAGTTTACATTTTTTTTTAAACCCAAGTCCACTCAGGAGAAACAGTGCATTGGGTCTTACATGGTGAATAGAAGTGTCTGCAAAAAAAGAGACAAATGAACAAACCATTCGAAGAGGACCCTCGTTTCATCGTACGATACGGACGTGCTGATTTGCTCACAGTTTTTCCGATATTACGCTACACAGCATTGTAATGATTCATTGCACTGAAAAAAGCAATGCTAGTGTACTTAAACACTAACTTAATGGAAGTGTTATATTTAAACTGCCCCTCATAGCGATATTTCAGAACTAATATTTTCCATATTTATTAAATAACTGCAGAAAGGAACAGCACCTGGGATATAACACGCTGCAAGGCCTGTGTCTTGTTACGGCCACCAGTAAGCAGCAATTTGTTACAACGTTGACTCAGATGAAGACATAATTCTGTTACTCGAGGGTAACAAGCTAAGTTCCCCCGGGCTGACAATATCCCGTAATGAGAAGATATGAAGTTATCAGTTTGCTTCCTGTTTGCAGAGTGACCAGGCCGCTGTGGGACGGACACGGCCCCGCCACCTAACTGCGTAATGCGAGCAGCGGTCGATCCCCTCGCGCGCCGCCGAGATTGGAATATTCGTGGAAGACGCAGCGAGCTGAGAGTTCGCGGTTCGTTTAGCACGCGTGGGTGGGAGGGCGTGAGTCCGTGCGCGCAGTACAGGCGCACGCGTGCGGCGCGCCGTCGACGGCCGCGTCTCCCTGTCGCTCTCCAGCTGAGATCTGCGAGCTTCAACACGGCTCGCTCGGAGGCCACGTTCGGAAGAGATGACCGTCCGAGATAACTGCGTGGTTGCTGAAATCGGCTGTGCTGCATTAGAGGAAGCATTACTATCTACTGTGGTAGTTATGTTTTAATTATATGACATTACATAATTAATTTTTCTTTTGAAACTCCCTGACAGATTAAAACTGTGTACCGGACCGAGACTCGAACTCGGTATCTCGTCCCCTACCTTCCAAACTTCACAGAAGAGGACTCCTGGATGAAGTATGGAAGGTAGGAGACGAGATACTAGCAGAAGTGAAGCTGTGATGGCGGGTGGGAGTCGTGCTAGGGTAGCTCAAATGGTGGAGCACTTGCCCTCGAAAGGCAAAAGTTCAAATGGTTCAAATGGATCTGAGCACTATGGGACTTAACATATCAGGTCATCAGTCCCCAAGAACTTAGAACTACTTAAACCTAACTAACCTAAGAACATCACACACATCCATGCCCGAGGCAGGATTCGAACTTGCGACCGGACGGTCGCGCGGTTCCAGACTGAAACGCCTAGAACCGCTCGGCTACCAGCGGCCGGCAAAGGCAAAGGTCCCGAGTTCGAGTCTCCGTCCGGCACACAGTTTCAATCTGCCACGAAGTTTCATATCAGCTCACACTTCGCTGCAGAGTGAAAATCTCATTCTGGAAACATCCCCTAGGCTGAGGCTAAGCCATGTCTCCGCAATATCCTTTCTTCCTGGAGTGCTAGTTCTGCAAGATTAGCAGGAGAGCTTCTGTGAAGTTTGGAAGGTAGGAGACGAGATACTGGCAGAAATAAAGCTGTGAGGGCGGGGCGTGAGTCGTGCTTAGGTAGCTCAGATGGTGCCGGCACGGTAGCTCAACGTGGTCGGTCAGAGAGCTGACTGCTCTCTGTAATAAAAAACTGTGTTGGGATCTACAACCAACTTCAACAGATGTCAGGGGACGTCCGCTACGACCCATCACAAAGATGGTTGAGCACCTGCCCGCGAAAGGCAACGGGTCCCGAGTTAGAATCTCGGTCTGACACGCAGTTTTAATCTGCCAGGAAGTTTCATATCAGCGCACACACCGCTGCAGAGTGAAAATCTCATTCTGGAATTTTTCATTTATTTGCAGGTACATGCCTGCAGTCCTGGTAGCCATTGACGTCAGTACCGTAGCACGCCGCCTGAGAGGCAAAACAAAATTTCACAGCCCATTGACAAAGTATCGTGTCGCAGTTCGTTTTCTGCGTATGAAGGGGTTGGCTCTGAGCACTATGGGACTTAACATCTGAGCTCATCAGTCCCATAGAACTTAGAACTACTTAACGTAACTAACTTAAGGACATCACATACATCCATGCCCGAGGCGGGATTCGAACCTGCGACCGTAGCGGTCGCTCGGTTCCAGATTAAAGCGCCTAGAACCGCTCGACCACTCCGGCCCATATAAAGGGGGACAACGCTGCAGCAATTCATGCTAAATATATTTGGGTAAAACGGGAATTACTATAAAAGAACATATCAATGAACACGATCGCCACACGCTTTCAAAATGAAGAGTGAAAATACAGCAGTCGAACACCACGAGAACTCCGGCCAAGACACTCATTTCAACAACGCACGTGTACAGTTCATGCAGACGGACGTGAACACCGTCAACAAGACGTGCAGTAGACCATCAAGACTCTGTATCGGAATTGCACTGTAACGCACGCTAGAGCTACCGTATGTGGACTTCAAGAGTTCCAGACCTGAAACAGCATCGGTTTTTCTGTGTTTTCTTCTCCTCCGTAATCTTGTAAGTAAACTAAGGAAATTTATGCCATAACGTAAAGCAACAGAACCAGACTTCTTCACGATTCGTGAGCACGTAAAATTGTTTCGTCGATATGCTGAAAATACGCATTTGAAGGCCTGCAGACAAACTGTAATTTTAATTTCGTTCTTTCTCTCTCGCCTCGGAGATCTTTCTTTTCTTGCAGTAAGTAGTCAGTCATATGCAACAAGAACTTCTTTTTCTTGCAGTAAGAAATGAGTCATATGCAACAACAGACAGACGTTTCCCTTTTGAAATCAAGCAACAGGACAACAGCAGACTATAAGAATTTATTTTCCGGGTTATTTTAGTAAATTTTCGTCTCCACGTATTCTCAAAAAATCTGCTGACTGCGCATCAATCGACGAAATGGAGCATCTCCTGAGACAGTGTTCATTACATCAAGAAACATGACAGAGATCTTTTATTTCCTTGATTTTTCTGGCCTGCAGGAAAATTAAACACGAAAAATTTACGTGACTTTTATATCACTCACCGAATATTCTGTCAGTGTCCTATTAATTTAATCATAAGGCACTTGCCTCGTAATGTTGATTCCTACATTGCTCAATCTGTGAAACACTCAGTTCATTAAACAAGATTCAATGGTTATTTAATTTAAAAATTATTTCAGAAATAGCTATATTTGTATAATGACCAACATGATTCTATAGATATTTGTATAATTGTCCAAAATGATCCTGTAGCTCTTTAAAATAAAAATCCTGGAATCTCCAAAACCTGGTACGAATGATAAGGAACACAAAAAATTTTCGAGCCCCAGAGTGAATGAAAATTTGTTCTTCAGCACAGCACAGAAAAGATGTGGGATAATATCAGGCAGTAAACCATTACAAAAACTCGGACAGATTCAGAACACACACAGCAATACAGTGAAAGATACTGAGATGCTTGTCTCACTGTACAAACAAAGCTATTTCTTTGTATGAACTGAAGGAAGTTGTGTACGAACAACAATGCGAAATTCGCTGCAGTAAAACTATGCTCGTTCTTAATCTTGTGGAACGTCTTACCGAAATAATTTTGGACATTTTCGTGAAAACACAACAAGCATGACAGATAAGAAATATGGGATTCTCATACAACTAAAGGTAACTGGAAAATTGAAAGTTAGTTCTACAGCTGTATTATGTGCAACAAAACACCAGAAGGCAGTCTTAGAAACTGAACAGAAGGTGCTGAGTATACCCCGCTCAGTCAAAAGCCAGCATCGGACGTGTTGCCAGCCTGTCAGGCGGAGCGCTCCACTAATAAAAAGACTCTGGGAGAACGCATTCAAAGTTGAAGATGCCACCAGTATAAAACAAGTTAAACGGCAAAGCTCTTCACAGTCAAACACGCGAAGTGGTTGCAAATGTTCACCAGTTAATGAAGAAAGAAGCTATGCATGGTGCTCTACTGAAACTAAAAATCACATGAAACAAGTGGCCGAAGCAATTGGTGTATCGTTTACTTCCGCTCGGCGAATCAAGAGAGAATTGGAAAGAGTGCAGACGGGTCAATTCTCCACGTTTTCAACAACTCGCAAGGAAAGCCCAGGAGATCTTGAAAGGTAAGTTTAGACAATGTTAATGAGCCAGTCGTTCGCTGCATTGTGATTAATTTCTACTTTACATATAAAAGAAGACCCACTTTAAAGGAATTTCATAAAAACTTACAGAGTTTACTACATTTGAAGGCTGTATAAATGCACTTCGTGAGATTCTTCGTTTTCTAGGATTTAGGTGGGAGAAGACGGCGAATAACCGAAAAGTTCCCAGGGAACAGAGTAGTATCAGGTCGAAACGAATCACTTACTTAAAAAGTGTCCGACAGTACAGACGTGAGGGGTTCACAGCGGTTCTAGGCGCTACAGTCTGGAACCGCGCGACCGCTACGGTCGCAGGTTCGAATCCTGCCTCGGGCATGGATGTGTGTTATGTCCTTAGGTTAGTTAGGTTTAAGTAGTTCTAAGTTCTAGGCGACTGATGACCTCAGAAGTTAAGTCCCATAGTGCTCAGAGCCACTTTTTTCGTACGTACACACTTGTCACAGAATCATACAGATGGAGTGACAATTCACTATAGCGTCTGCTGAAACTTGTTCCGAATGGAAGCAGAATTATCATCACCCATGCTGGCGGGGAGGACGGTTTTCTACCGATTGCCTAAGTAAGTCTTAAATCTGGCCAGAAAAGAGGGCATTACCTCAACTACATGGACTTCTCAAATTATGAAAAGTGGCTCAGGGAGATATTAACACCTAATCAACTACCCTCATACTGTCTTCGTTATAGCTAATGCCCCTTACCACAATAAGCATCTGACACGTAATCCAGTATCAAACTCCAAGAGGAGAAAAACAATATCCTGGTCAACAGTAGAGGGAATTTCTTACCGAAAGGAAATGCTGAGACCCCCGTTGTATTCATTGACAAATATGAAAAAAACTAGGGCATATCACTCACAGAATAGTATTTTAAACGAACTTGGTCATAATTTGTTACGACTGCCTACATACCATACAGAACTGAATCCTCTACAGTTTTTATTGGCAAGAGTCAAGAATGGCGTTTTTGAACATAATCTGACATTCAGAATGTACACGTTATTAACACTTGCAGATGAACAAGTTGCTTCCACATCGAAAGAAGACTGGAAAAAACCTGTGAACACGCAAATAAAACAGATTCGAAAAATGATATTCATAGTGATGGAAGCAATACTGATTCCTCAAGTGAAGATATAAGTGAATCAACTGAAGAGTCTCATCTGAGAAAAGGACACAGTGCAAATAGTCATC
This sequence comes from Schistocerca piceifrons, assembly GCF_021461385.2. Lineage (NCBI taxonomy): Eukaryota > Metazoa > Arthropoda > Insecta > Orthoptera > Acrididae > Schistocerca > Schistocerca piceifrons. The sequence continues at coordinate 330,198,824 of NC_060144.1, forward strand.
ATCTTTCTCAGTCTAGGCCAACATGGGAACAGCAAAGTCATAACGAGCACTGTAATCCGTTGGTTGGATGGTCTTCACGATCTGGACTTTGTACACCTGGAAAAGCAGTTGTTTGTGTAAATGGAGTGCACTAATCTCTTTGGAATCTGCAACTCGCTTGAGGCTCTGCGAACTGGCTTCTTGGAACTTCTCACGAAGGCGTCGCCCACTGTCTGAATTGTCCGCACTAGGTCCAGGCCTGCCAGTTCTAGGGACATCACAGATCTCGCTTGTTTCCTTAAACTTCGCATAACACAGGTTGATGCTTTTAACATTTCGGTCTGTCTAAGGTATGCCATCTGGAAGTTTCTGTTGGCTGTTTTTGGTGAATGTGTCTCGTGATACCAGCGGACACATTGGGCTTTCTCCTGAGTTGAGTACGTGATGTTTACAAAAGCTGTCCGCGTCCGTTGTTGTTACGTCACTGGACCGTGTAACAAACAAAGTGGCACTAAGTACGTATGTACAAAAACTTGAATATGTCACACGCAGTTCATGGAGCCATGCGAAGTGGCCGCGCGGTTTGAGGCGCCATGTCACGAACTGCGTGGCCTCTCGCGCCGGAGGTTCGCGTCCTCCCTCGGGCTTGGGTGTGTGTGTTGTTCTTGGCATAAGTTCGATTAAATTATTTTAAGTAGCATGTAAGTCTAGGGACCGATGACCTTAGTAGTTTGGTCCCTTACGAATTCACACTCATTTGAACACTTGAGCACTTCGTGGAAAAAGTATTTTTCTCCATCATATTTTATGCTTTACGAACGCTTATTATGTGGGACGCTTGATATTATGTCAGAGGATGAACTGTATTATTTAATTACATTTTCTTATGTATGCACAAGTCGCTTCTAAAGCCTTTTCTCGTCCGCTATGGTAAGATACTTCATCCCCTCCCTGAGCATACGAATGTCTTCTGTTTGCATGAAGTGCACTGGCAAACGCAACAATCATTTATAAAAGATAAGACGCAAAAGTGATCGAGATTTCCAAGACTCAATATACACTATTGGCCATTAAAATTGCTACACCACGAAGATGACGTGCTACACACGTGAAATTTAACCGACAGGAAGAAGATTCTGTGATATGCAAATGATTAGCTTTTCAGAGCATTCACGCAAGGTTGGCGCCGGTGGCGACACCTACAACGTGCTGACATGAGGAAAGTTTCCAACCGATTTCTCATACACAGACAGCAGTTGACCGGCGTTGCCTGGTTAAACGTTGTTATGATGCCTCGTGTAAGGAGGAGAAATGCGTACCATCACGTTCCCGACTTTGATAAAGGTCGAATTGTAGCCTATAGCTATTGCGGTTTATCTTATCGCGACATTGCTACTCGCGTTGGTCGAGATCCAATGACTGTTAGCAGAATATGGGATCGGTGGGTTCAGGAGGGTAATACGGAACGCCGTGCTGGATCCCAACGGCCTCGTATCACTAGCACTCGAGATGACAGTCATCCACATGGCTGTAACGGATCGTGCAGCCACGTCTCGATCCCTGAGTCAACAGATGGGGACGTTTGCAAGACAATAACCATCTGCACGAACAGTTCGACGACGTTTGGAGCAGCATGGACTATCAACTCGGAGACCATGGCTGCGGTTACCCTTGACGCTGCATCAAAGACAGGAGCGCCTGCGACGGTGTACTCAACGACGAACCTGGGTGCACGAATGGCGAAACGTCATTTTTTCGGATGAATCCGGGTTCTGTTTACAGCATCATGATGGTCGCATCCGTGTTTGGCGACTTCGCGGTGAACGCACATTGGAAGTGTGTATTCGTCATCGCCATACTGGCGTATCACCCGGCTTGATGGTGTGGGGTGCAATTGGTTACACGTCTCGGTCACCTCTTCTTCGTATTGACGGCACTTTGAACAGTGGACGTTACATTTCAGATGTGTTACGACCCGTGGTCTTCCCCGTCATTCGATCCCTGCGAAACCCTACATTTAAGCAGGATAATGCACGACCGCATGTTGCAGGTCCTGTACGGGTCTTTCTGGATACAGAAAATGTTCGACAGCTGCCCTGGCCAGCACATTCTCTAGATCTCTCACCAATTGAAAACGTGTGGTCAATGGTGGCCGAACAACTGGCTCGTCACAATACGCCAGTCACTACTCTTGATGAACTGTGGTATCGTGTTGAAGCTGCATGGGCAGCTGTACCTGTACACGCCATCCAAGCCCTGTTGACTCAATGCCCAGGCTATCAAGGCCGTTATTACGGCCAGAGGCGGTTGTTCTGGGTACTGATTTCTCAGGATCTATGCACCCAAATTGCGTGAAAATGTAATCACGTATCTTTGTCCAATGAATACCCGTTTATCATCTGCATTTATTCTTGGTGTAGCAGTTTTAATGGGCAGTAGTGTAACTTTAATAGAGTAGAGGCTTCCGGCTTCGTGTTTCCAGCCATCGAGGAAGTGAATACAGAGCTGAGGTGCACGAGGGATACGAACAACGTCCTAGAACCGACACGACGAAGTATTTGACGAACTTCCCCCTCTCTTCCTTTGCCTGTTTCGCTTCTGTAAAATGATGATGGCCCATCAATAGCAGCTTTAAGAATTTTACCCAATAACTCACCTTCAGCATAAGCGCTGAAAAACTGTATTTCTACCCTATGAGGATGGTCCACTAACGGTAGCCGGAGGAACTTTACACAACGTCTTCAGCACAATTGCTGGAAAACTCCTTTTTATTAGTGAACGCGACATTAGTCTTTGACAGTATTCAGCTAACCGAGGACGCTACGAGATCCTGAAGAAGATAGCAGCAGAGTGGTCGAAACGTAGACCGAGCGGAAGAAATTGAAGAGAAAAATGACGCGGCGTGGAAGATTTACCCTAAATCGATGCTGAGTTAGTGGAAGCGCATGGGGATAATGCATCATCGTATGATACAATATTCAGATGGCAGGACACAAAATGTTCAAATGTGTGTGAAATCTTATGGGACTTAACTGCTAAGGTCATCAGTCCCAAAGCTTACAAACTACTTAACCGAAATTACCCTAAGGACAAACATACACAGCCATGCCCGAGCGAGGACTCGAACCTCCGCCGGGACCAGCCGCACAGTCCGTGACTGCAGCGTCTGAGACCGCTCGGCTAATCCCGCGCAGCGGCAGGACATATTCAGTGCAATCAGACATGCCAGAATGAAGAAGAACATAGGTGTAGGCCATCTGTGGAATACCAAGAGAGGTGGATGCCGTGATGATCAAAGACTGGCGTGTCACAACCTCGGCAAAGGTGGAAAAAAGGGAAGATCAGTCATGGACCAGTTCTCAATTTCTTGCACGACATCTGAAAACGACAAACGTGTTTGCTTTCTGGGTTCCCATACCAAATATCCAGAGAACCCTGGCAGGAGGGGAAATGGTAGAGTTGTGTCAGACCAATACAGATCACTTCTTCAGCAGCCTAACCAATATGTACGAGTTCCAGGTGAATTATTAAGACCCTGAGACAAAGAAGCACAGCAAGCAATGGAAACATATCAGTTCATTAGCACCGAAAAAGACGAAGATCCAACCAGCATCAGCCAAAGTGGTGCTGGAAGTTTTCTGGGACTGCCATGCTGTAGTGCTAACATGTTACACTCGTAACGGGCAAACCTACCCAAGCCGCCTGACGAGGTTACGTCAGGTTACAAGATGCAGCGTTTTGGAAAGCTGTCCGAAGAATGTGGGGCGTCGAAGAGACACACCTCCACGTTAGTTAACGTTAATCAGTTCCCAGATATGCTGCAGCAAATCAAGTAAAGGTTATCTGGGCATCACTGATTCGCTTCGTCTGCTGGTGCTTGCGTGTAACTTGACTTTCAGCTGTCGATTTCTACTCACCGGTCACGGACTGAACTTCCACTTGTTGAAGTGTGACGTTTGTGTCTCTTCCTTGTCACGTGGTGTGTGGAGCAACCGTTAAACAAACCCACCTTTGGTCGGCATTCTGTGAGGAACGGTGAGAGTGTTAACGTGGCTGTTCTGCACCAACCACCCTTATTTGAACCCTTGGGATGGAGAGACGTCAATTGTGAAAGAAGATGGTCCACAGGAAGCATGTGTCAGTGAACGATTAACTTGATTCTTTTGTGAATTCTTTTGTTACTGGCGAACATACAGGGTTCTAAGCCAAAATGTTCTATTTCCAATTTGCTCCCAACACAAAATTAAATTAAATAAATTTACTCGCTTCTCACAACTAAGCTGTATGACATGAAATGAAAACATTTCCACGTGAGCCCCTCCGGTGACGCGGTAAATGTCTAGTCTGTAGTCAGTTTCCATACAGGTCTGCTGTAACACTTCCGGAGGGGTAGCACCGATGACTTCCACAAACCGAGTATAGACGTCTTGAAGGTCCGGCACTACTGTCAGTCACGAAGCTCCAGAGAAAAAAAATCCAATGGTTTGATGTCAGGGAATGTGGAGGCCAATTCATAGGTCCATCATGTTCAGTCCAGCAATCTACAAATGTTCGATTTAAAATTTTTCGAACATCCAACGACCACTGAGTTGAAGTATCATCTCAGTGAAACCAAACATATGATTGCTGATCTTTAACTGATAGGAACGCAAATTTCTGCGACATGCCTAGTTGAGTCGTTACTGTGACGTTCTCTCCAGTAAAGAAGAACGGTCTAGTCTATATCTGAATCCATACTCGGCAACGTACCTGAAGGTGTTTGGTGGAGAGTGCTTCTGCTACCAATAACTTAGATTCCCCGCCCTTCCCTGTTCCACTCATGAATGACGAATGGGAAGAATGATTGTCGGTAAGCCTCTCTATTAACTCTAATTTTCTCTAATGGTTAGTTACTCACATACTTACGGTAGACACTGTTTCCAGCAATTTCACAACTGTGTAATTGTAAAGTACTGGATTGCTTTTGCTATGTATTACACTTTATTTACCTTCAGAGTCAACTGCCAAAGCCTACACCATTCATCAATGTTACGTAGGTCATTTTACAAACTGATAAGTGTATCTAACGTTGCTACTTTCTTATAAAAAATACTTAACTCCTCCCGAACAGGCCACGAAGGCCCAACAGTACCGACCGACCGTCGTGTCATCCTCAGTCCACAGGTGTCACTGGATGCGGATAAGGAGGGGCATGTAGTCAGCACACCGCTCTCCCGGCCGCAGGTCAGTTTCCGAGACCGGGACCGCTACTTCTAAATCAAGTAGCTCCTCAGTTTGCCTCACAAGGGATTTTAACTGTTTTACAATCCAGATACACTAAACACTATATCAGTCATCCTTTCGTTTGCTCGATAATTGAAAGGAAGAATGGTGCTGCAGTCCTCTATCGTAAACGAGTTTTTGAAAGCTAGGTTTAGAATTTCGGCCTTGTGTTTATCATTATCTGTTACATTACGCGTACTGGCAGCAAGAGAAGATTTTATGTTGACTATGCTACAAATATAGCACCATTCTTATCCGTCATCTATCAGAGACCATTGGAACGGCGGCAAGTTCCACGGGACTGGAAGAAGGCCCAGGTGATAGCAATCTATAAAAAGGGTAGAAAATCGGATGCACATAATTACCGGCCAATTTCACTGACATCGATATGTTGCAGAATCAAGGAGCATATTTTGCGTTCAGATATAATGACATTTCTAGACTCTGAGAAGCTCATCTGCAGAAACCAGAATGGTTTTAGGAAACAGCGGTCATGAGGGACACAGCTTTGTGCATGATATACAACAGGCTCTAGATACCAGCTCCCAGGTTGATGCCATATTTCTCGACTTTCGAAAGGCGTTCGAGTCAGTCCCGCACTGTCGCCTGCTACAAAAAGTGAGTGCTTACGGTCTACATGATGAAATATGCGGTTGGATAGAAAGTTTTCTAACAGACAGGGAACAGTATGTCGTCCTTAAACGGGCTGACTTCAACAAAAAATGGTTCAAATGGCTCTGAGCACTATGGGACTTAACATCTGTGGTCATCAGTCCCCTAGAACTTAGAACTACTTAAACCTAACTAACCTAAGGACATCACACACATCCATGCCCGAGGCAGGATTCGAACCTGCGACCGTAGCAGTCGCGCGGTTCGGGACTGCGCGCCTAGAACCGCTAGACCACCGCGGCCGGCTGACTTCAACACAGACAAGCGTAACTTCAGGTGTGCCCCAGGGCAGCGTAATAGGTCCTCTGCTTTTTACGGTTTGCATAAACGATCTGGTTGATGGTATTGACAGCGGCCTTAGACTGTTTGCCGATGATGCTGTAGTCTACAGGAAAGTAGTATCACACGAAAGTTGTGAACAAATCAATGAGGATTTGAAGAAAATAAATGCGTGGTGTAATGACTGGCAGTTATCTCTCAATATTAGTAAGTGTAACCTACTGCGTATAACAAGGCGAAAATCCCCATTAATGTACGAGCAGAAAATAAATGCCCAGTCTTTGGACGCGGTAACGTCCGTCAAGTATCCGGGTGTGACTATTCGAAATGATCTCAAATGGAATGATCAGATTACACAAGTAACGGGTAAGGGGAACTCTAGATTGCGGTTTATTGGTAGAATTCTGAAGCGATGCAGTCCTTCAACATAGGAAACAGCTTACAATACGTTAGTTCGTCCAGTCTTGGAGTACTGTTCGTCTGTGTGGGACCTTTACCAGTTGAGTCTGATTCAAGAGATTGGGAAGGTCCAAAGAAGAGCGGCAAGATTCGTGACTGGTACATTTAGCCATCGCGGGAGCGTTACAAACCTCGTAGAAAGTTTGAAGTGGGACACACTTGCAGATAGACGGCGCGCTAAACGGAATGGGCTGCTCACTAAATTCCGAAATCCCATCTTCACCGAGCCTGTAGAGCATATATTATTACAACCAACTTTCAAATCGCACAATTATCACCATTCAAAGATAAGGGAAATTAGAGCTCGTACTGAGGCGTTCAGACAGTCGTCTTTCTCTCTCGCGATCCGCGAGTGGAACAGAGGGGGGAAATATGATTTTGGCGCGAATTGTGCCCTCCACCACACTCCACTTGGTGGCTAGCGGAGTATATATGTAGATGTAGACAAGGGGGTGAGTTCACCCCGCTTGCCAACTGCGCTCGGCAGACTGGATGGTCCCGACAGCGCTTAAATTCGGTGATCTGACGGGAACCGGTGTTACCACTGTGGCAAGGTCGTTGGCACTTTCTTATAGACAATCGCATAATCAGCGAACAGTCTTGGAGAGCTTCCGACGTTTCTAGTAGCTCATTTCATGGTACTCCGTAAATTATCTTTGCATCTGCTAATTTTGTTCCGTTAAGAGCGACGTGTTGAGTTGTATCTGCAAAGATGTCTTGAATCCAGTAGAAAATCTGGCCCGATACTAAGTAAGTTCGTATTTTATGTTCACAAAACGGCAGAGCATTACGACGTAAAATGTTTTCCTGAAGCCAAGGAAAACGGTATCAACATGAGCTCTATTGTCTACAGCGTCATGGATCTCATGGTGGAACACTGCGAGCTGTGTTTCGCAAGATCTCTGTTTACGGAATCGATGTTAATTTTTATAGAGGAGACTTCCGTTTTCCAAAAACGTCACAAATCTTTAGGCTAAAACACGTTCAAGAATTAGACAACAGATTGACGCCAACGATATAGGGCTATATTTATGTTCTACTACATTTTTTGAAAACTGGAATGAACTGCGCTTTTTTGCATCTTTTCTTAACTTGCCGCACATGAAGCGACGCGACGCGTTCACTTTCGGGCTATTTTGCACCTTTTCCCTGATACTGTGTGGATTTTGTGATTCCCAAATGGGAAGGCTTTGCTTAATCGCAGATCCAGGGACAAGACGGCGGGATTCCGAGAGATTCGGTTAAGCATTTTACACGCAAATCTACATCGCCATTGCTTGTCATCGGGTTTCATGGTCTGCGGTATCTTGTATGAATACAGACGGTACTGATTTTTGAGGATATTTGAACAGTTACGCTTGCCGTCTGAAGGTCCTGTGAGGCCTGACGAATTGATGTGCGTGAACTTTGTTGGAAGGCTTCGCGGACATTTTCAACTAGCTCTTCAGAGACACGCTGACCCTCTGTAGGCTCTTCAGAATGCTACCAATGTCAAGAAACTGTCTGTGCCATACTATTATGCTCTTGGCATCTGGTGCTACTTTCTTTTAAATAGAAACTATTTTAATCCGTACTTGCGGCTGGATGGTGTTTCAAATAGTAAGCCTTATAATGGTAAAGTCTGCTGACGATATTCACGAAAACAAAGAGAAACTTCAAAAAGTGTCAGCAAAAACGAAAAAGATCTTCATAGAAAAGCTTTAAGAAAATTAGTACCAAGAAGACCGATACTGCGGTATGCAATCGTCAACACATCACATTAGGCATGTACCACTCAGAGAAGTAAATAGCTTCAACTACTTCGGAAGTACAATGACCTCAGTTGGTAAGCGTTTAGTCGACATAAAGAGCGGAATTGCACAGGCAAGAAAATCCTGTCACAAGAAAAAGATGTTGTCTACATCAAGAAACCTAAATCTAAAGACCAAAAAGAAATTTATTAGGAGCTTTGCCTGAAGCAAGGGCTTGTATGGATCGGAAACTACCAGTGCTTACGATAACAGGCGTCTAGAGGCATTTGAAATGGTTCAAATGGCTCTGAGCACTATGGGACTTAACTTCTGAGGTCATCAGTCCCCTAGAACTTTGAACTACTTAAACCTAACTAACCTAAGAGCATCACACACATCCACGCCCGAGGCAGGATTCGAACCTGCGACCGTAGCGGTTGCGCGGCTCCAGACTGTAGCGCTTAGAACCGCTCGGCCACTCCGGCCTGCGAGGCATTTGAAATGTGGTGCTGGAGGAGGATGGGAAATCTCATGGACAACATAGTTGACGAATGAAGAGATTCTTAGAAAGGCGACAAAAGATATCTACTAGCGACAATATGAAAAAAAACAGTAAATTGGCATATTTTACCAACACCATCGTTTCCTAGTTAATTTAATAAAAGGATGATTCAAGGCAAGAGAAGACGTGGAAGACAGATCACAACACTCCAGCCATATCAGATAGGACATAGAAGCAGACTCGAAATGAAGATACTAACAGGGAACAGAGAAAAGTGAAGAAGAAGAGCAATTGCTGTCAGTTAATCTTCCATTTATTCAATGAAGTTTCGCGATTGCAGCAGGATGACGTCGACTTCTTGCCACAATATTTCACCTGACAACCATTCAGCCATCTTCAGGTGAGTATTTTGCACTGGAGATTGCTGGTTCACATCGCAAATTTATACCAAAAATTTGCGCGGAGACGCATGCGCAGGGCAGCGGCTACATGAGCGGCCTCTGCCGAGTCTCGCGCCCTCTTCAAATGTCTGTGCCACTCAGGCACGTACTTAATGGTGATAATATATGGGCACTGCTTGTCGGGATACAGGCTCGTGGAGTTAAATTTCAGATGTCAAACTTATAAAACTGTCGTCAGACGTACCATTTGTCATAAAATATTTATCTTTCTGAAGATATTAAATCACCCGTTCAGCCCTTAACAATCAGAAATCCGCCATCACGATTAGAAAGATCTTTCGCCAAGCATATTTCCACCGATTCCTTAATAACTGAATTCCAGAAGGATCTCGCCGAGGTCTAAATCTGCGTGACACAATAATCCATGGAATGTCCTGTGGAGAGGCAATGCTCGACTGTGGCCAACTTACTGGGTTGCGGGAGGCGAATGTGGCGATTATGTCCAACGCACCTTTCAGGCCATGTGCGCGTTATCGGATCGCTGTGGGTGCAATCCTGAAACTTCGTTGGATACTCTTTACGCCGGAAAAATTTCAAGAGTAACAATCTTCGAATTGAGACGAAGACTGTGGACTGGTTCCAGATTTCAGCTCTTCAAAAGTGGAGCTGCAGAAGGATGTTGAAAATTGGATGGGTAGATCGAGTAAATCATGTAGATGTTGTGAATTGAATCGGGATACATCAAATTTGGGGTACAACTCGACATCCTGAGTCATCGAGGAATCGTCCATTTGATTAATCTGGCCTCAGACAGGTCAACTGAACCCGACCGACCACTGTTTCATCCATCAGGCAATGGCCTCATGTTGATGCGGGATACAGAGTGAGGTTTAGCAAATGCGCTCCTGTCCGTTGTCGGGATAGCAGACCTGATGCCGCTACCTCTCTGTTAAGTGGACTCTCAGTTGGCTCCATGAGGCTGAGTGTGGGCGCAGGACCCATTCATTCCGAAACCAGGTAGGTCAACAGGTAACAGAATCCACTCCTCCCGAACTGGCCTAATGGACTGCAGATAATAGCCCCGCAGCCTCCAGCAGTTTTCGGGCTCATGTCTCAGTCTTCAACAGATCATTTTAGAATGAACATGTCCTCCAACACGCTAGTAGTTTCACTAGTACGAGGATCGTTCAATAAGTAATGCAACACTTATTTTCCGAAAGCGTGTTGGTTTTAAGTGGGATTTCAATATACCATATCGTTCCCCACTCTTTGGGCTACAGAACCCTATTTTTCAACACAATCTCTGTTCATTGCGACTGCCTTACGGCACTTTGCTGGCAGAGCCTCCATGCTCGAGTAGTACCACTCTACTGGTGAACTTCGGAGGCAACATCTCGCTGCATCAGTAAACACCTCATCATTCACGTACTGCTTCTCGCCGAGTGCATCCTTCATTGCGCCATACAGATGGAAGACGGAGCCGGCCTCAGTGGCCGAGGGGTTCTAGGCGCTGCAGTCCGGAACCGTGCGACTGCTACGGTCGCAGGTTCGAATCCGGCCTCGGGCATGGATGTGTATGATGTTCTTCGTTTAGTTCGGTTTAAGTAGTTCTAAGTTCTAGGGGACTGATGACCTCAGATGTTAAGTCCCATAGTGCTCAGAGCCATTTGAACCATTTGAATGGAAGACGGAAAGTGCGAGATCCAGGCTGTAGGGTGGGTGACGAAAAACAGCCCAATGAATTTTTGTAATCTCCTCTAGGTCGCTCAGACTTGTGTGAGGCCTTGCTTTGTCATGGAGAAATAGAAGTTCGTTTGCATTTTTGTTGGGACGAACACGCTGAAGTCCAACACCACAGGAGTCAAAGCTGTGGCGGCTGCTCGACACGCGGGAGATCGGACAGATCCGTGCGACCTTGTTGCAATGGTGGCAGATGCCTCCCCCAAAGACTCAGCTTGCTTTTGTTCACTTCCATGTCCCCGTAGACATTCTGCAAACCCCTGTGAATATCTGCGTTCTTTGGTTCTCTGCTCGTTGAAACTCAGTGCCAGCTCTCTGCTTGGAACGCACCTCCGTTACAGACGCCATTTTCAAGGGTTTGTATAGCGCCGTCACCCATTGCAGCTTCATGAAAGTATAAGGACTGAAGCGGGAATATTCCACAATGTTCCACAACAAATACCTCACTTTTCCAACCGAAACTGGCTGATAAAAAATGTGTTGCATTACTTATTGAACGCCGCTCTTCTAATGGGAGGGAAAATTCACTTCTGAAAGGTAACACCTTCGGTTTTCAAAAATTGTTGAGAAGTGGTGTAGCGCGACGGCGTGCAACATTAAGCGTTGCACAAGCTTTATTAAAACTGTTTCTACTGAGGAGCTGGATGTTATGCAGATTTGTAATCTGAAGAGAAAGGCCACAGAAGATATTTGTGAGAGACAATCAAAGCTAATTTACAATCAGTTAAAAGGAGAAAATACGCACGAAATAACAATCAGAGATGTCGACAACTTCCGTAAATCTATTCACAAATATAGACAGAAAATTCTGCCGAAATTGCCGATGAGTGTTGAAGAGGTTAACAATGTTACCAACACGCTAAATGAGGAAACTACAGACGGACAAATTTCTTACTAGAAACTAATCTCGAGAAAAAGTTGCAGTATTTTTTGAATGTGAAAACCTTAAAATACTTACTCAGTGTCACACAATATATGTTGATGAAACCTCCAAGTGTTGCACAAAGTTCTTTTGTCAGCTGTTTATAATACCGACATGATGGACATTATGTTCCAATAATTTTTTCTTTATTGAACTAGAAAAAACTGCGTCATATCACTATGTCTTTCTAACAGTTGTAGGTAAATGTAATGACATAGGTCCGAAATTCTCATGATTAACGGTGTTTTCAGAACCTGAAGGCAGCATAAGGAAAACTAGAAGTGAATTCTAGATTGATATAAGAATCCAAAGATCCAAATTTCATTTAACACAGACTGGTCGCAAATAATACAAAAATTGGGACTTGCACATGACTATTACGCAAGAGATGAAATTGTAAGATTTCTGTCTTATATACCTGGTTTGCCGATGCTGGATCTTGAGTTGATTGGTGACAGTTTTGTTGAGTATTTCATGTCAGCGATGCAAGGATCACAAAAATTGCAAATGTTTTGTGATTTTTATATAGAAGAAAATGCAGTCCTTCCTCCATCTATGTGGGCAGAACTAAGATGTAACAGACGGTGAAACTTCATTGGCTGTGAAAGTTTAAACAGGAAATGTACTACTCAGTTCTATTCATGCAGCCCATACATTTACGGATTTCTTAGGTAATAAAGCAAATTCAGCTCAACTCTAAAATCGCAACAAATTCATTAAAAGCCAAGAAAGAGAAAAGGAACTGTCCAGACTTGAGACTCATGGTATAGCAATAGCAAATTTCAAAGCTGGAAAAATTTCTAGATTTCAATATGAGGAACGTACATGTACACATCAGAATATAAATCTTGTAAATATATCTAGAAACACAAAAGAACTAAGTATGTAAATATTTTTGGGGTATGAAACAGTTCACCTCCTCGTGGTGCGCCCTGGGTAAACCTAAACGACCATGTAGTCTCGACATGCATTAGCAGCTCTCATTCTATTAATACTAGAAAGAAATTCAATCTGCGTTTCGACCACACCTCCCTGACTCTTGTGTAGGAGGTGCATAGAATTTTCGTGCATCCCTTTTCAGTGAGCCACCACGAGACACCAAAGAACTTAGCGGAAATCCTTGATCTTTAATCTAAATTGAAGAAAATCCTCATGGCACATTGTTTTCATGATGTATAGCAGTTTCTAGGAGAAATTTCAGCCAACTCCTGTGTTTCATTGCTCTTGTGCTAGTTCATATCCAGCAGCACTTTTTACCGTCAAACGGAACTTGATAAGTAAAAAATGAAATCCCCATGTCGCATTTAACAGTATTCACCATAAACGCGTCCGCCGCGATAACTGAGTGGTCAGCGTGACGGATTGCCGTCTTACGGACCCGGGTTTGATTCCCGGCTGGGTCGGGGATTTTCTCCGGTCAGGGACTGGGTGTTGTGCTGTCTTCATCATCATTTCATCCCCATCCGGCGCGCATGTCGCCCAATGTGGCGTCGAATGTAATAAGACCTGCACCAAGGCGGCTGACCGTTGCGGCCGAGCGGTTCTAGGCACTTCAGTCCGGAACCACGCGGCTGCTATGGTCGCAGGTTCGAATCCTGCCTCGGGCATGGATGTGTGTGATGTCCTTAGGTTAGCTAGGTTGAAGTAGTACTAAGTACCTCAGATGTTGAGTCCCATAGTGCTCAGAGCCATTTGAACCATTTTTTTGCACCAAGGCGGCCGGACCTGCCCCGCACGGGGCCTCCCGGCCAATGACGCCAAACGCACATTTCCATACCATAAACGCGAAAAAATCTTACACCTTCTATTATAAGTACATATATTACGGAGCTTTGCTTGTCTGGAGTATTCATATACTTTAGATGAAGAATGGGCGAGGATGAGCACAGTTTTATATGCGGAAAAGGCCCGCGCGAGAACGCTAAGGATTTCGTGGGCTGGGTACACACTCCGGCATCATCTCCCGCTGCGCTGAAGGGCCTTCACCAGCTGCGAAAGATACGTCTGCCTGCTTTAAACGGGAGGCTCCTTTTTCGGGCTCTTGCAGGCTCGGGAGGAACGGCTCCCACTTTTCTGGCCACGGGAGGAACAAGCCCTGCGCTCCTGAGTGCACCTCCTACCAGTCCTGCCACCAACGAAAAATTCCTGGCAGTACCGGGAATCGAAGTAGGATCCTCCTCATAGCAGACACCCGCGTTGACCACTCAGCTACGGAAGCAGACAGAAGGGAAGCGAGGGGTAAAAATTGTAGAGGTATAACAAGGTTCGAACGCATTAAGCAGGTTCAAAGGGATGTGGGTTGCAGTAGTTTATCCACACGACTGGTGTTGTCTTTACTCTCCTCTCTTCCACAGAGCAAAGGTTCAGTTGGTTCAACAGATACTCAGCCTCGTGTTCATCTTAACAATTCACAAGATTAAGACCTGGCGCAGATGATCTTCACCAATTAGACGGCCGGACCACCCTCCGCGATCTCGCAGCCAACAATAGAGCAAAGTTTTGGCCCGTCAGAAGTGTAAACGCAGAACAGAGGGGCAGACGCGGCGGTGGCGCCGCAGCGGAGGGAGCCGTCACCCATCAGCCGTCAGCCGTCAGCGGCAGCTGACAGGGTGGGGGCGGGGGTGGTGGCCAGGGGCGGGGGCGGAGGAGGGGGCGCGTGTTTGTCAGCCAGCCCGTAACGAGGGGCGGCCCCCCGCGGCTGCAAAACACAAAAACACCTCCGCCACCCACCTGCACGACTGTCCGACCTGCCGCTCGCCCTCCCGAGCCCCTCAACCGAACCAAGATTTTCTCGGACGATGCGGCGTCCAGAATCACAATCTGCATAACGGCAACAGCAAACGTTCTCAAGCCGCACCCTCGTGAGAGATATAAACACAGCCCAAAACCATCAGTTTCACGAACAGAAAATTTTTTTGTTAAATATCTGGACGAATAAAATAAAACTGAAAGATAAAGCTGACCCGAAGAATTTTGAATTTAATCCGTTTCCTTGAGACCCAAAAGCTTATGTCCACGAAACAGCACACTTTTAGAAAGTATCGCTCGTGCGAAACTCAGCATGATATGCTATGAACTATGGATGAAGGGCAACAGTCAGATTCCATATTTCTAGATTTCCGCTTAGCTTTTGACACGGTGCCCCGATGCAACTGTTAACGAAAGCACGAGCACGCGGAGTAGGTTCCCAGATTTGCGAGTGATTAAATGACTGCTTAAGTAGTAGAACCCAGTATGTTATCCTCAACGACGACTGTTCATCAGCGACAAGGGAATCGTCAGGTATCCCCCAGGGAAGTGTGATAGGACCGCTGTTACTTTCTATGTACAGAAATTATCCGGCGAACAGACTGGGTAACACTCTGCGATTGTTTGCTGATGATGCTGTGTTGTATGGGAAGGTCTCAAAGTTGAGGAGGATACAACACTGCTTAGATAAAATTTCTGATTGTGCAATAAAATGGAATACCAGCAGCCGTTCTTATTATATGGCTACTAGTTTCGGTGCTTCAGTACACCATCTTCAGGGCTTAACTGGCGCTGAAGGGGTTAACACTACCCGGCCAATATCTATGAACTGGTTTTCGGTGACTACCTGAGACGACGATGTTGTGTCTCCAACCAACGACTACCAACTCGAGTTGGTAGTTGATGGTTGGAGGCACAACATCGTCATTACTGGTAGTCTGTGAAAATCAGTTCATAGATGTTGGCCTCTGATGGAATCGTCTACGTCTACGTCTACGTCTACATGATTACTCTGCAATTCACAATGCAGTGCCTGGCAGAGGGTTCAATCAACGAACGGGAAAAACGAACATTCAGATCTCTACCTGCGAGCTCCAATTTCTCTTATTTGACTATGATAATCATTTCTCACTTTGTAGGTGGGCACCAATAAAATATTTTCACACCCTGAGGAGAAAGTTGGTGACTGAAATTTCTTGAGAAGGTCCTACCGCAGCGAAAATGGCCTTTGTTTTAATGACTGCCACCCCAATTCGTGTATCATATCCGCGACATTCTCTCCCTTATTTCGCGATGATACAAAACAAGCTGTCCTTCTCTGAACTTTCTCGATGTCCTCCGTCAGTCCTATATTATGCGGATGCACACTACACACCAGTACTCCAGAAGAGAGCGGACAATGTAGCGTAAGGAGGCTCTTTAGCAGATCTGATAAATTTTTAAGTGTTCTGCCAATGAATTTCAGTATTTCGTTTGCTTTCCCCGCAGCAGTATCTACGTGAACCAATGGCCTTGCCGCATTGGTAACACTCTTTCCCGTCAGATCACCGAAGCACAAAATAAAATGTGGTTTTCTCATCATACTTGCGTCACACGCTTAGTAAAAATTAGGTTTTTATGTTGCATTATTAAAGTTAATGCAGCAATAATAATAATAATTAAGTTCGCAGTAATAAAATTTTTGGTTTGAAAGCTCCGTCTGAACAAATGTTTTTGAGATAATAAGTAATTACGATTTTATGTCAATCTATGTCTTTTCAAATGGAGAGGCACCACTTTTCCTACTGAGCCAAAATGACCCACAACCCACTTTTTTTTCCAAAGAAACCAAACTAGCAGGTAATGCAAATTGGAAACAACCAAACTTAAAAATGATTAGAGCCTTCCTAAATATAATGTTTTGTATATGAAAGATACACGAAAATCGTGTTATATTAATTTTCTTACACGAAAAATTAAGCAAATTATTGAAAGTTACTTGCTAAATCAAGTCGATAAAACCAAAAAATATATGAATAACAAAAAAAACTTGCTTTGTTATAAGTATGTCTTCTGCTGTTCATCAATATAATAAAGTGAGCTGATATGCCCGTTTGTTACCTGAAAAGACGTACCTATTACATACAACGTAATTTTAATGTAATTTACGTAACTATAAAATACTTTTTCATTACCGGTCGTGGACGCTGAACAGCCACTCCCAAGTGCAGAATAGTTTGGAAAACATGTAAAATGGGCGAGCGCAGTCAACGAAACGAACAACTGGATACTGAACTAACTAGGAGCAGTCGGCAGTGGAACTGAGACAGGTGGTCATGCGAAGAACGACGAGTGCGGCCGAGGGAGACCGAGACTGAGACGAGCACGCGACCCCGGCTGGAACGAGAACTGCCGAAGTGACCGCCGCGACCGCAGTGAACTAGTGAACTATGGACCGATCGTTCCTCGTTCCCGGGAACTATAAGTAGACCGCCGCGACCGAAGTGAACTATGAACCGATCGTTCCTCGTTCCTGGGAACTATAAGTAGACGGCCGCGACCGAAGTGAACTACGAATCGATCGTTCCTTGGAATTCGTTCCTCGGTCCTTTCGTTCATCTTGGTGAACCGTTCCTTTGCTCCCGTTCGTTCGCGAACTACCCATCTCTACTCCATATCCGCATCGAATGACGTCTACAGGCGGTCGGTCAGTACCGTTAGGGTCTTCTGAGACTTGTTCGGACGGAGTTTTGTGTAATTATCTTTGTGGGCGTTCCAATTTAAGTTCTTCGTGATTGTAATCCCTAAGTATTCAGTTGAGTTCACATCTTTAGATTTGTGTGATTTATCGTGTAAATGAGTCCACAGGTGGTCCATTGGCTTGAGGTTGCGGCCGTGGGCAGGCCAGTCCAATTCAGGAATGTTGTTGTCCACAAATCGTTGCCTTACTGATGCTGAGCATTTTTATGCTGGTACACTCAATCAGTGTCTCCGAACTGTTCCTCTCCCGTACGCAGTGCGCAACGCTATAAAACGTGTTCACGTCTTTCGGCATTTTACGTTTGCTTAAGGACAATAATAAGACCCCGCCCTAACCACGGGAAACACCCCCAATCGTGTAAACGACTCGACTAAGCCCCTCCGCGTCAGTTAAGCCCTGAAGATAGTGTACTGAAGTACGGAATCTGTTAGTCACATAATGAATAACATCGTAAGGATGCCTGCTGGTCATTCATTTTATCACATAAGTGAATAGCCAAAGTCCCTCAAACCTCCAATCAGAAGCATAGTCATAAAAAAAATTTCTGATTGACGAGATGAATGGCAGTTAGCTATAAATGTAGAAAAATCTAAGTTACTGCATACGTGTAGGAAAAGCATGCCCGTATTGTTCGGATATAGCATAGTAGTGTCTTGCTTGACACAGTCACGTCGTTTTAAATATCTGGGTGTAACGTTGCAAAGCGATATGAAATGGAACGAGAATGTGAAGACTGTGGTAGGGAAGGCGAGTCGTCGACTGCTTTGTTGGGAGGGTTTTGGGAAAGATTGGTTTATCTGTCAAGGAGGCCACATATAGGAGTCTAATGCTATGTATTCTTGCGTACTGCTCACGTTTTGTGACCCGCACCAGGTCGGATTAAAGTGGGACATCGAAGTAATTCAGACACAAGCTGCTAAATTTATTACCGGTAAATTCGAATAACACGAAAGTGTTACGAAGATGTTTTGGGAACTGAAATGGGAATCGCTGGAGGGAAAGCGAAGTCCTTTCCGAAGAATATTGACTAACTTTAGAGACCGGCATCTGAAGGTGACTGCAGAACGATTCTACTGCTGCCAAAATACCTTCCACATAAGGACCACGAAGATACGAGACATTAAGGCTCCGAGGGAGGCTTATAGACAGCCATTATTCCCTCGCTCTACTTGCGAGTGCTACAAGAATGGAAATGACTAGTAGTATTTGTGCAAAATATGCTACACCACGCACCGTACGGTGGCTTGCAGAGTATGTATGTACACGTAGATGTAGATGAATATCGTTTTGAACACCGAAGTGCTCGTCAAGTCATGCTCGTATTGGAAGCGGTATCCTCCTTCCAGGAGCATGTCGGTTCTTATCTCAGTTAGGCCACGCATTTTTTAGGTTTTCAGATAATCAACAGAGTGTTGTCATACATCCAATTCTTTCCGTGTGTTCTGTACGTACAGAAGCAGCTACATACACGGAAATATGTAGGTGAATAGCAGATGCCACAACAGACATGCTGCTACAGCCACAAAAACAAACAAAATACACTATTAGCAATTAAAATTGCTACACCAAGAAGAAATGCAGATGATAAACGGGTATTCATTGGACAAATATATTATACTAGAACTGAAATGTCATTACATTTTCAAGCAATTTGGGTGGATAGATCCTGAGAAATCAGTACCCAGAACAACCACCTCTGGCCGTAATAACGGCCTTGATACGCCTGGGCATTGAGTCAAACAGAGCTTGGATGGCGTGTACAGGTACAGCTGCCCATGCAGCTTCAACACGATACCACAGTTCATCAAGAGTAGTGACTGGGGTATTGTGACGAACCAGTTGCTCGCCCACCATTGACCAGACGTTTCCCATTGGTGAGAGATCTGGAGAATGTGCTGGCCAGGGCAGCAGTCGAACATTTTCTGTATCCAGAAAGCCAACATGCGGTCCTGCATTATCCTGCTGAAATGTAGGATTTCGCAGGGATCGAATGAAGGGTAGAGCCACGGGTCGTAACACATCTGAAATGTAACGCCCACTGTTCAAAGTGCCGTCAATGCGAGCAAGAGGTGACCGAGACGTGTAACCAATGGCACCCCATACCATCACGCCGGGTGATACGCCAGTATGGCGATGACGAATACACGCTTCCAATGTGCGTTCGCCACGATGTCGCCAAACACGGATGCGACCATCATGATGATGTAAACAGAACCTGGATTCATCCGAAATAATGACGTTTCGCCATTCTTGCATCCAGGTTCGTCGTTGAGTACACCATCGCAGGCGCACCTGTCTGTGATGCAGCGTCAAGGGTAACCGCAGCCATGGTGTCCGAGCTGACAGTCCATGCTGCTGCAAACGTCGTCGAACTGTTCGTGTAGATGGTTGTCGTCTTCTAAACGTCCCCATCTGTTGACTCAGGGATCGAGACGTGGCTGCACGATCCGTTACAGCCATGCAGATAAGATGCCTGTCATCTCGACTGCTAGTGAGACGAGGCCGTTGGGATCCAGCACGGCGTTCCGTATTTACCCTCCTGAACCCACCGATTCCATATTCTGCTAACAGTTATTGGATCTCGACCAACGCGATCAGCAATGTCACGATACGATAAACCGCAATCGCGATAGGCTACAATCCGACCTTTATCAAAGTCATGGTACGCATTTCTCCTCCTTACACGAGGCATCACAACAACGTTTCACCAGGCAACGCCGGTTAACTGCTGATTGTGAATGAGAAATCGGTTGGAAGCTTTCCTCATGTCAGCACGGTGTAGGTGTCGCCACCGGCGCCAACCTTGTGTGAATGCTTGGAAAAGCTAATCATTTGCATATCACAGCATCTTCTTCCTGTCGGTTAAATGTCGCGTCTGTAGCACGTCAATTTCGTGGTGTAGCAAATTTTAATTGCCAGTAGTATACGTTCGCATTATGCACACGTAACCACGAGATGAATGTGGATACATGAGGGGCGTTTAATACGTAATATAACGCTTTTTTCTCGGTCAGTTGCAGTTGAACAAATGCGGAATGTGTAGTGAGACTTTGTGGAATATTCCCTCTTCAACCTAACTCTGTAGTTGTAGTAGTTCCGAGAAGTAGCGGCACTATACGTAGTCTCCTCTAACGGCGGTGCGTTCCAAGCAGAAGCTGTCATTGAATTTCTTTTGCCGGAAAACCAGAGCATCGCACATAGTCATAGGGGCCTGCAGAATGTCTATGGGGACAGGCAATGAACAAAAGTACGGTGAGTAGTTGGGCGAGATTTCCGACATCATCGCAACAAGCTCGTGCAGACCTGTCCGATCTCCCGCTTGCTGGCCGGCCGCTCACACCTGCGACTCACGCAGTGTTGAACGTACGGACACTGTCAATGGAAGTGATCAACGGATCACAATCAGACACTTCAGTGCACAACTGGACGTCTGTCTTGGTAGTGCTGACTCACTCGTCCACCAGTCGGGGTAGTCGAAGGTTTGTGCCCGCTTGGTTCCTCGCAGCGTAACGGATGGACCATCTGTACGGAGTTGCTTTCGCTTTACGAGGCTGACCGTGATAATTTTTCGTCGAATATTGTTGCAGGTAGTTAAACATGGGTTCATTACTTAGAGCCTGAGAAAAAACGTCAATCCATGGAGTGCTGCCACATCACTTCTCTTCCGAAAATGAAGTTCAAAGCCGTACCCTCATCCGTTAAAGTTATGGCAACGGTCTCCTAGGACTCTGAAGAGATCATTCTGTTTGACGTCCTCCCTCATGGTGCAAAGGTCAACTCTGAAGTGTACTGTGCTACCCTCAGAAAATTGAAGAAAGTACTTCAGAGCATGCAATAAAAAAAAAAATGCAAACAGTATTCTCCTTGATAATTTGTATTTTGGCTGGAGCCACAGTGACGGTAAATTTTTTGAATAATGCTGCCACCATTTAACCGTAATAATTTTTATTTCATTGCTATACAATCCGGGCCTTAGGCCATTCTCAAGTACAAAATGTTATTTGACACAGAAATACGTTCTTGTACTTGAGAATGGGCTAAGGCCGATATCTGGATCGTATAACACTCCGTCTTGAGGCCAAGAGTGGCCTACCGGAACCATCCGACCGCCGTGTCATCCTCAGTGGAGGATGCGGATAGGAGGGGCGTGAGGTCAGCACACTGCTCTCCCGGTCGTTATGATGGTATTCTTGACCGAAGCCGCTGCTATTCGGTCGAGTAGCTCCTCAATTGGCATCGCGAGGCAGAGTGCACCCCGAAAAATGACAACAGCGCATGGCGGCCTGGATGGTCACCCATCCAAGTGCGGAACACGCCCGACAGCGCTTAACTTCAGTGATCTCACGGGAACCGGTGTAACCACTGTGGAAAGGCCGTTGCCCTGGATCTTATAACAATAAAATAAAAATTATTATAGTGAAACGGCGGAAGCATAATTAAAAAAGAACTTTTTCTTCTCCATGACAATGCATGGTCACACAGAAGTCTGTGCACGCGAGAGAGCTCGCAAAACTTCACTGGATTGTTCTTCCTCATCCACCCTGCAGCCTGGATCTCGCACCTTCCGGGTTGCATGTGTTTGGCCCAATGAAGGATGCACTGAGGGGGAAGCTGTACGTGGATAATGAGGACGTTACTGATGCAGCAATGCATTGGCTCCGACGTCGAAAAACAGAGTGATATCATGCCGGCATACAGTCCCCCCAGTAAGGTGGCGCATTGAACGGAGATTATGTTGAAAAACAGGGATCTGAAAGCTATAAGTATGGCTAACGAAATCTGCCTGTTCATTTAACACAGATTCAGGCTTTGTGATTTTGGGGAGGTTTGGTTCCAGCTGTTACAAGTTAGGGTCTTACCATTGGCTCCATTGTATAGTACTACCGAATTGCATTCTGTTCTCTTGATAATGTGTTTGGTTTCTATCATATGCTGTGAAAGAACTGATTTTCGAAAGTGGTTGAGTGTGAAAGAATTTATGTCTTCTAGGAAATGGGTTTTGAAATTTCGGTCTGCTTTCCCCACATAGTAGGAGGACAACTGGGGAATGATACTTTATACACTCCACTGCTGTTGAATTTTTGGTTATCTGTTTTTATGTTGTGGGTGAGTTTAATTTAAATTATTATTAGTGAATAATGCAATTATTACATTCTTTCTTTACGTTAGCAGTTTTTTTGTGATATGGGGCCTACGTATGTGATACTAGCAAATAATTTCTCTTCTTTCTTAGTGTGGTAATTTTTGTCTTATTTTTGTGTGTCTCCATTATCAATTGTTTTGGCTTTGTAGCCATTGTTTATGGCAATACTTTTTACTGTGGCCAATTTTTTCCTAATCCTATTTTCTTCTAAGAGAAGTGAGTGTGCTATGAGTGGCATGGAGCTAAAGGCAGTGTGTTTGTATGCAGTGGGATGGCATGATGCACTGTCGTTATATCTGCTTTCTGTGTAAGCTGAACTTACGTTTTTGTTGGAGATTGGTGATTCTCAGATTCAGGGAATTTATGGTGTGGTTGTCCTCATGTCGTACAGCGACTTTTATGTTTTTGTGGAATTCATGGCGTAATTTAATAAAACACTAAAAAATTGTGACTGAATACAGTCACGTTCACAGGTGCAAAATGTGGATAAAGTTACCCCGTATAATACCAGATGGAGCACGAAAATACGGCCCGTGTACTAGACTGCTCATTGTGGCACGCCAATTGTCATCTATTTTTTCGAAGCTGTTGCGGCTATGTTTTGTTTTGTCATTAGTACTGACGCAGTACGAAAGCCTTTGCGACTTGATTAAGAGGCGAGAATTGAATACACACACCAAACAAGTTTTGCATCACACCGGTTCCCAGAACTCCTGAAGATCAGCAGATGCATAGTGACGGTGGTTCGAGATGAGCAGTAGACACCTGCTCCTCACGAAGGACATAGTGCACCAGACTGCAGCAATCTTGCCCTTAGATCGGCGCCGGCAGAAGTTGTGGCGCGGCATCTCGGAGCGTTGTTTGCGCCCCTACCCCCACCCGTACCCTCACCACTTCTCCAGCCCCTACCGGCGCCGGTTATTATGAGCGCTCGCAACCGCCCGCCACCACCACCACCACCAGTAGCGCAAGCAGCAGCAGCGGCAGCCGCCTCGTCGCCAATATTTGCCGGGCCGGATCTCCTCCGAGAGGCCCTCGACGGGGCAGCCCGTGGTGTTGACTGTGCTCTCGACGCGCGGAATAATCCCCCGGTTTGCTCACAGCTAAAACAACGCAAGCCGCTGCCGCCGCCGCGCGCACTCACGTGTCTATGCGCGTCTCGCAGCTGGTGCCCCGCCTAATGGCACACACTAACTTCCCCTACTGCCCCGTCATACGATTCTCAGCCGTCATCGCCTAGCGATGTCCAGCTGTAGTTAAGGCAGTGGATTCCTCTTTATGATGAACGAGGTTCAAATCCCAGTCCAAGCATCCTAGTTCCAGTTTCGCATAGGTTTCTTATGTTCTTAACGGACAGAAACCTTCAGAAGTAAAGGGAACCTTTGTCGTTCTGCAGAGGTATTTTATAGGACTGTTACTTTTCACGACATGCACGGGATGTCCCGCCGGGGGGGGGGGGGGGGGGAGGGGGAAGGGTGAGGGGGAATATGACAGGAAAGACCGTTCGAAGCAAATAAGTTCACAATTTTATGAAATAACATATACTGCAGCAGTCACTTGTGACTTTTATTAGGACGAAGTGTTTCGGCAGCATGGTGTCATCATCAGGTTCATTTTCAGTTACTTTACGCAGCAGCTCCAGATATGTATGTAATCCTTTGGACTTCATGCGTAATAAATGTCTTTCAATTACATGATAAATTTTACATACGTTTTCAAGTCCTGTCTTCCATGCAGTATCGTCGTTCCTGTTGCTCTTTATTTGTTATTAATTATACACTACTGACCATTAAAATTTCTACACCAAGAAGAAATGCAGTTGATAAACGGGTATTCATTGGACAAATACATTATACTACAAATGACATGTGATTACATTTTCACGCAATTTGGATGCATAGATTCTGAGAAATCAGTACCCAGAACAACCACCTCTGGCCGTAATAACGGCCTTGATACGCCTGGGCATTGAGTCAAACAGAGCTTGGACGGCGTGTATAGGTACAGCTGCCCATTCACCTTCAACACGATACCACAGTTCATCAAGAGTAGTGACTGGCGTATTGTGACGAGCCAGTTGCTCGGCCACCATTGACCAACTGGTGAGACATCTGGAGAATGTGCTGGCGAGGGCAGCAGTCGAATATTTTCTGTATCCAGAAAGGCCCATACAGGACCTGCAACATGCGGTCGTGCATTATCTTGCTGAAATGTAGGGTTTCGCAGAGATCGAAGGAAGGGTAGAGCCACGGGTCGTGAAATGTAACGTCCACTGTTTAAAGTGCCGTCAATGCGAACAAGAGGTGAGCGAGACGTGTAACCAATAGCACCCCATACCATCACGCCGGGTGATACGCCAGTAGGGCGATGACGAATACACGCTTCCAATGTGCGTTCACCGCGTGGTCGCCAAACACGGATGCGAGCGTCATGATGATGTAAACAGAACCTAGATTCATCCGAAAAAAGGACGTTGTGCCATTCGTGCACCTACGTTCGTCGTTGAGTACACCATCGCAGGCGCTCCTGTCTGTGATGCAGCGTCAAGGGTATCCGCAGCCGTGGTCTCCGAGCTGATAGTCTATGCTGCTGCAAACGTCGTCAAACGGTTCGTGCAGATGGTTGTTGTCTTGCAAACGTCCCCATCTGTTGACTCAGGGATCGAAACGTGGCTGCACTATCCGTTACAGCCTTGCGGATAAGATGCCTGTCATCTCGACTGCTAGTGACACGAGACTGTAGAGGATCCAGGACGGCGTTCCGTATTACCCTCCTGAACCCACCGAGTCCATATTCTGCCAACAGTGATTGGATCTCGACCAATGCGAGCAGCAATGTCGCGATACGATAAACCGTAATCGCGATAGGCTACAATCCTACCTTTATCAAAGTCGGAAACGTGATGATACGCAGTTCTCCTCCTTATACGAGGTATCACAACAACTTTTCACTAGGCAACGCCGGTCAACTGCTGTTTGCGTATGAGAAATCGGTTGGAAACTTTCTTCATGTCGGCACGTTGTAGGTGGCGCCACCGGCGCCAACCTTGTGTGAATGCTGTGAAAAGCTAATCATTTCCATATCACAATATCTTCTTCCTGTCGGTTAAATTTACCGTCTGTAGCACGTCATCTTCGTGGTGAAGCAACTTTAATGGCCAGTAGTGTATGTTACGTTGTTGTATGCTCTGGCTTTTAGTTTAGTAGTGGTCAGAAATAAATACCAGTCTGCAACTGACAGTTAGTGATAGCAGTTGTGACAGATGATCAGCGATTATGTTATTTCTGTTTCCGCCTATTTGTTTACTGACTTTTCTTCCGTTGTTATTCTATTGTAATCAGTTGCGTATTATGTTCTGACATGTCGTAAATAATGGTCAGAAATAACCGTAATTTCCAGTTGAAATTTTGTGATAGCAATTACGTCAGATGACCATTAGTAATGAAATGCCAGAACGTAACACGAAACTGATTAGCACTGGAATAACAACGGAAGAATCATCAATAAACAAATAGATAGAAACAGAAATAGCGAAATCTCCCATCATCTTTCACAACTGCAGTCACTAACTGTCAGTTATAGTCTGAGAATTATTTCTGACCACTACTAAACTAAAAGCCAGAACATACAACAAAACTGATTATTGTTGCTACATTAACGTAAAATATAATCAACAACAAATAAACATCAACGGAGACAACGATACTGCATGGTAGTCAGAACTTGAAGACGTAAGTAAAATCACATTATCAATAAGCAACTCACGCTAACGGCCTTACCGCAGTGGTAACACCGGTTGCCGTCAGATCACCGAAGTTAAGCGCTGTCGGACTGGGCTAGCACTTGGATGGGTGACCATCCGGTCTGCCGAGCGCTGTTGGCAAACGCGGTGCACTCAGTCCTTGTGTGTCGAACTGAGGAGCTACTTGCTTCAGAAGTAGCGGCTCCAGTCCCGTAAACTGACATACGGCCGGAAGGACGGTGTGCTGACCACATTCCCCTCCATATACGCATCCGGTGACGCCTGTGGCCTGAGGATGACACGGCGGCCGGTCGGTACCGTTGGGCCTTCCAAGGCCTGTTCGGGTGGAGTTGTTTTTTTTTTTTTTAATAAGTAACTCACATGTAGCACAACAAATGTACCAAAATTTATAAAATGTTCTATTACAGATAAAATGATGATGGCTGTGCAGCTGTAATAGGCCTATAGTTAAAATAAAAAAGCAACACTCGTCGCTGCGTAATTGATTACACAAATTCATCATGTGCAATTACTCTTACGTTGTAACTAATATCAGGTGAAGTTAGTTTCCTTTCCTATGTGTGCCATTGGGGTTATGTGGTACACACAGCAAAGGAAACTAACTTCACTTAATCTTAATTACAGTGTTAAAGTAACTGTAAACGCCCCTGAAGATGGGAGCATGCTGCCGAAACGCGTGTGCTAATAAGATATTAACAACAAGTGACAGTTGCAGTATATGCTGTCTTATAAAAATCTTACAGTACAGTCGCAGCCCTCAAATAACATCCTTATAACATAGATACATGTAAGTAAAAAAAGGTGTAGCAAACATGGGCCCTAAAATGTCTTCTTTAAGAGCTATGTCTTTCAATTTAAAGAAGATTAACAAATGCTCGTGGCTCTTAAGATACGCACTTTCAGAATCCATATTTACTGAACATCTTTTTCTTGTTTTCGTCCACATTACCACCTTTCAAAAAAAGGAAAGCAAAGAGCTTGCAGCAGAAGAGATTCGTTTCACAGTGTCGAAGATAAGTAAGTGCTCTTAGTACTTAAGGTATGCGTTTTCGAGCCCATGTTTACTAGAATTTTTTGCTTCGAATGATCGTTCCTATCATATCTCTGAATACTAGCCATTATTCCTGGGACTCCATGTATAGATGACAGTAGATAACTTCGTAAGTTGCATGGGTCTTTTCGTAGATGTTGGTGATTTATACAAACAAGACGGAGCGGTGGAAAAACGTAGCGAAAAGCCAGAAGACATGCACAGGGTTGTCGCTTGGTGCAGGGATAGTAAGTTGATCGTCAACATAAACAAATGTAACACACTGCCTACAAATAGGCAGAAGGACCCATTAGTGTATGGTTACACAAGTGCAGAACACTCGCTGGAAGCTGCATATCTATAAAATATCCAGGAACATGTGTATGGAGCGATTTAAAGTAGAAGGACTAATGGCATGTAAGGAAGACCCAGACTGAGGTTCACTGGAAGAGTATCCAGGAAGTGTTGTCCGCCCCCAAAGCACAACGCCCCAGTTCGATCAGTACTCGAATACTGCTCATTATTATAAGATCTGTTCCAAATAGGATTGATAGAGGAAACAGGAGATCCAAAGAAGAAAGAAAAATGTTCAAATGTGTGTGAATTCGGATGGGACTTAACTGCTAAGGTCATCAGTCCCTAAGCTTACACACTACTTAACCTAAATTATCCTAAGGACAAACACACACACCCATGCCCGAGGGAGGACTCGAACCTCCACCGGGGATCCAAAGAAGAGAAGCGCGTTTCGTTACTGGTTAATTTAGTAAGTGTTAACGCTTAGCCACCTCCCATTGCAGTCACTGCAAGAGAGGTGTCCTGCATCCTGCATCAAGGTGTGGTTTACTGTTGAAATTCTGAGACCGCACGTTTCTAGACGAGTCAACCAATAAATTGTTTCCTCCTACGAATAATTCCCAAAAATGCAGAGGAGATAAAAATAGAGAGACTGGGGCTCATACGGGGATAACAACTGCTTCATACCCGTGCCATTCGCGACTGGCACACGGATTATGGGAAGTGACACTGGCACACAAAGTCCCCTCCGCCACGTACCATAAGGTGGCTTGCTTAGTATAAATGCAGATATAGGTGTAGATGTAGTTATACACTCACAGAAATGGAAAGCGTTGCACCAAGAACACTTTGACCTAACACTACAAAACATATCCATGTATTTACGTCCAGTTGAATATTTTGATAAAAATTTCATCACATTATGTGACAAATCGGACAAGTACATGTAAATAGTAATGTAGGAAACACGATACTAATGCTAGTGAATGAATTTTGCTGCGCAATAGCAAATGACAACAAAAACATAGCGGGTGTTGAATAGGAATAGCAATGGCCATACAAGCCTTTATAAATAAGAATATTTTTTAACAGTGCAAGTGAATGAATTTTGCTGCACAATAACAAATGACAACTGAAATATTGTGGGTGTTAAAAAAGGAATTGCAGTGACCAGACAAGCCTTTAGAAATAAGAGAATTTTTTTAACAGCGCAAGTGAATGAATTATGCTGCACAATAAAAAATGACAACAGAAATATTGTGGGTGTTAAAATAGGAATTGCAATGACCATACAAGCCTTTAGAAATAAGAGTATTTTTTTAACAGTCAGCTTAATACAGAAACAAGAAAGGAATTCATCAAGGCAATTATTTTGAAAATTTTTAACTTATTTGTGGGAAGAATGGACTCTCGAAGAAAAGGAAAGAAAAAAATGAAAGCACCTGAAATGCGAATATGGAGGAGAACCAGAAAAAGTGTAACGCACATGCAACAAATATGTAACGTAGCTACAGCCAACATTGCCTATATTCGTCTTTGAATTTGGACTCGATAAGCAACCTGAGCTATCTGTAAACGGAATCTGACCTGCATAACATTTTGTGCGTGTTGTATGAGTGCCAGTTTCACTGTCACTTAACCCCTCAACAGATCGTAACATGAAAAACTTAAAACTAACGTTTGAATACGCTATCTGACTGCGCTTTTGAACAAGAATTTACAAGTGACACAGAATCTGACTTGTGCAACGGAATTTGCTGGGCTAGAGTACATGGCATGTTGTGGTGTGCATGTCCTGTCTGGCACTAAGTTTTGCACTCACCCCTTTAGGTAACTGCCTTTTTCCATGTGGTTTACAGCAATGCAGGGGCAGCGGCTAAAGCTTATTGTTATAAGAATGAATTTAATAAAAGGAGTTTGCTTGGGTCCTGCTAACTACTAAATAACTTTTGAGAAGGGATTTCATAAATTAAGTCTATTTAAAACTTCAGAATCATCATGAACAAGTATTAATAATGACAATGACAAAATGACATATGTATCAATAATGGCTGAGTGCCAGATTACCAAAATATTTCTACTTCAAAGTTACAATAACATTTAGTAACCACAGTATATTATTTAAATGTGGAGAATAATGTTTTGACGATGCCGTTACGGTTTTAGCACATTAGGACATGGTGTAGAACAGGTACGCTTTACCTTATTTTACCTGTACATTTCCCAGTTTGTATGAGAATATAGCGTGATATGAAATGCTGCATTGTTTTGAAAAATAGACTGCCCACTAGGTGTATATATCATTTTTTATACTGTGGATGTGAAGATGGTCATTATTGACTGAAACAGGTCATCGTCAAAGGAATTTATGTTGTGATCAAAGATTGGAATAAAAAAACATTTAACATTGGAAAATAATAATTGTTGTTTGAAGGATAAGGAGGCTACTTTCACTGTAATGAAAAACATGGGATTATTGCAAACTCGGACTAACAATCACGAGCCTAAACCTGAAATTGCTTTTGCGCTATGCTTGCGAATTTTACCTTAAATTCCATCTTCAAGCGTAGTTAAACCATGTAAATCTCTCCTGGCTATAGAATTGATATCAGACCTTCAGTGTGGTAAGATCTGACATCATCGACGTGAGGGCAGCGTGACACATCTTCTGTCTCCGAGCTCTCGACCGACACTACTACTATTTCCACTCTCACAGACAGGCCTCGTCTCACAACAGTGCTTAGAATCGCGCTCCCATGTTTCGCCTTCAGATTGTTACTGGCGATATCTGAGTGCTTATACAATGCAAAGAAAGGCGTTAAGTTGGATATATTGTTTTATCTAATAGAGAGTTCTGACACACTCCTTACATCCAAGACTGAGAAGAACCAATGAACAAATTTTGAAAATATTAAAGAGAAAAGTAAAACTGATTAACATGATATACATGCGAAAAAATGAAGTACATGGTTGCCTAAATCTGCATAACAGTTTCGTAAAAAAGTAGAAGGAAAGATTGTGGGAAAAACCACAGGTACAGAACATCCGTATTGCGAAGCGTTATCAATGGAATGAGCTGCTGTAACTACAACCAAATGATGAAGGCGGCGAAGGACAGAGTAGGATAGCTACACCAACAAGGTGTTGCCTTTAGTATCTTACGATGATGTGAGCTCATTATCAATGGTTTCAATAGAAAAGAACGCTGAGTGAGGTTATCCGTCTCACTTCATAAATGCTATAAAGACTCTATTCACAAAGATCGAAATTGTTATAGATATGGGAAATACAATCTCGAAACCATTGAACACAAACAAAGGGGTACGGCGAGGGCGCTTTATTTCTCCGACACTGTTCAATATTTACCTAAATGATGTAATCAGTAAATGCAAAATGTTAAATGAAAAAATAGCATATTTCGATCGTGAAGCTGGACTAAATGTAATTTTATATGTAGGTGATCTAACTGTAATTGCAGAGAATGTAGGTGACAACGAGACGTCATGCTTAAGAAATGAAGAAGAGTGGAAGGATGTAGAAGGGAATATCGAAAAAGCAACGAGGATATGAGGAAAGTTTAGTAAGCTAAACGAAAAGATAAAGGTAAATAAGAGAAAATCGAAGAAACTTGGAGACCATGTAGTTGGAGAAAGACTCCTGTAAAGGCTCTCAGTTATAACTGCCCTGGAAGAAGAAATGTAGGAAGACCATACAAGAGATGGAGCACCGTAAAAGGCAATTTGCCTGATACATGAAGTGGAGAAAAAGCAGAACTCTATTCCTACATATGAAGAGTGATGTGGGTATACGACGGCTATCTCGTGTGGCTAAGGTGCCCACAAATTATCACGTGGAGAAGGCAACAAAATAGCCCAGAAGACATTAAAGTGTCGTGTATCGTCGTCTTTCGGGCTTTGACAAAGATCAAATCAATGGCGTGACGGACATCGGAACAACATACCGACAGATTGCATAGACAAGCTGCCTGCAGGGCAATGGCTGCATAACGTCTGGTGATGATATGGACTTATGGAAAGTATGTGGCAAGAACAGTGGGCGCAGTTTCACCCAGAACAACCACACCACGGCAGGACTGCTCGACTGGCTCTGATGATAAGATCGACGCCAATAGAATGAACATGCGCAGGTGTTACTGGCAGTTTGTTACCATGAACCGTTGGGAGTAGACTACTCTCGAGTTCTCAAGTGTCATTTACCGCTGACATCATACCAGACACACACACACACACACACACACACACACACACACACACACACACACCCAAACATCGAGATATAACAGGGGCACTGACAAGGAATCCGTTGCGTGCGAGGTCGCAAAAGGTCAATGATGCTTACGCCATTTGATGATGACGATGTATAGTTTGCGGGGCGCTCAACTCCGTGGTCATCAGCGCCCTTAGAAAGTCCCGATTTTTACGCAGTCTAATTATTTACTCAGTCCAATTTAGCTACTGTCACGAATGATGATGGTGATGAAATGATAAGGATAACACAAATACCTAGTCCCTGGGCGGAGAAAATCCCCAACACGGCCCGGAATCGAATCCGGGACCCTGTGATACAGAGGCTACAGAATTTGATGCCCCGCATATTGCCTGCCATGCAACCAAAATATTGGCTGCTAATGGCAACAAGGGAGAGACCGGAGGTACGCAATGGTGAGCACAGCAAGAGGGTAAAGGGTGTAGTTGAACTGCTTACGCAACGAGTAACCCATAGCAGTGCTATGGTGTCAGCGATGTTAGTATAAAGCAGAGCAATTGCAACGGTAAACAAAGCAAACATTGCATTATATCTACAACAACAGCTGCCGAAGTTGACATTTCCTCAAAAAGGAACCAAAGAAATTTCGCAGAGTCAGAAAGAAGTGGTAGATGAACTATTAGCGTTTCTGGAAGACGTACCGGTGGAGTGTGTGGTGTCGTATACGCTCGACTGTGCGGACAATGTACATGACGAGCATAGTGATGACGATACGTGCTTAAAGTGATACTGAAACAGGTTTAGAGCCATGTAGTTCATCATCCTTTTCGGACAGGGAGCCACAAATCCCGTCTCCAGTGAAACGTACTAAAGGACGATCGTTGTCCAAGCAGCTGGTACTAAACATAATTACGTACATGGAAGGTCATCTGCAGCATAGGAAACAACAATTATGATCAGATTTTAAATAAGTCCGTAGCAATATTACCGTGTATTACATAACAAAAAATATGGATATTCATGGGAGGACAAGGCGCACTTATTACAAAAACGCGTTTCAAGCATGCAAGATAGAATTTACAGGATGGCAGTGACCTACTATGTTATGCGCATCGAATTGCGCGTGACATAGATTACAGACCACAGAGTTCCCCAAGATGGATAAAGGTATTCAAACTGAGCTCCCCCTTGTGGTCACAACTCGCTCCTCCCATAGCCGGGGAACGAGGCCGATCAAAGACCAACAGCGGCAAGGGCATCCTGTGGTAGTGGCCCCTCCTATGGCAGTCCCGAAAGACGAACTGAACAAAGCAGAGCAGCAACAAATCCAAGAATGCACAGCAACCAGCTCAAGTGCACATTTAACCACACAAGACACCCCTGTAGTTAGGTTACCGCCTGTTTACTTGATTAGGGTGTACCCTAACATCGAGTACACCATGCAATTGGCGAGGCTGGAACTGTCGACTACCCTGACCACAGCCTTAGGAGATATGGTTCGTGTGGGACATGAGAACGGCAGAAAAGTCATCTTCTGGATAATGGAGGCTGTAGACAGAATACAGCTAAAGTCAGTGAATCTTCCCACCGACTTCGGAGCCCTGCGGGACTTATTAAAGAAAGTCTTTGAAAGACGAGGCGAGAAATTCCACCTCGATGACATTTACGAACAATCTATTTTGGCAAATGGACGAATTACGTTCGACTGGAGTAAGACTTGGCCAAACGATCATATCCATACGCTTTCCATAATGACCAAAATTACCATTGGCCAACTTAATACTCACAACAGCAGACTAGTGATACAGGAGCTGCGTAAGGAGGTGGAGGAGAAGGGACTGGATGTGCTCTGCTTGCAGGAGCCGTACTCCCTAGCTGGGAAAATAGCATTTGCAGCCGCGACATGGCTAGTCGTCAGCAGAGGGGAAGACCCGAAAGCGGCGATAATAATAACAAAGAAATCCCTGAGGGTTACGATACTCTCACAGTACACAACTAGTCACTGCAACGTCTTGGAGTTGCAATCTCCCGTGGGAGTAATTACACTTGAGCTATTCTAGGCGCTTCAGTCCGGAACCGCGCTGCTGCTACGGTCGCAGGTTCGAAACCTGTCTCGGGCATGGATGTGTGTGATGTCCTTAGGTTAATTAGGTTTAAGTAGTTCTAAGTTCTAGCGGACTGATGACCTCAGGTGTTAAGTCCCATAGTGCTCAGAGCCATTTGTACCAATTACACTTGTAAACATGTACTTCCAATACGGTGATAACATCGAGAGACATCTTGACCACCTGACTACAGTAATCACGGCGTTGCAGGGGCGAAAAATGATAATAACTGCTGACATCAATGCAAAATCCCCCTATGGTACAGTGGCACAAGGGACACGAACGGAGAAAAGGTGGAAGAACTCATCATGGCCTTGCAACTAATGGTGGACAACAAGCCCGGCAACCCTCCAATCTACGCAGCGGGAGGAGGACAAGGCACAAATATTGATGTGACCTTAGTCACATGAAACGCAGTCAACATCATCCAATACTGGAAGGTTGAAGAAAATGCCACCACTAGCGACCATAATCTCATAACTTTCACCATAAGTGATAGAGAATGCCGCTGGGCCATGGGATGGGAGGTGCAAATGAATTATCAAAGAGCTGATTGGGAACGCCTAGCGAGGGAGTGCGACATTCCCGCTTTGCCAGAGGGTGACACGCACCAGAACATAGACGTGGACGAGAGAGCTGAGGAACTGGTGAGTGTGATAACTAGAGCGGTGAAAGCGGCTGTACCAACTAGGAGGAAGGCCATGGCGGCCTCTCCGTCACCATGGTCGGCCGAACTCGAGGACATGCGCCGGTCTGTCAGAAGGTTGAGGAGGCACTACCAGCGTAGTGTCGTCTGGCTGGAACGGCAAAGATGGTTGCTACAGTATCGGGAGGCCAAGCAGAGGTTCCAAAAGGAACTACGAGCGGTAAGGATAACATGCCGGGAGAGCTACGTCCTGAATCAATTACCTTTAGACCCGTGGGGCACACCCTATAAGTTAGTCAGAGAGAAAATCCGCTCTCCTATGGAGTTGTCAATAGTCAGACAGGGGACCGGGATGATGGAATATTGGCAGGAGACTGCAGAGGTCCTCCTCCAGTTCTTGTTGCCTGACGATTGTGCTGATCAGGAAAGTGAAGGGCGCTATAGTCTGGAACCGCGCGACGGCTACGGTCGCAGGTTCGATTCCTGCCTCGGGTATGGATGTGTGTGATGTCCTTAGGTTAGTTAGGTTTAAGTAGTTTTAAGTTCTAGGGGACTGATGACCTCAGAAGTTAAGTCCCATAGTGTTCAGAGCCATTTGAACCATTTTTTGAAAGTGAAGGGCAACGGCAGCTACGATATGACCTTGGCGAATATAACAATAGCACGACGGTCTACCCCTTTTTTGAAGAGGAGGTGGCTGTCCACATAAGATCGCTGAAGAGAGGTAAAGCTCCCGGGCCAGACGGTATTGTGGCGGAGGTGGTGCCATTCTTAGCCCCCCTGCTAATTGCACCACTCACTCATCTATATAGCGAGTGCCTCAGGCAAAGGAAGTTGCCGAAGATCTGGAAAAACGCGAATGTTGTGATCATCAAAAAAGGACATGGCAAAGACCCGGCAGAAACGAAATCATATAGACCTATATGTTTGTTGGACCTACTTGCGAAGACACTAGAGAAATTGCTGGCTGACAGACTGGCTGCACACCGAGTGCTGTGCGGCATGAACAGCATTAAGTTCGGCTTCAGGTCTGGGCGATCGGCATCTGAGCCCTGGCGGCTGAGATGTGTGGGTCTACCCCACACAAGTACGTAGTCGGCATCATGATAGATATCAGTGGTGCCTTCGACAACCTGTGGTGGCCTTCGCTCTTCTCCTGCTTGTGGGAGAAAGAGTGTCCAGGGTTGTCTGACGCGCTATTGCGAGGATCGGGAGGACTGGCTATCATTCCCTAGCGGGAGAGTGGGAAAATAAATAACAAAGGGATGCCCCCAGGGTTCCGTCATAGGTTCCCTGTTGTGGGGCAACCACATGGATCCGCTACTGGTTAGCTTACAACGAAGTGAAGATATGCTAGAGGTGATAGCTTACGCATATGACCTCCCCCTGTTGGTTGGCGGCCGTAGCCCAGAGGACATAAGAGCCCAAAATAGAGAAGGCTATAGATAAACTGCAACCATGGTGCCAGAACACAAAGATGAAAATATCACCAAGTAAATCAACAAACCTTCTGCTAAAAGGACAGCTGATCAGAAATCCAACTGTGAGAATTGAGGGCTCGCCGGTTCTTCGGCGACGTGACACACTTTGTAAGTAGGCTGTTTATGTTTTCTCTATGTAAGTAGGCTGTTTATGTTTTCTTATTGGCAACGTTATGTAGCGCTCAATATGAAAATCACTGGCTGTGCTGTGTGCAGTCTGTGGCTGCTTTGCATTGTTGTAATACTCGCCATTGTAGTGTTAGGCAGCTGGCTGTGAACAGCGCGTAGCGTTGCGCAGTTGGAGGTGAGCCGCCAGCAGTGGTGGATGTGGGGAGAGAGATGGCGGAGTTTTGAAATTTGTCATGAACTGCTATATTTATATATGATGATATCAAGGTAAATACATTGTTTGTTCTCTATTAATATCTTTCATTTGCTAACTATCCCTATCAGTAGTTAGTGCCTTCCATAGTTTGAATCTTTTATTTAGCTGGCAGTAGTGGCGCTCGCTGTATTGCAGTAGCTTGAGCAGCGAAGATTATTGTGAGGTAAGTGATTTGTGAAAGGTATAGTTTAATGTTAGTCAGGGCCATTCTTTTGAAGAGAATTTTGAAAGTCAGATTGCGTTGCGCTAACAAAATATTGTGTGTCAGTTAAAGTACAGTCTTGTATAAATTGTTCAAAGGGGAAGTTTCATATGTCGACCCTTAGCCGAGGATACCTCACTGGAATCTTCTGATTTTTTCTTGTAGTTTGTGTAATTAGTGTAGATTTTGTTTATTGCTAGCGCGTAATTATAGAGAGAATTTCCTTCGTAGTTGTAGTTTTTCATTGTTGTACAGTAAAACAGTTGTGGCATGCATGTAGATTTGCAGCAAGTTTTTCGCAGCTGCGCTTGCAATTAACTAAATATTATTTTCAGTGCTATGTTAATGTGTTCTCTTATTTTTGCTCTTCAAATTGTGCTTTTCTGTGTTGTCGTGTGAAATATTGTGACAATAATGGCGTGTGAAAAACGTAATACTAGGCTCCAAAGTAAACTGAGAAATGACAGTGAAGACGAAAGCAGTGTGATAGCGCCGCAGAGTAATGAATTAACAGACATTCAAAGTAGTAATTTGGTAACTGTGCATAGGGAAATGGAGCAGGCGGCAAACAATGGCGTGGACAGTGAAACAATTAGTGAAGAGGGACGCATTATCGATCGATCGGTCGGCAACAGCTTGCCTCAGGAATCGGGAATGACAGGACACAATTTTGCAAATACTGTAGACTCAGGTTTTGGGTTCTCACCGTTTTCTCAAATGAGTGAAGACACATTTTCTGCTTGTCAAAATGTGAATGTTGTCGGTGCAACTTCACTGCCGAAAAGCACTGAGGAACATGTTTCAGACACCAGTGCATTGTTATTACAATTAATGCAACAAATGGGACGAAAGCTTGAAAAGATAGACACAATGGAACAACACCAGAGACAAACACAGCAACAGTTCGACACAGTGGAACAAAATCTCAAAAAGTTAGACACAGTGGAACAAAATCACAAAAAGTTAGACACTACACTTGAACAAACACGTGAAGATTTAATCACTGAGTTACATAACATCGAATCGAAACGTCAAAAGGTCTGTAATGACGTAAAAACACAAATTTGTGAGCATTTCCAACCTATTTTTTCGCGTCATGAAAATGTATTACAGAATCACGAAGCAGCCATAAAAGAACTGCAAACTATTGTTCATGAAAATCATGAGACCTTGCAAGCTAAAATTGACTCAGTTGCATCTACCGATTCGGTTACGCAACTTGCAAAAACTCAGGAAAACTTAAAGGACACAGTAGATACCCTGAAAATTGGTTCAGAAAGACACATGGAGGAAATAAGTACACTATCGGAGAAAGTAGCCGAACTTTCGGATCAGGTCACTAACTTATCTACAAAGGTAGATGATGATCTGAATGACACAAGACCTGTAGCATTCACTGACACAGAAGAGTATGAACAAATAAGAAAATTCAAACAAAATCAAAATCAAATCAATACACAGTACAAAAGAGAAATCCGGGAAGTACAAGATCAGTTGACGCAGGTAATACAAGAATTACGTATTTCAGAGGACACTCGCGCTCCAATACGGGAAGAGGGACATAGAAATACGGAACAAACACAAAATAATAACACAGGACACTTCGGAAATTATGAAATAATTTGGCAAGGTGCACCGAATTTTGCGATGGAACCGCCGACACGACGTAACAATGACCGATATGCTACTCGCCGACACGATGATTTTGACTATAAGCTGTTCATTACTACACGTAAATTCAAAACATTTAAGAATTCTGGCAACGACATTCATCCACAAGTGTGGCTCCATCAATTCTCTCATTGTTTCCCCCCCCCCCCCCCCAATTGGTCATTAGAGCACAGATTAGAATTTATGTGTGGCTATTTAGAGAATGAACCAGATGTAAGAATGCAATCGGTCATTCTCGATTGCCACAGTGAAGGAGAATTTTATCATGCCTTCCTCTCAGCATATTGGTCTCAAGCTACACAAGACCGAGTAAAACATAGCATCATAATGATGAAACATTTCGAACAATCTGAATTTTCCAGTCTTGTGAAATATTTTGAAGACATGTTGCACAAGAATCAGTACCTGTCAAACCCATACAGCCCCTCAGAACTCATCCGCATTTGCTCAATCAAATTACCTGAACATTTACGACATATTATTTTGGCAGGACGTTGCAAAGACAACATTGAAGCTTTTCAGGGACTCTTAAAAGAATTAGAAATTGACACTGATAATGGCGGAACGCGAAAACAAGGACACAACAATTACAGGTCACATCCGTCACAATTCCGTGACGACAGAAACAATAACCGGACACGACTGGTCTATTCTTACAACGCAAATCGTGACCAAAATAGACACCACCCGTACGACAACCGTTGGCAGAGTAGTAATAATTACAGGGAAAGATCACCTCTCCGCGGTAGTGACTATCACAGAGACAATCAGAGAAACAGACAATATGGGAACCAAAATAATTATTATCAAGGGAGACAGAATAACTTCAGACGCAACAGTTCAGCGCGCAGTTACGATTCAGGGAGAAATTCTCCACCACTTAACCGACAAGAAAGAAACTACAGGAACTACCGACATGACGACAGACGATGTGATCGTAACGACAGACCTGAATTGCATCAGAACTGGCGGGATTCAAACAGAGCAGGGCCCTCTCGAGGAGGTGAATTTGTAGAAGTTAGGTCTCCAAATCCCAATAACGACGCGCGCCAACAAAGAGACAATAGGCAATGACTCACACCGCTGGCAGCCACAAAACGTTCTTATGACACTAACGACGCAGCTGCCGTAGCTAGTAATTACGTAAAAATGGAAGACATTAGGGACATCTTACTCCAGGAACACGACGTAAAACATAACAACATTGCATATCCTGTGATTCACATTACTGTAAATGACGTAAAATTTACGGCAGTACTTCACTCTGGCAGTCCCATTTCAGTAATCAGTGAAACAGCCTTTAGCAAATGCAACAAATCGAACGATTGCCCCACACTTCCGTTACGTAAGATTAAATTACAAGGTGCAATCTTTGGAAAAAGTGTAAATGTACGCCAACAAACCAATTTAGAATTCTTTTGTCAAAGCCACAGCTTCTCTATGAACTTTCTCATTGTTCCATTATTGTCGACGGAAATTGTATTGGGAGTAGACTTTTTGAATGAATACAAAGCAATCTTAAACTTTCACGATGCTGAAATAAGTTTAGAGAAAGAAGGTAAGTCAATAGCTTTGAAATTTGAAGATTGGCTCTCAAACCATGACGAGGAAATTAATCGGCTTTACCTTCTGTTAGACAACAGTTCGGACTTTTCTACGGAACTAGACACTAACAATCACTCTGCAAGTACTGACAGGGATGATATCGACGGCGCATTTGACACTAATAAGTTAATTCAGAATAAAATTCAAACAATTGAGAATTGTGATGAGACTGATAGGCAGGACCTTTTTGAGATTTTACAAGAACATTCCACAGTTTTTACTCATAAAACAGGAACAATCAAGGGATTTCAATACCAATTTCGTGTTCGTGAGCATACTAAATTTTGTGTTAGACCATATGTAATTCCAGCACATTATAGGGACCGTGTTAGAACAGAAATACAATCTATGCTTGACGAGGGCATTATTCAGCCTGCAGTAAGCTCATACATCAATCCATTACATGTTGTTGAGAAGAAAAATGGATCGATCAGGCTTGTCTTAGATTCGAGACAAATCAATACGATCATTATTCCTGAAACAGACAGGCCGCAAACGTTGGAAGAACTTCTTCAAAATTTTAATGGTGTAAAAGTGTTGTCTTCCATTGATCTCAGATCCAGCTTTTATCAGATCGAACTTCATCCAGAATGTAGAAAATACACAGCTTTCCTTTGTTTCGGCGTTTGTTATCAGTTTCGGAAACTTCCCTTTGGTTTGAACATTTCTTCAGCAGCGTTCATTTGCGGGCTAAATTCCATATTACCTGATTTCTTAAAACGTCACATCACCTTATATGTGGACGATATTCTAATAGCAGAAGCTTCATGGGAACTACATAATTGCATCCTCAACAGTTTGTTACGTATTTTTGCAGAATCTGGAATTACAGTTAACTTGGAAAAGTCTGAATTCGGTAGGACAAAGGTGAAGTTTTTGGGACATATTATTTCTTCTGAAGGCATTCAGCCGGATCCTGAAAAGTTAGAAGCAATCAGAGGCATTCCAGTTCCATCCACAAAAAGACAAGTCCGCAGTTTTCTAGGTCTCGTAAATTTTTACCGTCGTTTTCTGAATATGCAAATTCTTGTTACACCAAAACTTTGTTCTCTCACTGGAAAAAATACTATTTGGAACTGGGACGAACAACCACAATTGGAATTCAATTCTTTGAAAGAAGCGTTACTTCACGCGCCAATCTTAGCTCATCCAGACCTGTCACAAGATTTCTGCCTTAGCACGGATTCTTCTAAAGTCGGTCTTGGTGCCCATTTATTTCAAGAAGCCATAGAAAATGACACTACCATTCAGAAAACCATTGCTTTTGCTAGCCGAGTGCTAACAAAATCTGAAAAAAATTATTCCGTTACTGAATTAGAAGCTTTAGCTATCGTTTGGGCATTTAACAAATTCCGTTTCTTTCTTTCTGGTAAGCACGTAAAAGTATACAGTGATCATCGTGCATTACAATTTCTTATGTCTTCAAAATTAAATCATGACAGGTTAAAACGTTGGGCATTGTTTCTGCAAGAATTCCGCTTCACAATAGTCTACATTCCCGGCAAGGAGAACATTGTTGCGGACGCACTGTCACGCGCACCGGCTGGGCTTGAGAAAAGTACCACAGAAGGCAACCTTGAGAAAAATTTCATTATTCTTTACATTCAGAAAGTCACCTTTGAAAACTTCATCACCACATCTTTAAAGGACATTGCTCATGAACAAGATAAAGATCCGATTTGGAAAGACATCAAGAGCAAATGGCATGAAAAGACACACACACAGATTCGGCATTATTATCTGCTTAGAAACAACATACTGTTCAAACGCTGCACTATTGATGACAAGCTATGGGTACTTTGCATTCCTGACGATTTTGTTAATAAGCTCATTTGGTACATTCATTTCAGCTACGCACATTTTGGTCCACGAAAATGTTATCATATTCTTCGAACGACTTGTTATTTTAACAATATGGAAAAAAGAATTCGAAGAGTCTTGTCTATTTGTAAACTTTGTCAAAAGGCGAAACCATCTACTGTCTCACATCGTGCTCCGTTGTTTCCTATTATTCCTTCTAAATTAAAAGAATTTGCTGCTGTTGATCTCTTGGGACCGCTTGTCAGAACATCCAATGGATTTTCGTACGTTCTAGTCGCTGTTGAACTTACTTCAAAATTTGTTTCTTTCACTCCGTTACGTAAAGCCACTGGACGATCTGTATCCAACGCCTTTGTTAAAAATTTCTTACGTGAAGTTGGCCACGTTGCTAAAGTCATTTCAGATAACGGACCGCAATTTAGATCTGCTGTTTGGTCACGCACGCTTCGGAATCATAAAATCAAACCTGTTTTTATTTCATTGTACTCACCACATTGCAACCCGTCTGAACGGATTATGAAAGAAATCAGTAAGCTTTGCAGGCTTTATTGTCACAGAAAGCATCAGCATTGGGACAGATATTTACACTTATTTCAAAACGTGCTGAATGAAATGCCTCATGATTCCACTGCTTTACCACCTACTCTTGTACTGAAGAATGAAGAACCACCGAACAGAATCAGAGAGCTTGTACCTTTCCCGAATACACGTAAACTTCGACACAAAGACATAATTGATTTGGCTCTTAAAAATATAAAATCTGCAGCAGACAAAAGGAGAAAACTACACGGTAAAGCAAATGCAAAGAAATTGTATATTGGTCAGAAAGTTCTCATTAAAGCTCATTCATTGTCACATAAGAAGAAACACTTGAGTCACAAATTCTTTCTAGTTTACTATGGACCTTACAGAATCCGACGTATACCACATGATAATTGCGTTGAAGTTGAAACTCTGCGTACTAGGAAGAGTAAAGGTTTACACCACATTTCACATGTAAAACCATTTATTGAAAGATAATCTGCTTTTTAACTTTG
This sequence comes from Schistocerca piceifrons, assembly GCF_021461385.2. Taxonomy (NCBI): domain Eukaryota; kingdom Metazoa; phylum Arthropoda; class Insecta; order Orthoptera; family Acrididae; genus Schistocerca; species Schistocerca piceifrons. Next base: position 330,241,671 of record NC_060144.1, read on the forward strand.
TCTTTGCCATAAAACTTTTCACTTCACATTTCTAGTATGCTTTGTCAGACTTAAGAAACTGTTAACATGCAACAATGTTTGAAGTTAAATATCCAGTCTAGAACCTAGGGAACATTTTTAAACAGAAATTACGAATGCATTGTTATAGTGAACAGACGACACAGTGTTGTATTTGTACATTCTTGCTTGTTAGTTGCACGATTACGTAACGACTATCAGGCTTACATACTTAGGACACATACTGGTACTGCTAATAAGATTTTAATGCAACATTTTGGTTTACTTGAAAATACGTTCTGGGTTTAATGTACTTTCTGTGAGATACCAGACGACACAGTGGTTAGTTTAAGTGACAACTACACGGTTTTATCACGACGCTTCTTATGAGTGACAATTTACAATGTTGCTTTTGTAGTGTTTCTGTTTTATTTCTGCACAGTTTTTCTGTTTTATTCTGCAAAGTAAAACATGTTTTAGTAGTAACTTTTGTGGTATAGCTATAATGAGATTGCCTTTTCCGTAGCACAACAATACGTTACAGCACAGTACTTTCTTCATCACGGCAATAAGCGTAATAACTAAGATATCTATACATAAAGCATTTCACTTTTGTTTATCATGAGGTAAGTACATTGACTTCTGCAGAACTTAGCTTTCGGAGGACGATAAGTACGACACTTCCACAGAATTATCTTACAGCAAGACACACATTTAGCGCTACAGGACACGCATTTGAGTGATTAATTTTGTACTTAAAACATTTATTTTTAAAGATATTTGAAGTACAATGATACAAAGGTTTTCAGTGATACATTTCATTTCATTGTTGTAATCTGTAGCACCTGAGGGTATAATTACATTAATCCTCAGGGGGGTACACACTTACTTTGTGTACCATGTGTGTGGCAACCACAAGGAACCCTAGCTAATATGGTATTTGCTTATACAACTTTACACATCGGTACCATATTTCTCTAACACACAAATTACACAGCTATCTGATCATGTAGCTGAGAGATAAACTTTTTTTATTACATCAGTGACAGATGTTTACGCAATTACACAGTTGGATAACTTCACACTTATGAAATTGTATTTTGTCTGTACTTTGTAAACTGTTCATATGTTTTTGGAACCATTGTGATACTATGAGAGCTTTGAATGATGTATTTGGTATGGATTCATGATTTTTAAAGTACGTTGAGGCAGATGACACTTTTGACATGAGCAGAGAATTTTTTTAATTATTGGAGGAAGCTACGACGATTTTGAGATTTGACTGAGGTGTTATGATGTTATTTTTACGACGACGATGTGTATTATGCTGCTGAGGTATGTTTATGATTAATAGGCTGAGGCTATATGAGTTATTTGATTATGCTTCATATTTATAATGACGAAATATTGACGAGTGTCGATGGATACGTATATGTGTAATAAGGTAAGGAGTAATGAATAGTGGGTAGGGACTCTTGACTTGTGAAACAGGATGTTTGAAACCAAGAATCGTACTTTAAGAGTTATGAAATGTGCGTAAATGTGTGAATGTATCACAATGCCACTGAAAATTTTTTTGGACACTGTTATATTTATAGGGTTTTGTTTCTACAGATTTGCAACGCTAATTCTTGACCTGTGAAATATTTTTTATGTGAGACTGTCACTGTAGTGGAAACTGCTGTCGTAAATATTTCCGTAAGAAAGTTAAGTGACCACCTGCACGTAATGCGTCGCGGGCACCCACCTGGGCGACAGCCGCCCGAAAAAAAAAAAAAAAAAAAAAGCCATTAGCCTTTCAGCGGCACAGGTAGAAAAAAAAGGGAGGCCATTATCCTGGCTATTGACGTTCCTCTGTAGAAAGCATCGCAAAAACGACACGATAATGACAAGTGTCTTTCTACGAGAGTTGAGAGCTACTGACTTACGAAATGCCACATAGCTATTGAATGATGTTTTATGCTTTGGTTTGCGTAATTGCTTATTTCATTTGACATCTGTTTTCCAGCTGTGTTGCAGCATTGGTTTCATAAAATAAAATTAAATGCATTTGCTAATGTGAACACTTTCTGTCAACAGATCTATTAAATAATAATTTTGTGATCCACATTCTTCAAAAAAGGAGCACTTGGAAAGGAAAGAACAATAAGAAGGGACTAGTAACAGTAACTGCATACATAATATTCTTTTCAAGTACATGGTAATATTTCTTTTACAATAAGTTGTTGTGGTGCACCACTTTAATTACTTAGACATTAAGATGTGATTATACATTTCCCTTATCTGCATTGTTATCTTTAATGTACTATTTTTCCTGCTTGAGCTATGTCATGTTTAGATATAAGCTGCTGTTTGCCAGCCATAGTGTTACTGAATTTGACTTTGTGTTACTCTGCTAAGCCAGTTTTACTACTCATTTATTTTTCTTGTTGCTACACATTGGCTCATATTAGTTGTAATGTTGCATTGCTTGGTAATTTAGATTTACTGTAGCTTGCTTTGCAAATTTCCATTTTTTTGTCATTGCTGTTTGTGTTAATTGTTTTGTGCTGCTGCATTGCCTCGTCCCTTAGTTTAGCATCTGAGCTCAGTAGATTTAAGTTAGCTTAAGAGGGGGTAGCCTATAAGAGAATGAGTTGCGATGAATTTGAAGAAATGCACTGAGAGGCTATACGAGAAAAGTACAGAAAGCAGGTATAGATAGGGCTTTTGAAAATAATGAAGAACGAAGAGAGATCTCCGAGAAGTAAAGAAAGTTTTGTTTGCAAAATACTGCAGTAAAACAAACCCTGTCCTTTCCTTGTATTATTCCGCTATATGTTTGTGTACCCTTGTGTAGTTGTTTTCTTCCTGTCTCTGTGTAGTTTCATAGAATTTTTTCTTCTTTTAATATTAAGCTACATTCACTATGATGAGGAATACTGTTATCCTCAAATATAATTGGCATTAATAATATGTTATTTACTTTGTAAAGATGTTAGACATTATTTATTCTGTTTTGTGTTAATGCTCATGTGTGAAGTTGATGTTTCGAAAGTTATTCTGATCTTTTATATATTTACTTATGTCATAATTCCTGTAACATTGATGTATATGTCTATTTCTATTCTTTTGTAAAGCCTGTTTTACTACAAATGTTATCTGTATTGTTATGTTCTTTAATGATGTATTCTGTACCTTTGTTATTGTATTCTCATGTTATAAAATTGTAATTGACACCAGTTTAACAAACTAAGTAACTTGTAAGCATTCATTTCACTGCACACATTTCCGTTGGTCATAGTATATGGACAATATGTGAGAAGTAGGGACTGATAGTGTTTGCATGTGTGTTAATGATTCAGCAAGGGACTGGATAACAGCATTGCTGGATCTAAGGACAATTCCAGAAACTTTGTGAGTGCACAAGTGGTGGTTTATGGACTTGCTATATTGTCCGCAAGACTCTTCGATGGTGATTGTGCACCTGCACATTTGCAACAGATGGCTGCTGGCCGTCTCTACAAGAACTACAGTGGGTCTGCATCTTTGATGACCCACCAATACCATTATCTCTACCAGGACTACAGTGGGTCTGCTCTGTGATGATCTACCTACCTATATTCTTCAAAACTTCGACTGACTCTGCTGTGGGTTTGCTCTGTTGTGGCGCATTACCTGTCTGCATGTCAAGAGTCAGCACTGTCTTTCCATTGGAAGGACAACACTACTTCTTCAAGACAGCATGGAAATCCACTACTTCTGTGTGCATTTTCTTTTACTGCTCAGACTTTGAGAAAAACACTGCAATTTTACTGTGACGAATGATGAGGACTGCCTTTATGGACTGTGAGAAAAGGTTAGCTTTTGACCAACATTGTATCAATAAGTGTGTGCATTTGATTTCTTTGTTATTGTAATTATGAAAAATTTTATCAAAACATTATTGGCCACTGCTCAAAAAAAATTTGTAAAATTTTTTGTGGGGAGCATGGGGGCTATGTAAGTAGGCTGTTTATGTTTTCTCTATGTAAGTAGGCTGTTTATGTTTTCTTATTGGCAACGTTACGTAGCGCTCAATATGAAAATCACTGGCTGTGCTGTGTGCAGTCTGTGGCTGCTTTGCATTGTTGTAATACTCGCCATTGTAGTGTTAGGCAGCTGGCTGTGAACAGCGCGTAGCGTTGCGCAGTTGGAGGTGAGCCGCCAGCAGTGCTGGATGTGGGGAGAGAGATGGCGGAGTTTTGAAATTTGTCATGAACAGCTATATTTATATATGATGATATCAAGGTAAATACATTGTTTGTTCTCTATTAATATCTTTCATTTGCTAACTATCCCTATCAGTAGTTAGTGCCTTCCATAGTTTGAATCTTTTATTTAGCTGGCAGTAGTGGCACTCGCTGTATTGCAGTAGCTTGAGCAGCGAAGATTATTGTGAGGTAAGTGATTTGTGAAAGGTATAGTTTAATGTTAGTCAGGGCCATTCTTTTGTAGAGAATTTTGAAAGTCAGATTGCGTTGCGCTAACAAAATATTGTGTGTCAGTTAAAGTACAGTCTTGTATAAATTGTTCAAAGGGGAAGTTTCAACTTTACCCGGGAATCATCATTGACGAAAGGTGGAACGTCGGGAAACACATTGACACCGTAACCCAGAGAGCCCTCCAAGTACTAAGCAATCTCATCTCCATTGGACATAAAAGATTTCTTCTTCCGCCTCACCCGCCATGACTCTGAGAAGAGCAGAGAAATATGATATTAAGATCTGTAGGGGCTATAGGACATCTCCAGGTGGAGCCCTATTAGTCATAATGGGGCTCTGCCCCCTAGATATCAAAATCAGAGAACGGGCTGCGTGGTTCTGGGCCAAAAAAGGGAATACTGCGAAAATGTAGGACATATTAGGCATTAGGGTTGAGGATAAGGGTGAGATAAGGCAAAGAGGTGAGCAGTTATGACAGGAATCGTGGGAAACAGGTCGTAGAACATTTGAATTTCTATCGAATGTTAGGGAACGACTGGGCATGAACTACTTTAAACCAACCCGGGGATAATTCCACTTCTCAATGGCCATGGCCCTACCCGACATATCAATGTCGGTTTGGGAAGAGGGCTGCACCTGCGTGTGAATGTGGAGCATCGGAGGGTACGCCCGACCATGTGGATTACGAGTGCCCCCTTTTCAATGCATCTACATTACGAGACCGACTACCCGACCATGACACCTACCACTTACTTAGACGAGAAGACACCTTTCAAACACTGAATAAATTGGCTAACGAGGACTCACGAAAAATGCTGAAAGAATACCTGAGGGACATTGATTAAGCCGGCCGAAGTGGCCGTGCGGTTAAAGGCGCTGCAGTCTGGAACCGCAAGACCGCTACGGTCGCAGGTTCGAATCCTGCCTCGGGCATGGATGTTTGTGATGTCCTTAGGTTTGTTAGGTTTGAGTAGTTCTAAGTTCTAGGGGACTAATGACCTCAGCAGTTGAGTCTCATAGTGCTCAGAGCCATTTGAACCATTTTTGACATTGATTAGCTAATAATCTGAGACATATTTAATACCAGCTGAGCCTGGTGCCCTATTCCCATACAGCCTGTGTGTGGACAGGCCGACTTTCCTCATAGTCTGGAATCCGCCACGTACAGGACTAGGGGGAGTTGGGTACAACACCACCGATATAGGACAAGCACCAGATATGACATAAAATAGAATTAGTCAGTAGGACTTAGAATAAGGAAATTTAGTTAGGAGCCTGTAGCGATTAACATCCTAAGCCTGCCCATTGTCAGGGATACGCTCATTGGGATTAGCTCGATGATCAAGGCTCCGTAAGTAGGTTTGTATACTGCTGACACCTGAGACGCTGCAAGCAGTAGAGACTAATCATAGGTAGGCTTTCTAAAGAAAATATTAATAATAAATGAGTTGCCCATTGTTAATTTTGTTCTGGCTGTAGCTCACTTAATGAAATTGTAATTAGCTTAATCAATGTTTTGTTCAAAAATGGTTCAAATGGCTCTGAGCACTATGGGACTTAACATCTGAGGTCATCAGTCCCCTAAAACTTAGAACTACTTAAACCTAACTAATCTAAGGACATCACACACATCCATGCTCGAGGCAGGATTCGAACCTGCGACCGTAGCGGTCGCGCGGTTCACGACTGACGCGCCTACAGCCGCTCGGCCACACCGGCCTTCTCAATGTTTTGTATGAAGGTTTAGGATCCACTAATCACATAAGGAAGTGGGTTAAGATTGTATAATTATAAAGTTTTGTGAATAAAGAATTTTTTTAAAAAAAGGTTCGAATCCTGCCTCGGGCATGGATGTGTGTGAAGTCCTTAGGTTAGTTAGGTTTAAGTAGTTCTAAGTTCTAGGGGACTGATGACCACAGATGTTAATTCCCATAGTGCTCAGAGTCATTTGAACCATTTGAAAGAATCATTATGGGGCTAAAAACCACCCACCTATCAAAGAGCTGCGGGTGAAAAAACAGTGTAGTCCATGACGCGAAAATACCCATACTTCAGTCATTTATTATTTGAATATGAGAGCACTTAGAGATTTGGAATAAAATTTGTACATAATTTCAAACTTTATTGAAACCTTTTCTCGCTTACGACTCCCACAAAATGATGAAGGAAAAAAAGTATGTCGCTCACGACATCTTCGTTGTGCATAAGAAAAAACTACCACTGGAAGCATGATGTTTTAATAGATTACTTTTTCCTTCTAACTATATTTCGTAACAGATTTTGCAGACTCTTTATACTTATAACACTGAATTTACTACAAAAATTATAGCATTGTACGATAGTGAAGTAGACACTACGCCGTAAACACTAAATGCGTGAAAATTACTGCATCATGGAAGACGCTCGAATTTATTTCTTCGTTGATACTAACTCTATTTGCAACACTTTTAGCAGACAGTGTCTACATTGGCCGCTGAATGTACTTACAAAATTATAGCATCGCACGACACATAGTTTAGGAGAAATGACATCAAATATTGAGATACCTGAAAAACTGCCGCTTCATGCATGACGTTTTAATTTATTGCTTCATTCCTACTAACTCTATTCGCAATACATTTTACAGACAGTATTCCACTAAATGTACCTAAAAAAATACATTAGAGAATTCCAGGCTCATTACTTCATTCCTTAATACCTCTGTATCTCAGCTCTTTGGGCGTTGATTCTTCCTGATTGTTCTCTTAAACTTCAGCCTACTCTTCGTCATTACCAAATTGTGATCTGAGTCTGTATCTGCCCCTGGCTACGCCTTACAAACCAATAACTGTTTTCGGAGTCTCTACCTGCCCTTGATGTAATCTAACTGAAACTTATCTGTACCTCTCGGTATATTCCAAATATACTTCCTCCTCTTGTGATTCTTGAACAGCGTATTCATTGTTACCATCTGAAATTTATTGCAGAACTGAATTCGTCTTACTTTTCTCTCATTCCTGCTACCAAGCCCTTATTCTCCCACAATCCTTTCTTCTACTCCATCCCCTACAACAGCATTCTTATCTCCCATGACTATTAGATTTTCATCTAAATATACGTACTGAATTACCCCTTCAGTAGAATCATATACTTTATGTATTCGTCTTCTGCTTGCGACATCGGTATGTATACTTGAAATATTTTTGTCGGTGTTGGTTTGCTGTCGGTTCTGATGAGAACAGTCCTGCCACTGAACTGTTCACAGCAACTCACTCTCTGCCCTACCTTCCTATTCATAACGAACCCTACTCCCGTTGGCCGGCCGGTGTGGCCGAGCGGTTCTCGACGCTACAGTCTGGAACCGCGCGACCGCTACGGTCGCAGGTTCGAATCCTGTCTCGGGCATGGACGTGTTTGATGTCCTTAGGTTAGTTAGGGACGGATAACCTCAGCAGTTAAGTCCCATAGTACTCAGAGCCTACTCCCGTTGTACTATTTACTACTGCTGTTGATATTACTCTGTACTCATCTGGCCAGAAATTCTTGTCCTCTTTCCATTTCACTTCACTGACTCCTTCAGTATATGGATGGAGCCTCAGCATTTCCCTTTTCAGATTTACGCGTCCCTACCACTTTCAGACCTATGACTTTCCGCGCTCCGACTCGTGGAATGTTATCCTTTCGTTGGTTATTCAGTCTTTTTCTCATGTTCAGCCCCCTCTCCCCTGTCAGTTCCCTCCCGTTACGTGTCTGTAAGGCGATGGTTTCCATTGCCTTCTGCATCTTCATGTCGTTGCCATTGGTGATTATTCCGCCTTTCCAATGACAACAGAGTGCCCTGAACCTCTGTCCGCTCATTTGCCCTCTCTGACACGGCCGTTGACAGAGTGAAGGCGACATTATGGCGGAAATCTTCGGCCGCCATTTTTATTCAATGTTTAAGCAGTAGCGGTGTTCGAACCCGGGATTGAAAACGTTACTCCTACACCACAGATGTTACAGATTGAAAAGAAATACTGTAGGGGTTGGAACCACCAGCCTCCCATTGGTGTGAGTGTGATAACGTGGAGAGAGAAGTGAGGACGAGGAAATGACCAGCGAGATGATTTATTATTAATATTTTCTTTAGAAAGCCTGCCTATAATTAGTCTCTACTGCTTGCAGCGTCTCAGGTATGTCAGCAGTATACAAACCTACTTACGGAGCCTTGATCATCGAGCTAATCCCGATGAGCGTACCCCTGACACTGGGCAGGCTTAGGATGTTAATCGCTACAGGCAGAGATAGGAGAAGCAGGAGATGGATAGAGATAAGGGAAGGGGAAATGCCAGTGAGAGGGGAGAGGACGAGATCGACAGAGAAAGGAAAGAGGAGGATTTGAATTGACACTGGGGGAGGAAGAGACAGGCAAATGGGAGAGGAGGAGATGAAGAGGCAGGAAATGGTTAGAGAAAGAGAAGGGAAGGTCGTCTAACCAATGGTGCGCTTGCTACTGGACGTTAAGGAATCCATTTGTTTTGGCTACGCTGCACTCGACGTTATTGGTTGCACAAGCGTAACATGCTTAATAAGTTGTACTGTTTCCATCTGGAGACCCCGTTTGCCTTTCTCATTGTGGTTCATACGTTGATGGCAGATTACGCATGGGTCCTGAAGATGACGCTTTCCCGTGACGAAAATGGTAGCTGTACTGCAATTCAAACATCGTTCGAATAAACGGTGTTTGAATTATAATACAGTTGTTGGTTTCAGTTTCCGTTCTTCAAGCACAAAGGGTACTAGGAAAGTTTTGCAATACAGATTTATTTATTTAATTTTTTCGCAGTTACTTCTGCCACATTGAATATACGTCTCCATTCTTCGCAACGAATTCCTAAACCAATTCTCCCAAGTTTCTGTGGGGAGTAAGGCACACTCGTTGTCCCGAGCCTTCTGGAGATCCTCATCACTTGAAAACTGCACTCTTTCCAGCTTCATTTTCACATGCTTTGAGTCTTAGTCGACACGACATAATAGTACAGCCAAGCCTCGTCACCTGTCACAATGTTATTCACATACAGAATTGTCCCATAGAAAACTTCTTTAACCTCTCCCTGCACCAAGCCACACGTCGGGTCATCTGCTATTCCGTCAGTCCGTGCGATAATCATAGACAACGAAGTTTCTTTGGTTGCAAATGATCATGCAGAATCGAACGAACTGCCACTTCATTTAGCCCTAAGGTATGCTCTATCTGCTTGTAGGTCACTCGCCTGCCTTCACCTAGCATTTTCTTCACAGCATCAGTGTTTTCCTCCGTAGCTGATGATCGTGGCCTTTCCATCCTCTCAGCGTCCTCCAGAGTGAAATTTCCTCTTTGGAATTCCCTGTACCACCTGAATATAGCTGTACGATGTGGACACCCATCACTGAGTGCAAGAATGATTTCTTCGAAGCACTGGTCTATGTTTAAACCAAGCACGAAGTTGTACCGCGAAACTGCCCGAATCTTCGTGTCGACGATGTCGTAGCAAGCAAGCGCTTCAAACTCACACTGCTAGTGAACAGCGTTAGTTTGAAGCGGCTACAATGCAAGTATGAAATATTCTCGGAACACACCATCCTGCGAATTATTATTGATCGTACTGCAAAACTTTCCTAGTACACTTTGTATTTCATGTTCGCCTATCATCCCACTGTTCTACAATGGATTATCGGAGACGACAGTGTTTTGTTCACAGTGCTGCAGTAATTGTTCTTAGTTTTATGTTCACATGTTGGCGAGATAGGGAGTGGAATGCAGCAGTTCATCGTAAGGAATCACGGGAAGTTCACGTTGTCAGCTATTGTCACTTGCCATAGATGACAACAAACAGGGGAGACTCACAGTACAGCACTACGACGCTACCGTATTCTCAGACCTCGCGAGCAGTCACGCCACCAACAAAGCTTTCCCCAATCCCGTGCGGCGTCGATGCCCAAATGGTTCAAATGGCTCTAAGCACTATGGGACTTGACATCTGAGGTCATCAGTCTCCTAGAATTAGAACTACTTAAACCTAACTAACCTAAGGACATCACACACATCCATGCCCGAGGCAGGATTCGAACCTGCGACCGTAGCAGCAGCGCGGTTCCGGACTGAAGCGCTCAGAACCGCTCGGCCATAGCAGCCGGCGTCGATGCTCAGCCCAGTGCTTCAACAATTTGTGTAATTGCGTGTGGAGTATTGTTCCATTAGTAGGCAGTGTATTAAAAGCAGAGCAACTAGAGGTTTCCTTACGACGGACGCTTTTACAACTCTTTCCTTAGTCCCCAGCGGAGTCCATATCACAGTCCAGAGCTTCAAGAATTGTGTAATTGCATATGGAGTGCGGCTCAACATGTAGACGGGGTATTAAAAGCGGAGTAACTAATATAGTTACAATGAAACAATGTGGTGCATCGGTCATCAGTGACAGGACCAATTCACGGTATGTAAATATAAAATTTATTTATTTGGATAGTGCTAATTGTAGTGTTGGCAGAAGAGCCAACACTGTGTTCTAGAGGAGGCCGAAATGCACGCGTTTAATTACACGCTGACTGGCGTGAGGTCTGGAACAGGACAATATCTTGAGAATTGTAAATAAAGTACGTAGATGATGTAATACTTAACATTAATCCACAATTGTAGAACATCTCTCGTTACGGTACATGCTTCATAATATTAATTATCAATTGAATACGGCGCCTTGCTAGGTCGTAGCAAATGTAGCTGAAGGCTATGCTAACTATCGTCTCCGCAAATGAGAGCGTAGTTGTCAGTGAACCTTTGCTATGAACGTCGGCTATACAACTGGACTCTCATTTGCCGACACGATAGTTAGCATAGCCTTCAGCTACATTTGCTACGACCTAGCAAGGCGCCGTATTCAATTGATAATTAATATTATGAAGCATGTACCGTAACGAGAGATGTTCTACAATTGTGGATTAATGTTAAGTATTACATCATCTACGTACTTTATTTACAATTCTCAAGATATTGTCCTGTTCCAGACCTCACGCCAGTCAGCGTGTAATTAAACGCGTGCATTTCGGCCTCCTCTAGAACACAGTGTTGGCTCTTCTGCCAACACTACAGAATGGCGACTCGGATACAAACGGTCTCCTTTATATATAACTAATTTACTTGTGTCATGGCTTCGCCACAATCTCCAGATATACTGTCCGAATTTTATCGCTTGCAGAATCAGCAGACGCAGGCCTTATTGGATGCCCTTGGACAGCTCGTCCGGCGTCAACGTGCAATGCAAAACGATGCGGCAGCCGCCGCTCCATCGCTACCGCAGCCACAACACGCAGTTGCACCACCTTTTCGTCATTTCGATGCGGCACTGGAAAGCTGGACGGAGTGGTCCCGCCAATTTGGATCCCATCCTCGTCGCCAATTTGTAGTGTTGGCAGAAGAGCTAACACTGTGTTCTAGAGGAGGCCGAAATGCACGCGCTTAATTACACGCTGACTGGCGTGAGGTCTGGAACAGGACAATATCTTGAGAATTGTAAATAAAGTACGTAGATGATGTAATACTTAACTTTAATCCACAATTGTAGAACATCTCTCGTTACGCTACATGCTTCATAATATTAATTATCAATTGAATACGGCGCCTTGCTAGGTCGTAGCAAATGTAGCTGAACGCTATGCTACTAATCAATATTTCACTTCTTGCTGGATGAATTTTGTTCCTCTTTGCCCACAATTCATTTCATATTTTCTGATTTCTGCTTCAGGGCTGTTCGCTCTTATGAGACTGTTTTCTTTTCCTTTCTTATTCTTCCCTTCAGATGACTTTCTGAATTTTGTCCCAAATTCCTATTATGCTCGTCAATTATGTTGACGTTTGCTTTTTTTAGATCATTTAGTCTCTATGTAAACCATGCTGATTGTCCTTTCATACACATAATTTAATTTTACTAAAGTGTTTTTTTTTTCATTAGCTTCTCATCGTCTATTCTAGCCAAACACGCGAAGAACGGCATTCTTCTTTTCTGCATGGTGTGTTATGTTCTGTACCCGTTCATAATTTTCCTTGTTAGCTTGTATTTTGTTTCTGTTTTCCTTAGGCCAAAGATGCTTCTAACCGCTCCTCCTTTTATTTAAAAATTCTGGATTTGCCACCTTTCCACGCTGGTTTTAGTGTTTCGGCAGCATACGGAGCCTCAGATCACATTACTGTATTACAACGTCTATTTTTGGTGTCCACAAAAAGCTTTCTTCTTCTATATATCTGTGACATCTTGCAATTGCAGTGTTTATCTTTTCTGCACTTATCTCCACACTGTCCTTCTCATGTGGTTTATGTTTAGCCACTTAACTAAATATTTAATTGAATTGACTTTCTTGATTTTGTTTTGATGTATGAGTAAGTTCTGTGAACAACTTTAACGTTCGTTATAAATGTTATTGTATAAGTAGAATAATTTCGTGCCAAATTAATTAATTTTTCCTTATTTTCAAATGATAATTATCAAACAATCATTAAACTGTACGTGATGCCATAATTCTCTTTTGCGATAGTCAAATGTATACCGACATAAATATGTTCGACAGTGAATTTATTTTGGTATTAATACATTACTAAAGTAGCATGTGATATATGTTCAGACATAGCCGCGGATGATATATTTTCAGACATATTTGCATTTCCTACTCATACACTGCATTTACTTATATAGGGTGTATCTGAAATGAATGTAGAAATTTAGAGGGCGGGTCATAACAAGCGTATTTCACATAGTAGCCCATGTCCGCGTCCTTTAGCGTATAGTGCTAGAGTCGTTGAACAGCATCGCGTGCCGCCAAGAAGGTAGGCACACAACATGCCATCCGAGCCGTAATGGTAGCAGGCGTGCAGGGCAATGTCTTCAATATGTTTGTGGCCCCAAGGCAAATGAAAAGTCGAAATTATGCCCTCCTGCTTGAGTGCACGCCGGGCAACGACGCTGGAGTGACTGTCGCACTGTTTCAAACACTCCAGGCAAAGTGGAGATTGCATCGGAAGATGCCACAATGCGCGCTGCCAGCTCTCCATCAATGGCTGCTTCACAGACAACTGAACTTCCAGTCGGTAGCCGCCCGGTGTGGCCGAGCCGTTCTAGGCGCTTCAGTCTGGAACCACGCGACCGCTACGGTCGCAGATTCGAATCCTGCCCCGAGCATGGATGTGTGTGATGTCCTTAGGTTAGTTAGGTTTAAGGACGAGGGTGAGTCAAATGAAAGCCTTAATTTTTTTTAATATTATTTATGGGGCAGAAGTGGTGCAAAGCTGTATCATTTTTCAACATAATCTCCCCGACGCTCAATGCAAGTCCTCCAGCACTTGCAAAGTGTATAAATTCCTTTAGAAAAAAATTCTTTTGGTAGTCCGCGCAACCACTCATGCAGTGTGGCGTAACTCTTCATCAGAACGGAACTTCTTTCCTCCCATTGCGTCTTTGAGTGGTCCAAACATAGGGAAATCACTTGTCGATGAAGAATGGCTCCATTCGTTGCTCGCTCTCTTCGTTTCCGGTTGGTGGAAGTCAACCCAGGTTTTGTCCCCAGTAACGATTCGTGCAAGGAAGCCATCACCTTCTCGTTCAAAGCGCCACAGAAGTTCTTCACAAGCATCAACACATTCTCTCATTTCGGGAGTCAGCTGCCGTGGCACCCATCTTGCAGACACTTGGTGAAACTGGAGCACATCAAGCACAGTGTGGTGTGCTGACCCATGGCTAATCTGTAAACGTCATTCAGTGCCACCCGGCGGTTTTCCCTTCACATAGGCTTCAACTGCTGCAATATTCTGTGGAGTCACAACTCGTTGTGCCTGACCTGGCCGAGGAGCATCTTCCACTGAAGTCACACCATTTGCGAACTTCCTACTCCATTCGTAGACTTGCAGCTGTGACAAACATCCATCGCCGTACTGAGCCTTCATTCGTCGATGAATTTCAATAGGTTTCAAACGTTCACTACGCAAAAACCGAATAACAGAACGCTGATCTTCCCTGGTGAAAGTCGCAAGTGGGGCGGCCATCTTTATACTGATACTGTGACGGTATGTGTGCATCTGCACTATGCTGCCACCTACAGGCCATTCTGCACGCAGTTTGTAGCACGCTTACCAACTTACAGGATAACGGCGCGAAATTTCGATTTGTTTTATTACAAATTTAAGGTATTCATTTGACTCACCCTCGTTTTTCTAAGTTCTAGGGGACTGATGACCTCAGATGTTAAGTCCCTTAGTGCTCAGAGCCATTTGAACCATGTAGTCGGTGGAACGCGCAGGCTAAGCCGCCGGCCCACCGCGCCCTATACAGTTCTCACCAAAGTTTTCATCCAAATGCATTCGCACTGCATGTGTGAAGTGCGCAGATGCACCATCGTGTTGGAGCCACATTCACTGTCGCAAGTTGAGTGCAGCATGTTCCACCAAGTCTGTTACAGCTTCTCGTAAAAGGCTTAAGTATCTGTTTGCGTTCAGTCGCCGGCGGAACATGTATCGGCCGATCAGATTATCGCCTACCAAGCCGGCCCAAATGTTGAGAGCCAAGCGATCTTCGTGACCACGAACAAAGGTGGTGTACGAATTTTCTCGTGCCCACACGTGTTCATTGTGCGTGTTGAACATACCCTCCCGTGTAAGGGATACCTCATTTGTAGAAAGTACACGATTCGGAATGCCTGGTTGAATGGCACACCTTTGCGAAACCACTGGCAGAATTCAATTCGACGCGGAAAGTCGTTTGGATTAAGAGCGTGAACCTTCTGAAGGCGGTGGGAGTGCAAATCATTTTCTTGTCACAAACGCTAAATTTTGGAATGGCTTCCATTTCGCTTGCAGCAACCCGTGCATTTGTTGAGCGTATGTTTTCCATCAGTGCTAACACTTCCTCTTCAATCTGTGCAGTACGCACAGTGCGTTGACGACAGTGTCCGTAGGCCTTCGCACCTGTAACAGAAAATGAATATACCGGGTTTCAAAGTAGGTCTTAAATGCACATGGGCCACTACGAGAACGTGCCAGTAGAAAACGTACCTCAAGTGAATCTGTTTCTCGTAGGGATCTGCGGATGGCAGTAAATGTGCTTAGGTCTGGTACTGGACGATTCGAAAACTGCCGAACGTACGGACGTTGGGCAGCGTGAGCAGTTCCATCCGCCGCCCCGTAAGCACAGTGCTTCTCTGCCCTTTCCTCCCAAGGGTAACGTTCCATTTCCTGTCCTCTCCACACAGCAACAAACACATGAGTGTCCCCGTCTGATGACAAACTGACGCAGGGCGAACCAGACTCCGCAGTGTGCCCAGGTGCTGCCCTCTATGCAGCGCGTGTCTAACAGGCTTTTGGACAGCCAATAGCAACGCGTCCCTGTCCTAGTAAGAGGCAGAAAACCCGTTGTGCTGTCCCGCCTCGAATATCCGCAAATAAAGATCATAACACTTCAACCCTACGTCTCTTTTACCGTGATGTCACAAATACATTGAAATCGTTGCCCTGCGGAGCTGCTACCATGACGGCTGAAATGATATGTTGTGTGCCTATCCTCATGGCGGCGCGCGACGCTGTTCAACGACTCTAGCACTATACGCTAAGGGATGCGGGCCCAGGTTGCTGTGTGAAATATGCTTGTTATGACCCACTCTACCAGCCCTCCCATTTTCTACATTAACTTCAGATAAACCCTGTATAATAAAGAAATTTGTGTCTATTTAACATACATTCTGAGCGCTTTACTATCTTATACTGAGACACAGGAATCCGCCCCCGGTAACTGAGTGGTCAGCGTGACAGAATGTCAATCCTAAGGGCCCGAGTTCGATTCCCGACTGGGTCGGAGATTTTCTCCGCTCAGGAACTGGGTGTTGTGTTGTCCTAATCATCATCATTTCATCCCCATCGACTCGCAAGTAGCTGAAGTGGCGACAAATCGGAAGACTTGCCCCAGGCGAGCGGTCTACCCGACAAGACGCCCTAGTCACACGACTTATACATTCGTCTCATTAATTTTTCACATGAATATTCCTGAGAGGTTTACATATGCCTAGTCTAATTTGCGTAAATTAATGAATCAGCACAAATGGCTGCGGTTGTGTACCGTTTCTAAGGTGGTAATGTCATTTTGATTTTTGTGTGTCATCGATATGCATGTTAGAGAGAGAGCAAGTTATGTTACTGGTAAAAACTCTTTGGTCTTGTCGTGCCACAGTCTTTGCCTCTGCGCAGTCTGATACATTCTTAGTTGAAGTTTGGTAGATGATGGAGGTATTTAGTAGTGCTGTGCGGATTTGTGATTGTATCTGTTGGGTAAAGAAAGGACAGCAAGGAAAAGTATGATGGGTACAAGGTGAAAGGAATATAAATTTTGAATAATGTCATTATTTTTGAAGAGATGAAGCTTGAGGAAAGACAGCAGTACTGCGCAGCTAGGAATGATTACTGTCGGCTAGTTAAACATCTCAGAGCCGAAAGAAAGACTGCTCAACTTCCCTAAGTCATGGATTTGTTGTCACGTAATTTCCCTTCCAAGCAACTCACGGTTCACTGAATTTTTCACAGCTGGTAACAATTGTAATTTTTCCCTCCAAATCCTGTTGGTGTTAGTTGTCTATGTACATGATTTGAAACTGTCTTTACAGAAATGATTTATGTTTCTATGGTGTACTTCAGCTTGTTATTTATTCTTGCTACATTAACAAAACATTATATAGTTTGTCAACTTGCATGTTTTTAGCTATAGGAATAAATCGTGGAGTTTCCAAAGAAAGTGAGGTTATGGGGCAGACAAAAGATGTTTCACCTCTCGAAGTTTCGGCTGTGGTGGCACTTCTTGTTGAAAATCGTTACACACATCAAGAAATTGCTGACAGAATGAGAATATCACAGAAAACTGTCAGCAGAATAAAACTTTCAGTGCAGAAAGGTGGTGAATAAATGCCAAATAGGAAAGGAAAATGTGGACGCTTTTACGTCTACATTTGTCCTAGAACAATGAGAAGACTTACAAACATGGCAACAATGGACCGTAAGCTTACTTCTACAGACATGAGCCATCAGCCGAAAGTTTTGCATTTTGTAGTTTCACCTGTGACAGTGAATAGGTCGCTGTTTGAATGTGGTTTAAAGGCATGCCGACCAAGAAAAAACAGAAAATCAGTCCTGCCATGAAAACCAAAAGACTGCAGTGCGCTAAACAACTTCAGGAGTGAAAAAAATGAGACTGGGCTAAGTTATGTGCAATGATATGGTAAATTAAGTGCGTCTGATCTCCAAAGTTAGGAGTTCTGGCTTGAAATTGTGATGTTTTATTCATACTGAAGAAACCTACATATGAGTTTTGGGACTGTTGAGGTCTCCTATGCTACTATTCCAAACTTTTCTAACTTCTAATTTTGTACACATGCTTCAGGTACGCTTCAGTGATGAATCTGTATTCACTGTAATGGAAGGAAGCAGCCAGTATGTTAGTCGCAGACCTAGAGAACTGTTCAAAGCTGAATGTGTGCAGCAATGTGTGAAGCATCCAACTTCCGTTATGGTCTGTAGTGTGATGTCCGTGAAAGGTCCTGGCAGATTACACATTGTTGAAGCAACAATGAGGCAAGAAAAATATGAAGAAATCCTTCAAAAGGAACTTTTCCCCCAAATAAATGAGTGGTTTAATAATAAAGACGCCATTTTCATGCTTGATGGGGCATTTTCCCATAAAGCCAAAAGTGTTTCAAAGTACTTGGAAGAAAACAACTGAAAGTGTTGCCCTGGCCAGGTAACAGCTCTGATATGAACCCAATTGAAAATTTATGGCTGTTGTGAAACAGAGGATAAGGAAATTTACAATTACCACCAAACAAGATCTCATGGATAAACTAGAGGAAATCTGGTACCATGAGAATGATATTAAAATGTAATGTGAAAAATTAATAAAAGCTATGCCAAACAGGATAAAAATGTTGATTAAGAAAATGCATGCATACAAAGTATTGAATGTACAAATATAATCTGTATGTGGATGTATGTGTGTAATAAATGCAAAGTTTTGGAAAAAACGCCTTTAGTCTAATTATTTGAACACGTCTATAAATACTTAACTAACAAGTATCATTTCTCACTCTCTTTAATAGCAAGGGGGGTTTCGCAACGATCCTTGATCCCGTGGAATGTGAACTAAACAGTGAAATAGAGTCCTGTTAGTCCACACGGCAAACGGTAGTAGTTTCCTCATCGCTGTTAATCGAGAGGCACATGTCACGCACTCTGAAAAACGTCCTCAACCCACACTTCATCAGAGAAAAAATTGTGAGCAGGTTGTTCCAGACACTTGCAGACATTGGTGTATTCACAACAAGGTCAACGGATTTGGCTTGCCTCACACATTCGGACCCCAGATATAGAGACCGAGTTTTGGGATGAGTACAAGTCGTCCTGAAACAGGTGTGCGAAGAACTGGAACTGGTGCAGACGTAAAAAAAGCACTTCTGTGCTCGGTTCTGCATGGAAACCTATATTATCCACATCGTTTAGAACGTATACAACATCTCATGCCATTACACCATCATGCAAGATTACATTTCCGCGAATGAATTCTAAGTTGGAGCGCTGATGATCCGCATTTCAAAATATGCATTTTATTTATGGGTAAGGTGGGACTCGGAGTAGGATTTATTTATTTTTCATATGGCTTTTTGACACACTGGAAAAAATACAGCATGTAGAACATAATATTTGCAAAGTAAGATTTTATAAAGAAATGTCTAGAGGATTTATATCACCTATCGACTTTGGAGTCGCCAGCAAGAAGATTTCTGGTCTACCATGGTATGATCTTGCGGCGCATTCCTCTGTGGTGCGCCTGATGGACTGTGGTTCTCCACAATCACAAACTGCGGATGATTGTTTACCCATTCGTGTATAAAATGTGCACATCTGCCACGTTGGGCTCTAATTCTGTTTAATACTGACCATTTTCTAGTGGAAAGTCAAATCTTGAGGTTTTTGGGGGATACATTGCATATTATTATTTTGTTGTACAGTCCATTTGAAATGTCCCCTTAGAAAAATTATACATGACTGAGCTTAAACTGACACACAATATTTTTTTAGCGCAACGCAATCTGACTTTCAGTAATCCCTACAAAAGAATGGCCCTATACCTTTCATGAATCACTTACCTCACAAAAATCTTCATTACTCGAACTACTGCAATACAGCGAGCTCCAAAACTGCCAGCTAAATAAAAACTACTGAAGGCACCAACTACTGATAGGCATAGTTACCAAATGAAAGATTTTGATAAAGAAGAAACAATGTATTTACCTTAATAGTGTTCAAAAGTCATAATATATGTAGCAGTCCATGATATCCAATATTACAAATTTACTCTTTCTGATGGACACACGTCCAGATCGTCCGCTCTCAAAATTCCGCCATCTCTCTCCCCACATCCACCACTGCTGGCGGCTCACCTCCAACTGCACAAAGCTACGCGCTGTTAACATCCAGCTGCCCAACACTACAATAGCCAACAACAATGCAAACCAGCCACAGACTGCACACAGCACAGCCAGTGATTTTCATACAGGGCGCTACATGGCGTTACCAATAAAAAAACCTAAACAGCCTACTTATGTAGCCCCCATGCTCCCCACAAAAAATTTTACAAATTGTTTTGGGCACTGGCCAATACATATTTGTTAAAATTTTTTCACAATTACAATAACAAAGAAATCAAATGCACACACTTATTGATGCAATGTTGGTCAAAAGCTAAAATTTTCTCACAGTCCATAAAGACAGTCCGGAACGTTCATCATAGCAAAATTTCAGTGTTTTTCTCAAAGTCTGAGCAGTAAAAGAGAATGCATACGGAAGTAGTGGATTTCTATGCGGTCTTGAAGAAGTAATGTTGTCCTTCCAACGGAAAGACAGTGCTGACTCTTGACATGCAGACAGGTAACGGGCCACAACAGAGCAAACCCACAGCAGAGTCAGTCGAAGTTTTGAAGAATACTGCTAGGTAGGTCATCTCAGAGCAGAGCCACTGTAGTCCTGGTAGAGATTACGGTATTGGTGGGCCACCAGAGGTGCAGACCCACTGCAGTCCTTGTAGAAATAATGGTACTGGTGAGTCAACAAAGGTGTAGACCCACTGTAGTCCTTGTAGAAATAATGGTATTGGTGGGTCATCAAAGATGCAGACCCACTGTAGTCCTTGTAGAGATGGCCTGCAGCCATCTGTTGTGACTGTGTGGGTGCACAATCACCATTGAAGAGTCTTGCGGATAATATAGCAAGTCCATAACCACCACTTGTGCACTCACAAAGTTTTTGGAATTGTCCTTAGAACCAGCAATGCTGTTATCCAGTCCCTTGCTGAATTATTAACACACGTGCAAACACTAACAGTCCCTACTTCTCACATATTGTCCGTATACTATGACCAACAGAAACGTGTGCAGTGAAATGTAACTTACAAGTTACTTAATTTGATGAACTGGTGTCCATTACAATTTTATAACATAAGAATACAATAACAAAGGTACAAAATACATCATTAAAGAACATAACAGTACAGATAAAATTTGTAGTAACACAGGCTTTACAAAATAATAGAAATAAACATATACATCAGTGTTACAGGAATTATGATATAAGTAAATACATAAAAGATCAGAATAGCTTTTGAAACATAAACTTCACACACGAGCATTAAAACAGAACAGAATAAATAATACATCATTAAAGAACATAACAGTACAGATAACATTTGTAGTAACACAGACTTTACAAAAGAATAGAAGTAAACATATACATCAGTGTTACAGGAATTATGATATAAGTAAATACATAAAAGATCAGAATAGCTTTTGAAACATAAACTTCACACATGAGCATTAAAACAGAACAGAATAAATAATGTCTAAACATCTTTACAAAGAAAGTAACATATTATTAGAAAAATTCCACAATATAACTCATATCAGCTAAACACATAAAGACAGGAAAAACACAAATATACAAGAGCACACAAATACATAGCTGAATAACACAACAGGAAAGGGCAGGGTTTGTTTTCAGTGTAACATTTGGCACTGCAGTCCAACCCAAAACTTCATTCCATAGATCTTTCGTCTTATTTAAACATTTGTTTCCACCATAAAAATCCAATCCAAGCATGCTCTCTGTATTTATATGTTCACATATTTTTTACCTAATTATTTATTTTCCGTTATCTTACCTCATCATTTATTTCCAAGAAAATCCTACCTAAACCTGTTGTCCCTAAACCCTACTTTTTTGTTCATATCCTCTTTCAAAATACTTTTTTGGCCAAACCATTTTCTTATAGCTTCTCAATGCATTTGTTCCAATTCATCACAACTTGTTCTCTCATATAGCCTACCCCATCTTAAGCTAACTTAAATCTACTGAGCTCAGATGCTAAACTAAGGGACGAGGCAATGCAGCAGCACAAAACAATTAACACAAACTGCAATGACAAAAAATTCAAATTGGCGAAGTAAGCAGCAATATATATAAGTTAGCAAAGCAAATGCAACATTATCACTAATATGAGCCAATGTGCAGCAAAAAGAAAAATAAATCAGTAGTAAAACTGGCTTAACTCTTTAATAGCACTATGCCTTGCAAGCAGCAGCAGCAAATGACAAAGCTCAAGCAGAAAAAATATTACAGTAAAAATGGCCGTGTCTAATACCTATGTCACATCTTAACACTAGAGTGATGCATCACGAGAACTTACTCTAGCAGATAAGTTACCAAATCGTAAAAAAATTATTTATCCAATTCCTGTGAAGGGAAATGTCTATTTATGTACTATATTAGTACATCTGTTAAATTTTATTTTAACCAATGCTGCAGTGCAGCTAGAAACTAGATATTAAACAAAATGAGTAAATAAATACATAAAGCAAACCATATGGCATTTCTCTCAACTAGCAAGACAATAGCCGTGAAATGTTTCTCATCGTTTCATTAGGCATTTTAGTAAATATCATAAATTAAGAGCTCCACAATGTAATAATATGTTTTCAAGTTTGAGCGTGTCGTATTTGCGATGCTTTCGACAAAGAAATGTCAATAGCAAGGATAATGGCCTTCTTTTTTTTTTTTTTTACCTAATGGCTTTTTCTCCAGGCTACTGGCACACCTGGGCGCCACCTTGGTCACTTAGCTTCCTTACCGAAATATTTATGACAGCAGTTTGCGCTACAGTGACAGTCTCATATAAAAAATTTCACAGGTCGAGAATTTGCGTCAGAAATATGTAGAAACAAAATTCTATAAATGTAACAGTGTCCAAAAAATTTTCGCCGGCGTTGTGATACATTCACGCATTTACACACATTTCATAACTCTTAAAGTACGATTCTTGGTTTCCAACATCCTGTTTCACAAGTCAAGAGTCCCTACCCACTATTCATTACTCCTTACCTTATTACACATATACGTATCCATCGACACTCGTCAATATTTCGTCATTATAAATATGAAGCATAATCAAATAACTCACATAGCCTCAGCCTATTAATCATAAACATACCTCAGCAGCATAATACACATCGTCGTCGTAAAAATAACATCATAACACCTCAGTCAAATCTCAAAATCGTCGTAGCTTCCTCCAATAATTAAAAAAAATTCTCTGCTCATGTCAAAAGTGTCATCTGCCTCAAACGTACTTTAAAAATCATGAATCCATACCAAATACATCATTCAAAGCTCTCATAGTATCACAATGGTTCCAAAAAAAAATATGAACAGTTTACAAAGTACAGACAAAATACAATTTCATAAGTGTGAAGTTATCCAATGGTGTAGTTACGTAAACATCTGTCACTGATGTAGTAAAATAAATTTTTGTTTCTCAGTTAAATGATCAGATAGCTGTGTAATTTATGTGTTAGAGAAATATGGTACCGATGTGTAAAGTTGTATAAGGAAATACCATATTAGCTAGGGCTCCTTGTGCTTGCCAGACACATGGTACACAAAGTAAGCATGTACCCGCCTGAGGATTAATGTAATTATACCCTCAGGTGTTACAGATTACAGCAATGGAATGAAATGTATCATTGAAAACTTTCTTTTTAATTCAAAAATCTTTAAAAATAAATGTTTTAAGTACAAAATTAATCACTCAAATGCATGTCATTTAGCGCTAAATGTGCGTCTTGCTGTAAGTTATTTCTGTGGAAGTGTCATAGTTATCGTCCTCTGTAAGCAGTCCTGCTGAAGTTAATGTACTCACCTCATCATAAACAAAAGTGAAATGCTTTGCGTATAGATATTGTAGTTATTATGCTTATTGCCGTGATGAAGAAAGTACTGTACTGTAACGTATTGTTGTGCTACGGAAGAGGCTATCTCATTGTAGCTATACCACAAAAGTTACTACTAAACCATGTTTTACGTGCGGATATGAAACAGATACATCGCAAAGGCAACAATGAAAATTGTCACTCATTAGTAGCGTCGTGATACACTCCTGGAAATGGAAAAAAGAACACATTGACACCGGTGTGTCAGACCCACCATACTTGCTCCGGACACTGCGAGAGGGCTGTACAAGCAATGATCACACGCACGGCGCAGCGGACACACCAGGAACCGCGGTGTTGGCCGTCAAATGGCGCTAGCTGCGCAGCATTTGTGCTCCGCCGCCGTCAGTGTCAGCCAGTTTGCCGTGGCATACGGAGCTCCATCGCAGTCTTTAACACTGGTAGCATGCCGCGACAGCGTGGAAGTGAACCGTATGTGCAGTTGACGGACTTTGAGCGAGGGCGTATAGTGGGCATGCGGGAGGCCGGGTGGACGTACCGCCGAATTGCTCAACACGTGGGGCGTGAGGTCTCCACAGTACATTGATGTTGTCGCCAGTGGTCGGCGGAAGGTGCACGTGCCCGTCGACCTGGGACCGGACCGCAGCGACGCACGGATGCACGCCAAGACCGTAGGATCCTACGCAGTGCCGTAGGGGACCGCACCGCCACTTCCCAGCAAATTAGGGACACTGTTGCTCCTGGGGTATCGGCGAGGACCATTCGCAACTGTCTCCATGAAGCTGGGCTACGGTCCCGCACACCGTTAGGCCGTCTTCCGCTCACGCCCCAACATCGTGCAGCCCGCCTCCAGTGGTGTCGCGACAGGCGTGAATGGAGGGACGAATGGAGACGTGTCGTCTTCAGCGATGAGAGTTGCTTCTGCCTTGGTGCCAATGATGGTCGTATGCGTGTTTGGCGCCGTGCAGGTGAGCGCCACAATCAGGACTGCATACGACCGAGGCACACAGGGCCAACACCCGGCATCATGGTGTGGGGAGCGATCTCCTACACTGGCCGTACACCACTGGTGATCGTCGAGGGGACACTGAATAGTGCACGGTACATCCAAACCGTCATCGAACCCATCGTTCTACCATTCCTAGACCGGCAAGGGAACTTGCTGTTCCAACAGGACAATGCACGTCCGCATGTATCCTGTGCCACCCAACGTGCTCTAGCAGGTGTAAGTCAACTACCCTGGCCAGCAAGATCTCCGGATCTGTCCCCCATTGAGCATGTTTGGGACTGGATGAAGCGTCGTCTCACGCGGTCTGCACGTCCAGCACGAACGCTGGTCCAACTGAGGCGCCAGGTGGAAATGGCATGGCAAGCCTTCCACAGGACTACATCCAGCATCTCTACGATCGTCTCCATGGGAGAATAGCAGCCTGCATTGCTGCGAAAGGTGGATATACACTGTACTAGTGCCGACATTGTGCATGCTCTGTTGCCCGTGTCTATGTGCCTGTGGTTCTGTCAGTGTGATCATGTGATGTATCTGACCCCAGGAATGTGTCAATAAAGTTTCCCCTTCCAGGGACAATGAATTCACAGTGTTCTTATTTCAATTTCCAGGAGTGTATAATCGTGTAGCTGTCACATAAACTAACCACTGTGTCATCTGGTATCTCGCAGAAAGTATTTTAAATCCAGAATGTATTTTCAAGTAATCCCAAAATGTTGCATTAAAATCTCATTAGTGGTACCTAAGTATGTAAGCCTTATAGTCGTTATGTAATCGTGCAACTAAGAAGCAAGAATGTACACACACAATAACACTGCATCGTATGTTCACTATAACAATGCATTCGTAATTACTGTCTAAATATGTTCCCTAGGTTCTAGACTGGATAGTTTATTTTAAAACATAGTTGCATGTTAACAGTTTCTAAGTGTGACAAAGAGTACTAGTAACGTGAAGTGAAAAATTTTACAGTAAAGACAAAATTTAAAAAAAAAAACAACAGATAATCTCTCAATAAACGGTTTTACATGTGAAATGTGGTGCAATCCTTTACTCTTCCTAGTACGCAGAGTTTCAACTTCAACGCAGTTATCATGTGGTGTATGTCGGATTCTGTAAGGTCCATTGTAAATCAGGAAGAATTTGTGACTCAAGTGTTTCTTCTTATGTTACAATGAATGAGCTTTAATGAAAACTTTCTGACCAATATATAATTTCTTTGCATTTGCTTTACTGTGTAGTTTTCTCCTTTTGTCTGCTGCTGAATTTATATTTTTAATAGCGAAATCAATTATATCTTTGTGTCGAAGTTTACGTGTATTCCGGAAAGGTACAAGCTCTCTGATTCTGTTCGGTGGTTCTTCATTCTTCAGTACAAGAATAGGTGGTAAAGCAGTGGAGTCATGAGGCATTTCATTCAGCACGATTTGAAATAAGTGTAAATATCTGTCCCAATGCTGATGCTTTCTGTGACAATAAAGTCTGCAAAGCTTGTTGATTTCTTTCATAATCCGTTCAGATGG
Organism: Schistocerca piceifrons; assembly: GCF_021461385.2. NCBI lineage: Eukaryota > Metazoa > Arthropoda > Insecta > Orthoptera > Acrididae > Schistocerca > Schistocerca piceifrons. The sequence continues at coordinate 330,267,947 of NC_060144.1, forward strand.
GTTACAATGTGGTGAGTACAATGAAATAAAAACAGGTTTGATTTTATGGTTCCGAAGCATGCGTGACCAAACAGCAGATCTGAATTGCGGTCCGTTATCTGAAATGACTTTACTAACGTGTCCAACTACACGTAAGAAATTTTTAACAAAGGCGTTGGATGCAGACCATCCAGTGGCTTTACGTAAAGGAGTGAAAGAAACAAATTTTGAAGTAAGTTCAACAGTGACTAGAACGTACGAAAATCCATTCGATGTTCTGACAAGGGGTCCCAAGAGATCAATAGCAGCAAATTCTTTTAATTTAGAAGGAATGATAGGAAACAACGGAGCACGATGTGAGATAGTAGATGGTTTCACCTTTTGACAAAGTTTACAAATAGACAAGACTCTTCGAATTCTCTTTTCCATATTGTTAAAATAACAAGTCGTTCGAAGAATGTGATAACATTTTCGTGGACCAAAATGTGCGTAGCTGAAATGAATGTACCAAATGAGCTTATTAGCAAAATCGTCTGGAATGCAAAGTACCCATAGCTTGTCATCAACAGTGCAGCGTTTCAAGAGTATGTTGTTTCTAACCAGATAATAATGCCGAATCTGAGTGTGCGTCTTTTCATGCCATTTACTTTTGATGTCTTTCCAAATCGGATCTTTATCTTGTTCATGAGCAATGTCCTTTAAAGATGTGGTGATGAAGTTTTCAAAGGCGACTTTCTGAATGTAAAGAATACTGATATTTTTCTCGAGGTTGCCTTCTGTGTCACTTTTCTCAAGTCCAGCCGGTGCGCGTGACAGTGTGTCCGCAGCAATGTTCTCCTTCCCGGGAATGTAGACTATTGTGAAGTGGAATTCTTGCAGAAACAATGCCCAACGTTTTAACTTGTCGTGATTTAATTTTGAAGACATAAGAAATTGTAATGCCCGATGATCACTGTATACTTTTACGTGCTTACCAGAAAGAAAGAAACGGAATTTGTTAAATGCCCAAACGATGGCTAAAGCTTCTAATTCGGTAACGGAATGATTTTTGTCAGATTTTGTTAGCACTCGGCTAGCAAAAGCAATGGTTTTCTGAACAGTAGTGTAATTTTCTATGGCTTCTTGAAATAAATGGGCACCAAGACCGACTTTAGAAGAATCCGTGCTAAGGCAGAAATCTTGTGACAGATCTGGATGAGCTAGTATTGGCGCGTTAAGTAGCGATTCTTTCAAAGAATTGAATTCCAACTGTGCTTGTTCGTCCCAGTTCCAAATAGTATTTTTTCCAGTGAGAGAACAAAGTTTTGGTGTAACTATAATTTGCATATTCAGAAAACGACGGTAAAAATTTACGAGACCTAGAAAACTGCGGACTTGTCTTTTTGTGGATGGAACTGGAACGCCTCTGATTGCTTCTAACTTTTCAGGATCCGGCTGAATGCCTTCAGAAGAAATAATATCTCCCAAAAACCTCACCTTTGACCTACCGAATTCAGACTTTTCCAAGTTAACTGTAATTCCATATTCAGCAAAAATACGTAACAAACTGTTGAGGATGTGATTATGTTGTTCCCATGAGGCTTCTGCTATTAGAATATCATCCACATATAAGGTGATGTGACGTTTTAAGAAATCAGGTAATATGGAATTTAGTCCACGAATGAACGCTGCCGAAGAAATGTTCAAACCAAAAGGAAGTTTCCGAAATAGATAACAAACGCCGAAACAAAGAAAAGCTGTGTATTTTCTACATTCTGGATGAAGATCGATCTGATAAAAGCTGGATCTGAGATCAATAGAAGACAACACTTTTACACCATTAAAATTTTGAAGAAGTTCTTCCATCGTTTGCGGCCTGTCTGTTTCAGGAATAATGATAGTATTGATTTGTCTCGAATCTAAGGCAAGTCTGATCGATCCATTTTTCTTCTCAACAACATGTAATGGATTGTTGTATGAGCTTACTGCAGGCTCGATAATGCCCTCGTCAAGCATAGATTGTATTTCTGTTCTAACACAGTCCCTATAATGTGCTGGAATTACGTATGGTCTAACACAAAATTTAGTATGCTCACGAACACGAAATTGGTATTGAAATCCTTTGATTGTTCCTGTTTTGTGAGTAAAAACTGTGGAATGTGCTTGTAAAATCTCAAAAAGGTCCTGCCTATCAGTGTCATTATAATTCTTAATTCTTTGGACTTTATTCTGAATTAACTCATTAGTTTCAAATATGTCGTCGATATCATCCCTGTCAGTACTTGCAGAGTGATTGTTAGTGTCTAGTTCCATAGAAAATTCCGAACTGTTGTCTAACAGAAGGTAAAGCCGATTAATTTCCTCGTCATGGTTTGAGAGTCAATCTTCAAATTTCAAAGCTATTGGTTTACCTTCTTTCTCTAAACTTATTTCAGCATCGTGAAAGTTTAAGATTGCTTTGTATTCATTCAAAAAGTCTACTCCCAATATAATTTCCGTCAACAACAATGGAACAATAAGAAAGCTTATAGGAAAGCTGTGGCTTTGACAAAAGAATTCTAAGTTGGTTTGTTGGCGTACATTTACATTTTTTCCAACGATTGCACCTTGTAATTTAATCTTAAGTAACGGAAGTGTGGGGCAATCGTTCGATTTGTTGCATTTGCTAAAGGCTGTTTCACTAATTACTGAAATGGGACTGCCAGAGTCAAGTACTGCCGTAAATTTTACGTCATTTACTGTAATGTGAATCACAGGATATGCAATGTTGTTATGTTTTACGTCGTGTTCCTGGAGTAAGATGTCCCTAATGTCTTCCATTTTTACATAATTACTAGCTACGGCAGCTGCGTCGTCAGTTTCATACGTACGTTTTGTGGCTGCCAGCGGTATGAGTCGTTGCCTATTGTCCCTTTGTTGGTGTGCGTCGTTATTGGGATTTGGAGACCTAACTTCTACCAATTCACCTCCTCGAGAGGGCCCTGCCCTGTTTGAATCCCGACAGTTCTGATGCAATTCAGGTCTGTCATTACGATCATATCGTCTGTCGTCATGTCGGTAGATTCCATAGTTTCTTTCTTGTCGGTCACGTGATGGAGAATTTCTCCCTGAATCATAACTGCGCGCTGAACCGTTGCGTCTGAAGTTATTCTGTCTCCCTTGATAATTATTATTTTGGTTCCCATATTGTCTGTTTCTCTGATTGTCTCTGTGATAGTCATTACTGCGGAGAGGTGATCTTTCCCTGTAATTATTACTACTCTGGCAAGGGTTGTCATACAGGTGGTGTCTGTTATGGTCATGATTTATGTTGTAAGAATAGCCTTGTCGTGTCCATTTATTATTTCTGTCATCGCGGAATTGTGACGGATGTGACCTGTATTTGTTGTGCTCCTGTTTTCGCGTTCAGCGATTATCAGTGTCAATTTCCAATTCTTGTAACAGTCCCTGAAAAGCTTAAATGTCGTCTTTGCAACGTCCTGCCAAAATAATGTGTCGTAAATGTTCAGGCAATTTGATTAAGCAAATGCGGATGAGTTCTGAGGGGCTGTATGGGTTTGACAGGTACTGATTCTTTTGCAACATGTGTTCATAGTATTTCACAAGACTGGAAAATTCAGATTGTTCGAAATGTTTCATCATTATGATGCTATGTTTTACTTGGTCTTGTGTAGCTTGAGGCCAATATGCTGAGAGGAAAGTATGATAAAATTCTCCTTCACTGTGGCAATTGTGAATGACTGATCGCATTCTTACAGCTGGTTCATTCTCTAAATAGCCACACATAAATTCTAATCTGTGCTCTAATGACCAGTTGGGAGGAAAACAATGAAAAAATTGATGAAGCCACGCTTGTGGATGAATGTCGTTGCCAGAATTCTTAAATGTTTTGAATTTACGTGTTACAGTAATGAGCAGCTTATAGTCAAAATCATCGTGTCAGCGAGTCGCATGTCGGTCATTGTTACGTCGTTTCGACGGTTCCATTTCAAAAGTCGGTGCAGCTTGCCAATTTCTTTCATAATTTCAGAAATGCGCTGTGTTACTATTTTGTGGCTGTTCCGTATTTCTACGTCCCTCTTCCCGTATTGGAGAGCGAGTGTCCCCTGAAATATGTAATTTTTGTATTACTTGTGCCAACTGATCTTGTACTTCCCGGATTTCTCTTTTGTGTTGCGTATTAATTTGATTCTAATTTTGTTTGAATTTCTTAATTTGTTCATACTCTTCTGTGTCAGTGAAGGCTACACGTCTTGTGTCACTCAGATCATCGTCCACCTTTGTAGATAAGTTAGTGAACTGATCTGAAAGTTCGGCTATTTTCTCCGATAGTGAACTTATTCCCTCAGTGTGTTTTTCTGAACCAAGTTTCAGAGTGTCCATTTGTGTTGAAATCGTATCTACTGTGTCCTTTAAATTTTCCTGAGTTTTTGCAAGTTGCGTAACTGAATCGGTAGATGCAACTGAGTCAATTTTAGCTTGCAAGGTGTCGTGATTTTCATGAACAATAGTTTGCAGTTCCTTTATGGCTGCTTCGTGATTCTGTAATGAATTTTCATGACGCGAAAAAATAGGTTGGAAATGCTCACAAATTTGTGTTCTTACGTCATTACAGACTTTTTGAGATTTCGATTCGATTTTATGTAACTCAGTAGTTAAATCTTCACGTGTCTGTTCAAGTATGGTGTCTAACTTTTGAAGATTTTGTTCCATTGTGTCCCACTGTTGCTGTGTTTGTCTCTAGTGTTGTTCCATTGTGTCTAACTTTTGAAGAGTTTGTTCCATTGTGTCTAACTTTTGAAGATTTTGCTCCATTGTGTCTAACTGTTGCTGTGTTTGTTTCTGATTTTGTTTAATTTATTGCATTAATTGCAATAATAATGTATTAGTGTCTGGAATCTGTTCCTCTAGGCTTTTCGGCAGTGCATTTGCACTGGCAACATTCACATTTTGACGAGCAGAAAATGTGTCTTGACTTATTTGAGAAAACGGTGAAGACGCAAAACCTGGATCTCCAGTATTTGCAAGATTGTGTCCTGTTATTTCGGAATCCTGAGGCGAGCTGTTGCCGACCGATCAATCGATAATGCTTCCCTGTTCACTAATTGTTTCACTGTCTACACCATTATTTGCAGCCCGCTCCATTTCCCTATGCACAATTACCAAATCACTAGTTTGAACATTATTTAATTCATTACATGTTGGCTTTCGTCTTCACTGTCATTTCTCAGTTTACTTTGGAGCTTAGTATTACGTTTTTCACACTCCATTATTGTCACAATATTTCACACGACAACACAGAAAAGCACAATTTGAAGAGCAAAATAAGAAAACACATTAACATAGCACTGAAAATAATATCTAGTTAATTGCAAGTGCAGTTGCAAAATACTTGGTGCAAATCTACATGCATGCCACAACTGTTTTACTGTACAACAATGAAAAACTACAACTACAAAGGAAATTCTCTTTATAATTACACACTAGCAATAAACAATAATTACACTAATTACACAAACTACAAGAAAAAAAATCATATGATCCCAGTGAGGTATCCTGGCAGGGTCGCCATATGGAATGTCCCCTTAGAAAAATTATACATGACTGTGCTTAAACTGACACACAATATTTTTTTAGCGCAATGCAATCTGACTTTCAGTAATCCCTACAGAAGAATGACCCTGACTAATATTAACCTATACCTTTCATGAATCACTCTTACCTCACAAAAATCTTCATTACTCGAACTACTGCAATACAGTGAGCACCAATACTGCCAGCTAAATAAAAACTACTGAAGGCACTAACCACTGATAGGCATAGTTACCAAATGAAAGATTTTGTTAGAGAACAAACAATGTATTTACCTTAATAGTCATCAAAAGTCATAATGTATATAGTAGGTGGATGCTGACGCTCGCCAGTCTGTACCGCATAGCTTTTGAAAGACATTTCTTGTTTTCAGTTTTTCACATGTTTTTCAAAAAATTTTCAAATGTGTGTTAATTCCTAAGGGACCAAACTGCTTAGGTCATCGGTCCCTAGACTTACACACTGCTTAAACTAATTTAAACTAACTTATGCTAAGGACAACACAGACACCCATGCCCGAGGGAGGACTCTAAGCTCCAGCTGAAGAGGCCACGCAGTCCCTGACATGATGCCTCAAACCACGCGGCGACTCCGCACAGCTTACATGTTTCTGTTAGATGCTGTCTGAAAGAGTTCTATCAGCGGCTACCCTCAGGTTCTTTCATCTTTTATTAGCAACGAGTGTAAAGTTTTCAAACTGTATGTCGAATTTCCTTCCAGCGAGTTTGTTATTTAGATGGAAGCATGGAGCTTCCGTTATGATGGATGAGGTTAGACTATCGATTTGTGAAAGTTCTTTCCCGCTACTTCTACGTTCTCCACTAGGCTTTCTTCGGACCAATCAACTGAGGTACACCTTGTTGCAAGTACTCAGACATTAGGATAATCAAACTTCCTTGATTTTGTTTCTGGTATGTCTACAATGCGCAAGATGAAGAGAAGTGGGGAAAGAACTGCTCTCTGTGGTAGACCGTTTGGCAGTTGATCTGTAGCTCTTCGACTGTCAGCTGGTTTGTAAGGTTTAAATATTGCGATTATCTTAGAACGTTTAAATTCTGTGAATATACTTTTGTGTGTTTGCCACAGTTTACTGGGAATTTAGGATGAGAGGATGATAAGTTACTGCGATAATGACATGTACAGATGTAGACCTTCGAATTACCATGGAAGCAAGGCATTAGGTTCGTTTTACTTCAATGTGTTGCAGCAATTGTAACGCTGACTCATATGGCCACACACTTTAAGAACACGTTAGCAAGTGCTGTTTATCACCAGTTATTGAGAGTCACATTACCCATGCTATTTAAGAACATTACAGTTGCAGACAGGTTATGGGTGTATTTTACACATGAGGAGGCAGCAGCGCAATTTCTACACCTCATACAACAGCTCCTAACACAAGTGTTCACCACCAATAGATTGGTTAAGGAGGTCCTGTAGTATCTCCTAAAGAAAGATGACGAGTAAGATATTGAAAACTACAGTTTTTACAGGCTCATTTCTCTGCTGTCATCATTCTCAAAAATAATTCAAACAATTATGAAAGACACGAATTACTAAAATAAATACAACATTTTAAATAGGCAATAGTTTGGTTTATGAAGAGATAGAAGTACAGAATCAGCCATAGAGTAATGTAAAAAAAGTTCTACTCGGTGCCCCTTACGAGGAGTGTCTCAGATGCATATTTAAGATCTGTGCAGGGCTTTTCCTTGTTTTGGTTATTGATTCTACATAACTAGCTAGAATCTTTGGAAATAAGAGATGTATCTAACGGCTGATTTTGATAATACCTAGCAGATACTGAACAAAGAATCGAGATCAAACAAACGTTAAATTAGTCTGAACTTTCAGTGAATCACTTGTAGATGTTGTGGTCTTCAGTCTGAAGAGTGGTCTGTTTGATACAGCCCTCACTGCTAGTCTACCATGTGCAAGCCTCTTCATCTCTCCATAAGTGCATCCTAAATCCACTTGAACTTGCCTACTGTATTACTCAAGGCTTGGCCTCCTACAATATTTTCAGGAGGATGGATTTGTTCTATTCGATTATCCTCAGTCATGTTTCCCATACATACATACACATCGGCGATCAGGGACCCTGAAGACCGTGTGCCAACATTTCAATGTTCATCCATAGTCAGCTGTCTTGTGCACTTTGGATCCAGTTTTCATGGACAGCCAACTGCTAAACGTCCTTCTGCAGTTCATCCTCCCGTAGCTTCCTTGGCCTTCCAGTTGGACGGGTTCCATCAGGTATTCCCATAAGCCCAGTTTTATGCCGGCTCATACATGGCCTCCTGGCAATGTTACCTGTCAGGCTTATTTACCACACTTGCATTTCCTGCACAATGTTCGGTTGTTTCATGAGGTCGCACAGTTCCTGGTTCTTTCTATATCTCCATGTGCTCTCTTCGCGGTTTGATCCAAAGATTTTATTCATGGTTTTTCAGCAGGTTCCCTTCATCCTTTTTTTGTGATGCTTAACGCCGGCCGGTGTGGCCGAGCGGTTCTAAGCGCTACAGTCTGGAACCATGCGACCGCTACGGTCGCAGGTTCGAATCCTGCCTCGGGCATGGATGTGTGTTGACCTTAGGTTATTTAGGTTTAAGTAGTTCTAAGTTTTAGGGGACTGATGACCTCAGTGATAGTGATAGTGCTCAGAGCCATTTAAACCATTTGTGATGCTTAACGTTTCTGTCTCATGTAACAATACTGATACTATCACTTCATTATAGGCTTTAAGTCTGGTTTTTGTTGACATTATCTGCTTCACACAGAAATAAGTTCTAAGCCCATTGACAATACGTTGATTTATTTCTTGTTGTTACAACGCCTAGAGCTAAGGGGTTGTAATATATCAGAATGGCCGAGAAGTATGAGTTGGGATGAAAGCGCAAGGGTGTCATCGACTTTATTGTATCGAAGGTACACAGTGGATCTTCCGCTCATCCTGGTGACCGGCGTGCGTGCGTTGGTCAGTGCCAACGCAAATACCGGAATCTGCCTGCCGCCCAGCCTTGTAGATGTTGCGTTCCTACTCACGCCATTGCCGAAGTGGCCGCCGCGTGTATTGGCTACGTCAGTAGCCGAGGACGCGGCTGGCTGCTCCCTCGAGAGCAACTCGTTGACCCCGTGTAGAGCACTGGATGAAAACAGTCGACAGCCGTCGTTGTAGTGATCCTTAGCAGCTCTAGGCGTCCGCCCAAAGACAGCTCGGCCAGTGTGACTGATCTGCATCAGGTAGGCCGCGAGGTCGCGTCCCTGCGGACGGCAGCTTGTATTCCGCCGGACGATCTCACCTAGAAAGCAGAGGTTAGAAGCCTTCTCTCTCCTCGCACCGGTGGAGTTCCAAGGTGGAGCTCTCCCTGCCACAGCTATGGCGCATCAGTGTAGCGGGGGTTGTTGGTAATTTTAGCGGGCCGGTTGGCAGCCGATATCCATCACCAGATGGTCGTCGTGGTTGGGCTGCAACTTAAACAATCGTCGTTCTCTTCTGTTCTAGACGCGGACAATACGGCTCAAAGCCAGAAGGCTCTGTGTGCTGCAAACGTGTGAAGCAAGCACGCAACCTTGCCACAGAGACGCACTCGTGCTTCTCACAGCCAAATGAGCGCGTTTGGAAGGTGTCAAAGTGTGGCCTTCCACTTATTTATACGTCTTTTCTCTACGCCTCTGCCGTAGTTCCTCTGGAGGGGAAAAGAGGAGTGCTCCTTAATAATTATAACGCCAGCTTTTCTCAGCCCGCTTCGGCCCCTACACACGGGTCACTATGTGTCGTAGCAAGTGCACCATTTGCGTTGTTCACAGCACGTCAGTGCTCTGTTGTGCCCTGATTACTTCACACTTGTGTCCATGCCTTCTTGCCTGAGAGCGGTGTCGCAAACCTGCCTCGTACAGTCGTTTGCTAAATATTAACGTTACTAGCGCCTGCCATCTGACGTGACAATATGCCACTTAACTACTACTTTATAGCCATAGCTGCGCGAAATTCACGAGAATTCCCCAAACCCAGGCCTGTACTTATTCGTGGCGCAGCATTCTTGAAGGTTACTATGCGTATTGAACCAAGTGCCAAGTATTTAAAATTTTCCACCCATAATGAGGAGCTATTGGGGGCTTCTCTAGATACTTCTATCATTTCATTGTTCTCCATATTAATCCTCAGCCATCTTACTGGCAAACCTTTGCTATGTCCTGTACGGTTTCTGTAATTTCTTCCTCTGACTCTGCTGGGGCTATAATGTCGTCTGCATATCTCAATATGCTGTGTTCCTCCATGGCTTCCAGGTAACCCATCGTTGCCTTAAATCATTTCAGGAAAATATTGCGATGGTTTAATTCCATGAGGCCACAGACTTGTAGGGGAAAATGCACCGAAGGAAAGAATGAAATGGGAAGCCGCCTCGTAGAACTTTGTACAGAGTACAATTTAGTAACATGTCATGATGGGTCCATAGAGCCAGCAGTTTTAACGCGCTGAAGCACATATATAGCCCTGGGGCAAAAAAAAAAAAAAAAAAAAAAAAAAAAAAAAAAAAAAAACAATTAGTAGACCTGGAAAGACGACGTCTGTTTTGATCCAATGTCGGCATATGCCACCAAGGGGATAGTGGATGTACTGATAATGGTTTCAACGTCATTCGTCAACAGATAGCGAAGTGCCATAGCTGCCAGAGTGCCATGTGTGTCTACTATTTCACAGGGAATGCTCAAAGCCAGAAGGCTCAGTGTGCTGCAAACGTGTGAAGCAAACACGCAACCATGCCACGGAGACGCACTCGTGCTTCTCACAGCCAAATGAGCGCGTTTGGAAGGTGTCAAAGTGTGGCCTTCCGGAATGGTCCTTTCAGAGAATTGCCACACCAGCTGGACGTGCTGCGTCAGCTGTATGACGATACTGGTATCAGTGGTCACGTGAACATTCTCACACCCACAGACGAGCTTCTGGACGCCCACGCAGCACAGACGCCCGCCACGGTCGTCGTACTGTGAGCGCAGCAGTGATAGATCATGCAGTTCCCATAGCACAGATAAGAGGGCTTGTGAGCCCAGACGTTGCCAAACTATTATTAGCACATACCTCTAGTCCGTCATCCACTAACGCCATATCATCGAAGAGCATGGCTAGACTGATGCCGTCAAAGGATCGCTTTGAATGGCGCGCCGTGTTCAGCGATGAAGGTAGATTCTGCCTGCACGCAAGTGATACTGGTTTACGCGTACAGCGTAGACCTGGTGAGCGGTGTCTCGTAAACTGTATTCGTTCAAGACACACTATACCTACCCCAGACCTTATGGTCTACAACTCTCATTCGCTTTCAGCGCTCGGTACCTGCAGAATGTTGTTAGGCCAGTTCTTTGGCCGTTCTCGCGACAGGAATGTGATGAATTGTTCCAACAAGGTAATACTCGTTCACACATTGCCATTGAAACTCAACATACTCTGAAAGACGTGCAGTAACTTCCCCGGCCATCACGATCTCCAGACTTTCTCCAATCGAGCGCGTACGGAATATGACGGGACGAGAAGTCACTCGTTTGACTCACCAACCGACATTTCTTACAGCACCTGAACAGGCTGAGCAGGTCTAGCATAACGTGTCCCATGATAGCTTTCCCGGTCCCGATGAGAGGGGGGGAGGAGTGGGGTGACTTCGTGATTTCCTGTCAGAAAGGTCACAGTTCGTAGTAATAGACGGAAAGTCATTGCGTAAAACATAATTAATATGCGGCGTTCCCCAAGGAAGTGTTATAGGCCCTCTATTGTTCTTGATCTATATTAACGACATAGGAGACCATCTGAGTAGCCGTCTTAGATTGTTTGCAGATGATGCTGTCATTTACCGTCTTGTAAAGTCATCAGATGACCAAAACGATTTGCAAATTGATTTAGATAAGATATTTGTATGGTGCGAAAAGTGGAAATTGACCCTGAATAAAGAAAAAGTGTGAAGTTATTCACAGGAATACTAAAAGAAATCAGCTAAATTTCGATTACGCGATAAGTCACACAAATATGAAGGCTGTAAATTCAACGAAATGCTTAGGGACTAGAATTACAAATAACCTAAATTGGAACGATCACATAGATAACATTGTGGGTAGAGCAAAGCAAAGACTGTGATTCATTGGCAGAACACTTAGAAGGTGCAACAGGTTTACTAAAGAGACTGCTTACACCACGCTTGTCCGCTCTATTCTGGAGTATTGCTGTGCGGTGTGGGATCCGCATCAGGTGGGACTGACGGATGACATCGAAAAAGTACGAAGAAGGGCAGCCCGTTTTGTATTATCGCGAAACAGGGGAGATAGTGTGAAACGTCCCCTTTCTGAACAATTATACAAGACTGTGCTTAAACTGACACACAATATTTTTAGCGCAACACAATCTGACTTTCAATAATCCCTACAAAAGAATGGCCCTGACTAACATTAACCTATACCTTTCACAAATCACTTACCTCACAAAATCTTCGTTACACGAACTACTGCAATACAGCGAGCGCCACTACTGCCAGCTAAATAAAATATTCAACTACGGAAGGCACTAACTACTGATAGGCATAGTTAGCAAATGAAAGATTTTAATAGCGAACAAACAATGTATTTACCTTAATAGTGTTGAAAAATCATAATATACATAGCAGTTCATGATATCCAGTGTTACAAATTTCAAAACTCCGCCGTCTCTCTCCCCACATCCACCACTGCTGGCGGCTCACCTCCAACTGCGCCACGCTACGCGCTGTTAACACCCAGCTGCCCAACACTACAATGGCAGACAACAATGCAAACTAGCCACCGGCTGCACACAGCACAGCCAGTGATTTTCATACAGAGCGCTACGTGGCGTTACCAATATAAAAACCTAAACAGCCTACTTACAAGTGTCACAGAAATGATACGTGAATTGGAGTGACAATCATTAAAACAAAGGCGTTTTTCGTTGCGACGAGATCTTCTCATGAAAATTTAATCACCAGTTTTCTCCTCCGATTGCAAAAACATTTTGTTGGCACCCACCTATATAGGGAGATATGATCGTCACAATAAAATAAGAGAAATCAGGGCTCGCACAGAAAAATTTAAGTGCTCGTTTTTCCCGCGTGCCGTTCGAGAGTGGAACGTTAGAGAGACAGCTTGAAGGTGGTTCATTGAACCCTCTGCCAGGCACTTTATTGTGAACAGCAGAGTAAGCACGTAAATGTAGATGTAGGGTAAAATCCCTGGGCCCAAGCCTCGTGGGGGCCCAACTCTCTTAAGGGTCCAGATCCCTCAGGGTGCTAAGTGTTCAAATATTCCACAATTACTATAAAATAAGTTTTGTCTCATATAAACAATAAGAAAGCATTACCCTGCACCATATTAACCAATCTAGCTCTTCTTCAAGTCGTAACGGGGAACCGCATACACTTGCATTTCATATTTACTCTCGAACGCATAACATTTTCCTTAGATGGCGTGCACTAAAACCACCTTGTAATGGAGTCGAAAATGCTCTTTGTTTCAATTTTGTTGGAAATTCTATCAAAATTGCCAACAACATTCAAATACAAGGCGCTTCTGATTGAATCACAATGTTTTTTTTTTCTTTTTTTTTTACATGAAAAACGAGTATATGGAAAATAGTTTGCGTTCAAGGATAAACACAAAATAAAATATTTTCATTTCTGTATACTTGTCCTGGGAGAATAGGAAAAGTTAAAAACTGAAATGACTGAAAGTGGTGCTTTGGTCATGCCGACGCTCGAAAGTAGAGAGGCAATGTTCGTCTTTTGTTCGTCTGCAGAATAGCCAACTGACATGAGTATTGTCACGTGACTAGATGTGACAGTATCACTTGGTTAAAGAAGCTAAGACTTCAGAGGTTCAGGTCAGAAAATTGGAGATCCGAATAACGGAAATTTTGCTCGATATATTAGAGCTCTTGAAACACTATGATGCAGTTCTTGTAACATACCTTGGCAACGTCAGAGATCAACAAAAAGCTGGAAAGCATTTACAAGTGCATTGTCTGTCAAGTGATATTCAGAATGAATTTATTTCTAGTTGCGCCGATCACATCAGGGGCGCCATCTTGGAACCGAGAGAAAATGAGAAGTATTATTCAGTTAGCGTTGGTGCAACTCCTGCTTCAAATCATATCAATAAAGAAACAACATTCATCCTGCGTTACAATTACTTCAAGAAGGAAATTGATAAATTTGAAGTAAGTGAACAGTTTTTGTAATTCGTGGATTGTAATAAGAAAACAAGACTTGCTATTTCACATTTAATTTGATCAATATTTGTTTCTATGAGTAAATGCTTCGGACAAGGTTATATTGACGGAAGAAATATTAGAAGATCTTACAAACGGGGTCAGACACATTTTCTTCAGTGAAAGCCTCAGGCAAAATTTTCTCTGCGTGCTTGTTATAGCCTTACGTGGAGTTCCATGCCGGTCAGAGTTGTCATGAAGAACATACTTTTTTCGGAGTGATTAAACTTCTTTACAACTTGTTCAGAAGCAATCCACAACGATGGGAAACCAGAATACAGTGTGTTGAAGTTGCTTATATTCCTTGTCTGACACCTGTTGGAGTGCTCGATTTGTTGCTGCAATGCCAACTGCAGTTCACTTGAATAAGATTGTCACTGCTGCTGAAACTCTCAGTGAGTTAAATTTGTCAGCTGAAACACGTTCTGTGATACGGGATGTTTTGGATTATATGAGAACATTCAAGTGTGTAATCATGGCATTAATGTAGCTAAATTTGTTGGTACCAATTGACTACAGAGGCTAATTACTACAAGCTCAAAATACTCCCACTAAAGTTGAAGTAAGACTCTTGAGAACTCATTACATGTCTTAAAATATATTCGCGAAAATTGGGGCTCCATTCTCTCTGATCTGAAATTGTTGCCAGTACAAGTAATATCTTTCCTGTAATTCCGGAGTTGCGCCATAAGAAGAGGGAATCATTGCATGATGGAACCAAGAATGAAGTGAAAGATTTTAATTCAGAAGATTTATTCAAGAAAATGCATTTTATGTCATTATTGACAATGTAATATCCAACTTGAAAACCCGACATGAAATAGTGAAGATTTTAAATGAAACATTTAGGTTTTATAGAAATATTCAGAGATCAGATCTTGAGAGATGCATGTTATTTATCAATGAATGCCATTATATTGTCACGACAGATTTAGAAGAAGAAATGAAATGTTTGAAATCAATTCACACTTCTAACTTTGAATACTTTACTTTGGAACCATTAGAATTCTTGAATAAGATGCACGAGTTTAAAATTTTAAGCTTGTTTGCGAGTGTATGCATAACTATGTGCATCATTTATGATCTTCCAGTGTAGCTGAAACAAAAACGTCATTCACCACTCTGGCTCGTGTGAAAAATTGTCTCAGATCAACTATCCATCAACAACACCTCACAGATTTCGGAACCTTGACAACTGAATATTGTTTGCGAATGCAACTAGACTTTCATGCTGTGATTCAGACATTCCCTGAAGAAAAGTCTCACAAGCCACCACGGACAGTGTTATACACGAGAGCATTATAATACGTTACCCATTGCTTGACTCATGTCCGTTGACATTGAGTGCGCTGATGTCTATTTAATGAAATGTGTGGGCACGCTAGGGAACGAATGGGAATAGAACACTCCATGACGCAGTGTTACTAGAACTAAACAGTTTGTCAATTTATAAATCAATACAATACTTAGCCTTTTGTTTTAAAATACAGTGAAAGAAAATTAAACCAATTTAAAAATAAAACTAAATGGAGCTTATATACATTTTACAGTAATTACATTTTACAGTAATTCATTATTGAGAAACCTCTGAAACCGAACTTGTGAGTCTGTCAGTCGTATCAGTTTTATCCTTTGCCGTGTAGGTCACGGCTGAGCTGTCATCCATTTCCATAGCTGTGGTGGTTTGGGCTCCTGATAACTGCCTTCGTCACTACTTTTCAAACCAATTTATTACTATTCTTTCAGTCTCCTGTCCCATGAAAATATTATGTCGTTAGTAGTCTTTCTCGATACGTTTAACCTTGGCATACTCTTACATCCGATTGGTGTGTTAGCTTGATGCAGTGGGAAACTGGAGAGATGATTTATGAATGTTTTTATTTTATTAAATTCCAAATAATTTTGATATAACGTTATACATGGTGTATCCCCCCCATGAACCATGGACCTTGCCGTTGGTGGGGAGGCTTGCGTGCCTCAGCGATACAGATGGCCGTACCGTAGGTGCAACCACAACGGAGGGGTATCTGTTGAGAGGCCAGACAAACATGTGGTTCCTGAAGAGGGGCAGCAGCCTTTTCAGTAGTTGCAGGGGCAACAGTCTGGATGATTGACTGATCTGGCCTTGTAACATTAACCAAAACGGCCTTGCTGTGCTGGTACTGCGAACGGCTGAAAGCAAGGGGAAACTACAGCCGTAATTTTTCCCGAGGACATGCAGCTTTACTGTATGATTAAATGATGATGGCGTCCTCTTGGGTAAAATATTCCGGAGGTAAAATAGTCCCCCATTCGGATCTCCGGGCGGGGACTACTCAAGAGGACGTCGTTATCAGGAGAAAGAAAACTGGCATTCTACGGATCGGAGCGTGGAATGTCAGATCCCTTAATCGGGCAGGTAGGTTAGAAAATTTAAAAAGGGAAATGGATAGGTTAAAGTTAGATATAGTGGGAATTAGTGAAGTTCGGTGGCAGGAGGAACAAGACTTTTGGTCAGGTGATTACAGGGTTATAAATACAAAATCAAATAGGGGTAATGCAGGAGTAGGTTTAATAATGAATAAAAGAATAGGAGTGCGGGTTAGGAATAGGAGTGCGGGTTAGCTACTACAAACAACATAGTGAACGCATTATTGTGGCCAAGATAGACACAAAGCCCATGCCTACTACAGTAGTACAAGTTTATATGCCAACTAGCTCTGCAGATGATGAAGAAATTGATGAAATGTATGACGAAATAAAAGAAATGATTCAGCTAGTGAAGGGAGACGAAAATTTAATAGTCATGGGTGACTGGAATTCGTCAGTAGGAAAAGGGAGAGAAGGAAACATAGTAGGTGAATATGGATTGGGGGGAAGAAATGAAAGAGGAAGCCGCCTAGTAGAATTTTGCACAGAACATAACTTAATCATAGCTAACACTTGGTTCAAGAATCATGAAAGAAGGTTGTATACCTGGAAGAATCCTGGAGATAGTAAAAGGTATCAGATAGATTATATAATGGTAAGACAGAGATTTAGGAACCAGGTTTTAAATTGTAAGACATTTCCAAGGGCAGATGTGGATTCTGACCACAATCTATTGGTTATGAACTGCAGATTGAAACTCAAGAAACTGCAAAAAGGTGGGAATTTAAGGAGATGGGACCTGGATAAACTGAAAGAACCAGAGGTTGTAGAGAGTTTCAGGGAGAGCATAAGGGAACAATTGACAGGAATGGGGGAAAGAAATACAGTAGAAGAAGAATGGGTAGCTCTGAGGGATGAAGTAGTGATGGCAGCAGAGGATCAAGTAGGTAAAAAGACGAGGGGTAATAGAAACCCCTGGGTAACAGAAGAAATACTGAATTTAATTGATGAAAGGAGAAAATATAAAAATGCAGTAAATGAAGCAGGCAAAAAGGAATACAAACGTCTCAAAAATGAGATCGACAGGAAGTGCAAAATGGCTAAGCAGGGATGGCTAGAGGAAAAATGTAAGGATGTAGAGGCTTGTCTCACTAGGGGTAAGATAGATACTGCCTACAGGAAAATTAAAGAGACCTTAGGAGAGAAGAGAACCACTTGTATGAATATCAAGAGCTCGGATGGAAACCCAGTTCTAAGCAAAGAAGGGAAGGCAGAAAGGTGGAAGGAGTATATAGAGGGTTTATACAAGGGCGATGTACTTGAGGACAATATTATGGAAATGGAAGAGGATGTAGATGAAGATGAAATGGGAGATAAGATACTGCGTGAAGAGTTTGACAGAGCACTGAAAGACCTGAGTCGAAACAAGGCCCCGGGAGTAGACAACATTCCATTAGAACTACTGATGGCCTTGGGAGAGCCAGTCATGACAAAACTCTACCATCTGGTGAGCAAGATGTATGAGACAGGCGAAATACCCACAGACTTCAGGAAGAATATAATAATTCCAATCCCAAAGAAAGCAGGTGTTGACAGATGTGAAAATTACCGAACTATCAGTTTAATAAGTCACAGCTGCAAAATACTAACGCGAATTCTTTACAGACGAATGGATAAACTGGTAGAAGCGGACCTCGGGGAAGATCAGTTTGGATTCCGCAGAAATGTTGGAACACGTGAGGCAATACTAACCTTACGACTTATCTTAGAAGAAAGATTAAGAAAAGGCAAACCTACGTTTCTAGCATTTGTAGACTTAGAGAAAGCTTTTGACAACGTTAACTGGAATACTCTCTTTCAAATTCTGAAGGTGGCAGGGGTGAAATACAGGGAGCGAAAGGCTATTTACAATTTGTACAGAAACCAGATGGCAGTTATAAGAGTCGAGGGGCATGAAAGGGAAGCAGTGGTTGGGAAGGGAGTAAGACAGGGTTGTAGCCTCTCCCCGATGTTATTCAATCTGTATATTGAGCAAGCAGTAAAGGAAACAAAAGAAAAGTTCGGAGTAGGTATTAAAGTCCATGGAGAAGAAATAAAAACTTTGAGGTTCGCTGATGACATTGTAATTCTGTCAGAGACAGCAAAGGACTTGGAAGAGCAGTTGAACGGAATGGACAGTGTCTTGAAAGGAGGATATAAGATGAACATCAACAAAAGCAAAACGAGAATAATGGAATGTAGTCAAATTAAATCGGGTGATGCCGAGGGGATTAGATTAGGAAATGAGACACTTAAAGTAGTAAAGGAGTTTTGCTATTTAGGGAGTAAAATAACTGATGATGGTCGAAGTAGAGAGGATATAAAATGTAGACTGGCAATGGCAAGGAAATCGTTTCTGAAGAAAGGGAATTTGTTAACATCGAGTATAGATTTAAGTGTTAGGAAGTCTTTTGTGAAAGTATTTGTATCGAGTGCAGCCATGTATGGAAGTGAAACGTGGACGATAAATAGCTTAGACAAAAAGAGAATAGAAGCTTTCGAAATGTGGTGCTACAGAAGAATGCTGAAGATAAGGTGGGTAGATCACGTAACTAATGAGGAGGTATTGAATAGGATTGGGGAGAAGAGAAGTTTGTGGCACAACTTGACTAGAAGAAGGGATCGGTTGGTAGGACATGTTTTGAGGCATCAAGGGATCACAAATTTAGCATTGGAGGGCAGCGTGGAGGGTAAAAATCGTAGAGGGAGACCAAGAGATGAATACACTAAGCAGATTCAGAAGGATGTAGGTTGCAGTAGGTACTGGGAGATGAAGAAGCTTGCACAGGATAGAGTAGCATGGAGAGCTGCATCAAACCAGTCTCAGGACTGAAGACCACAACAACACATGGTGTATGATAACAGCTATTATTAGTTTTCTGAAATAACAGAGAGGATGAAATTAAACATTTTTCTTAGCAAAGCAGTTTTCAGTAATGAATCGATTTGAACTTGCACTGGGATGAAGGAAGCTGTATATTGTAATAAAAGTGCTGGAAGGTGTTCCCTGGAAAACGAATTTGAAATTTAGAGCATTATCTTAGCACAGGCATATCATACGGGTGTGCAAGTAACTTTTCTTTCTATAACATTATTATAATTAAAAAGAATTAAAATTCCGAATATATTTATAAATTTTATTTAAATTCGTAGATACCGCAATTTACTCTAATTTTGATTGAAGATATGTATGGAAATCATAAATGTGAATGTAGAATATGTGCTCGGAAAAAAATAATACACTGGGAGAAGCAAATTTACCTTACAAACTAACTTCAGGAGTTCATTGTTTCCTTGGTAAGAAAATTAGCTGAAGTAAAAGCATCTAAACTCTGAGTGATGAGCACTGGCTTTTGTACAGAACATGAAACATTTGTAGGCACCGTATTATTGGTAAATAATGTTGTATTCTTGTCCTCTACAACATCGGAAAATTAGGAACAGTTACTCCGATACGTCTGTATAGAACCTCCTGCTCCACATCGTACCATTCGCTCTATTTCTTCCAGGGCATGCACTTTATGAATTCACTGCATTGAGATGTCACCGTCTGTATAATATCCTCGAGCGTTCCCATGTCCTGTAATACAGGATGACATTGCACACAACATGCAGTCAAAGTTAGTACTGCTCATAATGGCTCTATGATGCAGATTTGTATACTACCGCGCACTCTGGTACAACCTATTGCTGCGAATTCTGCCAGCAGTATCTCGTACAAAGTATGGCATCATAGCTTAAAGTAGCAGAAAAATGTGCAAAAAGGCGATTTTGTGACTCTTGAAAAGACTGACAGAAAAGTGGGAACCAAGTGCCACACTGCTCATTCCGCCGTCCTCACTAAGAATTTTGGCATCTGAACTTATTCGCTCTCTTTTGACACTAGAACATTCTAAATCCTTTTACCCAGACTCTCTTTGTTGTGAAGCCTTCAGACAACAGCATCTCTCTCTCTCTCTCTCTCTGCCGCTGTGTGAGGCTCTCTCGGTATATCCCACATCCACTGTCTCCTCTCTCACTGTCTCCTTTTGTCTTTATTTGCCACTGCCTCTTGCTCCACCATACGTCGGCAGCACAAAAATTCTTGGGGGAGTCCAGCTTATTTTTCCCCCATAGCCACGTGCTTAAAATTTCGCTCCAAAATGCACTCTGCCATTCTGACAGGCTCCAGACCCCAACACCGCCAAGCCTATGTATGGTGTCCACTCATCTCTATTTCATTTTCACTGTCTCCTCTCTCTTTTCCTGGCACTGCTTCCGTCTCCGAGCATCTTTCGTTCTCTTTTATTGCCACTGCCTGTCACTGACAATCAGTATCTCCTCTGTCTTTGGCCGCCATTGCTATTGTCTCCATGCACTTCTCTTTCTCTTTTACTGCCACTTTCTCTCCCCCACCATCACTGTATCCTCTCTCTTTCTCCCCCCCCCCCCCCACTGGCACTGTCTCCTCTCTTCCAGCTTCTCTCTGCTATTCTCTTTCAGCACAAAAAAGTGCGGATATGTTCGTATGCCAAAATTTTTAGCTAGAAGGAGGAATGAGAGTTGTTACAATTGGTTCTCCATTTTTCTGTCAACAGTCTTTTCCCGACGAATATATTCGCCTTATTGTGCTCCGATACAAGCATTTTCCCCCTCCTTTTCCCTGCTGCAGTAGCGTATGCAGCTTATATTAACACGGATTCTACAGGTCAGTCAAGTTCTGACAGTTTTCGTATGTGCTTCGACACGTTTATATACTTTGACACATGTAAACAACAAATAAGTAAGGTTAACGCGAAATCATTTGTTTATATTTTTTCTCAATATGTTGCTCATCGATCACTATTCATCGAAAACTCCCGCCTTATGATTTGTATCATAAAAGAGTAAAAATGTTATTACAAATATTTTACTTCATTTCCGGTCTTTCCAGTTTTGCACCATTTTTGGCAGTAGTTTTAAGTTCTTTTCGGGTATTTTAAGACTCTTTTCAGCCCACGTTGTATTCGAGTACCACCTTGGGCATATTTGTACAGGCGTGAAGTGCCCGTTATGCAGAGACAGTGACTCATAAAGTTCTATTTGTGAAAAAATGCTGATTAATAAACATATTCTGGTAACCTCAGAACCCTTTCGTCGTGTCCAAAACTTCACTTAAAATAACATTTACACCTCAAACCGGATTTTACGTGCTTGTTTTACTGTATAAGTACCACAACTTTGAATTTCTTGCTCTTGGTGACGGATAAAGTTAAGAAAATTTCGAAGTGTCCCGAGAAAACGATCTCAGCAACATATAGCAAGATTTTCGACTATCTGCCGTAAATAGAAAGTGTAGAAGTGGCCATTCCACTCTTCGTAGCCAGAAATCTTGGTTTTTCGGATCTATTCAGGAATCGCCCTTGAACAAAAGGTGCTTTTATAAGCCGTATAAGGTCCACCCTACACCACACGTAATGCGAAAGAACCAACTGATTTGCTCAATTTGCCTAGACTGGAGAAAGTGTGTAATGTAAGTCTGCAGGCTTTCGTGACCGTTGTCACTGAACTTAAAATCTTCTGGGTCATTATGCCGCGTCTTGTTTCTTCTAAAATGTTCGACGTGTCGACCCCTCTGCTGGGATCTTCCTCAGGATCTTTTGGTGTCCACTACTGCTAGAACACTGTCAGAGACGAGTGACGCGTCAACTTATAAAGGGGGAGTTTTCAGGAGTTCGTTCTGGAGAAGTGATAGTATTGGTTAAAATTCATATGGCTACCATTGGTGGACCATAGCAATAGGCTAAAATTCCCGCTCTGATGCAGAATAAGGAGCGTTGGTAGCTCATCTCCTGTGGATACCTTTGACGGTCGATCGTCATTGGATAGAAAGGCACTATTCGACACTTATGCTGGAGAAGGGTTATTGGTTGAAATGCCTGCTACCGCGATTGGTTGGTCGTCATCAGTGGCTAGCTTCGAAACGGAAAGAGCAAGAGAGGGGGAATGTTTACCCAAAGTATTATTGTCCGCCGAGGTGATTTGCAGCGTGTTGCAGCAGAGGGGTCGAGACGTCGAACATTTTAGAAGAAACATGACGCGGCCTAATAACCCAGAAGATTTTAACCAAAGTGTGTCATGTTTAAATTTTAACCTCGTACTGTAGAAAAGCTATAGCACTCCATTTCTTCCGAGATGTGGTCGATATACCGAGGGATATCCAAAATAGTTGACTCCTCGTTTCTGATCAATAGAAAGCGAAACATGACCTCCTGAGTAATGACATTTTCGCTCGCGGCTTTTTCGAACATGCTGCTAATGCGCACTGTCGTGCATAATGTTTAAATCATTCCAAACCGTCTTTAAAATAAAATTACAGTTTGGTTGATGTGTTTGTAAATGGGGCCCAATCACAAATTTTGCCCCGTGCCCAGTCCTGGCTCTCAAGGGCCCTGAGTATTCGCTCTCTCTAAGATCGACTGGATGTCAAGAGTCAGCGCCTGCTCTGAAGTCCGTGGAGGCTACAACACGTACTAATACTAGAATGAGATTTTCACTCTGCAGCGAAGTGTGCGCTGATATGAAACTTCCTGGCAGATTAAAACTGTGTGTCGGACCGAGACTTTGCCTTTCTTAGGCAAGTGCTCTACCGACTGAGCTACCCAAGCACGACTCATGCCCCGTCCTCACAGCTTTATTTCTGCTTCCACCTCGTCTCCTACCTTCCAAACTTTACAGAAGCTCTCCTGCAAATCGTGCAGAACTAGCACTCCTGAAAGAAAGGATATTGCGGAGACATGGCTTAGCCACAGCCTGGGGGATGTAGAGCACTTGCCCGCGAAAGGCAAAGCTGCCCAGTTCGAGTCTCGGTCCAGCACACAGTTTTAATCTGCTAGGAAGTCTCATATCAGCGCACATTCCGCTGCAGAGTGAAAATCTCATTCTGGAAACATCCCCCAGGTTGTGGCTAAGCTATGTCTCCGCAATATCCTTTTTTTCAGGACTGCTAGTTCTGCAAGATTCGCAGGAGAGCTTCTGTAAAGTTTGGAAGGTAGGAGACGAGATACTAGCAGAAAATCTGTGAGGACAGCGCGTGAGTCGTGCTTGGGTAGCTCAGTTGGTAGAGCACTTGCCCGCGAAAGGCAAAGGTCCCGAGCTCGAGTCTCGGTCCGGAACACAGTTTTAATCTGCCAGAGAGTTTCACGTACAAATACTGGTATTTCAGCATGAGTAGGTACTTGGTACCTCAGAATCGTGATCTGTAAATGTAATTAATTATTTTGTGTACGCCATATGCATTGTTGCAACAATAAACTTGAGCAAATTGGAAACCTCTAAAAGGGTGGTACTAATATTTTTTCCAGCAGTGTATTCGTGAAGTATGGTGTGTAACATACGCCAATAACGACGAGTGCCCACTGGCTTGTAGGATACGCGGCGTGAACAAAATGAGTGCCTGGAGTGTCTCATAGAGTTGTTTCAGGACTAGAGCGCTGGTAAATCAAGATACTTTCTCACGCGGTGACCGCCGGGCGCATTGTCGAGCTGGAGAGCAGGTCATTGCGTCAGGTGGAGGGCGACAATGCGAGCCGAGCCCGCTCATGGCTACCTGCTAATTCCGATTGTGCGGGCGGGCGGCGTGCATTGTAGGCACGAAACTCGGGCTTTCAAAAGGGACAAAGTGCGGACAGCGGCCAAAGGGCGCCGACGGCGGAAAAGGGGAAACACAGAATGGCCGGCCGCCTTTCAACGAGAATTCTATACGCGAGTAAGTGGCCGTTTATGGTGTCTAGAAGTAACAGTCGGCGTCTTTGTACGGAGCCGGCCGAATTCCTCGCGGCTCCGGCCGCGGAAAGGGAGCGCGGATGTGGAGGCGCATTCTGCACTGCGGGTCCCGCGCTTTGAGCGGTGTCGATTGATAAACTGCGACAGAAGAAAAGAAAGCGGAGGTGCCGACTTGTTTGGCAATAGTCCATTCGGCTGCAATCGGAGCGGCAGCGCTTACTCGTGATCCGCCTTCCACTGGCGATGCCGGTTCTCGGCGGGCTGACCACGGTAGATCACAACGCATCTTGCAGCTTCGCTCTGCCTGTCTAACTAGTGATCAGTTCGTTACCCGATGCGATCCATTTTGATCGGTGAGTGTGTGACATAGGCTGAGGTGCTAAAGTGCGGGCTCCGTCCTTTCTATAACATTCCATTTCAAGTGTTTCCTATGTCATGTAGATTTGTGTCATTTCGTGTCGTGTTTACGTGTTACGGATGAGCGTCTAAATTAAAGGAAGAGAGAGGGTGAAACCTAGTGCCGACTCATGCTTGTTCCTCTCGAACAGCCAGAGGCGGAATGAACATATTCTTCTATACAGTGAAGGATTACTTATACTACGCAGAACAAGTATTTGGCGAAAAATATAACCCATATACCGCCGGAAAATATTTAGTACACCCATTTAGAGGTTTTCGGTTCATTCTAGATTCATTGTTGCAACTGTGCATATCGAGTACATGAAACGATTACATTTAACCCCAGAATAACAAGGTGGGATAAAAAAATTACCACAGTCGATATAATTTTTTATCCTATGTTAGTACCACTGGCTTCTCGGACGGGAGTCATTGTTTACCTTTCCAGTCACGTTGAGGAGGCTATAATCTCTCAGGCTTTATTTTCCACGCTCCTTTAACAGGTAAAGTGTGAAATTTTGCGTTCGGGGTAAAAAATCACCCACCTTGTTATTTACGTTAAATGTTTTTGTTTATAAAATAGGTGGTACTTTCTTTTGTAGGCGTAGAAAATGGCTTCTCATGAACTGTTAAGAACTCCAGAGGAAATAATAAGAGAGGCTGAAAACGTATATTACAGTGAACCAGACGAAGATGTGAGTGAACCTGAAGACGGTCATATCACAGACGACCAGGAGGATGACGAATTCGATGTACCGCCATTTGAGGATGATTCACCAGACGAAGGAGATAGCCGAGTAAGGAAAATTATATATGGCAGAAATGGGTATTGTTGGAACACACATCCCTTCCACAAAAAAGCGTCGAGAGTGCCAGCAAAGAATATAGTGGCACATGCACTTGGTGCACTAGGCAAGGCAATAAACGAAACGTCTCCCCAGAAATTATTTGAACTGTTGTTTACTAGTGACATGGTTTCACTAATATTTACACACACAAACCAAGAAATTGCTAATTCAAGGGAAAATTTCACATCACCACAATGGTATATTGGAGATACGGAACCAAAACGACATAAAAGCTTTGTTGGGTAAACTTTTTATGAGTGAAGCTCTAAAAAATGCGCATCTGAATTGTACAGATGCGTGGTCTGTAGTATACGGGTCCCCATTTTTCCAAGGAGTTATGACGAAAAAACCGATTCGAGTTTGTGATCAATAATCTAAGATTTGATGACCAACATACCAGATTGCAAAGAAGAACGCCACAAGTTCGCTGCATTTCGTGATATATGGTGTATGTTTGTCAAACATAGTCAAGAATTGTACACTCCCTCAGCCCTCCTAACCATTGACGGGACACTCCTTAGCTTCCGAGGCAGATGGCCATTCAGAATGTATCTGCCAAGCAAGCCGGACAAATATGGGCTAAAGATAATTTCATTATGTGACGCGAAGACGTATTATTTTTATGCAGGAATTCCGTATTTTGGGGAAAGAGACTATGTGTTTCAGTTCCTACATATTATGTGATGAAATTATGTGAACCTGTATATGGAACCAACCGGAACATTCGAATGGACAACTGGTTTGCTTTTTGTGTAGTAGCCGACAAACCGGCTGACAAAA
Source organism: Schistocerca piceifrons (assembly GCF_021461385.2). Taxonomy (NCBI): domain Eukaryota; kingdom Metazoa; phylum Arthropoda; class Insecta; order Orthoptera; family Acrididae; genus Schistocerca; species Schistocerca piceifrons. Next base: position 330,293,918 of record NC_060144.1, read on the forward strand.
GTTGACAATGGTTGGCAACTTACACAAGAATAAACCAGAAATACCTGAATCCCTGTTTCAAACCAAGAATAGGCCAGTTTCTTCATCTTTATTCATTTACAGGAGAGAAAAAATGTTGGAGTGACACATTCCAAAAAAAATAAAAACGTTATTCTTTTGTCAACGATGCATGAGATAGGTGAAATAGATGAGAAGACAAAGATATGAAACATAGTACTTTTCTACAATGGTAACAAAGGGGGAGTCGATGTATTTGATTTACTATGCCACAACAAGACCACAGCACGAAAACCAGGCGCTGGACAATGCGATACATGTATGGGCTTTTAGATGCATCAGGAATAAATGCCTATGTCTTGTATGTGGATAATGGCGGCACAAACAGCCGAAGCAATTTTCTCAAGTCATTGGCATTCGGGCTGGTTGAAGCAGAAATGGACAGAATCACGACAAAAAATTTACCCAAAGAGCTTCGCATAACCACGCAACAGATTTTGACACATTTTGGGAGCGATATTCAAAGATCCCTCCCCCCCATGAACCATGGACCTTGCCGTTGGTGGGGAGGCTTGCGTGCCTCAGCGATACAGATAGCCGTACCGTAGGTGCAACCACAACGGAGGGGTATCTGTTGAGAGGCCAGACAAACGTGTGGTTCCTGAAGAGGGGCAGCAGCCTTTTCAGTAGTTGCAAGGGCAACAGTCTGGATGATTGACTGATCTGGCCTTGTAACAATAACCAAAACGGCCTTGCTGTGCTGGTACTGCGAATGGCTGAAAGCAAGGGGAAACTATAGCCGTAATTTTTCCCGCGGGCATGCAGCTTTACTGTATGATTACATGATGATGGCGTCCTCTTGGGTAAAATATTCCGGAGGTAAAATAGTCCCCCATTCGGATCTCCGGGCGGGGACTACTCAAGAGGATGTCGTTATCAGGAGAAAGAAAACTGGCGTTCTACGGATCGGAGCGTGGAATGTCAGATCCCTTAATCGGGCAGGTAGGTTAGAAAATTTAAAAAGGGAAATGGATAGGTTGAAGTTAGATATAGTGGGAATTAGTGAAGTTCGGTGGCAGGAGGAACAAGACTTTTGGTCAGGTGACTACAGGGTTATAAACACAAAATCAAATAGGGGTAATGCAGGAGTAGGTTTAATAATGAATAGGAAAATAGGAATACGGGTAAGCTACTACAAACAGCATAGTGAACGCATTATTGTGGCCAAGATAGATACGAAGCCCACGTCTACTACAGTAGTACAAGTTTATATGCCAACTAGCTCTGCAGATGACGAAGAAATTGAAGAAATGTATGATGAAATAAAAGAAATTATTCAGATTGTGAAGGGAGACGAAAATTTAATAGTCAAGGGTGACTGGAATTCGAGTGTAGGAAAAGGGAGAGAAGGAAACATAGTAGGTGAATATTGATTGGGGGACAGAAATGAAAGAGGAAGCCGCCTGGTCGAATTTTGCACAGAGCACAACATAATCATAACTAACACTTGGTTTAAGAATCATGAAAGAAGGTTGTATACATGGAAGAACCCTGGAGATACTAAAAGGTTTCAGATAGATTATATAATGGTAAGACAGAGATTTAGGAACCAGGTTTTAAATTGTAAGATATTTCCAGGGGCAGATGTGGACTCTGACCACAATCTATTGGTTATGACCTGTAGATTAAAACTGAAGAAACTGCAAAAAGGTGGGAATTTAAGGAGATGGGACCTGGATAAACTAAAAGAACCAGAGGTTGTACAGAGATTCAGGGAGAGCATAAGGGAGCAATTGACAGGAATGGGGGAAATAAATACAGTAGAAGAAGAATGGGTAGCTTTGAGGGATGAAGTAGTGAAGGCAGCAGAGGATCAAGTAGGTAAAAAGACGAGGGCTAATAGAAATCCTTGGGTAACAGAAGAAAGATTGAATTTAATTGATGAAAGGAGAAAATATAAAAATGCAGTAAGTGAAACAGGCAAAAAGGAATACAAACGTCTCAAAAATGAGATCGACAGGAAGTGCAAAATGGCTAAACAGGGATGGCTAGAGGACAAATGTAAGGATGTAGAGGCCTATCTCACTAGGGGTAAGATAGATACCGCCTACAGGAAAATTAAAGAGACCTTTGGAGATAAGAGAACAACTTGTATGAATATCAAGAGCTCAGATGGAAACCCAGTTCTAAGCAAAGAAGGGAAAGCAGAAAGGTGGAAGGAGTATATAGAGGGTCTATACAAGGGCGATGTACTTGAGGACAATATTATGGAAATGGAAGAGGATGTAGATGAAGATGAAATGGGAGATATGATACTGCGTGAAGAGTTTGACAGAGCACTGAAAGACCTGAGTCGAAACAAGGCCCCCGGAGTAGACAATATTCCATTGGAACTACTGACGGCCGTGGGAGAGCCAGTCCTGACAAAACTCTACCATCTGGTGAGCAAGATGTATGAAACAGGCAAAATACCCTCAGACTTCAAGAAGAATATTATAATTCCAATCCCAAAGAAAGCAGGTGTTGACAGATGTGAAAATTACCGAACTATCAGCTTAATAAGTCACAGCTGCAAAATATTAACACGAATTCTTTACAGACGAATGGAAAAACTAGTAGAAGCCAACCTCGGGGAAGATCAGTTTGGATTCCGTAGAAACACTGGAACACGTGAGGCAATACTGACCTTACGACTTATCTTAGAAGAAAGATTAAGGAAAGGCAAACCTACGTTTCTAGCATTTGTAGACTTAGAGAAAGCTTTTGACAATGTTGACTGGAATACTCTCTTTCACATTTTAAAGGTGGCAGGGGTAAAATACAGGGAGCGAAAGGCTATTTACAATTTGTACAGAAACCAGATGGCAGTTATAAGAGTCGAGGGACATGAAAGGGAAGCAGTGGTTGGGAAGGGAGTAAGACAGGGTTGTAGCCTCTCCCCGATGTTGTTCAATCTGTATATTGAGCAAGCAGTAAAGGAAACAAAAGAAAAATTCGGAGTAGGTATTAAAATTCATGGAGAAGAAATAAAAACTTTGACGTTCGCCGATGACATTGTAATTCTGTCAGAGACAGCAAAGGACTTGCAAGAGCAGTTGAATGGAATGGACAGTGTCTTGAAAGGAGGATATAAGATGAACATCAACAAAAGCAAAACAAGGATAATGGAATGTAGTCTAATTAAGTCGGGTGATGCTGAGGGAATTAGATTAGGAAATGAGGCACTTAAAGTAGTAAAGGAGTTTTGCTATTTGGGGAGCAAAATAACTGATGATGGTCGAAGTAGAGAGGATATAAAATATAGGCTGGCAATGGCAAGGAAAGCGTTTCTGAAGAAGAGAAATTTGTTAACATCCAGTATTGATTTAAGTGTCAGGAAGTCATTTCTGAAAGTATTCGTATGGAGTGTAGCCATGTATGGAAGTGAAACATGGACGATAAATAGTTTGGACAAGAAGAGAATAGAAGCTTTCGAAATGTGGTGCTACAGAAGAATGCTGAAGATTAGATGGGTAGATCACATAACTAATGAGGAAGTATTGAATAGGATTGGGGAGAAGAGAAGTTTGTGGCACAACTTGACCAGAAGAAGGGATCGGTTGGTAGGACATGTTCTGAGGCATCAAGGGATCACCAATTTAGTATTGGAGGGCAGGGTGGAGGGTAAAAATCGTAGAGGGAGACCAAGAGATGAATACACTAAGCAGATTCAGAAGGATGTAGGTTGCAGTAGGTACTGGGAGATGAAAAAGCTTGCACAGAATAGAGTAGCATGGAGAGCTGCATCAAAACAGTCTCAGGACTGAAGACCACAACAACAACATTCCAAGATCAGCAGCACAACCAGAAACGATATATATAAAAAAAATTGACGATGCTTTTTTTGCAGTCGAAGAGAAGACCGGAAAAGTTCCTTTGAATGCTGTGTCTGTTCGAAACCAGTGTGCAAGGACCATCTGAAAAATATTTGTCAAAGTTGCCATAACAGTTTAGTTTGAAAATGTTTGGTATATTCAAAATATCATGAAATTTTGAAAATAGTTAATAAAATCTGTGTTTCCTTTCACATGAGGAACTATTTTTTCGCAGTTGTTAGCTTTATACTTTTTACCAATTTACATGTTATTTCCTTCAATGATTCTTATGCCTTTTGATTTATTGTATTGTGTTTTGAAATGTCATAACACAAAGGGTTGTTGAATGCAATAGATAAGTGCAGTGTCATATTTCTGTATATGACAATCATGATACAATAAAATGCTTTGATATTATAGTTATGATTTGCTTTGTCATATTATAAAATATAGCAATACTTTGTAATAAATGTTTCTTATTGTGTGATTATTACTTTATGTTACTCCAGAACCTCTTTTGCGAAACAAATAATTCAGAAAAACGTGGGGTAAATTTTTACCCCACCTTGTTATACGATGAATAACACAAGTTTCTGAGGTACCAGGTATCAACCGATGCTGAAACACCTACATTAATACGGGGTGTAGCCTCCACGAGCGGCTATGCACTCACTGACTCTGGCATCAAGTCGATCTTATAGACGGCGAATACTGTCCTGCGATACGTTATGCCAAGCCTGCTTGACCTATTCGCGTAGTTCTGTAAGAGTTGTTGGTTGACGATTTAACACAAGTCACTCGTGCTCCCGTCATATCCCACACGTGCTCGACTGGAGACCAGTGCGGATATTGCGCTGGGCAGGGAAGTTGCTGCACGTCGTGCAGAGCAGTTTGAGTTTCACGAGCTGTGTCTGGGCGAGCGTTATCCTGTTGGAACAACACATCACCTCCCTGTCTCAAGAACGGCAAAAGAACGGATCTAATAACATTCAGCACGTGCCGTGCGCTGGTTAGCGTATCATTCAGAAACACCAGAGGTGAACGAGAGTTGTAGCTCTTTGCACCCCAGACCAAAAGGCTGGGATGCAGCCAGTGTGTCTTGGACGAATGTACTCTATGAGACAGCGCTCACCAGGTCTTCGCCGTACGCGCGAATAACCCTCACTTGCTTGCATGTTGAATCTACTTTTATCACTGAAGACCACGGCGCGCCATCCCATATGATCCTCTCACGACACCAGTCGAGCCATACACGTCGATCCTGTGCTGTGAGTGGAAGACTGGCCAGAGGTGTGCGTGCCAGTAGTCCCACTGCTAATAATCAAATGGTTCAAACGGCTATGAGGACTATGGGACTGAACATCTGGGTCATCAGTCCCCTTGCCTTAGAACTACTTAAACCTAACTAACCTAAGAACATCACACACATCCATGCCCGAAGCAGGATTCCAACCTGCTAATAAACGTTTGACAATCATTTATGTTCACACTTCTGGGCTCACAAGCCCTCTTATGTGTGCTGTGGAAGCCGTGCAGTCAGCCATTGCTAATTGTGAGGGCTTCTGTGCTGCGTGGACGCCCACAACCTCGTCCATGGTTGTGAGAGTGTTCATGTGTGTTGTATGAATATGTAGTGTCTGTCCTTTCAGACATGCCCGAAAGAACAGACACCACGTGTTCATATAATTAATTCACCTACATGGGCAATGATTCAATCTTTTTCAGTGCGGATGGATTAGTACGTCCGATGTCCAGTCGAAATCTCAGAGTACCGAGCATGGAGGAAATGGTCAGGGACTCCGGTTACGTGGCACTCGGTGGGAGTGTGGGTCGGCCGGGAGGCATCTTGGTGGCGCAAGTAATTAACGCGCTTGCCTAGTAAGCAGGAGATCCGAGTTCGAATCCTGGGCCGGCACGCATTGTCACTGATGCAGCTGATAACGATAATTCCTTTCCTCTCTTTTCTCCCCCGCCTCCTTGAATTTAATTAAAATGTTCGTGTGTCTGATACCAGCAACGTCGCACGTCCACCTTGTCTGCCAATTCTCCGGAAGGATCATCCCACCACTCGGAAGGCCACAGTTTGACTCCTTTCAAACTAGCCCAGTTGGCTGTAGGAATTACGAGTGCGTCTCCGTGGTATGGCTGCCTGCTTGCTTCACACGTCTGCACCACACTGAGCCTTTTGGCTGTGAACATTCCCTATTAAAGGGTAGACACGAAAGGCGCTCTGGTAGCTATGGCACTAAGCTATCTATTGATGGACGGCGTTGAAACCATTATCAGTACATTTACTACACCGCAGGTGACATATGCCGTCATCGGATCATAATTGACGTCGTATTTCCAGGTACAGGGTGTAGATGATAATAACGACCATAAAACGTGTCTCATTTCACATAACACATCCGACTGGGTTTTCTTCCTTCTTTTGTTTTCCTTTTCTGGAAAAACTTACTCCCAAAGCTAAGCAGAGTACAATACAATCACCTTATCTTCTTACTGAGTTCAACATGCCCCTCGTTATAGAGGGATGCTGACTCACTTTTTCAGGCGAGCAAATGGGCAGTTGCGGTCCACAAAACGGAAATCAGGCATGGTCACTGTGGTCCTCACATCAGCTGATAGCGACTGATGATGAAACAATATGGGTGTAGTGTGTGTACTGTGCACAGTGACTAAGGGTGAGAAATGAATTAACAGTGTAACACTAGCCTTTTACAGTATTAATTAACTTCTTTGTAAAACAGTATTGTACATTAGGGATAAACCGAATGAGACAGTACTGGTTTAAACAGACTGGCCTTGTATCCGAGAGGGCGAAGACTCCAGTCTTCATCCGGCCGTCTTGATTTAGGTTTCCCGTTGTTTTCCTGAATTACTTAAAGCAATTTCCGGGAAGGTTCCTAACATAAGGTCAAGACCGATTACCTGTTCCATCCTTGTCAAAATACACTCCTGGAAATTGAAATAAGAACACCGTGAATTCATTGTCCCAGAAAGGGGAAACTTTATTGACACATTCCTGGGGTCAGATACATCACATGATCACACTGACAGAACCACAGGCACATAGACACAGGCAACAGAGCATGCACAATGTCAGCACTAATACAGTGTATATCCACCTTTCGCAGCAATGCAGGCTGCTATTCTCCCATGGAGACGATCGTAGAGATGCTGGATGTAGTCCTGTGGAACGGCTTGCCATGCCATTTCCACCTGGCGCCTCAGTTGGACCAGCCTTCATGCTGGACGTGCAGACCGCGTGAGACGACGCTTCATCCAGTCCCAAACATGCTCAATGAGGGACAAATTCGGAGATCTTGCTGGCCAGGGTAGTTGACTTACACCTTCTAGAGCACGTTGGGTGGCACGGGATACGTGCGGACGTGCATTGTCCTGTTGGAACAGCAAGTTCCCTTGCCGGTCTAGGAATGGTAGAACGATGGGTTCGATGACGGTTTGGATGTACCGTGCACTATTCAGTGTTCCTTCGACGATCACCAGTGGTGTACGGCCAGTGTAGGAGATCGCTCCCCACACCATGATGCCGGGTGTTGGCCCTGTGTGCCTCGGTCGTATGCAGTCCTGATTGTGGCGCTGACCTGCACGGCGCCAAACACGCATACGACCATCATTGGCACCAAGGCAGAAGCGACTCTCATCGCAGAAGACGACACGTCTCCATTCGTCCCTCCATTCACGCCTGTCGCGACACCACTGGAGGCGGGCTGCACGATGTTGGGGCGTGAGCGGAAGACGGCCTAACGGTGTGCGGGACCGTAGCCCAGCTTCATGGAGACGGTTGCGAATGGTCCTCGCCGATACCCCAGGAGCAACAGTGTCCCTAATTTGCTGGGAAGTGGCGGTGCGGTCCCCTACGGCACTGCGTAGGATCCTACGGTCTTGGCGTGCATCCATGCGTCGCTGCGGTCCGGTCCCAGGTCGACGGGCACGTGCACCTTCCGCCGACCACTGGCGACAACATCGATGTACTGTGGAGACCTCACGCCCCACGTGTTGAGCAATTCGGCGGTACGTCCACCCGGCCTCCCGCATGCCCACTATACGCCCTCGTTCAAAGTCCGTCAACTGCACATACGGTTCACGTCCACGCTGTCGCGGCATGCTACCAGTGTTAAAGACTGCGATGGAGCTCCGTATGCCACGGCAAACTAGCTGACACTGACGGCGGCGGTGCACAAATGCTGCGCAGCTAGCGCCATTCGACGGCCAACACCGCGGTTCCTGGTGTGTCAGCTGTGCCGTGCGTGTGATCATTGCTTGTACAGCCCTCTCGCAGTGTCCGGAGCAAGTATGGTGGGTCTGACACACCGGTGTCAATGTGTTCTTTTTTCCATTTCCAGGAGTGTAGATCTCGTTCTTCTTAAACTGTAGTAGCAAGACAAGGGAAATATCCTTGTAAAATGATCTACGGATGAATAAAACAACTACTACTAGACCTATTGTTACTTGCGTGGCGTGGAATGAGATTTAAAACACTGGCCACTCAACCTCATTTATATTTCTTCCGCTCGCCTTTATGACGTCGGGCTAGATGTAAATGGTCTCTTTACTAAGGTGTGGCCGAACAGTGTGTCATTCAGATCCATTCTGAGAAAGTACTCCGTCTGTAATGACCTCGATGTCGACAAGATCTCACATTTTCTTGTTTTCCTTATTTTCAAAAGCATCACTTTCACACACACAGTGCTCTTTCTTTCGGGAGTGGTAGTCCCGCTATGTGTGCGAAGTTTGGAAAGGAACAGAGGCGCTAGCTAAATCTGTATGAGAGAAGGAGCGGAGTCTGAAGAGTCGTTTTCTGATAACTCAGTCGGTAGGGCATTTTCCCACAAAAACGCAAAGTTTTAACTTGCCTGGAAGTTTCCATTTCATACACATAATTTCAAAAATGTAGGTATACTAACAGTACCAAAGACGAGATAACGAGGTAATAATTCTCAAATGTAGAAACGCTTTCCTGTTCGCCTACTCTTTCTCTCTCTCTCTCTCTCTCTCTCTCGCTCTCTCTCTCTCTCTCTCTCTCCCCTTCTCTCTCTCTCTCTCTCTCTGGGTGAATCACCTGAAAGTTGCACCGCAAATATTGCGGAAATACTATTTATGTGTGGTTTTCACATAATGGATTGGTAGTCAGGGTCTCGTATTGTTAGCCAATCAACAGATTGTAATAATACTCAGAAACAATATTTTTTGTGTAGACATACACTTTTTTAAACATAACAATGCCTATTGACATTAACAGACCAAAAGTACGGTAAATTAAAATGTCAGTGGCGTTTGTTGCAGGATTCTAGTGCGAGTCGTTTACGAGATATCGTATTCTGAAAAGGTGCCACACCGACGCTTGTGCCATTCAACCTGCATAGTTGCTACGTAAAATGTTGTTATGTTTGCTTACATGTGCTTGCGTGTTCCCTGCGTGCATTGCGACTTGCTAATAAGTTGGTGTGTGACATTCCAAGCTGTAGATTGTGAGTGTACGAAGGGATTTACCAGTGCAAGAAAAGCTGACACGCTCATGGTGCGTGGAGAGTGTAGGAAGAGTGCAGTTCCTTCGTGCACGGTGTATGCGGCGAGATATTCCAATAGGCGTCAACCATCTCGGCAATTATTTATCAACGTGAAAGTGGTAGCGTAACCCCTAGACAACGTAACAGAAGTAAACAAGCGACGACAAAAGACGAGGAAATTAATGTTCCTGCTGCTGTTGCAGTTGATCCACACATTAGCCCTTGTGGTGAAATTTGACAGTTAATTGTTTGCCAATCATCGCACGTATATTTTTAGAGATGTCACTCTGCTTTATTGACTCTGTAGCAAAGGACACTACCGTCCGATTCTTAGTTTGACCTTAGCTTACCAATGATTTGAGCCTATTTCACTTCTGAAGGTGACAATTCAAACAAAGGGAAAAAAATTAAAGGTTCTCTTGCGGAGATGGCGACTAACTTTTTATCTTTGTTGAAATATTTTTCAGCTGAAAAAAAAAAGAAAGTCACAACGAGAAATGAAGCAGAGAATAGACCAAACCTAGTACTACTTGCGAAATACAGAATGCATGTTACTCACCAGTGTTAGTGTTAACATACAAAATATTCGTTCACCGCATTCTTGAATATGGAATGCATATCCGAAAGAACAGACACCATACGTATAGAATTAAGGCGATGACGGCCAGTGATCTCCTGAGTACACATGCACATAAGGCTGTAGCTCTTATGGGAATCGGCAAAATCCCACGAGTAACGAGAATAATGGGCAACGGGTACTGCAGCAGTAGTTTGTGGATAACTTCAGAATTTGGGTCTGACAGGGGGCGTGCTAGGGTAGTCCGTGCAGCTGCGATGACCACTGCGTCCAGATGGAGCAGTGAGCATTGCACGTGTAGTAAGTACGTCTAGTCTAGTAAGCACGCCTAGTAAGCAGAAGACCCTGGTTCGAATCCTGGCGTAGCAGAAATTTTCAACTTTCTCCATTGATTTCAATCAATGTGCACTCGCAGCCAGTGTCTGTAATACCTTTGTGTCTTGATTCATAGTGGCTTCTGGACCAAACTGGTGTCTGTTCTTTCGAACTTGTCATAAAGAACAGACACAACAATTATATAATGATAACCGCTGTCTGTGTTATATACGGGCGCTTGTTACCGCAACGTGGGTATGTAGGCTGTGAAACGTCCCCTTGAAATAATTATGAATGACTGTGCTGGTAAACTTCTACGTTATTTGATTTTCAAACAGCTGAGCAAAACTCAACGTACTCAAACAGTTTTCTCTTTACTTATTCTGATCATCACTAAACTGACACACAATATTTTTAGCGCAACGCTATCTGACTTTCAATAATCCCTACAAAAGAATGGCCCTCACTAACAATAACCTACACCTTTCATGTATCACTTACCTCACAAAAATCTTCGTTACTCGAACTACTGCAATACAGCGAGCGTCAATACTGCCAGCTAAATAAAAGATTCTAACTACTGAAAGCACTAACTACTGATAGGCATAGTTAGCAAATGAAAGATTTTGATAGAGAATAAACAATATATTTACCTTAATAGTGTTCAAAAGTCATCATATACAATTTTGTGACATCCAATTAAACAAATTTCCTTCTTCTGACGGACACACGTCCAGATCGTCCGCTCTCAAAACTCTGGCATCTCTCTCTCTCCACATCCACCACTCTTGGCGGCTCACCTCCAAGTGCCCAACGCTACGCGCTGTTCACATCCAACTGCCCAACACTACACTGGCGAATATTCCAACAATAAATCCAACCAGCCACAGACTGCACACAGCGTAGTCAGCGATTTTCATGCAGGGCACTACGTGGCGTCACCAACATAAAAACTTACACAGCCTACTTACAGCTTTAATGCGAAAATTTTGGAAGAAAAAAGTCGGACGGAGAGGTATAGTCAAATATAGCAACACAGTTCAATTCCACTTTATGTAAGATTAAATTTTATTTGATTCATAAATTAATAAATTTCTGCACAGAGCCAGGTTTCCGAGCAACAATATCACTGACGGTTTATGCTCACATTTTGAAATTATTGTAATCTAGTCACTTACTTCATACTTATTTGAAAAAAAAATTATTGTTGTTTTTAATGAATTGTGCTGCCAGATTACATACATGTTTTAATTTTTTCAGTTAGACTTAACAAAAAAAAATTAAGTCCCGGTAATACACATCACTTTCCCCAATGAATGTCGTATTCAGTATTTGCAGGTTCAGGGCCCTACTTACACATCAATATCTCTTCAGGAAGTACGTTAAGACTAAAAGTCAAGAACAATGAACGCAATTTATATTTTTAATTTTTTTGTGACGGTCATACATTCGGTAGTAGACGTTACAGAAAGTGCGTTGATATTGCTAAGCGTGTGGTATGACATATTTTCAGGTTCTGGACCCTCCTTGCACAATAGTACCTCTTCAAAAATAATGTTGTTAACGCAATTCAACAACAATTAAGGAATTTTTAACTTTTTAGGGTATGCACAAAGAAACCTCCCCCCCCCCCCCCAATAACGCGCCTCACGAAAAATGCCTTTGGAATGCTAGAGTTAGTGTTGTTTACATGCACTCCAGTTTTCACAGCTTCTTTGATGATTGAATCCCAATGGCCTGAAGCGTGGACTACAGTCCGTGTCTACTCAAGTAGGATTTCTTACTCGTTCGTAACGTTATCTTTGGCACTTAGAACATTCAATACTAAAGTATGTGCTAATATTGCTCATCAGACAGGATCGATAGAGGAAACAGGGATCAAATGAACCATCAACGTCAGATCGCAATGGTATGACGTTGTAACTTACAAAATGATGACGCAAGGGAAACAGTTCCGAATTCGAATGGCACCCAACCCATATTGCATAAAGTGCGCTCTACAGGAATCGCTATAGCAGCGTTTCGTCTGCGCTGATAAAATCAGTTGTGGTCAGCGGTCCGTAACAAATTAGCAAACACTGGTTATTAAAAAACGAGTTGGAATAAAATCATGAAGAATTTTTCTGGAATTTTCTAGAAATCCCTCTGAGTAACCTACAATGAGATTTTTATTCTTCGAGAACAGCCCATTTTTTAAAAAATAAAAGATTTATTAGTTCTCATGAAGAGTTTTTATGCTTTTGTTTTTTCAAAATGTTTTAAATTTTTTTGGAGCAGCGTTGCGACGCTTGTTTTTTACCTCAAGAAGCTTCGTTTCCTCCGTTTGTCTGACAGACGACAGACGAGTAATTTGTTATATTTTTCCCGACGTGGCGACATTTGATAGTTTTTCAAGAGGGGATTTATTTATTTTGTGTTCATGAAAAGTTTATTTTCTTCGTTTACATGAAGAGGTGATTTATTTACCTTTCATAAGTAAGTTTTTCTGCTACCAAGATGAGATTTTAGCTTTCAAAAGAGTTACTTAATCAGCTTGGAAGACACACATACACAAACATGTATCTATATACACGGGGTGATTCAAAAGTCTGCATCAAAATAAGAGTAAAATAGTTTTGTCTGAAATGGCTTTATTTATGAGTTACAATGCATAATGTCGTTTGTGGTAGGCACTACATCATGGGTCAAGTACAGGCTTTTAGCGTATCGTGTTCATCTGCATACCAACTGATGTTGCTTTGTACACCCTCTAAACCGATGCCTTTCTTTACTTGACTTCGCTGTGGTCCATTGTGCTCTATAGCGCTATAACAGTGTAGCGGCTGCGCACGTACTACGTACATTCATTCTGCCGGTAGTTCATAGCTGCAGTTTTTGTGTACGGTACGACGGCGTACTCAGACGGTAAATACACGGATACGCAACTCCTTTAAGGCGCAGCAGGAGGTAGTGCGCGAGCAGTAACACGACGGTATATGGAAATGTTCCAAAACAGAAGAGTACCAAACCACTGACTTACACAACTGCGGACAGGCGTTTAAAGGAATATGGCATTCGTGGTGATGCACGGATAGATCGTCCTCAACTGGATGGAGAGGGTGTTGAGAATATTCTGGAAATCTTAGATGAAGATACGACGATAAGTATAAGTGCCACTATAGGGATTTCTCAATCAATTGTATGGCGCCTGCTACGGAAACAGCATTTTTGAGTTTTTCACCTGCAGAAGGCACATGAACTGACACCTGTAGACTACTCTTTTCGGTCGTCGGGTATTGTTTACGGATGAGAGCCTCTTTATCCGTGTGGGTATCGTGAACGCTCATTACATGCACGTGTAGGCGTGTGAAAATCCTCTTGTAACTACATTACATTTGGTGTGAATAATGGACAGTCAGTTACTCGGACCACATATTATTGCACAGCGCTTGTCTGACAGAGTGTATCGACAGTTTTTGGGACATAAGTTGGGTAGTCTGCTTCATGATGTTTCACTAGCTACAAGAGCCAACTTATGGCTTATGCTCGACTGTTTCAGTCTCGAGGCAAAGGAGTGTCTCAGTGTTGCTTATCATGATAAGTGGATATGTTCTGCAGGACCTGTTACTTGGCCCGTCACAACTCCGATCTTGACCCCTGGGCCGTTTCAAGTAGCTTGTGTATGGTGTTGCAATTGAAAATGTAGTACAGCTACAGCACTGAACAGAAAATGGCTACGCAGCTGTGCAGTATGACGTGCACGGAGCCTGCAACATCCCAAGAGCGCAAAATAGTCGAGCACGTCACTGTCTTCGTCTACATGGACATCGTTTCGAAAATGTTCTGAGATAAATGGACAGTATGTACTTGTGCTGAATTTCGGATCCATTCGTGTCGTTGCTCTCTGAGAACAATTAATTTTGTGTTGTTTGTGTTGCGCTTGTGATCCCTACTCTGTTGCATGACTCTGAAATAAAGCAATTTCAAACAAAATTTTATTTAACATTTTAGTCTTATTTTGATGCATTCACTACAACTACGAAGGGTATACTGTTGCTTTTGAATAACCCGATATAGATCGAGTATCAAAAAGAATCATCAGATCTACAAAAATCATAACTATTACGTTATTTGAGATATGTGCGTGAACAACGTAATGTTGGAAAGAGCAAATCCTCGTGTTTTACATGGTTCCCGCTAGTTAGCAGCAGTGTGCACCCACTTCAATTCTAGTAAAAATGATGTTGGGACAACAGAAAGCGTAGTATGTGCTACGTTTTGCGCAGTGGGGGTCAGTAATAACTGTTCAGTATAACTTTCGTACTAAGTATGGTGTGAATCCTCCTACAGTACAGAGCATTAGACGATGGCATGAACAATTCCGAGAAATGTTGTTTGTGTAAAAGCGAATTGCCGGGCCGTCCCGGAGTGTCTGACACAGACGTCGCACGCATCCGCCATAGTTTAACAAGGAGTCCGCAGAAATCCGTGCGCCGTGCTGCTCGACAGCTCAACATGCCCCCGATGTCCGTCTGGCGTGTGTTGCGTCGATGTTTACACATGCATCCATGCAAAATTCAGCTACTGCAAGCTCTTCGTGAAGGTGACAAACAACAACGTGTGGAGTTATGTAATTTTGTTCTTGGCAAGATGGAGGATGACAGTTTTCTTTCGCGCATAGCGCTTAGTGATGAGGCAACATTCCATTTAAATGGAAAGGTGAATCGTCATAATGTTAGGATAAGAGGTACGAAACAACCGCATGAAGTTGTACAACAACGACTCTCCAAAATTTAATGTGTTTTGTGCAGTTTCACGGGAAAACGTGTATGGTCTATTTTTCTTTGCCGAGAACACTGTTACAGGAAGCACGTATCTTGATATACTTGAGAACTTTCTTTTCCCACAGTTGGAGACTGATTCGAACGACTTCATTTACCAACAGGATGGGGCACCACCACTCTGGCATCTAGAAGTGCGGGAATTTTTAAATCAAAGGATTACTGAACGATGGATCGGCAGCACTGGAACAAATGATTTAGCCTTGCATTAATGTCCTCCAAGGTCATCCGACCTGACTGTATGTGATTATTTCGTGTGGGGGCTTATAAAAGACTCTGTTTATGTGCCTCCGTTACCAACAACATTGAATGAACGGAGACATCACATAATAGCAGCTGTGGAAGCTGTAATTCAAGACATGCTCGCTGCAGCGTGGAAACAATTCGAATACCGCATTAGCATATGCCTGTTTCTCAACGGGGGCATGTTGAACACCTATCAAAAGGTGTGAAAACAAAAGCTTTTTGAGTATCCCGTACAATTTATCGTATATGTTTATTACTTTCAGAAATATAGACGTGCCAAATCTGATGATTCTGTTTGATACATCTTGTACACACGAAGAGTGGCGCATTTAGTCACAGGTTCATTTAGTAGGCGAAAGTATCACGGGGAAGGTGATTCAACTCCAATGTTTGACGCAGCAGGAACGTTGTAGTTCAAAATGGTTCAAATGTCTCTGAGCACCATGGGACTTAGCATCTGAGGTCATCAGTCCCCTAGATATAGAACTACTTAAACCTAACTAACTTAAGGACATCACACACATCCATGCCCGAGGCGGGATTCGAACCTGCGACCATAGCAGGAGCGCGGTTCCCGCAGGCGCTATAGTTTGGTGTTCAAATGGTTCAAATGGCTGTAAGCACTATGGGACTTTACTTCTGAGGTCATCAGTCGCCTAGAACTTAGAACTAATTAAACCTAACCAACCTAAGGACATCAAACATATCCATGCCCGAGGCAGGATTCGACTCTGCGACCGTAGCGGTCGCTCGGCTCCGGACTGTAGCGCCTAGAACCGCACGGCCACTCCGGCCGGCTAGTTTGGTGTTAAAATTGACAGATACACTACTGGCCATTGAAGTTGCTACACCAAGAAGAAATGCAGATGATAAACGGATATTCATTGGACAAATATATTATACTGGAACTGACATGTGATTACATTTTCACGCAATTTGGGTGCATACATCCTGAGAAATTAGTACGCAGAACAACCACCTCTGGCCGCTATAACGGCCTTGATACGTCTGGGCATTGAGTCAAACAGAGCTTCGATGGCGTGTACAGGTACAGCTGCCCGTGCAGCTTCAACAAGTGTACAAGAATACTACAAGAGTAGTGACTGGTGTATTGTGACGAACCAGTTGCTCGGCCACCATTGACCAGACGTTTTCAGTTGGTGAGAGATCTGGAGAATGTGCTGGCCAGGGCAGCAGTCGAACATTTCTGTATCCAGAAAGGCCCGTACAGGACCTGCAACATGCGGTCGTGCATTATCCTGCTGAAATGTAGGGTTTCGCAGGGATCGAATGAAGGGTAGAGCCATGGGTCGTAACACATCTGAAATGTAACGTCCACTGTTCAAAGTGCCGTCAATGCGAACAAGAGGTGACCGAGACGTGTGACCAATGGCACCCCATTCCATCACGCCGGGTGATACGCCAGTATGGCGATGACGAATACACGCTTCCAATGAGCGTTCACCGCGATGTCGCCAAACATGGATGCGACCATCATGATGCTGTAAACAGAACCTGGCTTCATGCGAAAAAATTACGTTTTGCCATTCGTGCACCAAGGTTCGTCGTTGAATACACCATCGCAGGCGCTCCTGTCTATGATGCAGCGTCAAGGGTAACCGCAGCCATGGTCTCCGAGCTGATAGTCTATGCTGCTGCAAAACGTCGTCGAACTGTTCGTGCAGATGGTTGTTGTCTTGTAAACGTCCCCATCTGTTGACTCAGGGATCGAGACGTGGCTGCATGATCCGTTACAGCCATGCGGATAAGATGCCTGTCATCTCGACTGCCAGTGATACGAGGCCGTTGGGATCCAGCACGGCGTTCCGTATTACCCTCCTGAACCTACCAATTCCATATTCTGCTAAGAGTCATTGGATATCGACCAACGCAAGCAACAATGTGGCGATAAGATAAACCGCAATTGAGATAGGCTACAATCCGACCTTTATCTAAGTCGGAAACGTGATGGTACGCATTTCTCCTCCCTACAGGAGGCATCACAACAACTTTTCACCAGGCAACGACGGTCAACTGCTGTTTGTGTATGAGAAATTGGTTGGAAACTTTCCTCATGTCAGCACGTTGTAGGTGTCGCCACCGGCGCCAACGTTGTGTGAATGCTCTGAAAAGCTAATCGTTTGCATATCACAGCATCTTCATCCTGTCGGTTAAATTTTGCTTCTGTAGCACGTCATCTTCGTGGTGTAGCAATTTTAATGGCCGGTAGTGTAGTACCTCCTTTTGCGTATAACTCGCGGAAACACCATGAAGGTAAAATGAGACATACTGGATTTCACACGGACTCTTACGAACAATTGTTCTGTTACATAGTATTCGTGACTGGAACAGGAAACGAGGAAAGTGACAACGGTACAAACTGTCACACATCATAACATACTTCGCGGAGTTTAGATGAATGTGTAGATGAATACTTCGCCCCGGTTCACTAACATCGAAATTCGACTTTCATGAGAAAGCAAAAGGGATGTAATATGCATAAATCTGAGGTGAGCGTTGTAAGTTGTCGATGGAGCGAGCGTGTCAAACTGAGAGGCACGACACCCACCGAGCGCCGGCACCTGCGAGCGGTAATTAGCGGGCCCCTTGTCGGCTACCGGTCATCAGCGTGGGCGGCGGCGATGCAGCTTTGATGGCGGCGCACGGTAGCCGCCGGAACGAAACGCACACACAAAATTATGCCGCCTTTCAGCGCGGGCCTTAATTACGTCAGCCAGTGGCTGCCGCTGCCGCCGCGGCACCCAGCTCCCCTGATTGATGAATAAGAAGCGCGCCGTCCGGAGGGGGGGGACAAGGCGGATCATTAGGTCGGCATACCGCGCCGCGTCATCCAGTATTAATCGTACAGATGTCCGGCGCGGGTCCGCCCTCACACACGCCGCCTATATGCTATATGTACCTCGTCATCACCGCCGACACGCACCCCTGTCGCTTTACTTCCGCGGTTTACTGCGCTCGCGCCTCGGGAGTCCCAACCGAGCATCGTTCCAGCGTGTTCCGTATTTGCGACTTAACAGCAGTACTGTTGTTGTTGTGGTCTTCACTCCTGAGACTGGTCTGATGCAGCACTCCATGCTACTCTCTCCTGTGCAAGCTTCTTCATCTCTCAGTACCTACTGCAACTTATCCTTCTGAATCTGTTTAGTGTATTCATCTCTTAGTCTTCCTCTACGATTTTTACCCTCCACGCTGCCCTCCAATACTAAATTGGTGATCCCTTGATGCCTCAAAACATGTTCTACCAACCGATCCCTTCTTCTAATCAAGTTGTGCCACAAACTCCTCTTCTCCTCAATTCCATTCAATACCTCCTTGCCGGCCGGGGTTGCCGAGCGGTTCTAGGCGCTTCACTCTGGAACCGCGCGACCGCTACGGTTGCAGTTTCTAATCCTGCCTCGGGCGTGGATGTGTGTGATGTCCTTATGTTAGTTAGGTTTAAGTAGTTCTAAGTTCTAGGGGACTGATGACCTCAGAAGTTAAGTCCCATAGTGCTCAGAGTCATTTGAACCAATACCTGCTCATTAGTTATCTACCATCTAATCTTCAGCATTCTTCTGTAGCACCACGTTTCGAAATCTTCTATTCTCTTCTTGTCCATACTATTTATCGCCCATGTTTCACTTCCATACATGGCTACATTCCATGCAAAGTCTTTCAGAAACGAATTCCTTACACTTAAATCTATACTCGATGTTAACAAATTTCTCTTCTTCAGAAACGCTTTCCTTGCCATTGCCAGTCTACATTTTATATCCTCTCTACTTCGACCATCATCAGTTATTTTGCTCCCCAAATAGCAAAACTCCTTCACTACTTTAAGTGTCTCATTTCCTAATCTAATTCCCTCAGCATCACCCGACTTAATTCGACTACATTCCATTATCCTCGTTTTGCTTTTGTTGATGTTCTTCTTATATCCTCCTTGCAAGACACTATCCATTCCGTTGAACTGCTCTTGCAAGTTCTTTGCTGTCTCTGACAGAATTACAACGTCATCGGCGAACCTCAGAGTTTTTATTTCTTCTCCATGGATTTTGATACCCACTGCGATTTTTTCTTTTGTTTCCTTTACTGCTTGGTCAATATACAGATTGAATAACGTCGGGGAGAGGCTACAGCCTTGTCTCACTCTCTTCCCAACCACTGCTTCCCTTTCATGTCCCTCACCTCTTATAACTGCCATCTGGTTTCTGTATAAATTGTAGATAGCCTTTCGCTCCCTGTATTTTACCCCTGCCACCTTCAGAATTTGAAAGAGAATATTCCAGTCAACATTGTCAAAAGCTTTCTCTAAGTCTACAAATGCTAGAAACGTAGGTTTGTCTTTCCTCTATCTATCTTCTAAGATAAGTCGTAAGGTCAGTATTGCCTCACGTGTTCCGCTATTTTTACAGAATCCGAACTGATCTTCCTCGAGTACGGCTTCTGCCAGCAGTACTAGTATGTGCCTTACTGACGCGCGTGACTAGTTCTGAAACTTGCTGGCGGATTAAAACTGTGTGCTGGACCGGGGCTCGAACCCGCTACCTTTGTCTTTCACGGGAAACTGCTCTACCCACTGAACCACCCAAGTACAACCAAGAACTGCTGCTCTCAGCTTTATATTGAGGCGACAAAAGTCGTGGGACAGCGATATACATATATACCAATGGCGATAGTATCGCATACACAGGGTATAAAAGGACAGTGCATGGCCGCATCTGTCATTTGTACTCGGGTGATTAATGTGGCGGTGGTAAGTTCCTATGGGACCAAACTACTAAGGTCATCGGTCCCTAAGCTTACACACTACTTAATCTAACTTAAACTAACTTACGGTAAGGACAACACACACACCCGTGCCCGAGGGAGGACTCGAACCTCCGACGAGGAGGGGTGCGGGGGGGGGGGGGTGTCCCGGGGTGATTAATGTGAAAAGATTTACGGCGTGACTGTGGCCGTACGACCGGAATGAACAAACTTTAACTCGGAATCGTAGTTTGAACTAGAAACATGCGAATTCCATTTCAGAAATCGTTAGGAAATTCATTTCCCGAGAACACCCGATTTCAGGCATTAACTATCACCACGAAGAACGCAGTGGCCGACGGCACTCAAATGGCTCTGAGCACTATGGGACTTTACATCTATGGTCATCAGTCCCCTAGAACTTAGAACTACTTAAACCTAACTAACCTAAGGACATCACACACATCCATGCCCGAGGCAGGATTCGAACCTGCGACTGTAGCGGTCGCGCGCTTCCAGACTGAAGCGCCTAGAACCGCTCGTCCACACCGGCCGGCCGACGGCCCTCACTTAAAGACCGAGAGAGCGGCATTTGCGTTGAGTTGTCAGTGCAAACATACAAGCAACGCTGCGTGAAATTAGGGCAGAAATCAGTGTGGGAAGTACGTATGATGCATCCGTTAAGACATCTTTCCAAAATTTGGTGTCTATCGATAACGTCGGCGGACAACCGACGCGAGTGCTCTTGCTAACAGCACATCACCTGCGGTGCCTCTCCTGGGGTCGTAACCATATCGTTTGGACCCTAGACAACTGGAAAATTGCGGACTGCTCAGATAAGTCTCGATTTCGGTTGGTAAGAGTTGATGGCAGGTTCCGAGTGTGCTGCAGATACCACGAAGGTATGGTTGTCAACAAGGTACTGTGCAAGCTGGTGGTGGCATCGTAAAGATGTGAGCTGTGCTTACATGGAATTGACTGGGTACTCTAGATCAACTGAACCGATCATTGATTGGAAATGGTGTGTTCGGCTACTTGGAGATCATTTTCAGCCATTTATGGACTTCATGTTCCCAAACAACGATGGAATTTTTATGGATGCCATTTATGGACTTCATGATCCCAAACAACGATGGAATTTTTATGGATGACAATGCGCCATATCACGGGGCCATAATTGTTCGCTATTAGTTTAACGAACATTCTGGACCGTTCGAGCGACTGATTTGGCCACCCAGATCCCGCGGCATATATCTCATCGAATATTTATGCGACATAATCGAGATGTCAGTTCGTCCACAGGCAACACTTTCGCAATTATGGGCGGGTATAGAGGCAGCATGGCTCAGAATTTCTGCAGGGGACTTTCAGCTACTTTTTGAGTCCATGCCACGTCAACGTCGGGCAAAGGGAGGTCCGACACGCTATTAGGAGGTATACCATGTTTTTTATAACCTCAGTATATTTCTGCCAGTACCTCATCTCCTACCAAATTCCACAGAAGTTCTCCTGCGAAACTCTTAGGACTAACGCTTCTGGAAGAAAGGATATTGCGGAATCGTGGGTTAGCCACAGCTTGGGAGTTATTTCCAGAATGAATTTTTTCATTTTGCAGTGGAGTGAAGCGGATGTCAACATGCGAAGAGGGACGATGAGTCGGAAGAGCACTCGTCTGCAAAATCCAAAGGTCCCGTGCTAGAGTCCCAGTGCGGCGCACAGTTTTAATTTGCCATGAAGTTTCATATCAGCGCATACTCACCTGCAGGATGAAAAATTCATTCTGGAAACATCGTCCAGTCTGTGGCTAAGCCACGTTTCCTCAATATCCTTTCTTCTAATTGTGCTGTTCCCGACTAGGTATGCGGGGTATTCTGTGAAATTTGGAAAGTAGAAGATGAGGTACTATTGCAAGTAAAGCTGTGACGTCGAGCCATGAGTTGTGCTTGGACAGCTCAGTTGGCAAAGCTCTTGCCCGCGAAAGGCAAAGGTCTTGGTTTCGAATGTTGTCCGACACCCAGTTTTAATGTGCTAGAACTTCATATCAGCGTACACTCCGATGCAGAATAAAAAAATAGTTTTAGTACAACTGTTCGATGAGGAAGATATTTTTCTCGACGACTCTCTTTAATAAAATACTGTCGGACTTCCTGCCATGTTCTAGCTGTAGCTGGTGGCGTGATATCATCCAGACCGTAGATATTTAATTAATGAATGAAATCTTCAGTACTGCTCGTCACTGTTTCCCTGTTAGCAGATAAAGGAAACCTCGCCCGCCTGTCTCCTGGCCGCTGACCGTGCAGACACCAGGCCTGTTTCATCTACTGCAGATGTTTCAGTTGCCAGAATAAATATCAGAGGCGATCATAAAGATTCCTTCCGAATGCCGTACAGCTCAGAATTGATCCACTAACCAGGCAAAATCGCCGTGAGCATTGAGGCAGTCATCCCACCGAGGCACCAGGTTGATGATACCTGTTTGATGAATCACCGTGTCCTACTGGGCGAAGGAGTCCGTAACTTCCTGCTGCACATGGTCGTCTGACAGAAATCGTCGACTCTTCAAAGCCATTTTTAAGAGACCGAAGGCGTGATAATCGCATGGGGAGAGGTCAGAACTACAAGGTTGGAGCTCGAGTGTCCCCCACTTCAGTTGGCATCATTCGTAATGGATGAGGCTCGCCTCCCAGATAGACCAGTGTCTTGTGTCTGGTCGCAACCAGTGTGGAACTTGGCGAACCATTTCACAACACTGGGTTTCGACAGACGTGCTGCTCCATACACATTTCTCATTCTCCAATTAATGTCTAATGGTGTTTGTCATTCGACAGCCAAGAAAAGAATAACAGCACGTGGTCCCGTTCGGAAAGACATGAGTGTGGTGTCACCGCCAGACACCACACTTGCTAGGTGGTATCCTTTAAATCGGCCGCGGTCCGTTAGTATACCTCGGACCCGCGTGTCGCCACTGTCAGTGATTGCAGACCGAGCGCCGCCACACGGCAGGTCTAGAGAGACTTCCTAGCACTCGCCCCACTTGTACAGCCGACTTTTCTAGCAATGGTTCACTGATAAATTACGCTCTCATTTGCCGAGACGATAGTTAGCATAGCCTTCAGCTACGTCATTTGCTACGACCTAGCAAGGCGCCATTATCATTTGCTATTTATCTTGTGATACATGTACCGTCAGACCGATGTTCACCAATTATGAATTAAAGTTAAGTATTCCAGTAGTTACTTACGTTCTTTGCTACTATAAATTCCCTTACCTGTTCCAGACCTCACGCCAGCCTGCGTGAGCTTAAAAGCGTGCCTTTCGGCTACCCGTCATTGTGGATTGGCTGTCTTGCCAGTCCACAACAGTGGCGACGAGGATTTTGCGTTCGTGTTGCTGTTTCCCTACTTTACTTGTGTCATGGCTTCGCCACAATCTCCAGATGTACTGTCCGAATTTTATCGCTTACAGAATCAGCAGACGCAGGCCTTATTGGATGCCCTTGGACAGCTCGTCCAGGGTCAACGCGCACTGCAAAACGATGCGGCAGCCGCCGCTCCACCGCTACCGCAGCCACAACACGCAGTTGC